>NC_083637.1:29181051-29781051 GCF_963576545.1 Limanda limanda | reverse complement strand
CACAAGCTGTTTTGGGTAACAAGACCAACAGAATATATGACTGAATTGTAACCAACTGTCAGTTTTCTGAGTTGTGCCAGGAAAAGATCATTTCACTAGCTCTGCTCGTTTCATATTCTGTTGTGTTTTGACATGTCACCAATATTCCCTGACGTTGCAGTTCCCAGTCCTCCTGCTTGACACTTCAGTCGCCTGATACCTGATTAGTTCCTTTATATTTCTTACCCAGAAACCCCCTTACACAGCCAGCCATTTCCATTGTTACCTTGCAAGATTGACAAAGTTGCCCCATTGTACACATGCTCTCTCTCTCTCACACACATTGTTTAACTTCTTTGTGTTTGACTCTTGCTATTTTCTTTGATTTTTCAGTTTTCCTGCTCATTGCCAGTTGTCTGCCTTTCCTGGTTGCACTCCCTGTGTATTACAACCTCCTACAAGGACGTTATGTATTTAAGAGTGAGTGTCAGGGTCATGTTGCAGAAAAAGGAACATCTTACGAGTATAAAAACATGATATAATGAGAATAAATTTGTAATCTTAAAAGAATACATTCCTAATTAAGAGGAAAATATTACAATGATGATGTTACATATTACAAGAAAACAAAATGGATCCAAAATCTTGAGCCAATCATATGGTGAAACTATGAAACCCTTTGGATATAACAAAGATCTAACATCGTCCACAACAATTTACCCCTCCACCAAAGAGGCAACTACCTCCAAGTTTGTGAGTAGTTCTTTGGAAAATAAATCACTCAATCTTTAAAGTCCTGATTCGTATGATAGCAAAATGGGGTGCTGATTTAGATTTTCACCTTTACAGAACTTATGTATTTGCTTTTAGTCTTTTTCATCTTTTCTCTAAGTTTAGAATGTGCAGTTCTCAGTGCCCCTCTCCATGTACTAGATGCCCCAGTAAACCAGTAGGAGCTGACAGTGCAGAGAGAAGAACATGACCTCTCACTGGCTTCCCATCCACAAACATCACCAAATGGTAACGTGAAACACAGAACAAATCTGGAGAACACTAACAGGAACTGGAACTCAGATCTTTGCTGTGATGGGCGAGAACGGGTGAAACAGCAATAAACTGCAATAGGGGTGTCTGCTCAGCAGCTCTGACTGACAGTGTATTCTCAGACAGGTCGGCTGACAGTTCAGTCACCTTTGGACTGGAAATAAGTGCATAGTAAAAAAAAAGAGGCAAAGTAGTGTGTGTGCTTTGGGGGCAAACCTGGGTGAGGGAGAGATAGAGATCCACCCTCAATCGAACCTTGAAAGTTGCTGTAACCATCAGTCTGCCAGAGCCCTCTGAATCACAGATTAATCTAGTTAGATAACCTATTTTGTTGTGTTTCTACTTGTGCCATTGCTTAATTACACAAAAGAAACGTCCCATCTCTTACCAACCATTCTTCCTTTAGAAAGATCCAGTATGCTCAAAGTCGATTGAGTGAAATGGACTTTGCGTCCCTTGCATCCTTTCTCTAAGATGTTCTCAATAACAGGAAGTGTGCTGATGGTGGCTGTGGTTTGTTTATATGTAGAAGTGATTGTGTGTGTGTGTTTGTGTGTGCTAGAAGAGGATGAGAGGGCGTCATGCTTCATTTGCTGCTATCCTTCCTTTTCTATTATTTCTCTAGAGGTAGTCAAAATAAGGCTCCACTCCAGTTCCCATCCCACACGGCAATCTGTCAACAGGTTCATGTTGCTACACAGGTACCTTTCACACATACACACACACACACACACACACACACACACACACACACACACACACACACACACACACACACACACACTCCTGTCAGTCGGTCTTGTGCCTTCCTCTCATGCGCTGTCTCTGTTTTCTGATACTTATAGACAGTATCAGCTCGGCAATTCTCTCTTCGCATTGTAGTAACAAATCTCATGGCCCCATCTCACCTGGGCTTACGTCAGCGATGTTGTTGCTTGTGTTTTCCAATCTCAGCTCTGAACACTCATATGATTAAATTACTGAGGCAAATCAGATATGGTAGAGGTGGAGAGGGAGGGCTGAGAATCTTCGCCAGCTCTCATTTCAAGCCCCTTGTAGACAGGGGGAGGCTGTGTTCGGGAACATCCACCTCACAGGACAGCCTGACCAGACAAAATATGTCCAGATGAATGTGTTTCGACACAGGGCAGAGCGCAATAACAACGGACAAACTGAACGGTTTTGGCAGAAGTGGATCTGGTGCCATTGATGTAATCTGTTGCAAGTCTGGCAACAGGGCAGGCAAAAGCCATGAGCAAAACTGCAAGGGGCCACGTCAAGCTGCGTATGTTACCTAATGATGGGAAGCAGCTTCGGTGCCCGACTCACACATGGAGATAAACTCACTTTGTTGGCTTTCAAACTATGATAAGAGCACTTTTACATGAAAAAAAAAAAAAATTACATCGCTCTGAAATATTTCCATTATTGATTAAACTCTCTGTAACTTTAAAGCTGCACTTTATTAACAATGGGTAAAATTAGTGTGTAAAAAAATGGTTCACTTGTCGTTTCGGGGGAATTATCACAAATCATCGCTCTTCAGTTCCCCTCAATTTTATCAAGCATTTTAGGCTCTGAGCTTGGTGTTTTGGTTTTTTAACCAAAAACTGGACTACAAGGTACAGGTGTACATGTATATAAGACCTATGAGATAAACTGAGTATGGCCTATGCAAATTAAATATGATTGATTGAGTAATGTGCTGCTATCACCAGTGCTGTTTTACACCAGCAGTTCTTAACAGAACATAAAAGGTGAGATGAGATTAGATAAAATAAGATTTTAAAGAAAAATATTCCATGGGAATATCTCTATGGAGCAAACCAGATGTTTGAAGATAGAATATGAAATAGGACCCAAAACCACGATTTGACAGGCTAACAGGTAAGTAAAAAGGCTTTACTGAATCAGGGTACACAAAAAGGCAGTCCAAGTAATAAGGCAGAGGTATCCGAAATCCACGTACAGAAAACAGGTTGTAACACGAGCGCGTAAAGAGGAACAATAATGCTGGAATGCTGACTCAAAGGGAACAAACGATCTGGCAGAGAAGAAGGGGAACAGAGGGTTTAAATTCACAAGAGAGGGGAGACAATTGAACACGGGTGCAACACATTAGGGAGGAACAGAGAATCACAGGAGGGCAGGACAGAGGGGGGGTACCTGAAACGACTCGAGGCGAGTATGACAAAATAAAACAGGAAGACAAAATACAAGAAACATGAGAGAGAAAACAAAACAGAACCTCAACTATCTTGGAGTCTTGACAAAGTAATTTTACACATCAAATAATCAAAGTTACAATATGAACGTTTTCCAAATTAAAATTACCAAACTTTTGTTAATTAGTTTGATGATTTACTTAGATTAGTAAGTAAACAAATTTAAAAGTTAATTAATTTTCAAGCTACAATTTGTTACAATTTAACTTTTAGATCTTTGTTATTATAAATAAATATACCAAGTTTAAGGATTTTAGTCGTTGGACATAAGGATCTTAAATGATCATACAAACGAGCAGCACAAACAAAAACACAGATTTTAAGGAAAAACTCCTCAATTCAGTGTTTTAACTAGATGTAATCATGGGGTCTGTTTGTTTCGGAGAGAAGCAAACCTCTGTGGATAATGTGTTATCAGCAAAACAAGCTGCATGAACATTAGCGGCAACTCAGCTGTCCAAACAGCCTCCGAGTGACTGATTTTAAACATGGAAGTGCTTTGTTCTGTGTTACTTTATTATTATTTTTACCAGGTCTGTTTATTTGTGGTTAATTTGGCCCGTGCTAAAAATCTCTCGAACGATGAAGTAACTGAAGTGACCACAGTGGTGGTAACAACAACAAGTCCCATAATGCCACACTACTTAACAATGTCACTAGACTCCTTGTTACTTTGATTAGAAGGCCCCTATAAGTGCAGAAAACTATTTATTGTACTTCTAACTGTGGTCTTTTAACTTTTGCTTGTGTGGGAATATAGGTGATATATTCACATGACATGGCCAATTGACCAGCCGGTAGGCAGGAAGTGAAAAAAAGACCCTTGACACTGCTGCATGCACACTGTTGCGGTGGACTCTCTCTTTCATGCAGGGTGATAGCCGGTTGCCAGCTTCCTGTCCATTACGGAAAGGAACCGGAGCAAAAACTGATGTGACTTGACCACCGACAAGCTGCCATGGCGATATAGAGACCCGGAAGTATCGCAGTTTCACTGGAAATCGGCCTTCTTCCTACATTACTGTGCTACGGCGGTTTGTTTATTTTGAAACCCTAGAAGACACGGTTCCGTGCTGACACACTGTTTACATTCTGTGGTGAGGCTGCAGTGGGAGACAATCTTGTAGTGTTGTCTAGTAGGAGTGTGCCCTAGCAAAACCCGACCTTCCACAAGGAAGAGAGCAAACTCCAATGTTCACCACTTAAATAATCTGTTATTTTGATACTGACTTCATGCCTGTGGTATTTAAAATAATTTGTATACTATTTGTAATAAAGTTAAATTAATCACAGTAGCCTCTTACCAATTGTTCCTGTTTGGGGAACCCACAGAGCATTGCCACATGATAGACTGATAAGGATTAAGGATTCAGGGTTTGAGGGTTGCTCTTGCCCCTAAGCAGAAGGTTTGCTTTGAAAGGACAGAGTTTCTCTTGCCGAAGGGCCCAACACTTGGAAGACAAAAAAATGCGTGTGCAAGCATTTTCCTGCCGTAAATCAGTTGGTTGACAGGTTCTTGTGTCCTGGAAATCAGCCATTTCGATACTGAATCTTTGAAATCAGCTAATCCTGGATGTGCAGTGGTTGTAAAAGACGTTAAAAGCTGATCCTGACATGCGCGTAACCTTTTCTGTTTCTCATAGTTCCTGGGGAATATGCTGAGTCTCTGTGGGGGTCATTAGTCTGTGAGCGCAGGTGACAAATCCAAAAGCTGCCAATACTGGCGTTTATATTGATTTATTTCTATACTGATAAATGAATAAAATAAAGGGACATAAATGCAGCACACATGATGACAGGATATATACCTTGGTCTATATAATAAACACAATATGAATACAGACTTGCAGTCTTATATTCCTTATGACAAAAACGGAACGATTCAACAGCTATTATTGTTTCTGAGTGGCGAAATGGTGCCCACAATCAGGAGTTGCTGAGGACGAGACGTCAGCATTTCATGTTCGGCAGCAGGCAGCAGGCATTTCCTTCCTGTGTCCATGTCATTTCCGTGATCACAGCACCATCGCATCTAAAAAACAATATTTTTTCTTGACCTCCTCAGCAGTGATACAGTTGTAGTTCACATTGTATTAGTGGACACTGACTTCGCAGTTGGACAGAGGTGCAGTGCTATTTATTCATTTAGAAGTTTACATGCATTAGCCAAATATCACTGAGCTCATTTAAAGTGTGTTGTTCAGAGAAAATATTTTTTTCTACCTTTACTCAAGATCCTAATCTTTCAGTTCCAGAGCAGGATTTTGTGGATTTTCTTCTGGTACAGAAATAAGCAGAGCTGACAGACCCACAACAAGGGCTAGACAATATCTCGCTCTTGAATAAAGACCAGAAGAAAACACCATATACAAGCAGCTACCAGCAACTTTTAAAGTGGAATGTTTTCTTGTTACTCAATAGATGAGTTGATGAATCAGTACATGTAACTATGACAACCTCGATTCCCTTTTTATCAGCTCTGTGATTTGTGATAGTGATTTCAAAAATGTATTGGAATTTAAACCACATGATAAGAACTTCTATTATTCTATTTCCTCCAATGAGAAACAAAATTATGGAGCATTGTTTATCATTATAGCACAAACACATTTAAGACATCCAGTCGCTGTCCTGAGTGTGTTCGGAGGAGCTGGACACGTGAAGGTTTTATCCAGGCAGTGACACAGTCTACTCCAGCCTGGTGTTGAGTCGCTTTGTCATGTGTGTACATCGGATAGGAGAGTGGTCCAAGTAAGTTTCCCTCAGGGTGGAACATTTTTAAATTTTAAGATAAAACCCGAAAGCTGGGTTTGTACACAACTTCCATGACTGTGTTAGGTCAAATGGAGCCAGGAAGCTGTGGTGGATGTTTGGATAATAATTGTAACGATAACCTTTTCTCTTCCTCATGCGTTAACCTGTGTGGCTATCTCACTGCTCATGGTTGCTGTCAGGCAGCTGTGGTCAAAAATAATATCTTGGTGAGCCCAGTGGTGATATGGTGAAAGGTGTAACAAGCTGTTCTTGTGATTTTGAAAAGAAAATCTGATTGAATTTCTGAGTTCACTGGAGTAAGATGTAAATTGTACTGTTTAGAATGGGAGAGGTGAGGCAGGGTTTGGGAGCTCACCACTCTGTAACTGCTCTCTTTCTTCATCATCGTGCCCCGGCTGAAACAGAGGTAAATGGATGAAATTGTGATTCAGACAGCAGTGGTGGCCCAATCAATTGCTTTGCAGATGCTTGTATTACTGCCCTGGCATTTTAAACACTTGTCTGTGCCTCCGTGCGTTTTTCAATGCAAGGTTGTTTTCTGCTCTGCCTCCTCCTTCTCTCCAATGATGCATTGACAAAGTCAAGCCAGCCATATGCTGAACAATTGAGTGGCGAACAAGAGACATATAATCTCACACTTAAAGTCAGATCGGCAAGAGACATTACACTTTCATTTGGAGGAGAACAAATGGTGATAATGGAAAGCTCATTAGGCAAATACTGACAGAGAATCAAGCTGTGAGAATCAATCTCGAGGCATCTCCTTGATGTCATTAGCAAAGGATAATTAAATTATATACTATGTCCTTGCATAAGGCCTCAACCTTGTCACTGATCACATTAAATACATCGTCACACAATCAAGTCACTGAAGAGAAGACAGATCAAAGATATAATGGGGCTTAATCAAAGATGCAAAATAAAAGCTCTTAAGACGATGTTTGAGTCTACAAGATAAAGGGAAAAAAAGGAGCTGAATACATTGATTTCACTGAATACATTGTATCTGTGTGTGTGTGTGTGTGTGTGTGTGTGTGTGTGTGTGTGTGTGTGTTTGTGTGTGTGTGTGTTTGCTGAGCAGGCAGCAGGCAGCACAGTAAATGTATGCACTGTATGTGATTGATTTATTGAGGTACGCCGGCCTGCTGTATCACTGATAGCCTCCCGACTCAAAGTTTAATCAATACCTCAGTCTGGAAGCCTTTCCCTCGGTTTCCAACGTTTCTATGCATCTGTATTAATTCTACCTTCACAAGCTTCAGAAAAAAATTGAAATAACTGCGGCCACAATTGTTTATTTGACAGCATGCGCAATGGTACCTTCAGAAGAAAATGTTTATCAGAGGTGCCCCTGGTCTGATCCTGTTATCAGGCCAAGATAAAACAAACAGGGAGAAGAAACTATTTTCAAAGATTTCGGTTTTGTTTATGTGATCTGACGCTATGAGAGATGCACTGTAGATTCTACAGAGGTTCTGAGAGGTTATCATTCAGCTTTCTACAAACAACACACACAGGGTGTCTGCTCTGGCTAACTTTTTCCAGGCTTGCCAACCTTAGTTCTCACCCGGTTGCAAACATTTCTAATCAACAATAATGTGTATGAAAAGTTCCAGGCTGGTTTAAACTTCGTCACAGCACTGAAACAGCTCTTTTAAGAGTTTTTAACAATTTGATTTTAACTGTTGATTCAGGAGACTCTGATGTCCTGTTGCTCCTAGACCCTGCAGCCGCTTTCGACAAAACTCAGGTTTTTTTAACATTTGTCTCTTTTCACTGCAAGTGTCATTCAAATATACTTGCCCCTGAACCTTAAAATTAAGACTGCAGCCCCTGCTTGACTGCTTAAGTGACTTAAAAATCATGGATGGATTCAAACTTCCTCAAATTAAATGAAAATAAGACTGAGGTTTTTGTATTTGGAAACTCTGAACTGCTAGATGTGGGCACCCTTGGCCTTCTGAATCCTAATATTCACTCCACTATAGAGAGTCTTGGGGTTTATTTTGACAGGGTTTTTAAATTTGACAAGCAAATTTCCTCAGTTGTCAAGTGAAGCTTTTTTCAACTGAGACTCATAGCCAAGGTAACGTCCTATCTCCCACCAAAAGACCTAGAGAGGGTGATCCATGCCTTTATAATTTCCGTCTTGATTACTGCAATTCACCATATGTGGGCATAGACCGATCGTCTATTAAATGCATGCAGCTCATCCAAAATGAAGCTTAGCGTAAGTTCAGTGAGGAAGACTTAAGCTGCAGACGATCAGCTGATCGTAACGGAGCACTTAACCTGCAAAGTGATCAGCTGATTGTGGGTGTTCCTAAATTTTCAATCAGGTCTGGCGTGGGCTCTTCAGCCAATCATTCAGCACCTGAAAAACTTTAAAAATCCCTTCTCTTCTCTTCCGCAGTCAGGCGTCCTTCAGTGACGCGAATAACCCCTCCTCCACCCTAATCTTCTCCAGTCTCCAGTAGAATATTCATCGACCTCAACTGATTATATGCCTAATCTCACATCATGTTGGCAGCGATCATGGACCTTGATGACGTATCCCAATATTGTCAGTGGATCTTGATTACGGCGGCACCCGATCACGGTGGGAGCTGATCGCGGACTAAAAAACCAACAACCTGCCTGACAATATACCTATTACTCGTGGCATCCAAGAGGGATCCCTCGCATGCGGCTCTTCCGGAGGTTTCTACGTTTTTCCTTTTTAAAAAGGTTTTGTAGTTTTTCCTTACTCTTGTTGAGGGTTAAGGGCAGAGGACGTCACAATTGGCGAAGTCCAATAGGACAATTCTCACGAATATGGGCCATCCAAAAATATCATTTGACTGATGAACCACCACCAGTGTCTAGACCCCGGGAGGGTATTCCTGTTCGATGCTCTGCTCCACCCCCTTCTAATCCTGATGACATCTCACAGGGGTCTAAAATGCCATAGACTGTAAAACATTCATATTTTTGTGTGTTTGCAAAATAAATATCGTAAATTGGGAATCAAGTCTCTCCTGATTGAAATGCTGCTGCATGCCTCCTGACTAGGATGAAAAAAAAGAGACCATATCTCAACTGTGATGTGCTCCCTCTAGTGGCTACCTGTTCATCACAGGATCAATTTAAAAATGTTATTGTTAAATTTTAAATCTCTTAACGGACTTGTACCTCCTTACCTAGCCAAACTTCTCAATACCCACACTACAGTTAGGGAGCTGAGATCAGCCACTCAGCTTCTCCTGGACATACCTGCCTTGGCAGTAGCCGCCCCAAATTTGTGGAACAACCTACCACTTCACATTAGATCTGCCCCCTCTCTAACACAGGTCGTATTTAAATGGACCGCTTTGTTGAGAGAATGGGCTGTGATTGGTGGGTTACTAAAGAGCACCCATAAACCTGAAACTATCAGTACTGACAGTTTATGACAGCTGTGCATATGACTCCCTGTCCTGCATGAACTCATGCAATGCTTCATTAAGTTTTTGTTTTGACCACCTAGATTTTAGCAACTTATATATTTTTTTAATTTTTGCTTTTGTGCCTGTAACATCACTATTTTCTCACACTGATCAGCCACATTAATTAAGAAATTCCGAAATGATACCCATTTACTACCACCCAATGAAACACACAAAGTTAGTGTACTGCAGCTAAATGTAGCAGAACATGTATTAGTTAAACAGTCAGATATCCCTGGTGTTGCTGCAGAGCAAAACTAAAGCTAAATGGAGAGACAATGCCTCAACAACAACATTACCCACAGACAGATTGATATCAATCTCTTTATCTCCATTTTATAAAGAAAGTCACCAAGTGCTTCAACATCCAATCAATTTTTCACGCACATGCAAACCCCTAAGAAGCCCCTCCACCAGATCCCTTCAGCTCCAAAGCCCATTGACAAAGTAGTTGTGTGTATAATAGACATGATGGTACAAAGAGGCTAGAGACCAACATAAAGTTAAACAGTAATCAGGGGGGATGGAGTGACATGAGTCACAGAGACTGGCACAGCAATGTGGTAAACATGGACCACAAGGACCAGCCATGCTTAATACATGCAATAATGTAACACAAGTGTATGCATGTACATAGTGTTTGTGTACCGTAGATTTTGTTTCTGCATGTGTAACCGTGTTTATATATGCATGGGTGTTCCTTTGTTTGCACGTGTATGTGTAAGTGTTCAGATTCAGAATGCATCTGGCTGTCTATGTTGTTTCCTCATTTCCATTCAGGCAGAGAGTTAGTCGCCTGGCACCTAATGAGCCGTTTACTGCGAGGCGCATATGGTATGTTCTTTATGTCTGCTAGCTCCACCATTAGTGTTGATGCTAGCTGGGAGAGATGTTGAGAGTGGGCTTGAGGGGGTAATGTGTATGTATGTGTGTGTATAGACACAAACACTGATATCACACTCTGGTTGTGATGGAATGTACAAAGAGGGATGATGCTTAGGGGGCTGCAGGGATTGGGAATTTCCTCCATTTCATTCAATGTCATATTCCTATGAGTCCACTTCAAATGACGACAAAATATGTTTAAAGAACTGGGTTCTAATGAGGAAAAGCTTGTGATATTTACTGATGCATATTTCAAAGATATAATCGAAGAGATAAAACATGTAGTTGACCTTGTGTTTTTAAATCCATGTATGGACCTTTCACATTAAAAGTGATGAGCATGAACTGCAAGTTTTCTATAGAAAAACTATAGGTATCCATTCGCCTCTACAATATACTGAACGCTAGATGTTTACTGGTTTCAAGGAAAGCAGCCTGTTATTATCCCTGTGCTTTCATGACGCAATTAAATGTTTGGGGTTTTTAGCCCTCAATTTTAGCATTTTCACAGCTCTCATGAGCGTTTCTCCATGTGATGCATTAGGCAACTGTTCAAAACCCAAACCAAAATAAATAAAAAGCACAGAATGCTTTCTGCCAAATACCAGACATTGGGCTGAATGGAGTTACTGACCAACTGGTGAACACACTAAAGAACCAGATAATGCCCTCGAAAGCATAATCTGAGAGTGAATATATGAAACATATCAATATATGAGAATAATAATAGAAAAGGCTTATAATTGAGAAATAATAGTGTTGCAAGGCATACACCAAAACACTGAGCTGAAAGGGGGACTGCAGAGTCAAATGAACATTGGAGCGATAGCTTTCATATTGCACATTGTTGTTTAATTAAGTGCACCTTTAAGGATATAAAATGTGAAAGAAATGCCAAGTGAATTATCCAAATTGATTGAAAAAAATTGATTTTTGATACAACCTAATTGAGGGCAAAACATTTTCAGTTTTTAATTGTGCTTGATGGTGCATGTTACTAAGCAAACATTTAATGATTAATTTAACCAAAATCAGTCCTTTTGGGCCCCTGGAGGTGTGGGAGCACAGGGCAGTTGTCCATTATTAATTAATTTCTGGCTGAATGGAGAAGCTGGTTTGAAAAATTACGAGGTATAGCCTTGAGTCCAAAGTTAGTTTAAAGTCCTCATTATCATTTGAATTGGAAAAAGAATAAAACCATATGCCAAATACCATAAAGCCAGTGCTTTATCTGAATCTACATGTATCAAGTGTGGCTCTCCCTCGAGCACCCAGGAAAGATATAAAATTTAATAATAAAATAATCCAAAATGAGAAGCCTTTTTATTAGTGCATAATTCAGGCTCATTGATTATTTATCGAAGCGGCTGGGGACTGACTGCAGTCTGAAAGGTTATATAGCATTGCCTCCTGCTACAGAAATAACCCAGAAGTAGAAGGGATGATAGAGTTTTGATTTAAATGAATCCACTGTGGGTTAGGGCTGAATGTTGAAGAGAGGGGCTCTCTGTCGTTCAATCAAGTCATTGACAACTTTGTCTATATTTTGTTTCTACTGGGCTCTTTCTTGTTTTTCTGTTTCCTAAACAGTAATTGTCCCCAGCCTCTATAGCCTCTTTTTTCCTGCCTTTACCTCAGCGTCTCTTCTCCTGTTAATCATGATTATTGCACTCGCATATGGAGCCATAATGGGAGCAAAACTACTTACAAATGTGAGTAAATTGGAAGAATGCTGAAGCTCCATTTTATATTATTTTCCAGCCTAATAATTATCTAATCTGTTGGTTTGTGATCATATAGCTATAGAGTTATTGTAATAAACAACTACTGGTTCTGTGAAAGTGTCATAATGAAATAGCATTGATCACATTCACACACATTCATACAGCGATTCTATATGCAGCACCATTTCTATCACCCACCTTTATACCATGTCAGTTCACTATTTTGCCCAAGGCCACTTTGGAATGGAGACCGGAGGGAACTGTACACCTCCTGATCCACTGTACGAGTGGTGTAGTACAAACAGTAACAGTCAGTTGGGCCCAGAACTTTGTATTTAGTTCATTGTTGGGTAAATACAACCACCTGTGAGTCCTCTATCCTGCCTGTCTTTCCCTCATGGAGTGGCAGTGGTGGGATCAGCTGGTTGAGGACACAAGTTACCTTTTCCTTGTTTTTGTTGGTTTTGTTTTTTATGAGCAATGGAGCGTTGAGGGACAACCATGAGGAAATCAGGTAGACTCTAAGAATGCACAACAAGCAATCAGGTGTACAATGAGGAAGAAGAAGAGAAGGGGTGAAGGTTCTGATGCCAGAGGTACTGAGGGGGAAGAGGGTTGAGAGCCAACACTAAGAAAACCCAACTGGTATTATCCAGGCCTTCATAGGGCAGCGGGAGGTCAGAGAGGTGCAACATAAGGCGGAGGCCAAACAACAGGATAGTTTAAAGGCACTAAAACAAAACTACAAAAAAAAGCATGTTTAACAGGGTAAAAAGAATGTAGAAATCTCAAGGAAAGCCACATGTGAGGGATCCCTCTCCCAGGATGGACAGAAGTGCAATAGATGCCACGTGTAAAGGAGAGCATCAGAAAGATCAAGGTATTTAAAGCATTGATTAAAAGAAACAGTTTGTTGCATAATAGAAGCTAAATGATTGATGAATTATTTTCAGCAATGGTATCGGAGTAGACATATTGTATATCAAGCAGTCTTATTGTAATCATAGTCCACGGTCAGCAGCCACCACGATCAGCATCCACCATCACGATCGGATGCCACCACAATCCAAAGTAAACCTGCGGGCCCAGTGTGGACCAGTCAAAGGGGAGAAGACGGGTGCACAATCCCCAAATTACGGGAAGAGCTAAGCTACAGAGAGAAGCCATTGCTAACTGTTAAGTAACTCTTAGATCTGAATAGTGTGTTAACAACTGTTGGATTAGTGAGTATGTATTAACTGCTTCAATTCAAGAGTTTATTCTTGTTAAGTTTTTTCATAAACGTGACTTTTTATCCTGTTGTATTTTATAGGAAACTGTCCGTCGTCTTCACACCTTTGTAAATGGGCAACAACTGCCAGGAATTAGGTGAGTTTCGGCTTTTCGTGCAGTGTTAGTTAAGCTGCTATTAGTGCAATGTCCGGAGACAGATGACACATGGAGCTTCTCTTCCCAGCTTTTTCCTTCCTCTTCTCCATCCTTATCACACTAGAGAAATTAATATCTCATCAATACATGTTACTGTCAGACTTTGATTAAGCCCTATGAGACAAATTGTGATTTGTGAATATGGGTTATACAAATAAAATTTGATTGATTGATTTATTTCCCCAGGCCTAGTTGTTGCCCAATTCTGGAGGTGCCCTCAGTGTCAAAAGACCTTGGTTAATGGCCCAGTCATAACTCTTCTCCAACCTCTCCAAATCCTTACTAGTTTTGAGTGTCTTCGGATGGAAATTGTTGTCCTTGTGGAAAAAGGAAGACAGGAAATTGCTACATCTTGGTTGTCACTGATTATGCCATTGAATATCCAAAGGTCTTCCTATTGAGAACTGTGTTGAAACCAGTGTTGGTGTTGCTGTTTCCCTCTCTTTCAGATTTTGAATGCTTAAGGTGGATTAAGAACATGCAAGTGTCGAATGGGATATGGTAAGATCAAGTGAGGGGTCAGAAGAATCAAAACTGATAGTGAATTCGGCGCACTTGAAGAACCCACAGAAAGCAGCCAAGAATACGGCTTCTGATAAAATATCTACATACAGAACAAAACATCCATGCCTTAGGTGGATCACCAGCTCTTTTATAAGGCCATTGAAGAAGAGACAAATGGAGGGATTCCTGAGCATGCTACATACTGAAGGATCTTTACATCTTAAATGTAACTGAATACCTGCTACAGAAGCTTTGATGGATGAAGGTTGCATATTTCAAGATTTAAAACAATGAATGATAAAAGCACAGATCATGGGGTTGTTAACAGTGGGAGCAAAAAGGCTGCACAGAAGTCGGACCATGCATAGTCGTATGTTTTTATAGTTGAATTCTTGGTATTTAAATCCCGCAGAGTGAAATTGCCAATGGAACATGATCAAGTTAGATGTCTGATGAATCTATTTATAAAGGGAATGGAGGAGTGACCTTTGTTAATGATATTTACGGTTTCTTCACATCACAGTAAACGATTTGTTTCCTCGACCAAGATTTGCACCAGAGAATGCATGAAACGACGATTGGATATAATTCTAGCAGAGCAGTGGATTGAACATAAGAGGGAGGAGCCAGCAGTTCTTCGGGCCAAACATCTTTGAATTGTTATTGTAGATTCTCCCAAAACCAATAGAGGGATCAGAATCAGTAAAGACTCTGAGGGCAAGTGATGTCTCTGCTTTGTCGTTGTAGAAAAAAGATACGCCGTTCCTCTTTCATAAAGCAGTGACCAAAGTTTTAGATCGGTTTTACATCCTTCATCTACATTGACAAGATCATGCAGTTTGTCCACAGTTTTTGAGAGGTCCAATAATCTAGAGATGAATGATCTGCCTTTGGGAATGATAAGGTGACCCTATAAAGACAGCAGTTCCCGTTTGGTAATGGACCCTGCATCCAGCGCACATTTAATGGCTTCTCTAATTCGCACCAGCTTTTCAAGGGGTGCTTGCATAAGGTCACTCTCAAATAAGATTGTGGAGATGGCATATCTCATCCAGGATGAGCTAGACCTACAGTTAGATGCCACCAAGTTCTACATGGACAGCAAAGTAGGACTTGGCTATACCCGGAATGAGTCCAGATGGTTCTAGACATATGTCCACAATAGAGTTCAACGTATCCATCAGTCCTCAAAGCACGAACAATGGCACTATGTAGGTACAGAGGAAAACCCTGAAGACCATGCATCAAGATCCTAACCTGCATCCCACCCGGCGCTGACCTCTTGGTTTACCGGATCTTCCTTCCTGCATCAGTCACCTGCAGAGAAAACGCAAACAAAGACATATTTGAGCTAATTGCTCCTGAACAAGACTCAGAAGTCTGATCACTACAAACATGTGCTACTTACCTGGACGAACCAATACTTACCTCTGATCGCTTCTAACGCTTCTCCACCTCCCTGGTAAGAGGAGTTGCATTCCTTATGCACTTGGCAAGATCCCACAAACACTCAAATGCAAAGGCTGGCACAGATGTGAATTACCTCTCATGAAATAGCCCAAGCAAATAATGTGATTCTTGAAGCAGCACAAAAGGCATCTTTTGCAAAATAACTGCATGGCTTCCAAGCCAACAAAGCAATATTCAATAACAGCCCATTGCTGGAACCCAGCCCATCCCTGGAGGACAATCTCATTTGCATTGGAGTCCGACTAAAGCACTCTAGCCTTGCAACTGCAGAAAATAACTTTTTGCCAAAAGATGGGCACATCTCCCTACTGCTCACACGACAACCCCATGAGAAGGTAAAAGACAAGGGCTGTCTGAAGAAGCAATCAGGGCAGCAGGACTGTGGATCTTGGGAGGCAAGATATTTAATCAATTCAGTGCGTAAACTTCTGCAAGCTGCGTGGAAAGTTGGAAAAACAACGCATTGCGGACTTGCCACCTGAACGCCTCAGAACCTGCCCTCCTTTTACGTATGTGGGGCTTGATGTACTTGGGCCCCGGTCAACTACAACAAGACTCATCAGAGGAGGACAGGCAGCGAGCAAGCGGTGGGCCATCATGTTCAGCTGTATGAATTTGAGAGCTGTGCATATTGAGCTCATCTGGTTTGTAAAAATGTATAATTTTTGTCCACTCTTCCGGGTTAGGGCTTCGTGGTTCTGCAGTAAAAAACAGAAAGACATGTTTGGCATGCTCTGAGGTTTAATCCACTTGCATCCAATCCGAAGCATCATAGATGCAGTACTGTAAATTAATTTATTTGACATTGGACATGTTAAAGATAACATATTAGTAAAGAGTTTGTTAAATCATGGTTGATACCGTAATTTATTTAATAACTGTTTATTTCCCAATGTGTACAAGCTAACAACCAAGCTAGCAGCTGTGGTAACTGGACCTACAGTGCAAACCAGCAATGTCTATTGTCAACTATTTACAATGAAATATGTTATTAAGAGCACAGATGCTGAGGTAGAGTGGTCGTCCTCCAACCTGAAGGTCGGCAGTTCAATCCCCAGTCTGACCCATCTGCATGCTGAACCCTGAATGACCCCCATAGAATAACAAAGTGCTGCGAATAGATGCACTCTATAAATGTGTGTGTGAATGGGTGAATGTAAAACTGTACTGTAAAGAGCTTTGAGTGGTCATCAAGACTAGAAAAGCGCTATATAATTACAAAACCATTTACCTTTTATTTTGTATTGTTTATTTACAGTTTTCACCAGCATGTTAATGAGCAAGTCCCCAAGTACATGGTCAACCTTACTACAACTTTGTCTTCATAAGATCTGGTTTAATTTGGTGTTATTACACACTGCACGAGAACACTAGAGACCTCTGCCAACTGGCTCTTGCCAAAGGGAATTAACCAGCAGGTATGTGTTTACATGTTCAGAACTAAATATTTTTTCCTGTCTGCCTAAAGCCCGTTTTGGTTTAATTTAATTCTGTTAAATTCTATAGGTTGGGGTTATCAAAGCCGTCCCTAAATGTTTAAAAGCCTGCAGTTTTTAAAGTAATTATTAAACTGAGTAATTGATACATGAAGTTACCTAACACTGTGGGAAAACAGGCAAACATTCAGTTGCAATTTGCAGCAATTAACGGATTTCCCAAATGTAATCGGCGCAATTGACTGCACTCATGTTGCTCGAGCACGATCAGTTGTGGAGCGTGCCATCGTCCTGCTCAAGTGCAGATGGCGGTGTCTAGATGCTTCAGGGGGTAGGCTTCTCCACACTCCCCACGGTTTTAAAACAGTCAGGGCGTGTGCAGTTTTGCACAGCATTTCCCAAAGAATTGGTTTTCCTCTGCCTCCTGACATCAAATCCGCCCCAGAATGATGACCCTGAACCACAGCCACCTCTCTGACAGGAAGGCCATCACCAGAGAGCAATGGTCCAACAACAGCCAGTGACGAACCATTCAGGCTTCAACATGTTTTAGTTGCGCATTATTCAAGAATAAACAAACATAAAATATCCTATCAACATAAATTCGGGCAGATAATAGGCACAGAATGACCTGCAGTCTGGAATGGGTCACCCTTAAGTCAGAGTATTGATGCAAAATCAACATTTGCACACTTGTTTTTTGTGGGCAATGGGATTGATGGAGCCAATCCCAGCTGACATTGAGCAGCTCTATCACAAGATCATCAGGTGCAGAACACAGAGGCTCAGCAGACAACCCAGGGCCCGTTTGGACGAACGGCCGGGGGGGGCCAAGCAGGAGGGTACCGGCGATGACAGAACCTATTTGGAGGCCGGTGAAAACAAAAAGGTGAAACACAGGCCAGTGGTGCGGCAGCAGGTCTGGTGACTGGTGACAGTGAGTCTGACCGGTGACCCAGGTTATCTGGAGGCTGCTGCTCCTGCAGCACAGACATGGGGTCTCTGGAGATGGCTGCTACAGCCCAAGAACTAGAGGAGGCAGCTGCTGCTGCAGCACAGGAACTGGGGACGGCTGCGAAAACAAAAAAACAAACAAACAAACACAATTACTAAGCAAAATGTTTATAATGAAAAAGTGTCCAACCAAACTCCCAAAACTCTTTATCTTATAGCTCAGAGTCATGACAGTATCTTGCCGAAGGGAACTGCAGAATGTAGACTGGAAGGAGGCAAGGATCATACTACCAACCTTCTGGTGAGTGGGTGACCTCAGACATTTTTAGCTGATGTGCACTGATTAAAAGATTTCTACCTCCGCTTGAGCCATTTTACCATTTGCTCCACTTTCACATGTATTCTGTGTCAAATTGCATAGTTCTTTTCAGGAAACCGCTAGCAATTTAACAGAGGGTTAAAGAATATTTAATAAATAATATTAATAATAACTTGTGTCAATCCAGATTTCCTCAAAGTGGCACTTTCTTGTTATGGAATGCTTGCAATGATTCACATAAGTTCTAAACATGTGTTTGTATATCTATATATATCTTTAATTATTGATCATTTTACTATGGTGAGACATTGAAATTGCAAATAATGTTTAAGACCAATATTAGCAATAGTTTTTTTCTCTAATCAGGGTTATTTATATACGTAAAAAAAACTTCACAAATGTTTCACTGGATGCTTCTTTCGTTAAACATTGGTATATACTGCATGTTTAAACATAACCATACTTAATCTAATACATGTACAAGTTCAAACGTAATGTAATTGAGCAAATCTATCAGCACGAATGCACCGTTTTAATGGAAGCTGAGTTTCTTTTTATGTCAGTAGGTGCAAAGTACGTAAATAGAGGTAGTATACATTAAAGCTGCTGTTTGTAATCTTAACATGTTTATAGCGTATTTCAAATAATTCAGATTTCTTGATTGAAAAATTGATGCAGTTTGTATTTTCTACCAGATTAAAATGTAAGTCCTGCACATATTGGCTCTAAACAACACCTTGCAACTTTTTACCTTTAAATAACATTTTCAAAACTACTTTGATCTACTTTGTTCTGGCTCTATGTAACTTTGGTGAGTCAATCACCTGCGAGAAGTGTGCAACTGACTGATAGTCGCAGCTTAAAGTGCCAGGCCCAGCGTTTATCTCAGATATTCAGCCAGGAAACTTAAACTATTAAGAATTCTGAGCAAAGTTCCTTGCATTTGTTGCAACAGCAGCTCCTCTGGTTCAGGTCGCCTGGGAAACGGGGTGGACACAGTCAGAGTTCAAAAGATTGATACATTAGAATAAGTTCGAATTAATCACCACATGGCTGCAGAGGGCGCTGTTAGTTGGTAAACTGTTGCCTCACCGTTATGCTTTTTATCTAAATATATCACTTATTTATTGATTTTACTACATATTGTTATGTATGCATGGGTGACATAGGTGTTCTATATTATTTTCACACAAGAACACGTTTGTTAAATATCTTCAAGTTATTTATGTTATTATCAGTGTGGGATGGCTGTTAATCTGTCAAGCTTCAGAGGGGTTTTGTCAGTCATGCTCCCCTGAGGATGAACTAATAACTTCTGATACAGGCTTTTCATCTGGCATCACCATCAGGTCAATATTTCATTTTGCCCAATATTTTACTTTGAGGATTAGCAAATTAAATACCTACTACACACCAGCATGTTATTGTGAGCCAGTTAGCATGCTGACATTAGCAATTACCTCACAGCAGTGCTATGCCAGACCCTGACGCTGCTCCTGCAATGTGGACTTAAATCTTATTTTCCTGTACAGTTTGTCTAGGGGTTGTGGGAACACACCTTTACATTTCAGAAAATCTGCAGCATTATAATATTGCTTCATCTTCAGGTCCTGGCAGGACCTTTAACTACATTAAAATGCAATGTTTAGACAACATCTGCTGGATAACATTTGATACTCAAGAAAACATTGAAACATGGACTCCATCTGCTGTAAATGGTGAATGGACTGAATTTATATAAAGCTTATCGACCACTGACACGCAGCGCTCCTAAAAGCAGCACTTTTTCTATCACACAACTCGATGTGGCACTCTGTATTTTGTCCAAGGACACTTTGAAATGCAGAGCTCGGGATCAAACCTAGACCCTTCTTGTTAGTGGACAACCTTCTCTACCTCCGAGCCACTTATATTTTAAGGGTTGAAGCCATGCTTGAGTCAGTCCCAGCAGACATTGAGCAGATCCTACACAGGGCTCTAAACACACAATAATAATTATTGAACAGGTTATTTATTATACAATACTTCTTGGATCCTATCTATGATGGATATTACAATCGGGAATGAGATATGATGTGTGTCTGAGAGTATGGGGTGCAACCCTTTCAGTCTGAGTATCACATCTTACATCAAGCAGGTTCAAAGGGTGTAAGAAATCATGATATGACACCATAGCTCAGTATCTCTCTAAGAGACGGTCTCTTATCTTTATGTAGCTCTGCTGCTGTTGTCATTGTTTCAAGTCAAGAGTCATTATCCTGTAAAACACTGATTCACCCCTCAGGAGGGAATGAAAAAATGAATTGCTTCATCAACGTACTTATTTTTGGCGCTGTTTAAAAAGATTGCAGCATGACAGTTTGTTGTTGTGGCTGATTGAAGTTTGTGTCCATCACCAGTATCAAAGCGAAGACAAGCAGTGAGAGACACAGTCCCTGAAGGAAGGCTGTTACAGTGACATGTAGCATCACAAACAGCATTTATCTCTCCCTCGCAGTCTATTGTGTCAGTTTGGTCAGGCTCTATTTGGTCACCTGTTGACTCTTTCATTCTGCATAGCAAATGCTACTCCCAGTGTCACAGAAACTGGGGGGGGCTGCCTTGAGACAGCTGCATTTTGCCTGGTGTAGGGTTAGCAAGGTCACAGGGACCTTTAGGCTTCAGTGGGAGAAGCTGGCTCTGTGTTTAATGAGCTTGGAGTGGACCCAGACTTCGGTCTCTTTCATCCCTGTAGCAGTGAGTGCAGCCAGTTAGCTCAGTGAAGCAAGGAAAGACCCCTTTAACAACCCCCTTCTTTACCCCCACTCTCTCTCTCTGTCCTCCCTTATTCCACTGTCTCTGTTCTTCCCTCGGTTTCTTTACCTGGTCTTGTTCTTTCTTCTGTCGGCTCAGCTCAGTGTCAGCATCGGCTAAGATCGTGCGTGGTTTCGCTTCTCTGCCTTCTGGCTGTCAATGCACAGCCTTGTTTCCTCCTCCTGCTGCTTCATTAGCTGCGGTTTCCTCTGTATCGGGACACAGAGAGAAAGAAGAGGATGGACTCTCACACGCAAATGCAGGGTTCACACCAGAGTACTCTTTATTAAACATGTCATATATGAGATAGAAGTGGCCTTGTTAGAAATGTGGGGCAGTGCTACTGAGTTTGTCGTAGATAGAATCTCCAGCCTTGATTATCTTTAGGGATTAAATAATTACTCATTCTACCAAAACACTAAATTTCCATGAGAGATTTGGTAACTGCACAGATGCCAGTGGCTGTGGGAGTCAGTAATGGGCCGCTTCCTGGAGTGATTATGCATACCACTTTGATTCTCATTCCTGTTCATGTTCAGATAGAAAATATGAGGGCTCCTGATGAAGGAAGGAAGACTGTGAGAAGAATTATGAGACAGAAGGCGAGGGATCAAAGAGCAGGAGAGAAAAGTGAGGTAATTTTCTTGTGTCTAATAAGCCCCAACCCCTGTCCTTTCATTCATCTTAAGGAGGCAGCGAGGGCAGGCTGGTGGTGAGAGACTGCCATACTGATGTAGTTGAAATGGCTAAAGATCTTCGTTAGTGCCCAGATCAGGTGTCCTTTGGGTTGGCTGTGCTCCCAGAGCGGGCTGTGGTCTGTGTCACTTATTACTGAGAGGGAAATGATAAATCCACTTTGGAAAAAAAAAAGAGAGAGAGCTGCGTCTTCTTCTCTTGTCCTCCATGTTGTTGGGGGGTCATTGGTTTTAAATATAAGAAAACTGCAGAGGCGAAAGATGTACCTTCTACACTCTCTACATTACTTAATTTATTACTAATAATCAAAAAGACATCGATTCATTTTAAAAGAAAATTCTGGACAGATCGTGGGCTTGGTTATGAGCGGTGCCATCAGTGAGTCAACAGATAACTGACGGAGAATATGTAGAAGCATCGTCAGGGAATGGGTGGATGTGGCCTGTGGTGTAAAGCTCTTTGGGGTACAGCCAGTTGGACTAGCAAAGCACTATATACCTGCAGTCCTTTAACCCAACATTTAATTATATTGGTTAGGTTTACCTAATTAAACACTAATACAAACATTTATTCTGGCATTAACATTTTGGGGGGATTAATCTGATAGCCTTGAAAGTCCAGGTGTAAATACACTTAAAGCACATTTAGGATGGATTGTAATCTGATAAACAAACCACACGTGGATACATTGTGTCCACACTGAACACAAGTGTGCATGCAACCATGTTGTCAAACCACATACAACAACTGCAGACCTGCTTGACTGTTCCAGCAAGCTACTAGCAGCCATTATAGCCAGTAAATGGCATCAATCTTCTTCTATTATTATTCTATATTTGTAATGTTATTTATTATTTTAACAGTGCAAACCATGATTTTGAGGATATAATGAGAGCTGGGCAGAGCAATCACATCTCAATGTGGACACTAGAGTCATATTTATAGCAGGTGTAAATGTCAACAGTGTAAATATCTAGAAACAATCTTAATACAAAACGATTTAATTCAAGGTATAAGGGAAGCTGACCACTTTGTTGAGGTTACGGCCTTTTACAACCGTGGCTTTTACAATGAGCCTAAGGTTAGGAAAAGGCATCAGGGATGCTTTAAAAAGGTCATTTGCAGGTGTGTCACAAAACCTCATTGAAGACACTCTCGGTCAAGTGTTCAGTGTAGAAACAACAATATGGAATGTGAAACATGGGACTTATTTGTGACTCAAGGTTCTGCAACACTGAAGAAAGCAAGAAGTAAATTCAGATGAAGCACCAGGTCTGTGTGCACTGATAAGCAGACTGTAACCTTTCTCAAATGAATACATGAAACAAACACAAATGTCACATTTAAATCATGTTTTTTTCATGGTCTCCTGGTCTCTCACCATTTACTGGCACCCAAGCGGAGAATTAGCCACCGACTACTTATTGGAATGAATTCTGATATTCACATTCCAGTAGCACATGAAAACACATTCATTTGCTTTTACTTTTGCCAAATTTCTACAAATGCACTTAAATTTGCAGCACAAGGTTACTGATTAACATGAATGCCACGAATATCAAAAGTTGAAACTAACTTCTACCAAGTACTTAAGGTCCAGTGTTGCCTAGTGCCCAGTAGTTCACGCCCATTTTATTTCCCGTTAACTGTTAGGATGACAAGGTTGTCATACTGTATAATACGTGTAGGTACAGGAATTAAATGAGCAAATGTAACCGCCCCCAAACCTATAACCATAAAGGCCTGGCACCTCATTTCTTAAAAGGTTAATGAATTCTTTTTTTAAGTGGGGATGAGGAGGCAGAGAAGCACAGCTAAGGGTCTCTTTGGATGAAGAATGGGCTTCATAAGGCTTAATTGGCACTGGGTTTTATTATTAGGACCTCATATAACAAGTGCAACACATACAACTGCTCGACTTTAGTGAAAGGAAACCGTGTTCTCGTGTAGGTAATTAAAGCAGAACCACAGAGAGAAGCTCCGACTCAAAGGTTCAGCAAAGAACCGGCTTTCACTTCAAAGAGAGACTACTGAATCCCTCATTCAGGTGGACTAACCACAACAACTGTGCAGCTATAGTGCTTTCATTGTGTCACTTCATGCAGGTGGCCACTGAGAGATAAAGACATACATCATTTAAGATGCTTTAAACAAAAACAAAGCTGGAATGTGAAAACATAGTCAGTGCACTGCAACAAATTAGGCACATGGGTGTGAAATTCACTTAATGAGGATTGTGGAGATTTTGTGTGAAGTGTTCTATTCATGGAATAACCAGTTCAAAGAGAAGCAGAGCTCTCTTTTAAATCTCAAACACACAAGTTACTTGGTAAACAGAAAAAAATGATTAATATTCAGAGACAGAATGGAACACGGATGCTTACAGGGTTTAGAGGCCAAATGTGGAAAACCTGGCAGGGGCAACACTTGCTGAGGAATAATTCAGTTGGCACAGCGCTGACAAAATCGCAAGGAAAACTTGCTTGAAACCTGTTGACTCTTTGGATGAACAAAAGGGAACTTGCTGGAACACAAGTAAAAAGAGTGCGGTGTCTCTTAGAAGCGTTTAGAATGGGCTGTTGTCAAAGTGACCTGCAGTTATGCTGCTGGACATAGTCCACAGAAGGGCTGCTGCACAGAGAGATGTTCATCTGTTCATTCAAAGTTGAACACTCGGCTCAGCACACAGGACCGGAAATGAACATCAGTTGATTTAGCCATTGTTGTGAATATTCATGATCGACAATGTCACTCACATTGATGAGTTCCAGCCGCCACTGCTACAGAGCGCTGGTCGTCTGTTCATTTTAAGTTTATCAATATTAAATGTATTGTGTGTCCCAATTGCACCAAATTCAACGCTGCACTTTACTGGGCCGTTAATAATACACATGACTGCTGTGACTTTGATGAGACAAACACTTCTTGGGATATGCGTCCCACACAGACAGACACTCAGACAGACAGAGGATTCTAAAATTATTATACAGATGAATAAGTACAGAGAAAAAGATAAAAGTATGACAGGGTATTTTAAGTGCAAGCAGGTAGGAGGAAAGAAAGACTTCGCTGCCATCTCCAGCAATAGCCATTGACATCCTGTCACGGGACTGGTGGGGAGGTAATCGTTAAATGAAGAGTGAAATATGAGAGGTTGACAGGAGCAGGGAGCTGACACCTGACAAATTGGTTGAGAGGTTTTGAGAAGAGGAGAGTCATATTTCTTTAATGTTAAGTCAGGACATCAATATCCCTTTAAAGGGTCATGCAACTTAAATAGTAAAAACCCTGTACTGCACACTGTAGGTGACTAGGTGTCTACAAAAATATAATGAAGTGAGGACCTTAGACTTTGAGCAGACAACAAAAACAAAAAGACAAAAAAAGCATATTTCACCTCATATGTTACAGCTACGTGTTACATTGCCTCCACACTGAACATCGGGATTGAGTCTCTTTAATCGTTGATAAGTAGAGTC
Organism: Limanda limanda; assembly: GCF_963576545.1. Lineage (NCBI taxonomy): Eukaryota > Metazoa > Chordata > Actinopteri > Pleuronectiformes > Pleuronectidae > Limanda > Limanda limanda. The sequence goes on along the minus strand of NC_083637.1, from coordinate 29,755,876 downwards.
GCTTCTCACAAAGTAAGCGAGGTTCAGAGAAAGAATTCCTGAGCGAGACAGAATAGAGCTGAATGGCACTTATAAGCCTTGTTTGCTCGGCGTGTACAGCGTGTAAAAGTCTTAGAGAGACAAGTGAGATGAGAGAGAGAAATATAAAGGCAGATAATGACAGGATAAGACAGCAGCGTGGCACAAGATAATGAGATGGGATAGATTTGTCTTTTCCTCTGGTGAGTGTAATCCTTAAAATGTTAAAGTGAGAGGTGCCCTGGTAGTGTGAAAACTGGGATTAAATATGGAAATCATAAAAAAGAGATTAGGCTGGGTCTTGGGTAGTGCAACATTACATGAATAAGTCTCATTTTAGTTTTCTTCTCCCTGTTTCTCATTTATAATGGCACCGCAGTCATGGGATCAGAATACTCCTGTTTCTTATGACAAATACGAACACTGGCATATGTTTCGTTGTTAAAGAGGATGTTTGTGCTCTATATTGGAACAAGGGTGATGGTTTGTAATGGGTTGTCAGATTATGTACTGTAATTGGCAATAGTACAACAAATGATAAACAATGTTAAATAATATTTTTTCCCGATATTATAATCTCCGCTACTTTTCCTGATATGGATTGTACTTATCATCAATCAAAATGCATCATAACTGTTGGTTTTGACAACACATTCTCTTAAATTAATTTAATGTCTCAGTATAAACACGTTTAAAGTGAGCTGAAAGAGTGGGCTGCATCTGTAATAATTACCAGAAGACAGTCATCTCTTTAAACATCCCCAAATCCTCAAACAATCAAAGGCTGAACACACAACGAAAACTAAATTAAAGAGGAACAACTACAAGAGGATGATGGGGCTCCAATTTCTGTAGTTGAATTATTATAATTCCTATGTCTAGCTATCAGAACAACACACGATAAAAGTAGATCAATATGCACATTTATTGCGATTCCTATTCAGTGGAGATAATTTGACTACAATCCTGTTAATGCACAGTACTAGAACTGTAATAACTTTCTAACAATAAGTAAGTTGAATTATTGTTTCCAGATAATAAATTAGATTTTGAACCTAGACCCTTCCATTTGGCAGGATAACCATTGACCCACTATTCCAATTTATTAGTAGCTTCCAGCCATGGTAAAAAGAAAATAGTTAATCCAAAGGGCCAGATTTAAATATCAACCAGCTACTGGAGGGATTGTCATCAAATTTTGGACAGACATTATGAGTGTTTTTTACTTTGATGTTTCTCAAACTACCGGACAATTTTCTCGGCATTGCGTATCAATGTGTATAATTCCCAGAGAAAGTGATTTTAGTGATCCTCAGATCTCATCTTTTACTGTCAGGACTGAGACAAGGATTCACATTTTCATTTTACCCAGACGGTAAATCCACTGATGTTGAATCAGTGCAGTATTTCAGTTTGGTACTGAGCATGCTAACTCTCTTTTGTCTCGTTGTGTAACTTAATGACATAAGATGAGGCAATGTTGAAATTACAGGTTACAAAAATAAGATAAGGTCAAGCTTCAGATGTAATGTCATTCTAAAAGACTAAACCACAGAAATAAGTCATTTCTGAAAGCTTTACAGTTTATAATGAGTTGAACTCAACTGTCTTTTCGGGATTGCTATACCTTCAATTCATCGTAGTTTGCAGCCTGACTGTGTAGACGTCAGTGTCTTCTAAAATAACTTCGGACTCCTGAAATATCAGTTGCTATAATGCCTTCCAGGGCTCACTGTCTGCCTGATACAAAGAAAATGACTCACTTGCTTCCTGTTCTGCTTATTGAACCTGTCATGTAAATGTCTAGTTGTTATTAGAGACATGAAGCCCACCTTTCTGCAGGGCAAACAGCAAATCGTCCTACAGCTCGCTAATCGAAAATGCTAATAATTGTTTAATTTTGTTGTTGTCGTGGCTGAATAAATTAGTAGCCCATTACAAAGACGTGGCGGCCAAACCCGGTGTCATTAAAGGTAAAAAATGCTACCTTTGTGATACATTTATATAATTTCACAAACAGTGATCTATATATATATATACATATATATATGATCTAAAAGCCTGTTTTTTAAACAGACAGTAAAAGGTCCTTGCTTCATACTATGGTGTGAGAATGGAGGTGAATTGTGGAGAGAGAAGGCTGGTACAATGTACATTTTGAACTTATTATTATATATTATTCATTATTATGTATTATTTGCATAGAAAAGAAAGGTGGTGGGTTGAGGTGCTCCGACACTTAGAACCTCCACTCTTCTTTGACATTACCAAATTTCAAATGTAAAAGCTTGAATCTTTGTGACACCTCTATCCTTGTAGCCTGGATACTTTTGCATTTTCTCGAGATGTCAAAAGAAGAAAGGAAGATAATGCTCTCCACTGCAAAGTTACCAAAGCTAGCCCTGACATTAATAAGCTCCCGGTCTAGATCTTTAAATCTCTGTCCTGCAATAGTGTGGAAGGGCTGGAAACACGACTTGTTGTTTGAATCTGTCAGGTTTTAATCTGGTAACTGAATGTTATCAGCTACAACAGCAGGCTACAGAATGCTGAAAAAAATCAAATTCATAACACAGAGCAAATTCTCTATGACTCTGAAGATGTGGGAATATACTCACTCTGGGCTGATTTTTAATGGCTGCTTGGTCAACCAAAGAGGGATGACAAAAAAAAAGGGAAGTCCCACATTTTCAAAATGAATGTAACGAAAGTCGTAATTAGATTCACATATAATTACACCCAAATAATTACAGCTCATGTAGATTCAATGTAATAATGATTAGTGATAGTATCTAGTGGAACTTATTGCGTAACACAGTGGGCATGAAAACTCATGATAATTTACGACTGCATTTGACAAAAACGGGTCGTATCATTATATGCTCTACATAACTGTGTCAGGTAAACAATAAGGATAACTGATTCTAAATGTCATTTGATATTTGCTAATGTAATTTGTGCTTAGAAATAATCCATACGTAAATTATAAATGAGTGTGATTAAGGCTCAAGATGTGGCACTGTAAATTGCCTTACTCTGAGCAGTGAATCCTAATATTGTCCATGTGCTGGGAGTTTCTCTTCCTCCCCCCAGGGCTGCACAGTCCAGCTTAATTTGAGTTTTTATTAGATCCACTGTGTGTGTATGTTTGCGTTTAAATAACCGTAATTGTTATACATATATAGTTAGCTGTGTTTAGTTTATTGATAAATTAAGGACAAAAACGTATAATTCATTAAAATGTGATAATCTGATTGATTTTGTATAATGGACAATTTACATTATACTGAGACCAAAACTAACCTGCTTTTGTGGAGATGAATCCTAATCCCATTAATTTGAATTGGTATATCTGAACAACTATGACCTGGACCTTATATTAACTTGGATGGATCATGTCTTCTTGTGAAGCGCCACCAGCAGTTCAAAAAAAGTTGGATAAAGGCTTTCATGGTTCCAAGAGTATGTCGACTTTACTGGTCTCTGACTTTCCGGCGAGTGCCACAAACATGTTGACATTTTTCTATTCTCAGTGAAATTTTAACACTTATTGGATAGATATCAATCTATCAAATTTTATTTGTATAGCCCATATTCACGAATCACAATTTGTCTCATAGGACTTAACAAGGTATGACATCCTCTGAGAAAACGTAGAAACCTCAGAGGGCCCTGGTGAGGGATCCCCCTCCAAGGACAGACTGAAGTGCAATAGATGTCACATGTTACTGACAACATAAACAAAATTAATATATTTACAACACTTATAAGGAGAAACTGTTTTTAACACAATGGAAAGGTGTGTCAATGTTTAATGTATGTATACATAAGAACAAGGAGCAACAACGGCAATGAAATGGAGGAGTTATTGTCAGTAATGGTAGAATATGTGAGTAGACATCTTGTATTCAAGCAGTCTTGTTCTTATCATAGTCCATGATCAGCTGTCGCCACGATCCACAATCCACCATCACTGTCCACAATCCACCATCACTGTCCACAATCCAACATCAATCAGCTGCCACCAGGATCACGATCTACCATCATGATCTTTGATTCGCCTTCCACCCTCACGATCTATGGTCCATGAAGACAATCTACAATCCACCATCACGATCCACAATAGGGCTGCAGCAGCGAGCCTGGATCTGCAAATGATAAAGCACAAAGACTCCAGAGAAGAAGTCAACTGTGTGCATTGTTATGACAGTTATTGAAATGGGGACATTTGAACTGTATCCATATGGACTAATAAACTGTTCAATATTCTAAATATGTTACCATTCTAATTAATTCCTCCCGTACTGTGCTTCAGCTCATGTAGATTTTGATCTTTTTTTACATCTATGTTCTGGTACAACTGTGACATCCGCTGCTAATGAGTTGAACTGTGTGGCAGAAGGCCTGTGCTCTCCACATTGGGATGCAGACTCGGACACAGCACAAGCCCCAGTGGAGATCCACAGTTCACTAATTATTTTGTACTACTGCCGCTCTGCACACTTCTATAAGCCACTGAGAGGAATCATTTTTATTCCTTGCATATTTTCTCTGTCGGTGGTGGCAACTTCCTTGCTGTGCCCCACTATCTCTGAATAAATGATGGCTGTACAGTGAACAATGAATTCATAAGGAATTAACACACTAGCTTGTATAATTGCGAGTGTGTTGTTCCCTCCAGTTTGACTGGAACTCATTTTTGTTAGTTGGAGGCACTTTCAGCGATGTGCTCAGTCAGACATATCATAATTGCTTTTTTAGAATTGTGGCCTGCTGAACGACAGCTCAAACCAGGAAAATAAAAAATAAAAACATAAGAGAAGAACATTTTACAGTCCAGACACCATCAAATAGACAAATCTCACATATGTATTCATCCCTGGTTCCTCTGGTCTTGTCTGTGACAAGCTCCACTGTGGTGGGTCAGCTAGCGGCGAACATCAGGACTGCATGTTCCACAAAATCCTCCCGGTGCACCCCACCAAATCCATCTATTCAGGCCTCTGGTGTCTACACACTGCAGCCAGGGAACTGTTGGATCCATACACCTTCCAGTTTGGTTGGCTGACTGTGTCTCGCTCCGTTAAACATGCATTCTGCTCATACACACAAAACACATTCATTTTCCCTGTGAACCTCCATGACTGGACCTTACTGTGAACATGCATGGCAGTGTATTGTGCACACAAAGAGGTGATATCAGCATGTCAATGAATACTTATTGTAAATATGTCAGTGGGATGACAGTCAATGCATTGGTGAAATTATTCGAGGTTTAAAGTATTTTGGCCAATTTTTGTGAAATTATGCCAAAGGTCTCTATGCTGAATTGATTTACATTCAATTACATTTCCCATTTCTTTTAACAACACATTCAGAGGCAAATTATAGAAATTCATAGAACATTCTAATACTTTCTCAACTTCTCTTTATTGCTTTCTCTGCCCAATACACTCACATATATTACATTTTAACAAGTTCCAGACTACCTTCTATCCACATGACCAGCACCATTTCTCTGCATCAAACTCTGACGCCAACCCTCATCCATTCATCTGCCTGTCCCTGTCTAGCACTTCCACAAATTACATTATACCTTTTCTTAATCCATCCCTTTTGTCTGTGACTGCATTTCGGGTCCTGGTCGAAAACAGAAACCTGTCGGAACCGGTGAGATTGGCTCAACCTGCTTTTCAGGATGGACAGAAGGTAAAGCACAAAAACATGACCCTGATAATTGGTCTGGGTACTAGGTCTGCTCGGTTATGGCAAAAATCATAATGGTGATTATTTGGTCAATATTTGAATCACGATTACTCGTTAAATCTGGAAACATAACGCATTTATTGAACTTAAATGAAAAATTCGGTGCCCATGTTAACAGTTTAAAGTGTACACAAGAACTTCTGTGTGTGGGTGTGTGTGTGTGTGTGTGTCTTCACACAAACTCACACAAACTCACATGTATTCAGGTCCAGATCATAAAAAACTAAAATCGATGCTGCTGTTGGGAGTCAGGGAGACCAACTTCCCCCCCTGAGAGAGAGAGGCATGAATGAGGCAAGGCTTCCAAAGGGCAGAGCACACCAGGCCCAGGTGTGCACGGATACAGCTGACGTCACCTCCACCAACAGCTCAGGGGAATAAAGCCCAGGAACACCTAGTGTCCAGGTGAGGGTGGAGGGGGTGGTCACACAAGGCATGACATTACTCTTCTTTATCATGAATTATTGATTAATTCAATCCAATAACATTTAAAAACTCTTAAGAGCCATCTGATTAAAAGTATTTTATCTCCATCATGTCGACAGAGGGCTAATGGGAAATCACCAGCAAGCAGAAGACTATACCCTCATCCATATGCTCAGTGAGAAACTTCTATGAGAATGAACTAGAATGGCACTGAGTCCCTTTAACTGTAATCACGCTGCACCAAACTGCACACACTCATTGACATCAGTTCCCTAATATGTTATTTAACTCAAAATCCTTTCTCTGAGAAATTGGTGACTATCACATTGTAAAAGAAATTGCAAAAAATGTCCCTCCCATCTACCAACTTTGATGGAAATGTTTCCAGTAGTTTTTGTGTAATTCTACTGACAAACTAACAAACAACAAAATTATATCATTGTGCATCCATGATATGATGTTTCTTTGTCCCCTCATGTTACTACAGTTCCTTACTGTCCACTGTCAAATAAAAAAAACATATTTTGGGATAAGTTGGATACTTTTCCTTCACCCAACCTTACCCTCACCTAACCAGGGGTCAATAAAAGTTGTTTTCAAGCTAGAGCGTCATATTGAGAGATATTGTTGAACATTTCCTAACTGGAGTTAACTGAAGTTTTGTAGAATAGAATTCAGAAACTTACAAAGACCTGGTATTCTTGACAGACATAAAGAGGTCATGTAGGGCTTCACTGAACAGCTACTGTATACCAGTGAACTATTGTGCAGAGAGCACAGACTTTTATCTTATCTGTATCTTGTGATGGGAATTTTGTATTTAGACATGTTTATATGTAACAGATTACATTTATATAGAAAGAAGTTTACTGAAAGATGTATTTCTGTGTTTAAGACTCATAGTCAGAGTTTAGGTCAAGTTAACACTATGCATAATGCTCTTGAAGGGCCTTATAGACGTGGCCTTCTCAGTCTAGTGTGAACAAAAGGTTTCTCAACAGGGGCCAATTAAGTCTTCTGCAGCAGGGAGCTTCAAAGGCTAATAGGTGTGACCTGCAGAGACAGGAGATCTCTGAGAAACTCACAGGGTCTGGAACAAGATGCGTTTAGCATCTTGTTCAAACTTCAAAGAGACCGCCAGAGACCAATGTCTGGTCTTCCTGTAACGACATGGAGAGAAGCTGATTGGACAAATGTATTTTACTGTGGAGAGGAGGGATCTGATTGTATAAATGGAGTGTACTTTTGAGAGCTCATTGCCATTGCCCTCACATCTGTCACCGTGATGTTGAGCTCTGTGCCATTGAGGTCAAGTCTGTTGTCGTGACTTGACCTTTGTAAACCGTCCGCAGACGGTTTGAATTAAACATCCAGAATTGATAATTGCTTGTTGTGTCATGATATGTAATAATTTCCCATTACATTTGGCTGTTGTTGGCAGTGACATCCACGTGAGCGACTCTGGCTCTCGGTGCTGAGGGTAGGTAATTGCGCCGGGGCAGTACGTTTGGAACTAAACCTTTATTATTTCAGTGGGCCTGATGTTCTGAGAATCCGGAGTGCTCACTGAGGTGGGCTAAAGAACCGACTGGGACAGGCAAGCAGTTTCATTCTGGTAAAGTATAATTCTTGTTTTTAGATCTTTTAAGGAAAAAGGTCCAAAGAAATTCACTCATTCAGGGAAGTGAGTTACAGACGTGTATGCATTGCGGAGGTCTTAGAGACCGGTGTAGGATTCATTAAGCTTAATAGGTTAAGATTCTTTTCAAAAAAAGATCAAAATGTTAAACAGGGTTTAGCGAAAGAGTTTAATGCTAAATTACTTTAATATTGGGCGCTGCGGCATGCTCATAGTTATTGTAAACAAGCAGAAGAGTAGAATATAAATATATCATAGTATTATTATTTTGAAATGGAGGAAAAGCTGTGACAGAGAGACCTAGGCCAGGTCTGTATCGTCTCAGCATAGCTATCTGTTGAAAAATCTGATAAATTCCCATACATTTTATACCTGCATGTGTCTTGTTTAAGAGAAATGTGAAATTAAGTTTTCTCTAAGGCGATTTGATTCATGCAGAGTTTTAGAATTGTATTAGAGGAATTAAAATTAAAACTTAGTAATTACAAGAGGTGATTACAGTGGCAATATTATAACTGAAGGGGTTTTTCTCATTGTCTCTTAAAAAGTGTTTTGAAGGTGAAAGGTTACTATCAACGTTACACAAATGTTGATGATTTGATACAAGTAACATGCATGATTTGATGAGACTAATCTGAGAATTACAGCTGAAAAAGAAAAAGTGAGGAGTGAGTGAGAGAGGATTTCTTGGAATTCTCAACACTGGAATAAGGTGAGTATAATTTCAATCATATTTGGGATATATGTGTAAGTTTTAAAGGCTTATATCAAAAGAAAAAGAAAAAGATTCAGATCAATCTTAAAACGAATTTGAAAATAGACGTTTTTTAAGAAATAGGAAAATAATTGGCTTTAGAAATTAATTCTGAAACATTAGGGTCTTTTCCATATCAGTAGAACTTAAATTCCCAAAAGATTCGTATTCTACTGAATAAATCAGAGTTTAAATTGATAAACAACCATTACAGAGATGAATTTACCACAGATTTCTTCTCCTACAGTTCAAGATATGGTTCTGAAGTATGGTCATTATAGTGTTACACAGTTTGGCTTGTGGGTAAAAAACTATGATTTTCCAAACACAGGGAACATAACTTTAAATCAGTTGAAGCAACTTAAGATCAAATTGCTCGTGGAACAAGAACGAAGCAAAGAGGAACAAGACACAGGGAGAGATGTGGAGCTATTTGTGCCAGACTGGAGAGCATTTGAGTGTTGGTTGACTGAAGTCAACATAAGAGACAGAATACAGGATGCTAAATTTTAAAACAGCAGGGCAGTAGTGGAAGACAGAGTTGAATAACATCTGCATTTATTTAAACGAGAAAGGGGGATCTGACACAAGCGTATCAATGGATGATCCGAGACAAATTTCTCACCTCTAAATTAACATCCTCTTGCAAAGAGCAAGGGGAGAGATCAAATTAGAGCACAAATGGTATTTACTTAGATTTATCTAAACACTTGGTCTGATCAGAAGAGCAGACGCAATAGAAAAGAATATCTGAAATCTTCTTGTGGAATATGAGTAATCTTTTGTTTAAACAGAAAAACTTTTTCCTTTAGGGGAAAAGCAACAGATGCAAAGTTTCAAGCAAGTCTCAGAGCAATGGCAGCTTCTGAGAGAACAGAGTAATGTGATATGTGTGATACTTTGAAATAAGACTCTACTAGTGTCATATGCTGTAACAATGATATTTGCTTGAGAAAATAACATTAACTTTTCAATAGCTAGGAGGTTCAGCTATGATACAGTATTGTTTTGGATGATAGACATTACTATTTACAAATAGAAAGTTTTTAACTAGGAAATTCTTAACTTTATCAGTAGAACAAATTAAGATTTAAATGGTTAACAGCTGAATATTGTGAAACTGAAGTGTTTGATGACAGGTTTTCAGCATCACAGTGTGATAACGAATGACAGAGGGGTTTTACGACTCTGTTTGAAACAAAGGAAAACCGTCCCCATCATCACATGCATGGACCAAAGAGATGCAAATATGCTAGTGGCGAGAGTGTCAAGATTTACACTGATAGCTTGTTTGCATGGGGGTTCTGCATGTGATTTGGGCTGAAGAAGAAATTCATGAGATTGACTTCACACCATTGTCTTGCCTTGACTGTGTTACTGGTTGCAAACAGTATGCAGTCTGTAGAGGACATGGAAGGCATTTGAATGATTCTTAACACTGACATTTAATGTGGGTTACAGGAGCGGTTAGCAAGACTACATCGAACTAAATTTTTTTTAGAATGCAGATTTGGGTTTATTAGTTTAGGAATTAAGTAGTCTTGATAGACTGTGTTTTGTTTGGTGGTCGATGGACTTTTTGATGTGGGATATGGATGATTTTGTTCAACCTGTGTATGTTTTCTCATTAGGTTGGATTGACACATGACTGGAGTCAGTGTGTCAAGAGAGAGGAGTAACATATGCTGGATATAGATGAATTGGGTTATTGGGTGTACACAAGAAACACTCTAAATAATATTCAATAAAACTTTTTTAACAGAGTTATGTAATTTGAGTTACAAATAAAATAAGGACATCCAGATTCTACAAGATTGACATCCACCTCAAAACAAACGGTTTAATCATTTATAGAGAGGTTTAATAAAGATTAAGTTAAATAAAGTAGGTTAGGGAAATAAATAAATACTGTTTTGTTTTATGACATGATTTCTATGCAAGCAGAAGTGTTTCCCAAACATCTAAACAGGATTCTCCAGCGGTGAAACAGATACTGTTCGGAGAACTCATTCCATGATGGAAGATTTCAAAAGGATGTCCGCTGACAAGGGTAACATATTCATAAGTATAGCATTATGGATACTGGTGAGTATGAGTATCAACACAAGGCAACATCATGCCACATCCCGCCAGGGATGGGATAGTGGAGAGAGAAGGAAGTAAAAAACAAACATAACAAACACATTGAAAAACACATTGAAAAACAAACTGGTAGATATTTTTTTAAACTGTTTCCTGTACTCTTTAAAATCCACAGGCAGACGAGGAGATTCTATCTAAATCCATGGAGAGAGGACTGCGTGACCTGAAACCAGGAGACTGGATTGTGCTTAAGGACGTGCGGATGGAAGAAGAAGACGACGTCGATGGAACGAGTGCAAGCCAAATGCCTCTCAACACAGATGACAGGAAGGTCGCAGAGGTCAACCTGGAGATGAGGGCCAACGCAGGAGGATTTCCAGAGCCAGGGGTGGATCTACAGGACGGGAAGTGCTTTGTGCCAGTGTGTGAGCTTCAGTCTGAAATTTTTAGGTGTTGCAAGGAGAGTCAACACATTTGAAGAGCTACACGCTGAACACAACCGCACCAACAGGAGATCAGCAACACATGATTATACGACTGAGAAGCATTCAAGGGAAAAGAGATGGTTTCCCTGCTCACGAATGCTTGGCAGGAACAACATCAAATTTCTGATCATCAAAGTCAGAGCATACAAGATGTCTCTGAAACAAGATGTTCTTCAACAAGGAGGTGTTCGACACACGATCAGGACGAAGTGTGGCACCAATACAGTGAACATTTTGATAATATGATGCACATCATTTTAATAATTGTAAAATACGTTATTGAAGTTTGTAGAAACTGATCATTTTCAATTGTGTAACTCTGTTGTATTGTTTTTGCGCTAAGACTAGTGTTACTTCTTTAATTAAGATCAATTTTTGAAATTCACATATCCTGGAAAATTCCCAATCTAAATGATGAGATGTTATAAAGATGTTGATCCCAGATGGATAAAAAGGGAGGAATTGTGATGGGAATTTTGTATTTAGACATGTTTATATGTAACAGATTACATTTATATAGAAAGAAGTTTACTGAAAGATGTATTTCTGTGTTTAAGACTCATAGTCAGAGTTTAGGTCAAGTTAACACTATGCATAATGCTCTTGAAGGGCCTTATAGACGTGGCCTTCTCAGTCTAGTGTGAACAAAAGGTTTCTCAACAGGGGCCAATTAAGTCTTCTGCAGCAGGGAGCTTCAAAGGCTAATAGGTGTGACCTGCAGAGACAGGAGATCTCTGAGAAACTCACAGGGTCTGGAACAAGATGCGTTTAGCATCTTGTTCAAACTTCAAAGAGACCGCCAGAGACCAATGTCTGGTCTTCCTGTAACGACATGGAGAGAAGCTGATTGGACAAATGTATTTTACTGTGGAGAGGAGGGATCTGATTGTATAAATGGAGTGTACTTTTGAGAGCTCATTGCCATTGCCCTCACATCTGTCACCGTGATGTTTGAGCTCTGTGCCATTGAGGTCAAGTCTGTTGTCGTGACTTGACCTTTGTAAACCGTCCGCAGACGGTTTGAATTAAACATCCAGAATTGATAATTGCTTGTTGTGTCATGATATGTAATAATTTTTCCATTACAATCTTTAGGCTAAATTACAAAGAAAGCAATCTCCTGAAAACAAATGTACAGCATTAAGGAAACCAAACGTACATCTAGAAAGCACAGTTACTCAGTGCTGAGCTTACAACTGGTGATATCAGAGGTAACGTCAGGTCACAGTCCATCTGTTTGCAGAATATTCTATTATGGATATTTGTAGCTTTTATTGCAAACCTACCCTGTACCTTACAACAAATAGGGACATTCACTGTTATCACAGAGCTCTGATTATGCTCTGATGGAACAATCAACCAGATTTAAGTTGTTATACCAAGAACATTAGTACAGCCAGAGTGAGGATCTGTATACACAGCTTTGTTCTCCGCTGTAGCTGTTCTAAGTGGGCTGGGTTGTTGATTGAAACTAGAATGTCTCAAACACAGATATGTATTGCTATGAAATTCTGTACAAGCAATCATGGTGTCCATACAGTTATAGGCCATTGTTTCCAGAGGATGCTTCCCACTGATGACTATGATATTCTGACTTAATCTCTAGCATGACCAATGGGTTGGCTTTTTGGCTTTTAGTGAGAAGTCAACTTTTCAACAACATTTAGATAGGCAGCCATAGACTATTTTGTTGATATTCATTGTCCCAAAATAATGATTCCCTCTTTTTACGGACATGCCCTGATGTTCCAGCAGTAAGTTGACAATTAGGGTTTTTATTGTAGGTTCTTCGCATGGCGGTGCACTCAGTGATCCTCATTGGATGACATATCTGGACAAATTTAACCAGCACTTTGATACAAATGCATCAGCTTATCTGTAAGTTTTACAGTATATGGTTGTTGTGCGTTTTTTTATAAAAATTCTAACTGCATCCTGATCTTTGGAGTACAGCATTTTGCTTCCATGTTTGCTGTAACACAAGCTATGGATGTAAGAAAAATAAAGTTGAATCTTACATCTAACACCATCATCAGCTCAGAATTTGATTTTTCCAAATTCTTCAGTAAATGTCCAAATACCTGCAAAAGGTTGACATCCCCAACGAGCTCAGGAGATTTGTGCTTATACACAAATGTTAACATGCAAAACACATAAGTGCAGCCTGCATAGAGCTACAAGTGTTGCTGCAAACTCTTAGTCTTGTTTTTTATAAATGCTAATAAACCCAAGTCCTCAGATGACACAGTCTGCCTCATAGATATGGAAGGAATATTGACATTAGTCAAACATTTTGCTCACAGTTTTTGACTCAATCTATTTGATAATTTGCCTCAGGCTTAAATATATATATTATGGTTTTTCTGCATAGAGGCATTGATTTTCAGCCTCCAGACTGGCAATGAGAAACCGACTTTGACAAAAATATGGTCATGAGTTTCATCTACCGTTATATCTACAATTTAACCTTGACAAGAAAGAAAAGGACAGAATGTAATTTAGTCAGTTGGTCAGTCAGTCAGACAGGCTAGCACTATTATAAAGTGAGTGAGCAAAGTGAACCAGTAGAGATCCAATTGGAGATAGTGTTGCACATGTAGCAGTAGAAAGGTGTGACGTAGGGTCGGGCCAGGGTACACTGAGACTCTCATTAAAAAATTACAGCTCATTCATCGTCAAAAAGCTGTGAAAACATGGGACAAGGTCGCTGTGCTTGTCAGTGGGGGACACTGCGAGAAAAGTGGGAGTTGATCCTCAGCCTTCTTTTCAAACTTTCAAAGACTTGATATAAAAAGATGATGAAACCAAAAAAGAGAATCTAAAAGGACTTTGATATATACTGTATCAGACCTCTTCTTCTGAAATGGCACTTTGTGACATGAAAGCCTGCTGAAGTCATACTTTTCCTGTTTTCCCTAAAAGTCAGTCAGTACATTAATATTGTCAGCCCCAATTGGCAGATCAGAGAGGCCCAAATTGGACCAGAACAGGGTTTCAATGGGGTTACGTGGAAGCTTAAACAAATAAACAGTAGATTCGGAGTTAATGACTTTTGCTTCACAAAATAAATGACCTGCATGTGATTGTTTAGTCCTCCACTGTACAGTGTTGCTGCAGTGTCTACCATGAGAAATCCAGCTTAACAGGAGGCAGCATGCAAGATTTAAAAGGCGAGTCTACGAGTGAGCAGGTGAGTGACACGCTGGGCTGACTTACAACATGGGGACACAACTGCAATGCTCATGTGACCTTAGGCATCTTGTACCAGAGCGAGGTTGGCTCTTTGAAAGTAATAGAATGAAAGACATTCACAACACCTACTAATGTCATCAGAAAAGCCTCTCAAGAGTTGTGTTGTTGATACTTGATCAAGCCAGAAAATTGCAAATTATGGACAGGTGGTCAAAATCTTGGCCCCTGATTAACAACCAACATAATTGCCCCCACTGACTGAACAGAGTGCTGGTTGGCCATTTATTTGATTTATATTAATATTAAGTGTGTTGTGAGAATGAAGTTCCTGAGACATGCATTCCACACACAGACAGACAGACGTTTACTGTATGTAAATAGAAGGTGCGCAGGAAAAATAGCAGGAGGAATCATAGAAATGTGTTTCAAAAAAAGAAAGGCAAAGTGTCTTTAATACAACAATATATTCATATCATAAACAATATTATAAGTCTATAGTTGTTGTGGGATTAGGGTGAACTAACCTGGGTTAACTAAGACTTTAGGTTCCACTGTTATTAAATTCATACTGTGTATGAAGTAGGCCTCAGTTGTTTGAAGGTGATCCGGACAGTCATCTTGCCTCTCTGTACAAAGGATGGGGCCCATGCTGCTGCTCTTCCTCTCTCATATCCATCACCTCCCCTCTTTCTTTTCCTCTCAGTCTCCTCATCTTGTCCCGTATCTCTTCCCAAAGCTTTGATCGATGCAGCTTTGATCTTCATTTTTGTCTGTGTCAGTGAAAAAAGTAAACACAGGACATGACAAATGACATCCTCCTCAAGTTAGGGTTAACCCGAACATGGGCACTGAAACTTTCTCTGTGCCTGTTTAACCCTGTGCTGCTGAAGCCTTTACATGTGTGTTACAGCATTGATTTCATAAGTGTGTCATAAATTGCATAATGAGAGAAGCTCCAACAAAGTTATGTGGAGTAGTTGTTTAACTAGAATTGTGTGGCTCCAAAGGAAATCAGTTTATTTGCCTTGCGTGATGTCCCTGAAGCCACTGTTGTTTGGAGCTGAAGACTGAGTTAGAAAATGTAGTATTATTATTAATTGTAGGAAACGCATATAACCCTTGATTACATTAGATGTGCTGTGGTAACATTGAAATAGCACATATCAGCTGTAATTGTTACAAAAGATAAAATAGCGATTACGGTTGAAAAATAAAATCACAGGCAGCATCACAACATGTGTAATTAAATAGGTGAATGAATATGTTTTTGTGAAGTAGCTCAAAGTATAGTGACTGTCACAATGGCGCCATTATTTTGGGGTTCTATGTTGAAGAATTTGGGAAGCATTGTTCTAACCTCAAGGAAGTGCTTATTCCAAATCCCAATCCTTTCCTAAACCTCAACAAACCATCACTGTATGACTGCAACAAAAGTTCTGTGGTGTTTAAGAGTGTCTTTTAACCTCAGCACAGAGACAGAGCACTACACAGAATGGAAAGTTCAACGGTGTTTATTGTCCGATCAAAGGTGGCACAAGGAGGTGATGAGGAAGTGGAGAGCGAATGTTTTTGTTTGCAGGATCCGGTCGGCGAGGAGGGAAGGCTGGAGAACCGGAGAGTGATTCCTGGAAGCAAAAGGAGAAACACTTTGAGATAAACACGGAATACGGGCAGTAATACTCTAAATCAGGGATTTTCAACCGGGGTCCGCGGCCCCCTGGTGGTTTGTGACGGCATTGCAGGGAGTCCGCAAAATTCGCTTTGATATTTCAACACATTTCCAGATTACTCTTGAATATCGTGAAAAATATCTAAAATGAGAAAAATATGTCAAAAATAATATAAAGGTGCTGGTGATCATGAGGTTAAACTATAGGCCTCAATTGTTTGTGTGAAATTGTATGATTATCATTTGTGACATATTCTGCATTACTTTGTCATCTTCCCTCTTCAGTTGTAGCCCCAGTTTATGTTGATTGTTATTGATCACCGTTACTTTAACATTCTCTCAACATGTCAGCTACATGCTGTACATTTAAGTTATGAACGTTAAATATTTATGTACATATGTTTCTGAGATGCGGTACAACTTCAAACTGCATTTTAATTTTGTTTTCACTTCTTAAGCACTGAATATCAACCGTTTTTGTTGTTTTTTACACAGATTTTTCTAGATTTGTTTGAGGTTTTTAAATAGATATATCTAGATTTGTTTGAGGTTTTAAATAAAACCAACATGGAAAACCAAATGTTAAAACTTCCTTCTATCCACATACACGCATACACACATACACACACACACACACACACACACACGTAGGCACGCCAAGCATAGGCACATCAGTGGGCCGCGGATTACTTTCTAGTCTGAATCGTGGTCCCTGGGACAAAACCAGTTGAAAACCCCTGCTCTAAATGCACAATTCAGAGCGGCTGAGAACGAGCAACTACCGCTGTAGCATTGACGGTGAACTGGCGATGACTGGGAGAACGACCAGGGTAGATATCCTCCCGGTGATTTGTGAGGTGGTGAGCTCTTGGTTGCCGTACCTCCGCAGAGTCATCAGGGGGAGATGGCACACACCTGCAGAGGGGAGACAAACAAGTGAAGGGGTGAAACCTTGGGGGGCACAGAGGAGCTGTGACAGGCTCAGTATGATACAACAATATGGCAAACAAATGTGAAAACCAATGATCTAGCTTATGATAAAACCAATTAACAATGTTGATTGATGACATTATGTGCAGCTATATACTCTTCATAGTTTTACAGTTTATTATTTAGTAAGTCTTCAACTACAGTATGTCCAGAATCATCAACAGTGGCTCAGATTTTCCTCTAGCTTTGTGTGACACATTTGATGAATATGTGAGCAGGGTTGGATGTGTTATGGAAATCGTACCAGGCCCGACCTAATAAGGCACATGACTTGGGAGGTTTTTCAAACTGAGGGCCGACATTTAAAGTTGCCTGCCTGTTTATTTAATGAAGTGAAGGGGCCGTGAATGATTTGACTTAACAACTAACCTGTCAAATCCCTGCCTCCTTGCTGGGGAACTAATTGGCACAATTGCAGCAAACTAAAAGGCTGACAAGCTAAACCTCAGTTGTGGATGGCAACACACACGTCCTCCTTATCTGAACACACAGAGGTTCCTGCACATGAAAGACCCCAACGGACTGTGATGCTGCTATAGAGCCTGAGCTCTGTGGCCCTTTTGATTAACATTGAAACACCACTTCCTTTTGCACACAATCGCAGACAAGTGGCGCTGCATGTATGAATGTCTCAGGAAGAGACAGAGGTAGACTGAGGGCTGCCATTGCAAAAATAATGATGAATGTCTGTTATCTTATGTCTCTAGTCAACAATGAGTGGGATATATTGTGTGCATGTAAACCCAGCTCCCATTGTTGTTGGATGGCTAGAGGTTTGTGTTAAATGCTCTGTTTACAGCCTAGGTTCGTTTCAATCGGTATGAGATCAATGCAGCATTCACACAAGGTAACCTGCAATGTTTTTTAATACCTCTCCCCTCCAACACCAGGCAAGATAAGAAACTTCAAATTACATTCCTCGATCCTTTCCAAATCAAATTAGGTTTCTAGGTTGCATTATAACACTCCCCGCGCATGGGTCCGCTAATCCAATCAAGGAGCGCCAAGGCTCACTTCACCCCAGTCCAAGATAACATGCACAAAATCAGATGATCTTATTCGAGAGGGATTCCTGAGCGGAGCAACTGTAGAACAGGTCTCTATTGTTAGTGAAAAACACCCCCAGGTATCATTTACCAGAAGGTGGACTGACTGTGAGTGTGTGTTCCCCTGAAATGGTGTGAGCTCACAACCAAGGATGTTTCTTTAACAGTAGCTGCTGCTCTGGATACCAAGTAACATGAGTAGAAAAAATCAATTTTTAATATTTTCTGGGGTTTCAGATCAAGCCCTCAGCTTGTCTACAAGCTGGATGAGGTTAGCAGCTCACATTTTTCTTCTCATTCATAGAAGGTCAATCTCCCTGGTGAAGAAGTTGTCATTGTTCCACTGCTCTGGCAAAAAGAAAAGGGTTGAACATCCTGTTTACTTTCAGCTCACAGGTGGTCACCTCAGGAAATGAAGAAACAGGAATTAATGCTGCCGAAAGATGATTGATTAAAGGAGGAACGCTGGATTTAAATCAATAGCCGTACTGCAATGCCCGAGAAGAATTTTATTGTTTTAACTATGTTGCCTGCCCCAGCTACAGTTTAGGATTGATTTATCGAGCTGTGTTTTGTGCACTGCTGGCAGATTCTAAGCAACAAAAGGGAGATTTTCATGTCTGTTTAAGTGTATGGGTGACTCAGAGAGGTGGTCAGAGGTAAAGACACATTCAGAAAACTATTAGTTGGAGCCTGGGGTTCGAAATCCTGCCCAACACTTTATGACAGCAGTTACCGTGGCAGCTCAGCGTAGGAAATAGTATTCACCACCCTCAGCAAGACATTGCTTTAATGGCCAACGAGGGAATATCGTCAGCAGGTTTAAAATTCTTAACTGTAATGCAGAATTTAATTTAGTTTTTCTTTCTTTTTTTTCAACTTGAGACTAAAGTGACAGCTTAAAACCAATCAGAAGTGTGCACTGTAATGCACAGTGACATAGGCTGAGGGCTGTTGATGCTACTTCTGGAGAGAGGGAAAAAAATTACAGCGCTATAATGAAATATCTTACGATGGAAATGAAAATGATAAAACGCCAACTCTGAGCCGCACTGGGTTAAAAATAGGGGAAGCACACTTTGAGTTTCTTACTTGAAAGCTACAGAGACTAGCACCAGCAGCTTTAGACAGAATAACTGGTGTTCGCTTTCACTGCCACAAAAACACAATGACACAGGAGGAAGAAAACTAGGCAACAAGGTGGAGCAACATTTGTAGTAATATAACAATTATTCGGTGTATATTGTAATACCCATTAGAGACTGCATAGCATCACTGCATGATGAGCGATTCATGTACATGTCTCAGTACAGCTGTCTGCGATCACAGTGCACTGTAGTACAAAGCCTTTCTGCAGGCTGCTGCTTTGATAAGCGCCTTCCCAAATCTGTATTTCACTCTTCCAGAGAGACTCTCAGAGAGATAACCACGAAGTCGACAAATGCAGGGCAGTCGGAGAAAATGACTGTCAATGAATGCGGGGTCTCTGCTATATTTTGTCATTACCACTTGGATCAACAGCGTCTGTTTGCAGATGCAACGCATCCAGCCGTCTGTGTTGGAATGCCGTACAGCCAGGAGTGGTTGTTGATAAATTGCCATATTTAACTCAAGTTGCTTCCTTGCTCCTGTTTTTCTGCCTCACCGACAACACGTGTAAATGTTTTATGCTCAACGCCCTGCATGTTATAATTTATGGAGCATGTCATTAGACCCTATGTTGGTGAGTGGCATGCATTTTAATGTTATCTTCATACAAGGGTTTGTGTGTGTGCGTTCCTGTACCTATATCATTGTGAGGACCATTTTAAGCATAGACCCTGCAGAGTGAGGACATTTTTGGAAAGTGAGGACATTTTTGCTAGTCCTCACTTCTTCAAAGGGCTGTTTGAGGGTTAAGACTTGTTTTAGAGTAAAGGTTAGGCCTTTAGTTTGAATGGTTAGAGCTAGGGTAAGGGGCTAGGGAATGCATTATGCCAATGTCCTCACTAAGATAGAAGTACAAACATTTGTATGTGTGTGTGAGTTTGTGTGTGTGTGTGTGTGTGTGGCATTCGATAATAATAAACTAAATTAATAACCATCCACAACTGTTACTGCATGGGACACATGCCAGGTCTAATATAAATTCAAACTCCTAAAAACCTCTCATATAAAATGAAAATCGATGTGCGCAGCAATCTGACACACACACACACACTGACAAATATTTTTATTCATATTAGCTGAAGCTCAGGCACAATTCCTTATATCCGGAGATTTCAGCACTTTCTTTTAAATTAAACTGAATGACTTTTAAAGTCTGCAGCCCTATTGTGCTCCAGTCATTCCAAAGCTAAACGACATTTTCTATCATCTGAATTATCTTAATTCTTCAGTACTTGTGCTGCTGTCGTACCAGATGGAGGTTTTCAGCAATAGGTCAGTATTTATTGTGTCAGTAAGTTTAGGCAATTACAGGGGGAACTACGAAAGAGAATCTGTTATGCTCTTGTGATTGACACATGTGTTCCTGTTCCTGTGTTCCATTAGCCTGGGTGCCAGACGAACTTAGCCCCGCCCACAACATTTTTTGGTCGGGAAGTTCGGTCTGGAGTCGCTCCGTTGGCGAGAAATTATCTCCGAACAGAAGCTGTTCGGACCAATCAAATTGTCAGGGCGGGCTTTATACGATGATGGATAGATGATCAACAGTTACGTAATCAACTACGTCATCAAAGAGCGCTTGGATTGACTTTGTTTTCCACAAACATGCCTGCCGCTGGAGAGCTGAGATGTGTAGATGCTGCCATTGAGTAAGTTTTCCGTGTATCCTTAAATTCTTTTTACAACACCCGCAAAAATCGTTCTTCATCTTCTTCTACTTCTTCCAACTATGCATCGCTCAACATACGTCACATACTACGTTGATCTGATTGATTGTAGGTCTATCCAATTGAGCAAAGAGGCATTTTTTTTCCTGGTTCGGTTGAAACACGCCCCATAATCACAGCCCAATGGAGCGGTTTCAGACTCATATTCTGACTAGAATCATGAGTATGACAACGTCAGGCTAGTGTTCCATCTCATTCTTACGAAGAAAGCTAAAAATTGACTTTTTGACACTGACTTGCTGTGAGCTATCTTTGGCTGTGAGAGTGCAAGACCTGCCATGTGTATAGGTCTGCTCTTTGTGCAGCTGTGGTATTTTTCCAGCTTTAAGATTATCTTGATCTGCTTCTGGGTCTGAGCTTTCTGAGGTCGTGCACTTGGAGATTTACACGTTTGATGTCCCAAAGCTCTGATGATGTACTGAGTATGTACAGCAACAAAATGATTTGTGAATAGGGGCTTTACAAATCAAATTTGAGGTGATTTGAAATGGTCAAATGCAGAGACCTCAAACATCACACAAAGAACAACATAACTGTTGGTGTCAGTGTAAGTGATGTTTGATATTTCAGAGGAAATTGCAGTGTAGAAATGAAGTGTTGAGAAGCCACCAGAGAGAGTGACACTAAAAGCTTATCTTCATTAAAGGTAGTTGATATTGCAACACACACATCTGTTCAAATGAAGAAGCTTCACAAGCTACTGAAGCTGTTTTCAGACATGAGCTCACTCTGGGGTCCTGACTTTCTCACATGAAGTTGACAGCTGGAGATTCTCTGGTCAGACGTGTTGACAACAAACGAATCTCCACAGCGTCGAGGTGAGGGCTGGTGCAGCAGGCAGGAGGCTAGTCACCACATATAAATTCCACTTGGGAGATCACATGTTTTTGTCTACACCACATCGACACCAGCGTCTCATTGTTTTCTCACTGTTGGCTCCCCTTTTTCATCCTGAGATATTTGTATTTTCTTTGTTTTTTTTTCAGATCTGCACTCGTGGAGTGTTAGAAACATCTACTTGCTCGTGGTGAATCCTCCAGATTATCACCTGTTGTGTTCTCACATCGGCTCATTCGGACCTTATCATGAGGTTTCACTCGAGGACTGGCAGGACATCGATGTCATCACTTCCAGCCCCTCTGGATAATTTCAGGGGATTATCTGGAGTTCAGTGCATGTCTGAAAGTGGAGGAAGTAAAACTAACTTATTGTTAATCACATCAATCACTGTGCTATCACTGTTTACAAGAATTTTGTGGTGACCTGATTACACAAAACAATTTAATAGCGCTGCAGTAATGTTGGAAACATTAGGCAACAATGCTGTGTAACATGGTTGCAGCGTATCAAAAACTATGAACCAAGCAGTTGCTCTCTGATGGTGGGGGGGGGGGGGGGGTCACCACTAACCAGCCCTATTTTATATATATATAAATTACCATATCAATTTATACTAGTATATTTAATGCTGACAGTGGTGGTTTTCACTACATAGCACTAAATGGTAAATGGTCTGTATTTATATAACACTTTGATGAACACTCAAAGCACTTCACAGAAATTTGCCAATCACTCATTCACACACATTTATACAGTGTTATTATGTGAAGCACAGACGTCGATCACACACCAATCACACAGTGTCGGGGGTGATTCGGGGTTCAGCGGCTTGCTCACGGACACTCTGGTGCCGACTGGAGGAGCTGGGAACAAGCCACCGACCATCTGGTTAGTGAACGATTGGATCTTCCTCCTGAGCCGCAGCACAGCAGACACGAGGCATTTGATTCATCCACTGTCTTAGTATATTCTTTGCACTTTTTCCTTAAAAGGCTCACAGAATGAAAATACTTGAAGAAATATTGAATTATAACACCTGTATAGTGATAGTCAGGAAGTCTGCATCAGTAGAACAACATTCGTCTCTCCTCCATGTCAAAGCTGCTCACACAAGCATGTCTCCTTTAGTCGGACAGAGTCTGGCACACAGCTGCCCAAGTTAATCAAAAATGAATACGCAGTCATCTCCCTATACACAAAATCGATACAATATTTAGCACATGACAGTCTGTTTCAGGAGAACCCTTCCATTCCCTTGCATCTTACACTGGGAGCCTTGAAGAGCAATTAGAGCTCTTTTCTTCATGAGGAGGGGAGAAGGCTAGGACTTTTAAGAGCTGTGTTTTAGAAGCAGCAGTACTCCGGATCAAAGCATGCCTGTCAGAGCCTCTTAGAAACCATTTTTGGGACCATGTCTTGTCAATAAAAAGTAGGCCATTGGTCTGTGCTTTTGCACCAGCTGTATATTTCTCTATGTGTTTCTACATGAGGAGAATTCAAATATTTACTGCATGCTCAAGTGGCTAAGAGAACTGCTTTTATTTGCCCTTAGTTTAATATATTTATCTCTGCCTGTCCATCATAAGCGTAAATTGGCAAGCAAGGCTCTAAATTCAAAGATATATCTTTCATGCAACATTGTCCTTATTATTCGCATTCATCTAGAGAACATGCAGTTTTCATAGGGACTGTTTCCTTGGTGCAAAGTGGTTGTTGTAAACTGAGCCAGGGGATTATCCAGAGTATCACATCCAGAAAGAACTGCTGTAATGTTTTTACTCCATTTCATAGTGTGAGTTCAAGTTAAGCATTTTTGTATTGGATTAGTTGTTATTGTAACCAATTAAGAGCAATTTATTTGCGCTTAAAGAAATAAATAATTAGCAAAACCTTTTCACACAAGGTTCAGTGTGTAAGATTAAGTGATATCTAGTGCTGAAGTGTCGTGTTCCAGCTGAATACCCCTCACCTCATCCTCCCCTTCCAAATGTGAAAGAGAACCTGTGGTAACCTTCAGTTTTCATAAACACTCAAAGATGTTTAGTTTGTCCTGTTCAGTCTCCTGTAAAAGACATGGCGGCCTCCGTAGAGAGTTGATTTAAATATAAAGTATTCAGTGAACCACCAGATCCTGATCTCATCCCTTCAGGACCTGGGTATCTCAGGCTCTGCTCTCTCCCTGCTCTCTTCCTACCTCAATGAACGCACTTATCGGGTAACTTGGAGAGGATCTGTTTCTGAACCTTGTCCTCTCACTACTGGGGTCCCTCAAGGTTCGGTCCTGGGTCCTCTCCTCTTTTCTTTGTACACCAACACTCTCGGCTCTGTCATTCACTCACATGGCTTTTCCTACCATAGCTATGCTGATGACACCCAACTAATCCTGTCTTTTCCCCGATCAGAAACACAGGTAGCAGCACGAATCTCTGCCTATCTGACTGACATCTCTCAGTGGATGACCGCTCACCACCTGAAGATTAACCTTGACAAGACTGAACTACTTTTCCTTCCAGGGACAAACTCTCCCACCCATGACCTGACTATTAACTTTGACAACTCCGTGCTGACCCCCACTCAGACTGCTAGGAACCTGGGTGTGACACTGGACTGCCAACTCTCCCTTTCTGCCAACATTACTGCAACAACGCGGTCCTGTAGATTCATGCTTTACAACATCAGGAGAATACGCCCCCTTCTCACTCAGAAGGCGGTGCAGGTTCTGGTCCAGGCCCTGGTCATCTCACGCCTCGACTACTGTAACTCCCTCCTGGCAGGTCTACCTGCTACTGCCATCCGACCTCTGCAGCTCATCCAGAATGCAGCAGCTCGACTGGTTTTTAACCAACCTAAATTCACTCGCACTACTCCGCTCCTCCGCTCCCTACACTGGCTACCAGTGGCTGCCCGCATCCGGTTCAAAACACTAGTACTCGCATACCATGCTGTAAACAGATCAGGTCCAGTTTACATCCAGGACATGGTCAAACACTACACACCAGCACGTTCACTCCGCTCTGCTTCAGCTAAGCGACTCGTTGCTCCTTCACTGCGAGCTAAACACTCATCAAAATCACGACTGTTTGCTGTCCTAGCTCCTAAATGGTGGAATGAGCTCCCACTCGACCTCCGGACATCTGAAAGTTTACACATCTTTCGCCGAAAACTAAAAACACACCTCTTCCGACTGTACCTTGAATAGAAAAGAAAAGAAAAAAAAAAACTAACCACTTTTGAAACTAACACTTTGGTAGCACTAAAATGGCACTTACTTATAGCACTTTGTAGTTTTGCTTTATTTCAAAGAAATTTTACTGTCTTGATTCTTGTTGTTCTTGGTTTGTACCCTCAGGGTTGAATGCACTTATTGTAAGTCGCTTTGGATAAAAGCGTCAGCTAAATGAAATGTAATGTAATGTAAAAAGAAAGGTCCCATTCTAGGGTAAAGACAACAATAATTCAAAACAGTGCTGATATTTAGAGGCAAACAACTCCCATAGGCACCTTAGAGTTTCCAATTAACCTAACCTGAATTTCTCTAAACTGTGGGAGGATTCTGGAGTACCAGTAGAACATTTGTAAAGACAAAGGGAGAACAGGTAAACTCAACACAGAGAGACCCTGCTCAGGTGCAAGATTCAAACCTTGAACCCTTTTGCAGTGAGCTGTGCCCCCTCAAGTCGATGACCTGTCCACACATCAGATATTTATAAATCAGAGATCGCCTTTTTAAAGCCCAGATTTTCAAGATCTGTATCCATGTGCACATAGTCAAAAGAAAACAGATTTCAAATTACTGTGAGCAAGAAATAAGTAAATAAAACGATGACCTTCAACTGTTTTGGTTTTGAAGTTAATACTGCTAAAAGAGAATAAGCTCACAATATATATCTTTGGTATTTAACAGATTCTTCCTGTGGACTCTATGGCCACCATCGACACCTACTGGCCCGACAGGCTTGTTTGTACTTTCATAGTCGTTTTTGTGTTCTTGTGTGGATAGAGTTTTTTGTTTTGAATGAGGGGAAATATCTGTTAAAAAAAGATCTCTAGTAGGGTAGTCAAGGCTTGACATTGAACGTAAAAGTTGATGCTGATCTACAATCAAAGTACACTTAGAATAGCCTTTTATATGAGTGTGAATATAATTTGGTGCCTTTTCTGTTGTCAGTCTGTGAGCTGTCCTACAGGAAGTCCCGTTCATAATCCTGCCCACAAAGCTCTAATCAGCTTGGCTGCATTTCCAACAGGGAAAACAGACATCAGTAAAAATCTGAGATGTGGGCTTGGATTCAGAGGTCTGGAGCCTGGACAGCGTAACATAGTCCCTCTGCTATGGACACATTTGTGTTGTGTGAACGAATTTTATGTGTTCCTCATGAACATTTAATGCAAAGAAATTGGGTGATGTGAAATTTGACACATGTTGTTGGGTGTGAAATAACACGGCAGGTACGTTTTGTTGCAGTGTGACAGTTACATCATGGAGCTGCAGGACATGTGACCTTTACAATGAAACATGGAGGATCTTCATATGGGCTCAAGCGGGAACAGGTAAATGGAAGTGACAGGCTTATATATCTCACACCACTAACTTCAGCAGCCTGAGGGTGAGGCTCATAGCGTATTCAACATGTCTCTGGGGCCTGTTTCTGTCAACCTCAGCTCTGCCCAAGAAGGGTGACAGGGAGTAGGTTTTGTAGTCAAAACAATTTGCTTTGTGACATTTTGATAACTACTATTTTTCTTGCATGACGACGAGTGTGCCAGTATGCCATTTAATTTAGTGGCGGGATGTGGGCTATGAAGTCTGAAAGAAAGCTTAGGGTGCTGAGAAAAAGCCTATTATTTTTATGTCTCACAGAAAATGATGAGAGTATACATAACAGAAAAAATACAACGGGAGGGAGATGGTAAACGAAAGTACCGCTATGGAAGACAGAAAGAAAAAGAAAGAGTAAAAAGGTGACACGTATAAAAAAACTGTCAGGAGTAAAAGTGAAAACCTGGATAAAAGCTTAAATCTAAAGTATGACAGGGGATAGATCAACATGAAGGGATAAAAGGGAGAAGCAAGTGAGGGATCACGTCTTTGTGCAGAGAGACCACTGAACATTGCTAAGTGCATACAGTGTCAGAAAGCATGAGTGTCTGGGTTGTCATAAGAAATGGGCATTTCGTGTTTTCCCTTTGGTCGCAGTGCAATGCATCGTGGATGTTGACCTCCCCGCTCTCATCCATCACCTCGGGGAAACATATTAATGTGGCAGCGTGTTTTTAGCTCATCCATCACAACATCAGATGGCCCACACAGTAGTCAGGTACGGACACAGTCCAGTCACTCAGACAATTGATTAAGCAGACCTCTCCTGACTCTCTTAAAAGGAATTATGGGATATGTAGATGTGTGTCACACCGCGGTGAGGTTTGTCTTGTCTTGGGGTTTTTGTCTCGTAACTTCCTGTTTTATTTTGAAATCCTAACTCTCCTCTCGTTTCAGGTCACTTGCCCTTCCTCATGTGTCACCAGTCTGATTGTCTCTGATTGTTTCCACCTGTTCCCTTCACCCTCATGTGCTTATAGTCTGCGTCTCCCCTTTGTCTTGTGCCGAAGTGTTTCGTTCTTGTTCGTGCACCTAAGCCTTACCCACAGTCATTGTCGTTTTTGCCAAAGAGTTTCTTGCTACGCCACGTAAGTTGTTTTCTGTTTCCTCCTTGAGAGTGATTTTTTGTTTGTTAAAGTTTTCCAGTTTAGCTTTGTTTTGTGTTTGTAAACTGTTTTTCTTCCTCCCTTTTGGAGCGATTTATGTTAAGAGAGATTTAGTTAGTTTGTTGAGCCTCTTGTTTAGGTGAGCCTTTTCTTTTGCCCCATTTATTAGTAGTTTGGTTTTCCTCCTTCGGGAGCGCTTTTGATTTCTTGCTCTTGCCATTTGTTTGTCCTCCTTCGGGAGTGGTTTATGTTTAAAAAAAAAAAAAAATTCTAGTGTATGTTTTGTATTTATTAGGAAGTTCTTTTTTCCCCAGTTATTGCTTGCCAAGTATTATATTATATTATAGATATAGTTAGTGAGATTTTCATAGCCTTCTTGTTTGTCACTCTGCATTGAGGTTCTGAAATCAATAAAGTGTGCTGGTACGTGATATTCTCCACGAGTCCTCATTCCAGTCCAGGCCTGACAATGTGTCTTTGTTCTCTGACAAAGCGAGTGAATTTGAAGTGTGTTAATTGGTTCTTTGGATAGCTGCACCAGTGTGTTGATTTCAATAAATGAGCAACCACAACATAATTGTTTTTTTTAATCTCAATAATCCTGTTGTATTGACAGCCTTTTGTTGCGGAAGGCTTGTTTGCATTTATTGACCTAAACCTGGTCAGCTTTGTCCAGGGTCATTGTCTTTGTGCTCTCTTGCTTCTTGCTTTCATCCCCGGGTTTGAAAGGCCTGTTTGAGGTGATTGTCCTTACATGACCTCTTGTGCACGTCTGCACGAGCACCATTCTCTTGAACCGTGACTTGTGGAGCAACGAAGTAGATCCTCCAAACACCTTTGAATACATGAAGCGTGACTGCAGGAGGAGGAGGAAATCGTGGTGCAGAAGTGAAGGCAGTCGAATACAGAGGACATGGTCCATTAATGGTCAATTTTTCACTTGTAACAGATACTGTAAATTCCCATATAAATGTCAGTATTCAGATTGTCTGAAATAATAGCTAGGTCATGGCCTGCACAGTTAAACACCGGTTGCTATTAAATTCACAACATAAAATCACTGAAGAGAGCAGAATTAGATTGAAGATACAGTCTCTCCTTCACTTCTACACATACAGGAGGCGTGACGCACCATGTGTGTGTAACTGTCTGCTAAAACCTGCCAGTTTATGCATACTGTTTTATTCTGTTATTTGGGTTGGGCTTATTTTGTTATTTATGTTCAACTATGTTTTGGGTTATTTCAGTTAGTATTTTGTTGTCCATTTACACGTAGCGACTCCCCTCGCATAAATACCTGTAGCTTTAAGAAGCGGACCATTTTAATAAACGCACCCGACACCTCGTTTCAGGGCCAAGGCAAATAAAACACCTGCCGTACAGCCCTGGCACAAGGATAGGAGCAGGAACGACGACCGGACGCCAGCTGTGCGGCATTTCCCAAACCTTACAGACCGAAAAATTATAGTTTAACACCCCTCACCGAGAGGAACGAGGTTAAGAAACTGGTTCTGTTTACTTTGCTGCAGGTAGCGCGGAATAGGAGTCGCTATGTCACGTTAACTCATCAGACTTGTCTCACGTGGTTGTTTGTTTATTGTATTTTAACGGTTGTGCCTGGTTTTATGGATTAAAATTGTTCTACTTAATGTCACTCTAGTTTTACGGTGTATTTACGGCGCCACGATGAGTGAAACAAATAAAGAGCCGTGACATCAGTTGAGAACTCTCTGCGTCGTGATTTGGAGAAGCCGGGGGGCTGTTACTGTGTGTGTGGTGGGGGATATTAGTAACAGAGTGAACACGCTTAAGTTAGCAGCTGTGCCTACTATGTAAACATGGTCCAGTGTATTTCTTCGCCTCCTGCAGCAAATTCGACATGTTGGTGGAATTCTAAAAAGTCAGAAAATCCACATGGCTGAAGTTCCTGGTGATGATGAAAAATCCATGGAGGTTGTGCCGCGGGCTGATCACTGATGCCTCTGTACAGCTCTCGCAGGTAGACTGCTTCAATAACACGCCCTCGGCAGAATTCATGCAGCTCTCCAGTGCCATGAGTCCCACGAGACCGAGATGATTCGTCCCCATTTCAGCTTCGATGGCTGCGCCCACCGGTAGCCCACAACAGATTGTAAACGAAGTATAATATTTACGAACTGAATGAGCTTTATGATATCTAATTAATTACAAGATATATGTAACTCCCAACTCCTTCAAAAAATGGTATAGGGTTATAAAGTATCAGTTTGAAAGAATTTGTATCACTGCTTTGTTTACTTTTTTCTAATTAATTTGGATGGTTAATAACATTGAGGTAAAGCTTTTGTCTGTGTTCTGTTTACAAATGTGAATGTATTGTCCCTTAAGCTCAATCTAAGCATAAGTTATTGTATATTTTGTTTACATATGATTGTATATTGTATATGCAATTCACTATAATATGTCGTATACAACAATATGCACATACCGAACATAGAATTTAAATAATCTTAAAACATACTATTGCATTTGGCTATTACTCGATTGTTTTTTTCTATTACCTTTATTATTACTTTGTACTTTTTTTTCTTATATCCTTTTATTTCGACCTTACCTTTTAAATTATGTTAATATGGAAGTCCAGTGTTGTCGTGTATGTGCTGTCTTTGATTTCAGATTTTGTATACATTTGTTGTCTTTGATTTGAGCCTTTTTACCATATCATTTGCTTAAATCGATTCTAAATGACAATGGATGACATTGGACTAATTTGCTCCTTGTCTTTTTTGTATTTGTTCTCTTTGTGAAAGGTGCTCTATGAATAAGGTGTAAATCATCATTACTATTGTTATCAGAGTTATATTATTATTTATTCATCCGGTCTCTCTTGAAATTGCCTCATTTGTCATGTTTACATGGTAAGATAAGGAACACAATACAAGATTAAGTATATGAAACTGAAACAGGACTTTAACAACCAAATCTTAAATGAACTATCTTTTCTAAATGGGCAGAGGCTTTTTTCAAGTCTGACAAAATAACCCTGAAGATTGTCAGGGTTACTATGAGTTTTTTTCGAACATTTTTTAAAGCACATCCTGAAGAATGGGGGCATATTAAAACAAACAACCATTCTCTCTCATTCTTAACTTTGAGCTATTTAGAGTCTTTGAACTGTTGGAGGAAGCTTGAGTACAAGGAAACAACCCCCGAAGACGCAGGGAGAACAATCTCAGGCCCAGGTCAGCTGACAGGTCAGGGTTGGGGACCTGAGAAACGCATCACTGTGAAGTGAAAGAACTAACCACTGCACCACTTCCCCTTTTCATGGAGAAAGTGTTGTACATAGATGCACTGTATGATTGTGCGTGAATGGCAGAACTGTACCTTAAAGCACTTTCAGTGGGTATCAAGACAAGACAAGCTCTAGATGTCGTAACTAATGAGTTGGTAATGACCTTTTCTATGGACTTAAACTATAGATCGAACATTCTGCCTCTCACAACTTTACTCTGGTGTGATAGTAAATAATTGGCATGGCCCTTTAACCATGACCCATTTGAGTTTTTGCCCCTTTCCAGAAGTAGCCCAAGAAGATGTCAGGCGGGATTCCAGTCGCCGAGACACTTCTGTACGTGACAGGAAGGGATGGAAAAGGAACAGAGAGGAGGCTAGTGCCGTGTGTGTGTGTGTGTGTGTGTGTGTGTGTGTGTGTGTGTGTGTGTGTGTGTGTGTGTGTGTGTGTGTGTGTGTGTGTGTGTGTGTGTGTGTGTGTGTGTGTGTGTGTGTGTGTGTGTGTGTGTGTGTGTGTGTGTGTGTGTGTGTGTGTGTGTGTGTGTGTGTGTGTGTGTGTGTGTGTGTGTGTGTGTGTGTGTGTCTTCTGCACCTCCAGTGTACTGATGTGGGTTTCAGTGTCTCCCCCAGCAGCGCCTGCATGTGCGTCTACAGGCTCTCCATCTTGTTACACCCCTTTTTTTGGTGGATGTCTCTTGTTATTTGCAGTCTCAAATCTTTCGGCACATCTGACATACCTCTTCGTCTTTCAGCTGAGATGGGAGGGGCAGGACAGGCTTTAAAAAGAGGAAGGAAGGGGATAGATAAAGAGGAGGGGGTAATAGATATTTTTTGTGTCAAGAGAATTAGGGCTAGCACATTGATTCCCGTCTGTCTGGCTGCGTTACATCACGGCTTGTCTTCATTCTTGCAGAGGTATTAAATTCTTTTTTTTTCTTTTGCTTTCTGTGTTTCTAAACTCTCCCTTACTTCCCCTATTTGTACCGTCTCTATATTTGCTCTCTTTCTCTCTCCTCCCTCTCCTTTTTCATGAATTACTACCTCCACTTCACAGGAAATGACAACAATCATCCAGCAGCATGAAGAGAGCTACTCAAGTGAAATCAGAATGCATGTCATGTGCCGGCACATCAAAAGCCTGGTTTGTTGGCATGCTCCCCCACCTCATGTGAGACATTAAGGCCTCTGTAGTGCTCTGATTGTTGATTCATCTCAATGAAATGTATAGTTTAAAAAAGCAGATTTTCCATGGTCCTAAATTAAACATTATTTCTCATCTCTTGGTAGCGGAATACATGTATGTGAGCAGATGTGGTGTATTTCTCTGGGTTCTTTCATATGATGAACCGTGTCCACGCAGTGCCCCCTTGTGGTGGCCATGTGACAGAATCCTCCTCTGACAAATTGTCCACTGAAGCCTTTAGCCATGTTCCCATTGAAAAGGGGTGTGTTGGAGGAGGGGGAATGTGAGTTTTCCTCATACACATCTAATCTAAGAATTCACTCCCACCTATACTTAAAATAAAGATGTCACAATTCAAAGATCTATGCCTCTGAAGGTATAGAATCAGGTCTGCCTCCGGTCATAATTCTACAATGAGCACCATAAAGTGAAGATGGTAGCAATTTTAGCTGGTTGTAAATGTGAACTCAGTGGAGGTGGGGGCGGATGGGTGGGGGGCTGATGACACTTAAGCTCCAGCATGAGTCATACTCTTAAGAGCAGTTATTTCCGTGCTGTGCATGATACGAGTACATGTGGTTGCAGTCAAGACAGTGAAACCAAAAAGTGTTTTCTTCTCCGATCCCATCGCCGCGGGTTCGACAAGGTTTGTTTTGATGGAGGCGGGCAGAGAGTTTCCTGAAGAGGAATGACATTAGAGGCCTCTCCATCTTTGCAAAAGGTCAAATATTATTAAGATCCCACCTATTGGAGGGCGAAAGGAGCGCCGGGCGCTTAAAAAAAGCAACACCGGACTCCCAGGACTGCTCAGTTCTTTCTGCTGGCAGCGCCCCCCCCGTCCACGGCGAGGAACACTTTGAGATGAGAGCACCGTGTGCGTCTTTCATCTTCACAGTGTGAACCCACTGACAGATCTGCTACTGCTGCTCCTCTTTCTCTCCCGAGCCCTGATGAACATGCATGTGCAGGGATAGAAACTCGGTGGTGTGGACGTGCGGTAAACGATGCACACACATACACACATACACACACACACTCATACACAGACATTGGTCATCCTCTGCTGTTGCAGGTGTGTAAGTGAATTGTGGGATGAGGGTTTAGCTTTGGGTTATTTACTGACGTTCCAGAGAGAGCTGATCCTGCCTTCTCAGTTGTATGGTAACTGCTCGCTTCTCTGGTAATTCAAGATGTGTCAGACGCTGCAGTGCAGGGGAGAAACAACATCGGACCAGAGGAGATGTCAAAATGGCAGGTTTGTACAACTTATTCGTTACTGGAGAGCAGGGGCACAGCAGAAAATAAATGAATTCAAGGCTGTTTAACAGTGAGCTCAGCACTGGCCATGTGCAAAATGTCACTTACAACTTAAAGCCATGGCAATCCACAAATGTCAACAACCAAATCAACCGTGGCTCGATGACTCAGACTGAGAGAGCCAAAAGATGGAGACCACAGCTGAGCGTTTATCACTCAACACGTGCAATTGGCACGGCGAGTAAACTCGGCCTCGCTACACCTCGCCACAGCCACGGGAACAGCCGGGATGAAGCAATCGATGGCGAGAAAGAAGACGGAGAGTGGGAAAGATTGAGAGACAGATGGGGATAGTAGAGTGTGTGTGTGGTTGCATGAGTCTCATCATGTTTTATCTGTGCCAAGCTGGAGAGTAATTTCCTGTTGTTACAGTGTTGATGTGCCAAGTTCACCTTTCTTGGTAGATTCAGCTGTTGCCAACTCAACAGGCTCAGTTCTGGCAGCACTAAAATAAAAAATAGATAATAATAAAAAGAAATAATAAAAGAATAATATAAAACTCCACTAGCCAAAGTAGTGATTAAAAATGGACGAAGTGATGGTAACCCGCTGAATTTTCTGGTGATCTTTCACTTTAAGTTAGTATATGTATTAGCAACCAGTTGCATATCCATACACAGATATGGAGCAACATAATCATTGATATAGAGAATGTTAAGCAAAGTAAGGGAACCTAAACTATAGAGTTACAGGCCATTAAACTAACATAATAAGCAAATGTTCAGAGAAGTTTAAGATTCAGGCTCGATCAGACTTTGTGAGGCATGACAAATCGCAGAAAAAGCAAGAGGATGATTTATATCTGCATGTTTTCCTGAGCTTGAATAGTAAGCTAGATGTACACACCATGATGTTCTCAACAACAAAATAAGATCTGTACTAGAGAACCTCCACTCTCTGGGTGTACACAGCCCCACACCAATTCATAAAAGCATCTCAGAAATACAGATCACCTCCATTTTTAGTAAATAACATGAAACATTGGACATGTTCTTCACGGTGGTTCGCAAGCCCATAAACACATTTGTCCTTTAGAGGTGCATAAAAGTGGCATAGGAGAACTTCATATTCACCAATGTTCTTGTGTTTTGAGTTTTCCTACATACACACTAACACATTGTACAAGTGGTCCAGACCTGTTGCAAGATTCAGGAGATATGAGTCAGATCAGAAGTTTTTCAATAATGGATCGTATATTTCGTTACTTAGGAGCAATTATAAATAAATACACAAATCACACCTCAGAATTGTGTTAACATTATTCTGGACTCATTATTCTTTACTTTACCTTGCAATATTTATAATATATTTCTAAGTGTATTCTGCTAAATGTTGTTACGTGATGGCCTGGGGAGCACACAACTCCTTCGTGAAGTTGGCTTGTGTCTTTTGCATTGCTGCATTAAATTAATATTTTTTAAAGCCCTTTTCAAAGTTGACTGTTCTTGCAGGAGGCCGAAGGTTAGCCAAGAAGCTAAAACCTCATTCGGAAGGAGGATTTTTAAAGGTGTGTGCTTTGTCCCAAAAAGAGACTTTCATCATCTTCCCCACCATCTGACATCGTCTCTCACCAAAGACGAGCAGATTCATCAGAGGTCTGTGCGATATTTTCTTTTGTTACATTTCAAATGGTCCTCAAAGTTGTTAAAAAAACGGCATTATAGTGTGTATTTAGTGCAGCCTTTTCATCCCATAAGCCGTCAGCTGCAGTGCTGCTCACCTGAAAGCTATGATGTTGCTTGCTGCTAATGCTAATGCTGCTGTTGATATACAGTGGCATTCCAAAAGTTCTAGCTCCACCCAGCTCCGACTCGAGGCTCTGTGTCTGCAGCGGTTCCCTCATTCCCTGTTGTTCTCTGCTCTGTGTTTTATATTTTTATTTTTTGGTGGGGAGTTTTGAGATCAGAGCTTCTACGCCAAAAATGGAGGCTGTGCGTGTTCTATATTTACATGCTAATCTATTTTACGCGAGTTGAGTTAGTAAACTTTTGTTCACAGACATTTTTAAATGACTTCTGTTGAAGTGCACGACTTGGCAAAATTAACGTCATTCTTGCCAGAGTTTATATTCCCCAGATTTCTACAGCAGAGTTATGAGTAACATGTCATCATGAACACATGAACATAGAGGATGGAAGAGGTTGTTTAATGTATGGATTGTAAAGCCTGCTGATGGAAATGAGCATTTTTGAGATAAATAAGAGGGACTTAAATGAAGAATGAGGGCCCTGTACAATGCCTGCCACTGCCATGTTAGTGTGCATAGAGTGAAATAACCATTCCTGTAGGTGTATGTCAGTGCACCTGTGTTTCAGTTTGTTTTCTCCTCATCAACATCTGCCTTCATGTCCCTCTCCTTTATCCACCTTGATTATCTTGCCGCTTCAGTCTCTTGCACTACTTCCGGCATCGCAGTCTGTGAGTGTGATGGCCGCTATTGTGAACCTCCATGCCGACCATGCAGATGTCTCGCCTCCCATTTTAGCTTCAGCTTCTTCTGCAGTTCTCTGGAGATCTGACAGACCTGGGGGTCCAGCTACAGCTGAATTTGGAAACATCAAAGAGTCAAAAAGCAGCCCAGAGCAAGAGTGCTACACTTTTGGAGTCATGCATGCCAGAGATGGCCATAGGACTTTATCCTGCCGGGGCTT
This sequence comes from Limanda limanda, assembly GCF_963576545.1. Taxonomy (NCBI): domain Eukaryota; kingdom Metazoa; phylum Chordata; class Actinopteri; order Pleuronectiformes; family Pleuronectidae; genus Limanda; species Limanda limanda. The sequence goes on along the minus strand of NC_083637.1, from coordinate 29,719,966 downwards.
TCTACCTTTCTCACACTCTCTCCAAAGCAGTGTATCCTTTATCTGTGTCAGTGTTCACCATTTACTCATGTAGAAAGTATTTCCCTTATTGATTTTGAGCGTTTGTTTTGCAGAAAGCCCAGTGGCTGTGTCTTTTATCTTCCACATGTAAAACAAAAAGTGAAAAGTAGAAAGTAACTTCTGATTAGATACAGGAAAAATCTGACTATGTGTGTCTCATTTATTCTACTAGTAGTTCTGAGGTCACGATTATACACACCAGTGGAATATATTATTCATGAATATTTCATCAATGTATCATCACCTTTTAACCGAATCGCTGTGTTCTTGTTACCTTAGACTGAACCTTTCTTATCCCATCTAGAGCAGGTCCTCTTCCATGGAGTCCACCATTTTTGCACCAACATGTTACTACAGTAGCCCTGAAATGAATGGACAAACCAAACTCTGGCTCCAAAGAGAGACTTTCATGGTTTTATTTGACCTCAAGGTCACCGTAGATTATCCTACATGCTTGGAAACTTTGCCAACGACACAGCAGTTGTGGGGTTAATCTCCCACAGCAACGAGGTAGCCTACAGGTCGGAGATCATCCACCTGGAGAGCTGGTGCCAGGATAATAATCTCCTGCTGAATGCAAAACTAAAGAATTGATCGTGGACTTCAACAGCAGAGCGACATCCGCCCACTCTGGATCAGTTGGTCTGAAGTGGAGAGAGAGGATAGTTTTAGATACCTCGTTGAGACCATCACGCGGGACCTGTCTTGGTCACTCAATGTAAACAGAACAGGGAAGTAGGCCAGACAGCACCTCTTCCACTTCAGATGCCTGAGAGACTTTGAGCTCCCCCTTAAGGTGCACAATAACTTTTACACCCGCACCATCGAGAGCATCTTGAGTGGAAGCATCACCACCTGTATGGGTAGATGCACTAAGCAGGACTTCTTGGCTCTGAACAGGGAAGTCCGTTCAGCCCAGCTGTCTATCAGAACGACCTTCTCCGACCTGCAAGACATTTATAACAGACAATGCAGGTCAGAGGCTGAGAAGATAGAAAAGCCCAACCACCATGGAAACTCACTCTTTTCCCTGCTGCCATCAGGCAGGATGTTCAGCTGCCTGAGAAACAACACAGACAGGTTGAGGAGGAGTTTCTTCCCTCAGGCCAACTGTTTGTTCAACTCTGAGCATTATACCAGACTCTTAACACTTGCATACTTGCACAGTTCCTCACTGTAATAATTATTTATTAGTATTATTATTAGTATTTTTATATTTTTATCTTGAAATACTATTGTGTGCTATTTTTATATTGTGTATTTTATTTTACTGGAATTGGATTGCAGGCACAATAACACATTTCACTGCACATTGTACCATGTATCAGGTAAACCTAGTGGGTTGCAATCTGCAACCTCACCACTAGATGTCACTTATTCCTATAAACTGGTCCTTGAAGTCAATTTACAATGATAATTAAATACCACAACAGAGATTTGAAATATTTTCTAATAATAATGACTTAGCATGTCATTATTATGAGATATTATCTCTCATAATTATTAGATACTATCTCATAATAAGCTATCACTTTCACACCAACTGGTGCTGTATTGCAGGCCTTCAAAAAAGACCGTTCAAGTCCATTGTCACTTTTGAGGGTTTGTTACTGTCACCCACATCTTAGGAGTGTCTCCACCGCATCCATTTGTACAAGCCCGTGTCAACATGGGGGAGGTACGGAGTGGGTATGCTGTAGCAGAACGCTTTCAGCCTCAGTCAGCTAACGTGAGTCTGACCGATGCTGAAGTGAGACAAGCTGCCCAAATGTGAGTTGATTAGTTTAAAGGCTGCTGCTCTCTCTGGGATTGAAGGCAGACTTTTGTATATTTCTCTTTCTGGTCCTGTTCAGTGATGGAGAGGGCACTGCCTTCAGTGGTCATTGTCTGAAGAAGCTCTCGGTCCTCATCCTCAAAAAGCTCCTATAGGGCTTACTTCTTGGTACGCTTGGCACGAAAAAAACATAAAAGTAGTGTTTAGACAAACATGCTTCAAAAGACAGCATTCATTTAAGATGTTTCATAATTATATATTTACATGTTTCTCTGCCTTGTCCTCCTTATGGTAATCCAATACATCTTCCTCAATGTCTTGAAGGCCCTCCATTGGAAGCTGTAGACAAAATTTTGCACATAGAAATAGCAATACTTCATCATATAAACTGTAACAGGCTGCAATGGGAAACAAGGATGAGCATACAAGGTATGGGCACACATGGGAAACAAGGATGAGCATAAAATACCTGCTCTGTTGTACTGCCAACTGCTGCTTTCTCCAACCTGTCCCAGGCATCAGCAACAGCACACACAAGTCTCCCCTTGAAGCCAGGGTCCATCAAAGTGGCCTCCTGGAGGAAGTTCTGAATGTCTTCATCCTGTAATAAAAACATGACAAACTATTCAGTGTCTAATTGTAAAAATGATATGGTTTGCTCTATTTCTTTGTAAGCATAGGCTCTGAATGGAAATGGAAAATACCTTGTATCGTTTTTTTCAGATCTCCTCAAACCTTCTCTTTTACAGCACTGGTAAACGCAGTGTCCTCTTCAGCCACCTTCAAAACACCTCAAGCTTAGTCAGGATGGGGAGAATTTGGTCACATGTGGGGGACCTCTCACTCGATACACAGAGGGTTGAGGTGTATAACATCTTCATGGTGTTGACAAACTCCTCTGCTTTCTGGAAGTCGTCAGCAGTGAGCCTTTCCAGTCTGGGGTTTAAAAGAAGATATGAAGATAAGAATTAAATATCAACTATTATTATGTTGTTACTCATTGTTTAACAACTGATCTTCTTATCCATCAACTCACCTGTCCTTCTCCATTGGCTTCCTGAGTCGTTGGTCCAGTGATGCTGACTGGATGGCCGGGTACTGCTCCAAAAACCTCTCCACCATCAGGAAAAGTTCCATCGTGTTCTGACATCCAGAATCACGTTGTGTTCTAGCAGACCTAAAACACAAATACACATTTTTATTTACAATCTACACTGCTGAAGATGTTTGAAACGAACATATATTTTTTTAAGATTTATAAGGCTACGCTACCTAACTTACCAAGAAGTTGTTGCTTCTCCTGCAGGACCGTTTTGGCCATGGTGGACCTCCTCAGCCACACGACGACAGCTCTAAGTTTGCTACACCACTTTCTCACCGCAGTGATGCTGTAAACTTTCTGTGCTGCCAGGTTTAGGGTATGGGCAAAGCACCCCACCTTTAAAAACTTTAATGCCTTCAGTGCGACATCCATATTGCTGGCGTTGTCTACTGTGGCAGCCACAACTTTTGTTTTCAGCAAGAATTCCACCAGAATGCTAGTTATCTCGTCTGCCACCACTAGGCCTGTCTGTGACTCGTATACAGCTTTGGTGTTTAGCACCTTCTGCTTAATGTGGACATGATGACTGGTGTAGTGTAAAGTCACTGTTACATAGTGGTCCTGTGCCACACTGGTCCACCCATCACATGTAATAGCAGCCTTTTTAACTTGTGCTAACTCCTGAATAACATTCTGTTGCTCAACAGAGTACCATGCAGGAATCAATGTGTTGGACAGATCAACCCTGGATGGTTGTCGGTAGCGACTAATGGAATAATGGATTCACATGACAACGCGAACGTTGGCCGATAAAACACGCATGCCGATAATTAACACTGTTGTGATAGCTAACTTAAACATGGTTACAATGCCAAATTTATCATTTGTTATTAGCCCTACTTTTATAAATGCAAGATTTGCAATCAACGTTACATTACTAACCTGAGGTAAGGCTGCTGTTGTCATCATCGGTCTCCACTTTTTCGGGGTTGGGACCAGTCTCCTGCATGAATAGCTTCACTCCCATCAGGTTAAGAGCTGAGTCAGTGAGTGTCTGGCCTTCACCTGATTTCTGAACCTGTGCGCCCTCATCTGTCTTAACCTCCCCCTTTAACTGAGCTGATAGAGTCTGTCCCACTTGCTGGGCGATGTGTGTGATGAGATGATTTAAAGCTGGGTCACTGATGTCTGGAATTGCTGAAAGCATCTCAGCGGGTCTATTGGTTGGGAATAGACCTTTTAGATAATCTGGTGGAGCTAAAGGCTGGTGAGCCCACATTGCCTGGAACTCTAACTGGAGTATTACACAGCTCATTTCAAAGTTAGACCAGAATCACCAGTAGGAACATATTTTCCCCTTCCCACATTGTGTGTCATTTTCTTCTGATTAAACTCTGAGTGCCAAAGAAAATAATAACTGAAAAAAAAAAATATCCTTACAATTTCAATAGGGCCTCACCTGTCAGTACCTGTCAGTGCTGGGGCCCTAAAAATAGGGTGTTCACTTCCATACTTCCGTTCCCCAATGTTACATTTTTGTCAGAAAATACTCTGTGAGGTACGTCCTGTCGTCATCATCTACGTGTGCTGCGTCTACCTATACTTGACACTAATTGGTTTGTAGACAGAGTCTGACGTGGGTGTGTTGTTAGTTGGGGGAGTATCTTTCTATTCGAATGGGGAAAATGAAGGAAGCTTCATAAGGTTGCCATGGTAACATCATGATGGTATTACTCCCAGCATCAGCACCTTCAGGCACAGTAATTCACAGTACTACAGTACTACAATACTCCACACTAGTTCAAATGCACCAAATGAACATCCTCGTGGTTCAAACATTTCTTATTTTATCGTCGGAGTTGAAGACTGCAGCAATCCTGCAGCAGCATCCTCTTCTTTTTCTTCTTCTATTGTTTAATGCTGTTTTCACTGGAACAGAACCATGGTTCAGTTCATCCGGGTGGTTGGGGCAGAGCTCGTTGGTGCTGGGATCACCAGGATCACACAGTGTTCCCAATCTACAAAGCTCTGACTGCTGCTGCCACGTTCCTCTCTTCCTGCAGGCGGCTGCTATGTTATGCTGTTTTGGTTCCTCTTCACTTCTTTCCTTTTCCTTTGTTTTCATGCACCTTACGACACGCACACACTATCTCCGCTCTCCTGCACATCCCACGCTACAAGGCTCCTCTGACCCCAATGCTCCATTTTGTGTTTTTGAGATATATTTGAGAAATATCAGTTGTTGTAATAAGTTAATTTACCTGAAACCATCACATGAAAAGGCAATTCATTAACTATCTTTAATCTAATGTATGATGTGGCCATCTCCAATCATATGGGTTCAAACAAAAGGTCAAATGAGTATCACAAATAATATAATAAGTAAATACATTTCTCCTTCGACAGCAACCATTAGTCTTTACTGGATAATCAAAATATTTTATTTTATTCAAAAATCTGCTACAATAAGTCGTACTGTTCTTGGGAATGAATTATTATACAAGTATGGGCAGATTGTGACATCTTACATGTAAACAGAACTGCCTAATCTTATGTATTTTAGTAAGAGCTCCCCTTTGTCACAGGTATAAAAAAAACCGTGATGAGTCAAGATGGACAGTTAAAGCATCAGTGGCCTTCAAATAGCCTCACACATTGCCATCCAACTTTTCAAAACCGTAGAACATCTGTGTCCAGTGTAGTTTGTGGCAAACAAATAATATAAACTTTAACTTCTGAAAAAAAACTCAAGGTTCACTTTATTGTTTGCAAGAAAACGTCTGAGTTGGGATGAATTTTGCTTTTGTTTGAATTCTCAGTGCTTTTACACTTGATGGGGTCTTGATTGTGTTGCTGTAAAAGTTTGATTTAGCTGTTGTCCAAACGCATATACAATTTTCTTTTTTTTGTAAAGCAATGAGTTATTACAAAAACTGCCATGTAATGTGTATTCTGTAACTGACACATTTGAGAGTAATTTGATTTGAATATAAATAAGAGAGCCAGCAAAATCTAAGCAATCTATATAGAAACAACTCCAAATAAGAGGAAAAAAGGGCAAGAACATTCTTATTTCTTCTTTTCGGTTTCTACCTCCTGACAACAGACAAGTCACAAACTGTCAGAATGTGCAAAGGCTAATTGTGAAGCAAGTATGAGCTAAAACACAGACTTCTTGCCTGTCTTCTTGTCCAGATTGAGGCTTTCATGTGAAATCGTTCACAACCTAAATTACCATGCCAGAGATGTATAGGTGGGTGTGGCATGCAAATTCATTTCATTGCAGTCAAATGACATGTGAGAGTGATTCCTGGAAGGTCACCTTCTCCCCTCTTCTCTTCATCTGATGGCGGGAGCTTTGAAGACACACATTTGACAACCGGCTCCCACTGTTATGACCTGACACTACATATGCTTAAACATCTGCAGTCATACTTCAGCCAACTGCAAATTAGACAAGGTAAAACTGTTATGTATTCTACACACACAGCTTGAACAGCAGTCGCTCTCAACTCATCCAAACAGAAGCAAATAGTAATATTCATGTTCTACACACCGCTAAGGGTCAGTCAATAAAAACTTCAGTGTGAAAACTAGAATTTTCAGCGGCCCATTTTCCAACCAAATCAACTGAAGTCTTCTGACAGGTATGACATTGACGAAGGCACCTAGTTCGATCAATCAATTCTCTGAGCAGAATGATATTTCATTAGTGAATGAAGAGCCAGTTGCATAATTTACCTCTTTACAAAAAGGAGAAGATAAATATAGTGCAATTAGCAGCAAAACATACTGACAGTATCAAAAGTGTAACACTTACCTCGATGTATAGTAAATTAGTGATACATGATAGTATGATATTGAAATTAAAATATAACACCTTGAGTACTATGGTCACGCTGGTTGTTTTCATTTACAGTATTTATGGATCTCAACAAATAAACCAGGACTGGAATGATTGAGATTGTGAAAATGAACGTTTTTTAAATTCCACCACTGCTTTTCACCCATGGACCAACAAGTCATACACTAGCTTAGGATCCTCACATTCTGAAAGTCTTTTGGAATGATTAAGTTAAAAGGGACACGTGTCTTTATAAAGGACAAGTGTTGTATTGGAAGGTGTGATGAATTTGTGTAATGAATCGTCCCTTAATATTTTCATTGTGAGCTTCAGCCAGACCCAGAACCGAACAATACAAACCCATATATTTGATTCCACTGGCACTTCACCCACTTGTAAATTGTTAATGGTAAACCACTATTATATGTTATCCAGGTCCTACAGCAGAGCTCTATGAGGCTGCTGCTGGATCACAAACTGTAGTTTGGAAATCAAACCCCAAATGTCAATGCATACATTATGTTGTTTGTGGGGGGTTTTCTTTATTTATTATTGATTTACACTAGATGGCAGCTTTACACAATGCAGATGGATGATGAATTCAGGAGGTGCAGGCTGAACTGAAGGTAAGTGTTTCATGATAGTTAGGCCCTCTGGATATATATATATATATTTTAAGTGTTAGCTTTTTTAAATTGCCAATGTTGCACAAATTGCCTTAAAACAGTAACAAAAGTGTGAACCACAATTTTATTTAAAAGACTAATGTATATATATATATTCATAAATATATGACTGAAAAGGTGCATGGATGTTCTCGCACTGTTTTCTGTTGTCAATAAAACAAAGCTCTGTGAAGAGGATGAATCAGCTGCTCTGGGTCTGACTCTCTACCCTGACTCCACCTGTGCTCCTGATTCTGCCTGTTGCCTTCTGCGCCTCTGTCGTGTGGTGATGAGTGAATGCACGACTCTTCAGAAACAACAACACTGCCCTCCCCCAGCCCAACAGCACCGAAGAGGAAGGAGTTGTTTTTTGTGTACTGAGCCGTCATCTTTCGCACCGACAGTGCTCCCGTTTAAAGTCGCGGTGAGTTGCCGTCAGCATCCTGTGATGGGCAATAATGTCTCGGCCATCTCGACGCTGCAGAGAGGACAACAGCAGGGCTTCCAGAGACTCCGCAACTCCCAGAAAGGTCAGTGACCACCACCCAACACATGTGTGTGTGTGTGTGTGTGTGTGTGTGTCAGACAGTCAGACAGTGTAGGTAGACTTTACAGAGAACAGAGGTGATGCAGCCTCTGAGTTGTTCTGCGGCTGCTCCCGGGTCAGCTTCCAGCTGCGCGGTGGTGCTGAAGAACAGCTCCCGTCTCAGGCTGCAGGAGGCGCGGGCCCGCTGTTCCTCTGCTGCCGGCTGGAGGAGAGGAGGGGCGGAGAGGGGGGGCGGGGGCTGCGGGGGAGGTACCTAAACTCTCTGCTACATGTGAAACTTAATCTCAAATGAGATAAGATAAGATGCAACTTTATCGCCTTATTTCCCAATTGATGCAACAGCACAAAGAAGTAGCAGTGTATGAAATAGAAAAATATGAATAACAATATAAACGCATTATAGGCCTACCATATTAATAATATTGAGTATGCAATCAAAAACAGAAATACTATATACAAAGCTGTTTTATATGATAAGGTCAAAGGTTATGTCTTTGACCTTATGAGCACAAAACATGTCATGATTATGTTGCATTATTCGCTATTAATGTAAGCGGGACATTAATGTTATTATTGGTCGATGTGAAACTAATTGTATATACAATATATAGGTTATATAAAGTAAAAATAGTTGGAATTAGAAAAATTAGATTTTGACACAGGACTCTTTTGCAATATTATATTTTAATAAAACCATTTTAGGAAGAGTTTTAAAAGACAAAAAAGTTAGTGTCAGATTGTCAAGCTATGGGAATTACCAGCAGAGCACGCCAAGGCACATATAATGAGTTAATATGTCTTAAATAGTCTATAATAAAGTCTATCGATGTACAATAATATTGTAGTTCAGTTGTCAAACCCATTCCAACACCAAGTTACCTTTGTCAGGGAGAATGTCTAACATGTTGTTTATAGTGTAAATGTATTATATTGCACTGTTCCAGTCATTGGCCTCAATGTTCTTTCGTGACTTTTATCAAGTCTAAGTTGTTCAGGAGCTTTTAGATCATACTTCATGATCTCCATCAGCAGGAGTTGGGAATAAATGCTAAAATTCCACTTTCAGGTCTTCTCACGTATATTGACCCAAAGGTTGAGCCCTGTAACCATATAAATAATAAAACTAACCTCAGGAACATTTAAAGAATGAAAGATTCCCGACAAAGGGATATTTGCTGAAGACAATCATGTGATAAGATCCACAGGCTGTTTTTCCAACAGCTTGTTTTTGCAGGTCAAGACTGAACTTTGAATTTGTCAATAACTGTATACTCTCAGAAACAATAGCAAATAGATTTGTAACCAACAATTTATGAGGTCTCCAGTACTGAACAATAATATTCTCTCCTACTGTCAAACCAAGGATTTTTGTAACAAAAGCTGTTATTTATAGATCGTATGTCTGTTGTTGAGTTGACTTTGCTTCTGTAAAAAAAACAAAAAAACATACCGAGAGTTGAATTTAAAAATTAGAAACAAAACATTGGATTTTGTGCGGAGTGAAGAGTAGAAGACTTGAAACTCACAATGTAAATACAATCAATTAAACGATCATATTCATGATGTGATTCAATGCTTCCATTAATCTGGCTTATTTTATACACAGAGGAGTAACAGTATTAAAGTTAGGCAGGTGTTTATAGGCACAAATCTCAAGTAAAGTACCAAAATCCATTGCAGTGGGGAGTAATCAAAAGGTGTCCAAATTTATTATACTCTTATACCCATTCTAAAGCTGAGCCCCATGTGTAATACAATCACGTAAAGTACAAAAACGTCCTGTTACATCTGGATTACAGAGGGAGAAATGAGCCTGAGGGAACTGTTTAAAATGTAGCTGTCATTGGGATAATCACCATAAGTACACAGTTTGCCCTTTCACATCCTTTTTCCTATCTCAAACACACTCTCTTAGATCACACAGCTATTTTCACATCGCAGGAGCAGAGCGCAGTGAGTCAGGCAGTGCATGAGAGAAGAGGGACCGGTTTTTCTGCCAGGTTTCCTTGACGACCACCCATAACATGCGCAACAGTTCCCATGGTGATGATTTTCAGAGAGCGTTATCAGCAGGAGATGATGACTGATTAGGACGAGGACCAGACAACGTCACCGGCAGCCGCTCAGTAATGAAGGGACGGGGATCTGTTTGCACTGCTCTGCATTCCACTTTATTAGGCTGGTGGCTGCTGGTGTTTGGACGTTGTGATTGGTTGGATATGGAACAGAGATATCAGCAGATCAATTCTCTGCCGAGGCAATGATGAATGCACTCAGTCATACATACAGTTTATAACCCCAAGAACACACACACACACACACACACACATATATCCCACCCACCCAGCTCACATTTCAAAGACACCCTAACTTCTTCGGTACAGACTAACAGTACATTAATTTGTTTTGAGCAGGATAAATGGTCTTCTCTTAGCTCTGCTGACTCAGCCCCCCCCCCCTACCATTGTCAGAGCAATCTCCATCTCAACATAATTCATCGATCTGTCAGTTTTTCCGCCTCACTGCTGTGAATGCTGCTGTAATATGGTTGTACAGTACTGTCAAGTGAACAAATTGATCAATCAGTTGGCAGAAAAAATCCAGCTTTTCCTGCTTGTCAAATGAATGGATCTGCAGTTTTCTTGTCATTTATTGGTTAGATGAAAATCTTTAGTTTTTGTCACATGAAACATTAATTACTGCCAAGTTCTGAAAGGTTTTATTGATATATGGAAAAATGTTTATGTATATTTTCTGGAAATTCAAGGAACAGTAGTGCAAAACTATTTTAGCCTTGCAGCCTAGCACTTCCTGCCACTCACTGGATGAGCCTGTATTTTAATCTGTGATGATTCAAGTGCCACTAACTGGTCATGTGATACAGAGGTAGTGCAACAGCATTTAGACGAGACTCATCCTCAGGGATGCTGCATTACCGAATAAAAGTGTCTGAACATGGTGTTCAGACCCAGCTTCAGACGCAAACATAATGTTGAAAGTACGAGCTGCAGTAACATTCTCACCGAACTCTCGCAGACAGATAGAAAGACCTGAGACACAAACAGATGTAGCTGAAAAAGGCATACATCTCCCAGGGAATGCAGAGAGAGCTAGATGAAGTGAGAGGCAGACATGGGCAATGCAAATGCACTGCAGAACAAGATGTAGAGTAATTCCTGATGGGTAAACAACAGTTTAGTTCCAGCCCATTTCTCCATCCTTTTTAGAGGTGAACCCCATCTCCCTCAGAAAGTCTGCTTAAAATATGTAAAACCTGCACACTGAAATAAACAAATTACATTTTCCTTGTTTATTAATTGGATCTAGTTATGCTTTTACATTTATTAAAAAGTGTGTTAAAGTAATGACTCCCTCAAGGATACTTTTAGTGGTTGTTTTTGACAGCAGACGCTCCCCTTTATTTATTTTGAATGTTACACTGTAGGGGCAAAGTTGTGCAGTTACTTTTCATCCTGATAGTCTCATAGAGCCAATGACAGGGGAGAAAATGCATTTGTGAGAATGTTTTATTGGCCACAAAGGTTTTCTTCATTGAGTTGTTACACAGCCCATTTAGACAGAAACAGGAGGTAGGAGTTTAACACCCTGAGCAGGGCATCGCTGCTCTTTCATTAGAGCAAACTGACCCCAAGTCAGTTCTTTCCTCTAAAAGATACTACTGTGAGGGCACGCTGTTTCGTCACTCACACACACACAGGTGTAATTGCTGTTCCACATACTGTACAGCACATATTAGAGATAGTAGAAAATTACAAACCTTAAACTCAAGTCAATTTTGGATACAGAAAAACATCTCAGAAGTACCAGATGTATCAGGCAGTGATGTTAACCCAACTCCAAGTGTTTAAAATGCGGGTAACCCTGACATGGGCTGTCTTCAGCTTATTTTTTCGCATTACAAATCATATCGCACACACAGCTCATTGATTATAGGGCTGACATGGATTTCCTCAAAACAGTAGAAATGCAAACTGTAGTTTGTGGTATTTGTTAAAGGCTGCACTTCAATATTTTATGTTTACAACACATCTTTGAAAGGGAAATTGCAAGATCTCTGGAAATGATGAACCCGCAGATAATTACTGACTGACCCTTACTCATCAATCTTGTTTCCAACCACAACAATCACAAAAGCTCTGCTAATGCTCCATCCACAGAATGCTGTCATACCTGTGTTTGTGTTCAACCTTTATTTATCCTCTGTTTTCCTTGTAGTAACATTATGTGGTCTCCTAAATTTGCTGTCTGTGTTTGTGCTATTTGCTGGAGTTTATAATTCATTTAAATTTTCTTTGTATAGAGCCAAATCACAAAATACTGTACATTATCTCAAGGACTGTCCAATATCATAAAGGAGCACAACTTCTCCCAAAATGAGCAGAGAGAGAGAGAGAGAGAGAGAGAGAGAGAGAGAGAGAGAGAGGTGGGGGGGATAGACCAGGAACGTCACATTTTTGCTCTGTCCAACTGTTTGTTACAATAAAAGTAATAAGAGTGATATTTACCGATGTGTTATTAATTATAACAGCAACAGTCCAATAGCAATTCAGCAAGAGTTTTGCTGTTTGTGCTAATGCTGCCTTCAAATGGAATCGAGTTTATCATGCTCACAACCTTGATCACTGCAATTATCTGACAGTTCTGAGTTGTGACATGTTCATTTCCATAGATGGTTTAAGCAATGGAAGTTATTTTTTTTGTTGTTGTATGGAAAGTAAATAGAAACTGCAGGTTTGCTTGGATTTACCTGGAAAAGAATGGCTGAGGGTGCCGGAAGGTGTGTAGAATTCCGAAAAGGTATAGAGGAGGGAGATATTTTGCGAGTGAGACCAAAAAGACGGGAGTTACACTAATCGATGTAGTATGTAACCAGGGTGTGAGCGATGCTGTTTGGTGTGCCTTTGCATTTCCTGCATAACATTACCTGACTACTAGCTTACTAAATTGTTAACCACGTTGTTGTTGCCGAGCTAACAAAGGGCATGACTTTCCAATTCCGAAGCTAGAAAATAACTTTGTTTATAATAATATCCTGAATAAATCAATTAGAGGTCAACCCCTGGTCACAGAAATGGCTGGCAGTGTTTAAATGTAATCGGAATCGTTAGTCATTTGAAATTCGAACAACAAAGCCTAATCAGAACTATGTGTTCTTGCTCTTTGGGGAGTGGTCATTAAATTAAATATACTGTATTTGCTTTGTAATTAGAGGACCTCAGGCCATATCTCAAGAACACTGCACTGCTTAGTGGAGTCATAACTAAAATAGACATAACATACCCCAAGAAATAGTCATAAAACCTTTCAAGCCCTTTCTTCACTTTCTGATGTAGCAGTGAATCTGTGGTTTCTTTTAATGTGACAGTTGACCGCACTTATGTAACGTGGATCAGACAGTATAGCTGCCTGCCCGGGGTGTTTTCAAACATCCTTAACACCTGCCTAAAAAAGAAACACAAATACAGGGAGGTGATATGGTCACATTGCCACCCCTAGGAGGATTCAGGTTCCTCAGGCATTGTAATGCAGTGTTTGCACTTGCAAATATTAGTTTAAAAAAAACAAACACTGCCAGCGTTTTCCTGCACAGACAGTTGCCTGTGTTAGATGAGCTCAACGGTTTAGACGATGTGTCATATTTATATAAGACAATTCAAAGACTAGGAGCTATCACAAGATCGTTATGAATGCATTTTGAATCGCAGAACAGGGCCTCAGTAACAACGAGGCATTGTTTTACAACAGCCTGTTATATTATCCTGTATTAGTGTCATACTTTGTCTGACAAAATGTGAGGAATATAATAAAAAGTTACATTTTTACATTTAGAACAGTGAATCAGTGAACTATGTAGTGAGGCAATGTCTTTATGGTTGCTTGAGTTTCTCTCTTCTCTGCCTTTATTTGTTTGGCTGTGTTTACACTATGGTAACCAGGACAGAGTTATGGCACTTTGTTTATCACAAGCCTTGTAACGGTTACCCAAGTGTACAAATTTAATTACTCCCCACCTATAAAGATGGGAATATTGCCTGCTTGTACCCGCAGCGACAGATGTGTTTTAATGGTACTTTAAGGTGATGTAGGGCCCAGCTGGTTTGCATTGTGTACTGTGCAGCTCCACAGAGTTTAGAAAGGAAGAAGTTGGTCATTCATCTCAGCTTGAATCATGATCATGTGTTTTTTACACATGAACAGGGAGTTCTGTAAAAACTTAGTGAATCATGGAAACCTCAGAATAGGAACAAGAAATGTTAACTTGAGTTTTGGGTCCATGATTTTGTATAATCCTTACAATTGTATAGAATGGCTGCTTGTCATTTCATGTGCCACAAAGTCAGCAGTAGTGTTTGAGGACCAGGTGGTTCGATAGCGCCTTCATTTTCTGACATTTTGAGAAAATGCAGTCCCAAATGTCTGATGCTTAGTTTTGTTTGGACAAAATAGAACTAGATCATGATTGATTGGAAGTCCTTCCACTGTTGATCATGACTTTAGCATGACAACATATTACAATGTTTTAAGTAGTAAGGTTTCAAAAACAACCTATGATATTTCTGACTTGGCTTTAGTTTAGCTTTTAGGATTGATACATGAGATAATACATTGGTATAACTCCCTGTTGCACAAAAAGGCTTTAATGTCCAATGGAAATAGTCATTAATTCATGTTAATTCACAGGATAAATTGAAATAGAACATTAAGAAGAGCTTCTCTGCAGAGTAAGGGCCATTGTGGCTGGAGAATGAACAGGGGGCCAGTATCTTGTCTTTAAAGTGACCTGATACTTAAAATATTAACAACGAAAAGCAATGTTGTTTTCTTGTCCTTTACCAGACCACGGAACAAACGGGCTTTCTATAAGGCTGCAGATCAGAAGAAGCAGATTAACAACACAAATGGTTTTGATTGCACAGTTTAAAAAAGTTGGAAAATGGAAGTAAATGTTGGCAACATGACAAGTTAATCAGGATGTGAAGTGATGCCTTGCGTGTCGTTGCATGCAACCACTGGGAACTGGAAGGTGATTATTTTTTAATTAAAAAGATTTCCACTGTATTTAGAATTTGTTTTGAATGTTGGTGCTAAATGAAAAACAGTCAAATGTGAGCATAGTGTGATAAAAGAGCAATATGCACTCATAAAAATGTGACTTAAAGTGTTTTGGAAATTCAATGGAATTAACTTATAAGAAGTGGAAATGAGTTGAAATCGAGTTCTGATAGAAAAAGATTCAAAGAAAGTACAGACTCCCAGAGAAACTCATTGCGCTCAATCCATGTTGTAATAAAATGCTTTAATATCATAAATCCTGTTTTAATTATTACTTATTTGGGTGGGTGAGGTGTCTGTCATTTTACATCCTCTGTCCTGAAGTTGCTTATTACACACAATGTGCTGTTTGCACCTGTATCACAGAATGGTGCCATTAAAACACATCTGTCCCTGTGCTTAAAAGCAGGCAATGCTCCTGTGTTTATGTGCGAAGTCTGTGCTTGGACAATAGTTATAGACTTTATGATTATCAACGTGTCATAATTGTATCCTGGCTGCCATACACGTAGAAAAACTAAAGCGTGTATAAACCAAATGAATGGAAACACTTTAACTGTTATTGGTGTGTGAATCTGTCATGTGCGCTGAAATATGGGAGCTTTTTATTCCATTCGACGACAGCGTTATAAATAAGTACTCATGTGATTTGTGAATTGTAATCATCACTATGTGTTTCACATGACTTAATTTACCTCATCACGTCTATAACTCCATTACTTGAAAAGCACACAGGCACTGCTTTCAAATCATTGAAACACACACACACATAAAGTGTGATCTTCCCTCCGGCCTGCTGCTCCGCCGAGCTGCTCTAGTGTTTCTGATGGGATTATCTGTGTGTTGTTCTACAGCCCATGTGAGGAGGGGATTACATATTTATTTGGGGAGTTTTCAACCCGCCTTTACCATCTGTCACCAGCAGTGTGGCCATGGGACATTTACAAGAGCTTTACATGGAGTTATAGGAGCATAGTGGGTGTGGGTGAGATCGTGTACGAGTGAGTTGGCATGGGTGAGAGAGAGAGAGAGAGAGAGAAAAGAAGAGAACAAGCACATCCCAGACATAAACCCCTACGCCCGGGCCAGACTGGCTGCTGTTGTGCCACGGAACGGCTGCGGTCGTGCTGCATGTCGCAGTTGTTTGTTGTTCACACTGGCACAGCAGAGCTGCTGGTATTACTACTGTATTTCCTTAAATAAAAGTCGGATAAAATGCATGTCAATACTGTAGAAAGCTGTGCATCTTCCGAACAAAGACTTGTTAAAACAAATTAACAGATTTAGTCAACAGAAACGCTGGACTGCTTTTACTTTGAAACAAGTACAGGAAGGAATATTTTAGTTTGTGACATATACGACAGATAAATATTGAAACTGTGGTGAAACATCATTTTCACTATCTATGTTGCAGTCAATCGACGAAACCTTGAATGTCTAGAAGAGCAGCGCAGCTGAACCACAGGCAGTGTGGCCTCTGTAACCTGTTAACATGCGCACTGACTCGAAAAGCAAGCTGTTCCTCAGCCAGTGTGGACCGGTCAGTAGAGCATAAAATCACCTGCAATTTAACAACTACCCAGAGTCCTATGCTTTCAAGTGAAGGCCAGCAGTAGTGTCTTAGACTCTCCATGCTCTCTGCTGGAGGAGAGACAGTTCTTCATATGTCCACTTTTTAGTCCCTGGTTGACTAAGAGAACTCAGTGCTAATCTGCATCTCTGTCCCTAACGTTATAGATGCAACCTGATGGAAGGTCTGGTTCACTTGACCGGCCTCACTCTTCCTGGGGCGGGGGTTGGAAGGTTAAAAGCAAGTGAAAATATATCTAACACAATAAGGAAGACCCTTTATTAATATGGAGTTCAAACTGTTACTGTGGTTTTCAATGACTGTTACTAGCAGTTAATGGTGAAACATCACACTGTGGTTGGAGCGCATGTCGGATGACTTTGCTCCAGATGAGATGAATCCTCACGGCCCAGATATGTTTGGCTGAACACAAACGATTACTAGTCATATATATACATAAAGTAGTATAGGGACTATTCGTAGCTTGTATCAAATATTGATCAGTTCAGCTTTGGATGAACATTTAGTGACCATCTATTTTAAAGACATGGGTTGTTGAGGTGATGTTATGGGACCCATTCTAAAGTCTCAGTTGTTGCTGTCTTCATGTTATGTTCTGGCTACAATTTCCAATTTCTTAGTTTTTTAGTTTATTGTGTGGCATCTGGTGTTTCCGCATTTGTTTTGATTGCATTTGGATTGCCTGTTTTCAATGTCAACTTTGATCACCTGAAGCCGGATTCAGAACCTGCTGCTGGTTAGCTGTTGTGCTAGAGACATTTTCCCCTGTCATACTGGATCAAATTCAGGAGAAGGTGTGTTTTTAATTTATGGCCTGTGCTAGGTTGCTCCACAGCAGGGGAACCCATGAGAGTTCAGGAGCTTGACAAGGGCCCTCTAACACGCCAGGAATGATCGATTTCACCCATCCACAGATTTCCAGGTGCATTTTGTCTGTCTGTCCCTTTGAAGCCCCAACATTATCGTTTTTTAAGGTGAGGTCTCCCCACTGAATACTTTGCCATTTATATGTTAGCAACTATGTTTCTCATAGTTTGCACAACCGATACATCTGCCTTGTGTTTCTCTGTTTATATGGTCACCTCACCACATTCTTCTCTACCACAAAGCCTCTGTCACACACAGACTCCCACTAACCCCCTGTTAGTGGCTACAACCTCATTCCTGATCAGTGATTCTGCCTCTGTTCAGATGGCTCTAAATGCATGATTACTCTCCAATAAAACTTTTGTTCCAAACAACTGTCATTAAAGAACTTTTTCTCGATCTCTTCAATTCGATGTTCAGTTGTGACTGAGACTGAGTGAGCTTTGACTGATTTCAGGCCAGGTTTTTGTTTATCAAAAGCGCAAATGCTTTCCACTACCTCAAGGTAGCTAAGCGCCAAATACACCTCATTTAAAGAGTGTTATGTGCAAGGCAGGAGCAGAGTGTGCTCGGGTTGTTTTTCCTCCTGTTTCTCTTTCTCTCTTCTCCCCTGTTTGCTCTACGGAGATTTAAAGGGCCCATATTGTGTAAAATAGATTTTCTGGGCTTTTACTATCCGTAATGACTTTAAGGAGGTCAGTAGGGACCCTCAAAGTATGACAACAGTCACTCCGCTGACTTTTTCACACAGTCCATTCGAAGAAATGTCATTGTAACGTCTCCTTTCGTACTTCCTCCCCCGTCTGATATCATTCCAAATCACCTATGTCTCTCATTGCAGCATTTTTTTTACTTTAAACCACTGATATATCATTTGAGGGGGACCAATACCTCAAATTAAATCCCAGAAAGGTGTGAAATATAGGGCCTTTCAGACCTGGTACGGAATAGGGGCTTGCACTATCCACTCCACGCATCCACCTGATATTTCAGTACCACCAAGAATGGTGCACAAACACAATAGATGGCAGTGATGCACCTTGACATTGGCACACGCCAATAAACCAAACAAAGAAGAAGAAGAAGATCTCAACCTCCACCTGCGTTTGACCTCCACTCTTGTTCACCATGATTGGTCTCCTGGACATGCTGATCAATCACTCTCCAGACTGACCATCAGCAATCCGGGCCCTCTATAAAAATACCTTCGTCTGGAGTTTTTTTTGGCGGTAATGCACCTTGAAGTTGGTTGCCACTTGCCATTAACCAGAAGAAGCAGCAGACGTTTTGTGTCTTTCTCTGCCTGCCTCCTGTGTTGTTAAGTCCTGCTTTGCGCTGCTTATTAAAAGGTCAGTGGGTGATGGGGGAGGACTATTGGTAAGTTTGGGATGGCCTCTCCATTTTTCCACAGACATGGTTTATTCTTGTCTAAACACACCAGGTTATTGGCTGGGGCTACCCCCTGTATTTGGTTTGGTTCAGCAATTTCGTTTAGATTTTCACTTAACAGATAGGGGTTAGTCAAGCTTGGTCCTCAAATTTATTACATTTGAATTGGCACAACCGCCTAATCCCATCCTCCTCCACATTCTGACTTGTGAACTTAAGTTATCAGATAGAGCTGGACAATAAAAAAATCTAATTTAAATGATAACACTGACTCTCTCGTATTCTTGAATTTTTTCTTATTTTCTCCAGCTATACACCTAGACCTGTCCAGGGGATGTAAACAAGAGCATCACACCCATTGGTGCTCAGAAGGTCAAAAGTGCATTTTTGATTTAAACATGTTAGGTAGGAATATGCAAACTGGGCTGGTCCTACAACTGCATTGCTGCTTTGTGTTGGGTGTAAGATAGAGATAATCTAACTCCTTTTAGCTCTCAAAAATATGAAAAACAGTTTAATCAGTTATTTTATCTAGCACAATTCTTTGACATAAATTAACTTAATATGGCAAACTTGTTAGCAACAGTCATCTCAATTATATGACAAACTTAACCATTGGTCTATCCTCCTGTCATGTATGCAGACCTGGTAGTTTCCAAACTTGGTATATTTCTCACATTGCTGATCTCAGCAGCCATATCACAGATATCTACTCCTGACTATAAATCAATAGCTCTGACAATCAGGCAGGCCTAACCCAACGGGTACCCATGGCATAGAGATACAACTTAGTTTCTTTATGGAAAAGTTGCAAGATGATGAATTTATGTCTTATGACTGTCCCTGAAAGGAAATATCACAAGACTGAAGCAACAGCAGTTCAGCATCTTTCTTTAATCTATCGCTATGGCTTATCCTTACTATATCTTTAAATAAGGTAACATAAGCTTATAAGGAGTCCTCTCATTTGTATGTTATTACTAAAATTGGTTTCTAAAAATCATTACTTTCAAATTGCCTTCCCAAAGTGACTTACCTCTTCTGACCCGTAACCAACTTTCTGATCAACTTTAGTCTAGTCGTAATTTCAGGAAACAGCCCTGCAGTGAAAGTGTCTGTGATGTTTTCATCCTGTTACATGTGCTCACCCTTGGGAGCTATCATCCCGAAACACAATATGTCCTTTCATTGTCCCATTCACAATGATGTAACACAGAAATATTATTTCTCTGCAGACAAATAGACATTACATTCTGAATGGAAGCACAATTTTAATGTTAGTCAAAACAGAAATGTGTTTTAAATGGGAAATCTTAGACTAATTTGGTCTAAAGCTACATGCCAAACATTATAGCGTGCTTTCTCAGCTCTACCCTCCAATATGAAAAAGATTTAAGAGCCATTTTTAAAGCCAGTTGAAGTCACTTGCCCCTGAATTGATCCCTGCTTGATTTTAAGGATTCAGTACAAAACCTCATTTTCATTCATAAAACCAAAGTGGCATTTCGGCTGTGGCTGAGGCGATAGAGGGGTTGTCCTCTAACTCGAAGGTTGGCGGTTAGATCCAAGCCTTCCCCATCTGCATGGCGAAGTATCCTTGGCCAAGATACTGGAACCTGGATTGCCCATCATAGACAAACCATAGATGCACTATGGTGTGAATCTGTGTGTGAATGGGTGAATGGCAATAAACTGTACTGTAAAGCGCTTCGAGTGGTCATCAAGAATACAAAAGTGCTGTATAAATAAAGACGATTTACAATTTACTTTCGATTTACTCAGATATTCAAATCACTTACAGCTACAGCTACTGTCCAAACAACCAAGATGGTCCACCATGTTGTTATATACAAACAGCTTGCCACAAGTTTGTAAATAGCCCAGAAAATGAATCCTAATAACTTTGATGAGGGGGAAGGCACAGTGGTTCAGTGTTTGGCACTGTTGCCCAACAGCAAGAAGGTTAATAGAATCCCAACCTTGTGTAGAGTTTCTGCATTCTCTCCATTTCTATGTTGGTTTTCTCCGAGGACTCTGGCTTCCTCCAACGGTCCATGCAGGTTGGGGTTAGATTTAGCCTGGGTGCCAGACGAACTTAGCCCCGCCCACAACATTTGTTGTTCGGGAAGTTCGGTCTGGCATCGCTCCGTTGGGGAGAAACTATGATAGACCCGAAGCTGGTCGATCCAATCAAATCGTCAGGGCGGGCTTTATACGATGATTGACAGATGATCTAGAGTGACGTAATCAACCACGTCACCAGAGAGCGCTGCCTGCAGAGCTGAGATGTGTCGCTGCCATCGAGTCTGTTTCAGCAGACATCGACAGCGCATATAATTTGAAAGAGGAACAGAGGAACATGATCAAGGCATTTGTAGATCGAACAGATGTTTTTGCCGTCCTCCTACGGGATTCGGAAAAAGTTTAATTTATCAGCTGGCCCCGATGCTGCAGTCACACAAGCAGTCATATAAATAAAAAGAGAGTGGGGGGGGGGGGGGCGCTACGCTCCTCAGCACATATGAGACAAAAAAGACACAAGTTGGGACGCTGTTAATGTTGGAGCAACAAGGAAGTGTAAAACGATTAGCTGCCGTTTCTCCTCCTCGCTGGCTCCTGCAGAGCCATGACAGCGGAGCTCTGCAGCGCAGCGTGCGGATCAGCAGCTCCGTGGATTTCTGGTATGGACGGATCTCTCTCAGAGCCTCGGTCCCGGGCCGGTCGCGGTCCCGAGCCGGTAGCGAGGCTCTGAGAGAGATCTGTAGCGGGCTTCTTCACGCCGCCGGCGGCCGGGGCTCTCACAAGCAGCCCTGGCCTCCAGCTGCTTCCTGGGGGCTTTGCCTCCGGTGGATATACGAGCGGCATTAGCAGCATTTCCATTGATTTATTTAGAGAGTGAATAAACTCCTGAAACAGACAACTGACAACAACTATGCGTCGCTTGACATACGTCACATACTACGTTGCTCTGATTGGTTGTAGGTCTATCCAATTGAGCGAAGAGGCATTTTGTTTCCTGGTTCTGTTGAAACACGCCCCATAATCACAGCCCAATGGAGCAGTATCAGACTCATATTCTGACTAGAATAATGAGTATGACAACGTCAGGCTAGGTTAGATTAGTTGGAGACTCTAAATTGTCCATAAGTGGGAATGTGAGCGTGGTTGGTTGTGTGTAGGATTCCAACGATGATGTCCGGAAATTTTCTGGATAATCGGGACATATTGTGTTGGCCTCTGACATATAAAGATTGCAGTCAGATGTGTCAACAACAACATGAATATCTGCACAGTACATCACATCAACATCAGCGTTAGCCCTTTCCACCAAAATAGTGTTACCAATTTGACATCTTCGTTGTTGTCTCATACATGTATTGCTCTTCTTTTTCATCCTTGTCCTCCAGACAATATCCTGCTGTATTCTCACATGGGCTCATTCTGATATTATCCAGAGGTTCTACAGTGCTGGCAGGAAAAACACTCAGGACATTATGTGGGGTTCAGGGCATGTCTGAAAATAACTATGTTGGCCCTGTGATATACTGGTGACCAGTCCAGGGTGTAACCCTCCGCTTGACCAATGTCAGCAGGGATTCTAACCTCCACAACCCTCGAAGGATAAGCGGTGTTAGTAATGGTTGGATGGATGGATGGCCTTTGGTGAGAACCTGACTATGCCATATTTACTACGAAAGACCCTGTTCAGACATGTTAGCCAGGCAGTAGTGGAGTTGGTGATGAGTAATGGTGAATCAGATGCAGTTAAGTGTTTATTCTTTAAGTCTTCCAATGTCATAAAATTAAACACATCTTCAACATAAGTGGGTATTATATTTAAATTTCATAGGCTGGGAGTTGTTCATTAATTTGAAATCATTGCTCAGCTACGTCATCGCTTTCAAAAAGAAAAGTGTAAGACATCAGGTCTTTTTTAAAGAATAACTAAAGTATAAAAAGCTCAGCTACTAATATGTTTATCACAGTATTTACTTGGAAACTATTCATTATTTAATATCATACCTCCCCCTTTACACAAGTGGATCAGAGGTAATGCTGGCTTCAAGTCAGGACATTGAACATTATTTACAAAGAAACCAGCCACAGCTCGTCCAAATGATTTGTTATTGCCATAATGATGTTAATGTTTGTTAATGGAAGGCATTATTTTATCCTGACAATCCTGACCAACATAGAGCTACAAACTCTGATGTCCTTCTGAAAGGTATTGCCATAAGTTCAAGAGCTGAGTGAAAAACAATCATACAAGATAAAGTTTGTTTGACAGGTTAGAGCATCACTGTGGATCAGTCTTAAACAGCACTACAGCCTCTCAGGCTAACAGTTTTGACTGAAAGTTTTCTAGATAACTAGCAAAACATGGGTTCAATCATTTAATTTTGATAAGCTGTTCTGTTTTTTTTGTTTAGTGTTTGGTGACTGTAATGTGAACTGCAACAAACTGAGACGGGGCAGATTAGATGGATGAACGTTATTGTTCAAGTGGGAAAAGTACCTTGGTCGTCAGAGTCTCTGAAGAATAAAATCACAATCAAAAACAACATCGTCTGAAAGGAGGGGCTGTTTTGTTATGGTTTGGTGAAAAAATAGCCTGTAGTTTGGGATGTTGACAGACTCCCATGATTTTCATGGCTGCCTGTATAAGAACCACACAGAGATAGGGTAGCGTAGGAGGCTCTTTACTACTGCATAATAAAATAGATGTCTGGTGTTTGACAATTTCTTTAACTATTGTGAGCAGACAATCCAACGCTCACTTCTCAGGGTGCCATGCCAGCTGTGCAGAGGTGAGGAAGGAGTCAGGTTTTGAGGTTCTCTCAGTAGCTCTATTCTTTCATTGTGACTGTTTGAAAATGTCTGACATTCTGGCAATGTTGTAATGATTATTGTGTCTTCCCCTCCTGTGCTAGCCGGTTTTTCACTGTCTTTCTGAGTGTGGCCATTTAGGAACTGGGAACATATCTGGTTTCCAAAAGGGATGGACAACATTTTGAACAAACTAGGTGTTATCGTATACGACTTAACTCGCAGTTCTGTTCAGTGTCAGAAAGTTGGTTTTCAAACACAATGTGTGGAAAATAAACAAACTTTTATTTACATTTTCATACTTTCTTGACGAAAATAGTGAAAGATGTGTCCAAATATGATTAACGTCATTCAATCCAACCGATCCACTTGTGTATTAAATGATGAATATTTTTCCAACTAGCTTCCAAGTCATACAGTCATAAACATGTTATTAGCTGAGCTTTTTACACTTTAGTTATTCTTTAAAAAATACCCTGATGTCTTACACTTTTCTTTTTGAAAGCAATGACATATCGCATATTAACAACTCCCAACCCTTGAAATATAAATATAACACCCACTCATGTTGAAGATGTGTTTATTTTATGCCATTGGAAGACTGTAAACAATAATTACTTAACTGCATCTGATTCACCATTACTCATCACCAACTCCACTAGTGCCTGGCTAACATGTCTGAACAGGATCCTTAAGTAAAAGTAAATATGCCAAAGTCAGGGGCTCACCAAAGGCCATCCAACCGTTACTAATCCCACTTATCCTTCGAGGGTTGTGGAGGTTAGAAACCCAGCTGACATTGGGCAAGCAGAGGGGTACACCCTGGACTGGTCACCAGTATTACTTGTTATAAACCTATACTGCATTACACTATTCTATTATTTACAAGATATCTAACTGGAAATAAATGCATTTTTTAACAGGTAAATGCAGTACTTTTCATAGATGCCCTGCAACCCTGTACACACATTTAACAGCGCATACTTAGAAAATCCTTGAAAACTGTGTCTGCATCAGGCACTGCATACTGTATCCAGCAACCTGCTCCTCATGATGTCCTGATTCTTGTACCCCGGAGCAAACAGATCTCCGATAAATCCTGTGACTCCTTTCCTCTCTCTTTTTCTCGCTTCTCTCAAGCTCAGAGCGAAGAATGAGACATGTGTTTTCCTGTGTCTGGCTAGAGAGAAACTGACACTTAGGTCTGAGCTGTGTGAACAAAAGAAAAACATGCCCTAAAAACAGCACCTCAATCTGCCCATCTCTCTGTTATGGTCCCAAATGAGAAGAGAAGCAGATTAGCCTGGGGTAATATCTTTGATGGCCTCTCCTGTGGCTAATTAAAAAAGGTTATCATTTTAGTAAGAACATAAAAAGCTGTGACTGAGGTGACTTCCATTCTGAACTAGAAAAGCGCTATGGGACATTCCTAGCACTTTCAAGAAATCAATTTTCTTTTGATCTAATTTGTCAAACCAGCCCGTCAAGGATCTAAATAAAGCATAAAAACCTGGTGAAGGAATATGAACACCAATTGTAACTGTGATTAAAAAAGAGGAAAAAAAAAGTGAAGGCCACAAAAATGGTTAAAAGAAAGCCCCGATAATCTATCTTGGTGTCTGAAACTATCCATTTGCCAAATGTGACATGAGTCAGCGTTGGAGTGCGCTGATTGACTGACGGCATGGTTTGGAAACCTTCTAAACCGGCACGGCCGCATGATTGATGGCGCCAAAGATCCATGCAAGCACATTCACATTTCCCCATGCAGCAGCTGTCCCATGTTAATCTAATGTAATGAACAATAAACACCACATCATGATCGGAATGGCAATTTAAAAGTCTCAGTGATTTGTTCTGGGATGAATTGCAACCACATGTACCCCTGCACGTAGGAGACAGGAGAGCTACAGGAAAGTTTCCTTGTAAAATCTTTTTTTACTCCTCCACGCAGGCAATAGCCAGTAGCCTGAGGCATTACGTTATTTGGTTGTTCATCCGTCCGATTCTCGTGAACACAACAAAGAACCCCTAGAAGGAACTCATTCAAATTTGTTAGAAACACTCGGTTGGACTCAAGAATGACCTGATTAGAATTTGGCAGTTCAAGGTCAAGGCCGGTGTGGCCTCACAAAGGACATTTTTGGGCGTGTGAACATGATATCTCAAGAACATTGAGGTAATTAGTTCAAATTTGTTACATACGTTCACTAAAGCCGTTTTATCCTACGGATGATCCCCGAAGAATTGGGTCCAGGCTTTCTCAGCAGTTTCATTACAAACATGGACAACGAAGCGGGAGATTCTCTGCCAAGACGCGTTCACAACAGCAGCATACTTCTTGTGGGATTCAGGTGAGGGTGGTGCAGCAGGCAGAGGCAGGAAGAAATGTTTTGTTTCCACAGCAGAGTTCCTGTGATTTTGTGTACAGCCCATTGACAATAGTGTCAGCCCAAAACTCACCACAAACTCTCAACATCTTTGTCATTATGTCTTCTACGTGTGTGGCTCCACTTCTTCACCGGAAGATAAATGTTTTCCTCATATTTTTTTCATATTTGCGTCTGTTGCATTCGAGGCGTCATCAACAGCTCTCGGTGAATCCCCTGCTGGGTTCTCACATTGGCTGCTCTCACTTTGACATTTGCGTTCACCCATACACCGTTTCTGCAAAGGATCTCTGTGAGTTCAGTGCATTTCTGAAAGCGGCTTTAGACTCACAGATTAACTGATTTGATTTGGGTGGTCGAAAGTCAACATTATGGATGCCTCATGTTCTTACAAATTTTGCTACATCTGAAACAAACACTCACTTGAACTCATGGATGACCTGATTAAACTTTGGAGGTCAAAGGTAGAGGTCACACTTTTCTTCTGTGGTGCCAACATTAAATTGAAATTAGATGAGAAGATCAGTAAAAGTGATGCACAAATTGCAGTTATAACTCCGGGTCGGGTGGGCAGGCTGGTAAATATTAACATTTCTGATTAATAGCAGGTGGGTTCAGGTGGGTAAAATAGGCATCATTCATCAGTATTGTGGAAATGTTGTTTACATTCTCTAAAATGTAAATTACAAAAATAGAGAATCTTGTGGATTCCTGCAATGAGCGATGCAGGCGAGCAGTCATTGAGACGAGGCAGAGTCCGGCTTTTTTGCAGATTTCAATTACTAGTCAATTAAAATGTTTTTTTTTGCATCAAGGTGCACCTTGCCAAGTGCAGTTACATGACCAATGCGCAGGGGGTGTATCTCTGCACATTAGGTATCCTGTTTACAAGATTTGCCTGGCTTATCTGAAAACAGGGAGAGATTGAGATGGACTAGGTGTTTTATTACTTTTATCCTTTCCTTACAGTAGGTTTATCCTATGAAATAAACAATTGATAAAACAGGAGATAGATAGTTTACAGTTTTACCTTGTGTCAGCACCCTCTCTCTCTCTCTCTCTCTCTCTGAGATTCAGTCCTCATTCCTCATCAAAATGACACTACACTATTCCACGGTGTGCACTCTCCTTAATGGGTAGGATAAGGTAAGTTTAAACCAATGTCTGGTTGATCAGTCAATCCCCACCAATAACTCTCCCTGTTTCCAGATACGCCAGAAATACCCAGTAATCAATATACCACAGTCAAGCACACAAAAAAAGGACCATACGTTTTTATTGACTGTTAATTGCATACGTTTCCAGTATGGCCTCAATCAGAGTCAGTGCAGACAGTGTGTGTCAAACTAAAGTTCATTATGGCTACATCATGTGAGTAAGTGAAACATTTCATCTCTCATCTAAGAGGCTTCTTCAGCTCAGTTCGCCAGGTCTTGTTAGAAAAGAGCAGATTCATAAGTCCCCTCAAGTTTTATTTATCTTGCTTCCACAAATTAACAAGGCATGGCCACGAGTTAAATAAAAGTGAAATTTGTTAAAACCAGCCTTCTTAAGTGTAATATGTCACCACATTATCACCAGTAGAGGTTGAGTGGGATGTTCATGCAGGTGCGGGTCTCTAAATTGGAGAGAATAATTCCTTGGGGCGGGTGATGGGCGGATGAGTCAATCATACGTGCTGCTTCGGATGACGTCAGAGCCGATCCGCACGTCTCTAATCAGTACCATGCTCCTGCTTGGGTGATAAATATGAAACCGCAGCCAGCAGCCAATTGCTAGGCACAAAGTTCGGAAACATGGGGAAAACCCAGCTATACCCTGTAGCCAACAGTAACAATAAGCCACCTACCAGCACTAAAGTTCACTATTAGCTGCATAGTTGAAGCGGTTTGTTCTGAAAGTTTTTCCTCATTCTGTATTCCCCGTTGAAACTATATAAACAATAGCTCTTCACCCTATTTCTAAAACTGAGCCCAGACTCTCTACAGAAGAAGGTTATTTGGGCTGTTCACATTTGCAATCTCATTCTTTTGGTCAGAGCTCATGACTATCAGTGATGGTTGAAACATAATAATTATAATAATAATAATACTAATTAAAAGTATTTTAATATTTTACTTTCTGAAATGTCTTAATTGCAAATGCTTGCATGTTAACACCCTTAATAAAGATGGTTTACATTGTAAACATTGGACCTGCTTTACATAAACAATTTAGCGCTCTCAGTGCCAGCAGTTAGCTCTGAGTGCCGCGGTGCAGCCTCACAGACCCTTTGGCTTGGCTCTAGGCTATTGTTGAAATGATAATATTTGAAAATATATACACCAGACAGCATGTGGCCTTATTAAACTACCAGATCAAATCCTTTCATATCCACAGTGATACCCCACTGAAGCCCATCACTCCTCACCATCACATTTTGCTGCTGAAGATCAGACATGGAAATGGTTTCAGCTCAGCAGCAGAGACAATGAGGCATTTCTTTGCAACAATTCAGCCCAGGGCCGGGCAGCTCTGAGATATATTAAACCAGAGTGACAGATCTAATTATCACCTTCCCACTTCTTCTGCTACAACCCTGATGAAAAGTACTACATTACACCAGACATCCTTTGCCCTCAAACTAACTTTCACCTTTGCTAATAACTAAAAGTGTAGTTATCTGAAATACCTGCTGAGGGCATGTCTCAGAATAGAAAGAAAGGGATTTGCAATAAGGCTGGATTTATGAAAGGAGGAAACCATCATTATTCCAATGCTTGCTGCAGTGACTGTGCAAATGCCCCCTACCCGCTATCTCTCACCTTTCCATGCTTTGTTTCATTTTTACTCATTTTGTCTTCCTCATATCGCATAATGATCCAAAGTCATTTTTACAGAAATGTGAGTGTTAGTTTCTCGCAGGTGTACCACCTCTCCTCCTTCTCCCCACCTTGTCCTGTTCCTGGATCCGTCCAAGGCTCCACTGTTCTAAACAGCCCTGTGATGGGACTCCTGAGGCTATGCTGAATAGGAGGGTTTGTTTGTACACACGTGCCGTGCAGCACTCTCAGACAATACCAACTGTAAGAGACCCACTTTGCCAGTCAGCATCTGCTGCCAGCTTCCCTTTCAAATTATACAAATCACTTAGAAAGGCACAGCAGACCTAGCTCTGCACATGCTGTTCATGTTGCTGCGCAATTACTCCTCTTAACTGCTATTTATCGTTTCTTCTCATCCCACTTTCTTGATTTGTTCATGGACTCTGTGTTTCATTGGACTAATGGACTGTGTGTGCTTATAGCGTCTCTGTTAGACCTACGTAATTCCTTTCAAGCTGTGGTTGTCATGGCAATCTTGGTCTAGGTCTGGTCGCCAGCTGCTGTTAAAGAGTGAGGCATGCTGGGACATGGTGATGAGGTTTAGTTAATCATCCGCCACCATGTCAGACTATCAAGCCACATGATGGCTGAAGGCTGCAGGCTGCTATTAAACACTTCTCACGTTTTTTTGTCATTTTTCTTGTCTTAGCCTAGTTTGTTTTTTATTTTATTCTTTTACCTAGATAATGAAATAAGTAGACGTCTGAATGAGATTCACTTTTATTGGCTGAGTATGTTTAACTAGTCAAGTTTTGAGTAGCTCACCTCAACTCAACTTATGTACTACTATACATATTCTACCTTTAGGGACTGCAACTGCAAAAAACATTCTTTCACCATTTTGCACTGTTTGTATATATGCCTTATTCTATTGTCTGTGTATAGTTATTTATGTTATTGCTGTGTTAACTTATGATATGTCAATGTTTCTTGCTGCCATTTTGTAGTTTTGGGCTCGATTCAACTGTTGCTACTGTTTTACTGTCTCTATTTATATGATTATATTTTTCAATATTTTCACACTATTTCTACACTTGACTGGAGAATGAAGCATCCTACAATTGTATTGTACATGAGCATACTTTGTGTAGGCAGTGTGTGAGTAGTGTGATATAAAGGTGCTGCATATAGTAGCACTTTATGAATGTGTGTGAATAAGTGAATGTGGTTTGCACTGTTAAGCGATTTGAGTGGTCGAAAGCCATAGAATTACAGGCCATTTACCATAGATAAACTGTATGAACAGAGTAGATTGGTACAGCATGCACAGTACATACATTTATACTTACCTTTGATGGTAAATGGTTTTATATATCAAGTCAACTTTAATATAAAAGTTTCTCGTGTTAGTACTTAGAGAGTTAGGGAGAAGGTCATGTTAGGGACAGAAGGCACCTCCTCTCTGTGCCTTCTGTGATCACTTATACTCTGTTTTAATGAGACTGTCCTGTAAAGAAAAGGCTCATAGGTTGGTCTGTGTTGTGGAACCATGAGAGGTCCACAAATGTGTGCCTACTATTGCAACCATGACAAAAAAGGTCCTCTAACCTTAAGGAAGTCTATATTTTAACCCAATCTTTTACTAAACCTAACCAAGTAACTAATTGAGTGTATATTATTGTTACTGTGACTTTGCCTGTGCCTGCTGCTGGTTTCGCATCTATGGGTTCTGCCTGAGAGTAGAGAGAGGTGACCTCATGTACTTTGGCAGATGTAACTTAGTTTTAATGTAGCCAAATTCATGATTTAGTGACACATATTTTTCTCCATCTGTGTCAGACAACAGAGCTCTGTTTTACAACAGTGGCATCGTCAAATAAAATGGGTTCACACAAAACACAAAAGATTGTAATACTCGTGGCCAGACAGGAAGGATTTGTGGGCCAACCACTTTGGAATGAGATTAAAATGAGTATGTAATCATCCAGAACCCATGCCACCAAATGTCATGGACATCCACGTAATAATACCTGTAGCCTTTTAAACAGATGAATATGAATATTTTCTGATCTTCTTTATCATGCATCAGTGCTTCCCAGAAGCATGACATCATCATCAAAAATAATTCATAAAAAGGACTGCTTCTCTGCCATCTCTACAGTTGAGGGCTGGTTAAGATCAGCCCAAATTTCCTGATCATTGTGTGGGATTGATTGTGGTTAAAAGGTTTGAGGGGAGGGCTTTAGACTGTTAGGACGGAGCAATTACTTCTGGAGTAAAAGTTACTTCACACTTATAAGTAACTATTCACCCTGAACTATGTGGGTTTTGTAGCATTTCAACAGGGGTCATCATTTAGGATTGACTGTAGGGCTGCTTAATTAGAATTATTAATTGGGCGGCCCAACAAATTAATGCAAGCACTGGGGAGGTCTCATGCTAACAGCAGCTAATGTAAGGGTAAAGCTTATTTGATAAACAATGGGCCTCATGAGAGAACAGTTCGTACAAAACAGGTTGGTACTTAAGTTGTGCTTACAAGTGATGAAAGAAAGCTTGTCACTTTCACCAATTATCTCGAACTTTTCTTGCAGATAAGAACAGAACTTATGAATGGTCCAGACCCTTTGCAGGAGTCCAGAGAAATGAGTCAACTCAATCATATATTTACACACAACTGTGCTGTTAAATAATGCAGTTGGCATGCGCATCATCAAAGTGCACGGGCAGATGACTGGCTGGAATTAATTGTAAGCTATTTTCAGATCATTTACCTAGAATTGTTGTTATGTGATGTTGTTTTTAAACTCTCATAACACCTTAAGTCAAGGCTGGGAGAGGCCCAATTCTGTTCCTGAGCAGGACACTTTTTGACCGTGAGAAGAAGTACTCACCTATCAATCATTGAGAGAGAGGATCTTGCCATTAAGTGGGCAGTTGATTTTCTATGTTATTACCTGCTGGGTAGGGAATTCCAGCTGCAGACTGACCGCCGAGCATTGAAGTGGATGCATTCAATGCAGCATCAAAGTGCCAGGATCTTGTGCCTCGCCCTCCAGCCCTACCAGTTCTGGATTAGGCATTGTCCAGGTAGTAAAACCCTCATTGCTGGCTATCTGTCAAGGTTACCTGAGTGTGAGCCGAAGAGAGAGGGGGTGAGAATGCTATGGATTGAATTGTAAAAGGACATTGTGTAAAAGGCCCTCTTCGGGAATGGAGGAGTTGAGTTCCTTTGTATTTTTTTGTTTATTGTTTGTTTTGGTTCTAAATACAATTTTAATTTATTTTTTGCTAAAACTGAGTTTCCCCCACTCACTTTCAGCCATCGTCATCTGTAACATATATACATGCACTTGTACTGTGGCAGAGCAGTCAGTCAGATTGGGAAGTTCTACTCTTTGTTAACTGACGTGAGGCAGTAAGCCTAGCCTTATACTGTATTATTGGAGTGCAAGGCTAACCGTGCTAATTTCCTCATATATGCTCTTTGAAATCCCCACAGACTGAGTTCATCATGTTGATGCATGTTGTTTACACACTTTTCTGAAAATAGAAGTGGCGGTTGAATCTGGCGTGACATGTTCGTACAAGTTGACTGCGCAACAAACACATAAAGGAGAATTTAAGAAGAGAATAAAGGGAGAAAACTCCACTCTGGAGGAGCTCTCACTAAAAAATATTCAGATTTCAAAGTACTGTATATGCAGATTAAGTTTCTACCAATTGGCTGACCAGTTAATTAATTAATTATTTCAGGTCAAACTCGCATACTTTGAGTTGCTCTCTGAGACTTGCAGACAAGTTACTCACATGGGAGGACAGTAGGCAGGAAAATGTAGGTCGGAGTAAGTGCTTCAGCAGAAGACCAATGACATCATTCCTCAAATCACAAAAGTCTTGAAAAAAAAATAAATAAATGCCATATTAATGTACTGTATTCCTCCAGATATGTGCAGCCTCTTTTCTTATGCAAACACCAGATAACTCTGAAGGGACTGTCAGATTTCTAAAGCATCCACGGTTCAGCAAAGCTAAGCAGAACAGAGCAGAAGAAACATCTGTTGACAATGCTAGAGGTATTGGCCAGAGATGTCCCCTCAAGCCAAAGAAATATGGATGGAATTAACATAAAACATGTAACCTGTCAGAAAGGCACTGCATCAACAGAGACGTTGTATGCATATTCCCCTCTGAAACCAGCTGAACTACAGCCAACCTGACTAAGTTATGTTACATAATGCAATTTTAAGTACAGGCCCAGTGATGAGGCTCAACCATGTTGCAGAGGATACTGCAGACTAGAGGAGGCAATCTTGTTTAAAGGTTAAGGCCGACAGAGTCGTGTCTGCGTTATTAAAACAGGAAGAAACAGGTACTGTACAAAGGAAGGATGTTCTAGACATGCATGCATGTATAGCACCCACACCAAGCCAGGAGAGGAAGTGCACTTCACTTCAGGCCCTTCCTCTAGCATGTCTCTCCAAGGTTACTTGACATGGCCACATTAATCCCCGATGTTTCTTCCTGTAACTCGTCTGGCCTGCGTCCAGTCACAGCTCTTCTCACAGCGTGACAAAAAACTGTACACGTAAATGTGATGGCATCATTCCCAAAGAGACTTAAGAATCAACTGATAGCTTGTTTCTTAGACTTGTGTTTTTTTTCAGGATCTAAAAAATATCTAGACAAAAAATATTTCTTGACTTGAGGGTATTTCTCTGCTACTACTAATCATTTACCTTAATGGAATAGAGTCATTTTCTTTTTGATATGATATTTTTGTGTTGAACTGTATTGATTTACAGAACTGATGAATGCAATAAAGAAGCTAACTTCAGTTGTTTGATATGTATTAAAGGTAGTATTGTAGTGGCTTAAATCAACCAAAATTCTGAATCCAGGTTTTTCCAATTCTCTACAGAGGTGATACATGAAACCAAATGTCGTTATAGCCTCTCATTTTGCTATAAGCACTTTCCACCAACTGTCCTCGCCTCAAATGTGTGCACCATGTGTGTATAAGTCTACAGTGTCTGATTTAGCAAGCTAAACCTTGTGGTCCTAATTTAATTTTGATCAACATCCCAGATGGGCCCAAGTACTGAGTATTTGTTATGGTTGCATGGTCAGTATCATCAAAACTGATGGGGAAATGGGGACAAGTAAATATTATTACCTGCAGGATTTAGTTTGTAATGCTTTAAACATAAACAAATATGTACAATATTATAGAGCCTGCTCTGTCCCGTTCAACAGAGGATATCATGTGTGTAATTTCATCATATCCCTTAATGACCTAAACTGCCTGCTCTTCTGATGAAACTAGTTATTGTTTCTTTATACATTTTGTCATATTTAAAACCAAACCTATTCTCTGTGTATTCCAAATTCCAACAGTCTACAGACATGCAGCTTAGGTCAATTAGAGACTCTCAATTGCTCATAGGTGGGAATGTGAATGACATTCAGCAGCTGAGTTGTATAGCGTCAAGTTGTAAAAAAAATTCTAGTTGTAAATCAATAGAGATATAGGGAACGTGTAACATCAGCAGTATCCCTCACATTGTGAAAAGAACTCAAAGCAAAGATGTAAACTAAGACATTGTGCTACCACTGGTTGTGACATCAGAATAAAACCCAAAATGAACAGGTCATTTTATAGTATATATTTGATTTATAGTTTGAATCTTGTATCCATGAAGCAGCTACTACGGATAGGTAATACAAGATATGAGATAGTTTGAGCTAATCTGATGTGACAAGGTTAGCAGGAAGTCTTATCATAATAATGCGTACCCTCTAGAGTCGACCATCATTGCCCAATGTGGCTAAACCACCCAGCTGTTATCTGCAGCTACATAGTGATGTGACACAATCCAAGATTTGCTCTTGGCTAAACTTGGGCTCCCCTTGCAGGTGGGATATTTACAGTCGTAAGTATGTGTTGCCGTCTGAGCCTTTTGCATTTATTGACAAGTTGACATAGAAGAAACCTGTCAACCAGCAACCTCAGAAGTCAAAGAACCATGATAGAAATGTTTGCACTGCACTCAACTTGGAGTAGAACAGTAGCATAAAGGCTAACAAGCTAACACAGCAAGCAAGCAGCGGACTCAGTTATCAATGTCCGAGCATGATGTGTATAAAATCACATTGAGTTGTTGGGCTACCTTGCTAACGCATCTATCCTCCATCCTTTGGCCTCTTTTAGCTCTTGGCGATGAGTGAAAAGTTTGTTAATCTTCCTCTTCTTTGTTTCCTCTGACATGTCCTCTTCGTGGTTTCTGCCATGATGTCTGAGAATGGTGAGCTAGTTATCTCTTGTAGCTAGCTTCCAGCCCTGGTTGTTAGTGTATGATGTATGTCGTAAAGCAGGTCGTAGTGCAGTTCCAGGCCTCCAGGGGGGCGCTGGGAAAATAACAGACAGAAAATTCTCCCTATTATAAGTTGGTTAGAAATAAAATTTATTTTGACGCTGATATTTGAAGGCATTAAAACTAACTAGTGTTGTTTTAAACACACAAACACAAGAGTAGTAAACATGTTCTCATCTAACTCCGCTAGTAAGCAAAGTATTTCCCTGAATGTCAAACTACTACAGTAAAAGCTCTTAATACCTCTTCCACACTCTTGGCTTTTGTTAAGGTTAACATTATCATAACATTATTTCATATATCTGGTTTA
Organism: Limanda limanda; assembly: GCF_963576545.1. Classification (NCBI taxonomy): domain Eukaryota; kingdom Metazoa; phylum Chordata; class Actinopteri; order Pleuronectiformes; family Pleuronectidae; genus Limanda; species Limanda limanda. The sequence goes on along the minus strand of NC_083637.1, from coordinate 29,684,408 downwards.
CCCCAGCGTGTCCTTCACAGCGACATTATCTGAGAGCCTGCAGCTTCAGGCCCAGAGTTAACACAGTGGCGTCTGAGATTGAGGGCCATGAGGTCACCACGGATACGTGATGACAGCTCAAGTCAGAGGCCTTCCTCTGGAGGGTTCACCCCAGTCTGTCTGCCAGCAGCTCGAGGCACATAAGGAAGTATGAAAGGTGGAGGAGTGAGTGCTGAGAGCAAAGAATGTGACCACTTGCTCTCTGCGGCTCCGGGTCCATACTTAGACTTACATTGTGGGCCTATCGCTTTTGTTTTTGTATACGTGGAAAGTTATGCAGCGTAATCGAATTCACTCATTAAAATATTGGCTCAAACCTACTAAATCAAATGACTGGGTTGAATCCTCTTTGTCGTACGGAAGCTCAAACACAGTTTATTTGTTCTCCCTAGAAGTGGGCAGGGGTGAGCTGGGGTTGAAAACAAATTCTCCAATTAAAATTTATCTTAATTTGTATGACCCGATATGGATTCATAAAAAGGACGGATCGATCACACTCAGGTCCTGGGGGGAAATACGTTTGGACACCAGGTCCTCTTTTTGAAAAGGTGCCCACCCCCAATTTCTAATGCCCCCCCCAATGTGAGCAGTGTAGATCCGGGCCTGTCACATCCCAACCTCCATCATCACTGTGGCAGTGACAGCGTTAAAAAGCGCTCAGCCACAGTCTCCACCTCTTATGTAAATGTGAGTGAGCGAGTGGGACTGGGGGAGGGAGGGAGGCAGCGCCTGGTGAATGGTGGCGGAGGAGAGGAGGAGGGTGTCGCCTTCGCGGATGTGTAGCAGCGCGGGGGTGTGGGTCCCTGCTCCCAGTGTGTGCAGCATCTACACGCAGGAGGAGAGGAGCGACGCGGGGCTGCTGCCGTTCGGATGTGCAGTCATGTCCGGAGCGTCCCAGTGATCCCAGCAGGACAGAAGCAGGACTGACGGAATAAAGCTATGGGTGGCCAGATTACACGAAATGCCTTTTACGGTAAAAATGCATGTGTTTCTACGCTGCATGTGTTGATGTGCGCGCTTGCATCGGTCAGGCTTAAACGCTGCGCTCTGTCATGTGTTGAGAGGTTTAATTCATTGACTGTGTTCCAGGCTCCATATTGTTACTATAGCCTGCTCTCCGCTCACAGTGACGTCACTCCGGTAATTAGAATACAGGTCTGGAGATGCAGCAGCCTCACTTGACTTTAGATGCACAAACAGGATGTAACCAGGTCCTCTAAGGAAGACCCACATTACACGGTTATAAACTGTTTACATTGTGTGTGTGCGTGTGTGTGTGTGTGTGTGTGTGCGTGTGTGTGCGTGTGTGTGTGTGTGTGTGTGTGTGTGTGTGTGTGTGTGTGTGTGTGTGTGTGTGTGTGTGTGTGTGTGTGTGTGTGTGTTGACCATAGACTGTATATATTGTGTTGACCCAGGTATACCCAGGGGCAGATTCAGTGAAGGCTGATGGGAACATGTGGGGTTTCCCTTTGCTCCCCCCTCATTAATAAACAGACACAGAGTATGCTGCATCGAAATCAATACATTGATCTCCATTGGTTCCTCCACTGCGTTCTCCTGTATGCTGACACTGAGGGCGGAGCATCCAGCTCACATGATTATCTGTGGCTACCAGACTTAATCAGCTAGCTGAGTATTTTTGGTAGATTGATATCATCTTGCAGTAGGCTGGTGTTGACCTTTTTGTGGGACAACTTGGGCTCAGGACTTTGTGTGAATACGACGGTGTGTAGGTTTGTCTATTGAAGAGCTCTTAATGAGCTTAGTGTTGGCTTACTGTCACTTGATAAACAGGGGAAGTAAACACTGACTGCATCTGCTTGGAGAATAGCATTCTGATATTCATCCCATTGAGACAATATTCTGAATAAGATACAGGATTTTCTAAATGCACGAACACGAATAAGACATACGGAGTACGTAGCATACACTAGTTACCAACTGCTTGAAGACGAATGCCCTAGGTGTAAACAAGACAGAAAAATAAAATTAGAAAGAAAACACCCAAAATGGTAAATGGTAGGACAGCCAATCAAACTACTTCATGTTGAAGTTTTAAAACCGACTGAATAACATCGGATGTAATGGCGTGACTCGAGAGCCTGTACTCTGTAACATGCTAATGAGAATATGCATGGAATATTCTATAAGCAGCTCACGTAAACAGCATAATCAAAATAGGGTCTGTTTTTTTAATAGGGTCTGAATATTGGTGTCCATGTGAACGTTCAGTGTTGCTTTATTGTGTACGTCCATGAGGGGTGTTGGCTGCAGCTTCTGGCCTTGAGGGTCTTTTGTTTGATGCTCCTTGTGTTGACAAGCGCCAATACCCATCATGATATATGTGTATGTAACCCTCCCTGCCCCCTCTCCACAGCAACACAGGAGCTGAACAGACCAGCACTGGTTTTGAACTCCCTTATAACTGATTAGAATCATCATTATCACGTTAAAGTGTTTTTAGAAAAAGTGAACTGATTAGTTAAGTTAAGTCTCTGCTCTCACAGCCTCTACTGGTTTGACCACCTGATCAGTCTAATTAAAGCCCCAGGATTAATCCGATTAGATAGCCTGTCCCTGTTTACGACAGCAGGAAGAGTAGACTATAAAGGCTCCAGTATGCTTCTACGTTCTCCGTTTCTCGGAGTGGGCTCCACAGGGGTCGAAGAGTCTTTTTGATTTTTACTAATCCGACACTGTACGTCGGAAAAAATTCACCGCCAAACCCATAGGTGGCGCAACGGAAGACGAGCTCAGAGAAGCCTACCCCAATTATCGGAAGAAAAAGTCCACTTGTGTTTATATTTCTCTGTTAGCTTGCCTCCCACACACTGAACCATGGCAACTAACAGAACTAAATAAAGTGACAACGAGCGGGTCAAGATGCTGATGTTATCGTTTCTTAGCGCAGCGGTTCCCCGGTCTTGTTTCCGAACTGTGTTGCTGATTCCACAGCTTGAATCTGCTTGAGGCTACATGTAGCTAGCTAGCTCCCCTCCCAGCTAGCTTCAAGCCCAGCTTCCACACACAGTCAGCAGGGACTCCCGACACTACTACCCAGTGTTTGCTTCTAACCTGACGGTATTATAGAAACAGTGTCATGATAGAAGTGGAATTAAAGTCGTGACAGCGGGTTTTTGCACTGTTACCACCGCAGTTAGCATGGTGGATAGCCCGCTAGCCTAGCCTGCTAGCGCCGTTTTGAAAGCTTGTTATAACCGTCTGTGACCGTGCACACATGCCGTCAGTGCTCTAACGAGTCACCGTCAGCCGGACAACTCCGCTGGCTTAACACACACGTCACATTAATCGTAGAATCGTAGTTGTGTTTGAGTTTGATGTGACACAGGGAAGGAAACAGGAAGTTTGAGGTCCGGAAATGACGTGGAACAGAAATGACGTCGTACGGAAATGACGTCATACGGAAATGATGTCGTTCGCGGACCAATCACAGCCAAGAGCTGTCCGTGGCTCTCCAACATGAAGACGGAGAGTATAGAAAAATCAGAGTTGTACGAAAAGCTCTCCGAAGCGCTCGGAGAGGGCGTTTCACGACGGATAGGGCGGTCTTATCTGTCCGTTTTACAAAATACGCTCAAGCATAAATTGGCCTTAAGACTATGGCACCTTTCCTTTGGGATCAAGGTCGAACACCTCATGAAATTACTTTTTGTAATGTGTGCATTCAGTACACGGTATTACCTGATGGCTGCCTGTGTCACTAACAAACTCCTCAGGGATTTGCTGATGAAAGCAACAGAACATGGCTGACTTCTTTCTGCTGAGGGGTATGACTCGATTTGCAACATTCAAAGCAGCGGGCAGTTATTCATATGCCCACTTGTTCATAAACAGCAGCGATTTAACCTAATAATGAACAAAGAAGAGAAAAAATTTGTGACACCCACTGAGAATGTACATTCAGAAAAGTTCTGTTTACAAGTTGAGAGTCAGTTGTCAGTCCCAATGGGAAGAGGAGAGCGTTCGGCTGAAACCTATATTACAAAAGTACAAAGTGTTGTCAGGGTGACCCCTGGCCATTGTCAGAAATGATTTGAGTGCTTTTGCTAATGCCTTTTTCTTTATCCACTATAAATTTAAGATATTAAGAATAAAATGTTAACCCTTTGACTATGCTCTATATGGCTGTAGTCCTTATTTTCAGAATTCTATGTTACATTCAACTATTTGTTTGTGTTCACATGAATTGCATCTGTTTGTAAATTTTTCATCCAAATGATGAAATATTGTTCCAAATCAGAGTGATCTAAGACACAGCAAAATAAAAAGTGATTAATATCCTGTCTTTCTACTATTGCACAATATGTTTATTCTCATATAGCATTTTCGCGATTTCTACCTTACACTTCATATCTGTGCTTTAAGGAAGGTGCAATTCTCAAAGAACTTAATATTCCTAGATTAAAAGCTGTTTCACAGAATATTGTCATGATCACTCACCGTTAGGAAAGGTGTAAATCATAGAGGAACAGATTATGCTTTCTTAAAGTTGCACCTCTGCTGGCTGCTGTTCTCAGGTGGGATGCACCAGAGCACATCCCAGCAGTGTTTGCTGAGGTTGCATAATTGACTCTGCTGAGTGTGTGGGAGCTGTACTTATGAGCCTCCGATTGACTGAAAGTAGGCCAACGTCTACAGGCTTATTTGACTGAGCGTCTGGCTCCAGTCGAACAGTATTTGATTCAGTATCTAAATGCAAAGTTGTGAAAAAGCTGATAAAATACCGTTTTAACAAAGTGAAGTTTTCTTAACTTCTCAGAACAGATCTGATCTCAGTAATGTCATGGGATATGCCTCAGGTTATTGAATGCCAAATAAGGGGAATAGATAAATAATACAGCATGCGAGCTACCAACCACAACCTAAAATATTTCCTACTTAATCTGTTTTTTTTCTTTCTCTTTGTGTTGAATGAGACCAGCAGTTAGAGAGAGAGACCTCAACAGTTCCCTGGCGTGACAGAAACGTATGTGTCAGGGTCAGGTGGCGTTGTTAGGAACATGTGTCAGTGCAGTCCATGTTTTACTTCCTCTGATTTAAGATAGCATGTTGTGGGATGACAGTCAATCCCCTTTCAGCACAAAGGATTCAGATCCTGTCACATGTGCACATAAACAACCCTTACGACCCTAATTGTCCAGCAAACATACAAAGTGTGTGTGTGTGCACTTGTTTGTTGTTACCTCTTACGGCCCTTTTCCAGTATAAACACTGGATAAACTTCCTAAATAGGGAAAAGTTAATGTCTGAAGTCCTGGTTAAGGTTAGTGGCAGTTGTACAAATCTCTGTGTGTGTGAGTGCGTGTGTGTGTGTGTGTGTGTGTGTGTGTGTGTGTGCAGAAGGACTCCATCTGCATCCTCACGACAGGTCCCCCTCCAGACAGCACCCACACAATAACTTCCAGCCAGTAATGAACAGCATCTTGGCTGTTTTCAGTCAATATACACGGCATGTCTTTATACCTCTCCAGCAGCCTGCCCTCCTCCACTGCCAGAGAAGTGTCACAGGATTACATTGTGCTGCATTGTATGAAGCCGTGCAATATTATCCCTTATTGATTGGTTGTGTAATCCTGCTGCTTTAGAGAATGCGTTAACAACAGGGGGACTAGTGGGCCATAGTTGATGATGTCAACCAGACCTTATCATCTCTGCTGTCTCACCTTTCACTGCCAGGTCATCACAGTGTGAATTATTGATAGCAGAGTGTCTCTACAGTAGAGTTGGGCTGGGAAAAAAGAGCATTGTTTTTGATAGAATATACTAGTTTGAACAAACTCGTGTTCATTCACTGTAAAGGTCAGAGGATAGAGTGTTAGCATTGGTGTCGATTGGATTTGAAAAGTGATCTTAGATTTTCACTGGGGTTGGATGAGGGGCTATTGGTGCTAGCTCCACCGCTTGTCACTTTTGATCAGCAGAGATTTGTTGGAATGCCCCCAAAGTGACGAAAGGTTTTGGTGCTGCCTTCCGGTGCTGTGGAAAAACCATCAGCCAAATCGCCTTGTGCTAGACCTCTGAATCTAATTTAATGTCTGAAGTGTTGAAAAATTCAAAAAGGTCAATTAAAATGAAAGACATCATAGCATCTTCACTTAGCTGAATGGCAGAGATAACCAGACTTTGATCAGTTTCTTGCTGTTATTATATATATTTTCAAACCAAACCCAACCCAACCCAAATTTCACATTAAAAGTCTTCCATCTGTCGTCAGATTTGTAAGATTTTAATTTGAAATTTCTGCAGGAACTGATTCATTTCCTAATGGTTACTCAATTTTGATTGTTGAAGGCACCTACGCTGGGATTTATTGGTAATTAAAACTGTCATTTTATTAAGAAGGCACAAAATAGTTATATTAATGGTGCATGTACATACACTGTTGAATGTACAATTTAAGCCATTGTTGTAGGGCACATGTCATTTCAGTGCCCTCAAAGATTTTACTTTATAAGCGGCCAACTCTTACAATGTTAATACGTTATTTTAGGTAGGTCTCCATCTACATCCTTAAAAAAGACACAGAGATGTTGATGGAGATTGCGACAGAGAGCAGGTGGTAGATTTATTGTCAGAAATAATTATTTAATCACCATCTTGCTTACAGGTTTTTGTGTATATGTTAATAGTCACAATAACCCCTGCTGCAGGCTGAAGCTCTTACAATGAACCATATGGCAAGAAACCGCCACCGAATCCAAGCATATCCTATTTAATCCAGAGAAAGTTTTAAATTTCAGATTCACCTGACCTACTCTGACTGGTGTCACAGTGGAAAGCCCCTCCATGTAACATTACCAGGGGTACCAGTCATCCATCAGTGCATCAACACTGAACCAATAGATTACTCATGATGCTGCCCAGCAGCTCGCCAGGCCCTTTGGTTACCACCAATCATAATGAGTGATGAGTCTGTAATGAGTTCCTGGTACATGTCCCCAGGTAGAACAGCAGCCATGCAGAGTTACAGTTACTATTACTGCCACAACAGTAGTAGCCTCACTGTCACTGAGCCATACACCTACGATTGGGTTTCACCCACTCTGGCGTGTCTTTGTAGCATCTGCCACACATGTATAAATGCACATGCAAGGAAATTTGGAGATGAGGAAATGTAATACCCTGTGAACTACACATGCATAAAGGCCAATTTATGCTTGAGCGTATTTTGTCAAACGGATAGATAAGACCGCCCTATCCGTCGTGAAACGCCCTCTCCGAGTGCTTCGGACAGCTTTTCGTACAGGTCTGATTTTTCTAACTTCTCCGTGTTGTGTCGGAGAGCCCGCGGACATCTCTTGGCTGTGATTGGTCCGCGAACGACATCATTTCCGTATGTCGTCATTTCCGTACGACGTCATTTCTGTTCGACGTCATTTCCGGACCTGTAACTTCCTGATTCACAATAAATACATACACAACTACGATTCTACGATTAATGTGACGTGTGTGTTAAGCCAGGGGAGTTGTCCGGCTGACGGTGGCTCGTTCGAGCACTGACGACATGTGTGCACGGTCACAGACGGTTAGAACGAGCTTTCAAAACGGCGCTAGCAGGCTAGGCTAGCGGGCTAGGCTAGCCACCATGCTAACTGCGGTGGTAACAGTGCATAACCCCGTTGTCACGACTTTAATTCCACTTCTATCATGACACTGTTTCTATAATACCGTCAGGTTAGAAGCAAACACTGGGTAGTAGTTAGTGTCGGGAGTCCCTGCTGACTGTGTGTGGAAGCTGGGGGGGAGCTAGGTCCGTGTAGCTTCTAGCTACATGTAGCCTCAAGCAGATTCAAGCTGTGGAATCAGCAACACAGTTCGGAAACAAGACCGGGGAACCGCTGCGCTAAGAAACGATTACATCAGCATCTTGACCCGCTGGGTGTCACTTTATTTAGTTCTGTTAGTTGCCATGGTTCAGTGTGTGGGACGCAAGCTAACAGATGTAAACAGAGACACGTGGACTTCTTCTTCCCAAATGGGGTAGGCTTCTCTGAGCTCGTCTTCCGTTGCGCCACCTATGGGTTTGGCGATTAATTTTTTCCGACACAGAGTGTCGGAGAAGTAAAAATCAAAAAGACTCTTCGCCCTCCGCTGAGACCTCTCCGAGAAACGGACACGTAGTAGTATATAAGAGCCTTAAGCTGTGAGACTCTGTTAGTGCATATAACACATAAAGGCATCACGGCTGAGCTGTGGCTTTAAGCATCTAAGCCTGAATGATCATGTTTGTAATTAATCACCGTTATTATTATTATTATTATTGCGTGATTCATTTCTCAGTTGGTGTTTCATCAGACTGATGTGCTTTTTTGTCATGAGTCAGTGGGATTGAATACATCATCCACACGCTGCTATATAAACATCATTAAGATATTGTTTGCCACTGCCCTCCAGGCTTGTTGGCAGCGTTGTAAATGACACTGTCAGTGGAGTCGCTGTGAGCAAAATCAAATAGACAAGTTAAGCAGAGTAAGGGTAACATTTTGCAATGGTAACCTTTAGAAAAAAAAAAACAGCTGCATGTTTGTTTTTTTATCTTTCCAGACTTGGAAATAATTGCATTTACCAAGAGAACAAATGAGTGTTGAAGCATAACAGTCCACCTGACATGAAAATAATACAAAATATGTTTTCTCAAGAGATTGTTTCGTTGATGGATCTAAAGTACAGCAGCACATTAACTATAAATCACACTAATGGCTTTGTCTGCACACTGTGATAGGTTCCACTTGAAATGCGAACATGGAAGAATTTGTTATTTTTATGTCACTCTCTGGATGCTTGCTTTTTAACATTTAATATGCGAGGCCGTCACAAGTCCACAAGCTGTGTTTGTCCATGTGCTTGTAGTTTTGCTCAGGTCTCAGCTCAGGCAGCGTGATAAACCAGGCTTTACATAGCAACAAGCACAGGGAGTGGGTTGATGTGTGGGCTACCTGCGCATCATGAACACTGACAGGCTGTTGTGACTGTATGCTACAGACTCATCATGTATCCAAGGTGCTAAAATTAAACATAAAGGTTAGACATGGTGGAGATCTGGGTCAACAATACCTACAAATGCCAGTTGAGGTTTGTTTCAGCGTACCTAGGAGACATGTGGGAGGGGTTTGCTGCTAAGACCAACAAAGTCTGGATGGGCAAGGAAACAGAAACATGTCCATATGCTTTATCTGCACAACTCCTCAGGTATATCAGCCACCATATCTATTACAGTTTGATAAGGTATATTTCAAGCTTTAACCGTTGTTTTACCAGAACCAGGAAGTCATTTGCCTACCAAATACTGTGCAAATATTTGAATACGTTTTCCCGCCTGTAAAATCCTGTTTGCCCAGTAAACCACTTAGCTGATGGTCGTGGAGTAACACAAGCCAACAGAGAGAGACCCACACACACACACTGGACAGAAACATGTGCACACACAAGAACACACACACACAGCTCACCTCTCACTCACCGTCGTCAGCCAATGAGATGGTGAGAGATTAGCTTACTGCTCCACAGAGATGTTCAGTGGGGTATGACGGTTGTTAGCCACACACACAGGCCTGTCTATTTTGATGAGGAATTGTGTGTGTGCGTGTGTGTGTGTGCGTGTGTGTGTGTGTGTGTGTGCATGTGTGTATGTGTGTGTGTGTTTTATTAGTTGGATAAAGACATCTATGGGACAGAGAGGAATACAAGCTTTTCACACTGTTTGTTCATAATAAGACTTCCTTGACATTTGGCAAAATGGCTCCTGCGAGGCACTTAAACTGCTATTGCCCCAAGATAACACAAGCATAAAGTTGTTTGCGCAAACAGGGCTTTATAAGAGTCAGCTGTCAGATGGATGTGAACATTAGCCAGTTTCAAGCCATTTCCATCAAGCAGTCATATCTCGTGCTCCGAGGACTTAAACATACTCCAGGATTTGTGTTGCTGAGGTAATTTGAGGACTAAGACCAGACATTAGGCTTGAGGCTGCTTTGGAATTGTTTTCCTACCCCTGGAAAAAAACATAATTTTGTTTAAATTGCTACAAAAGAAACAAAAGCAAACTCAGCTGTCAAATACTCTCATAAGTACTTTAGACGTCAGCTTTGTGCTCAACCTGAAAGAAATTATTACTACAGTTATAAGCGCAGCACATTGACTGGATCATAGGATGAATAAGTAGATTTCTTTTCTAAAAATGCTCACCTCCCTTTTTGACAGCAAGATAAAAACAAAGTAAGACATTTGTTTTGCTGTGCAGTCTGATGTCCCCCATTGTTTGATTGGACTTGAAAAACACACACAGGTGGAGTCACAAAAAGCACCAATCTGAGAGTATAAATATCATTTTATTGTTTCTGAGTAAACAAAAGGCATCTGTTCTATCCTATCTGATAGCGGTGGATAGTGCTGATCAAGACCCTAAAATACCAGGGGTTGCTAAGGAACATGGATTCACACATTGCCTGTTTCCCTCTCCAGCAGCTGCGCCTCTTTAAAGCCTGCTAATGCATTCAGCTCAATCTGCCTCAGACCATGTGCGCCACATTCAACAATTGCTCTCCTGCGGCTCTGCCTAAGACAAAAGGCCTCGACGGTGCTTTTAGGTCGGGCCAGATTGAACGGGAGACACGCTTACAGGATGACAAACTGGAAGGGCCATTACTAGATAAACACAGACAAGTGGGAAAAGGGGGAGACAAAGAAAGTGAGGACACAAAGCGCCCTGTTTGCTAAGACTAGCACGGTCTTATCAGGACTCCACAGGACATCTGCTGCTGCCACAGTTTACGATTTAGCTTTGCTCAAATCACACACTTCTATGTGATCATACAGAGCCCAAAGTGCCATAAACCAAATATTATTAACCTCCGATTTTCAATTACGGCCATTCATTTCTGTGAGTCAGCAAATGCAATTTCTAGATTAATGTATCTAGCAAAAGTTTTAAAAATCAGAAATATATCTTACATATCTCTAAAATAAAATAACTGACACTTAAATATTAGATTCTGCTGATAGTCCCGGGTTTAGGTGGTGAGATTTCTTCCTAGCCAGCAAATCACACAGGAGAAATAAATCAAAGAAGAAAAGGACATCCTAATTTCTGCACTGACAGTAGCTTAAATAGTCCATAATGCATCACAGCTGCGGTACGTGTAGTAGGTTTGGTCAGGAATGGAACCTTCAACCTCTCTCTGTACCTGCTGTAACTGGCATTATTGCATTCTGGGCCTCTACAAAGTAAAACCAGGTGAGAGGGTGAGAAATCTGTAAAACATGTGGATCACAAACTGGTGTTTAAAAAATTAAATAAATACCAGACAAGTATAGAGAGAACGGGCAAACAAAAATTGAATCACTTCACCACAGAATGATGAAACAGCGAACACAAATACTGAAACTTCTGGGAATCATTTGGCATCCGAGAATGATAATGTATAACATACAGGCGGAGTATCAGTTTGTGGAATTTATGCGATTCTCTATCAAAGCCAAAATATTCAACTCAGTTTAGCTTCAGAATACTAATTGAGTCATTTTAATGTGGTGTTTACCAGCTCTGGAAAATCGGTGAAAGTGTTATTTCTATTAGCTGCTGGAGTGTTGTGGCTGTACCCCCCTCGGCCACTCTCACCCAGACGCCGTTCAGACCCTTTCATTGCCCAAGCGTATAATTATCTAGTCAGTCAAGCCCTCCTCCACACGTCTTCAGTCCTGGCAAGCAGCCATAGAGCTCCTGGGTTTTCAGGGCGAAACACATGACACAGTGTAATGTGTGATATTTAGTCTTGTTAGGAACTTGTGATTGGATTGTTTGGTTGTTTGGTATTTGATGGTCTGCTGTTTTTATACAAGAAGTGTGTCTTGAGCTCAATTAGAATTTAGCCAAAGAATGGATCATGTTATTATGCGTTATGTAATACGTTGAAACTTCTCTCCCCAGTCAGCACATGGCTTTGGCTGTGGACTCGTGGTGACAGTTATCCCTTGAAAAGGTTCACTGTAGACATGGACAGACTCACCACAGACATTGTCTTCCAAGGGGTTGTTCGTCTGTGAACGTTAGGAACTGAAGAGCCTGCTTTCTGCTGCAGTCTTGACCTGCCTGGAGATTTGATTTTCACCCTATGTGACCCCATGTGATTATCACTGATTAGCTTATTAATCCATTGCTCACAAATTATGAACGCAGACCCAAATACAAGAACTCAGAAATCTTAGATTATACAGTAATATCTGTAAGTATTTTCTGTGACGCAAAGCTTCTCATTAAATTTGAAAGAAAAACACCAATTCTGACTGAACTGAACCTCCTGCTTCTTATTGGGACACCTTGTTTCACAGACCAACTCATCTTTGTGGTTTTTCTTACTTTGCCTCAGACTCACTCGGTGGGCCGTTCCCGTCCGCGTCGCACCGATGCCACCACAAACCCAAGAGGTGCCTGCCTATCCAGTGTGGCAGTGTCAGTGGGCCCCTTCCCCTCAGCCCACTTCTCTTCCATCCAAACGCCAAGGGTTCCCAGATTGTCATGGACCTTGCCCAGAAGACTGTCAAGAGGCAGGCCAGTTTCTGCAACGCTATCACCTTCAGCAACAGGCCCATAGCGCTTTACGAGCAAGTCCGCCTAAAGGTATGTTATTCTGTCACTTGAGATCTGATAAGTCAGAGAGCTTTTAAACTGTCAAAACAATTTGACTGTTTTTATCTTAAGTTGACATTGAAGGTCTTTATACACTGGGGGCATTTTTTTCACACGATTAATTTGCATGTCAATGTAGTTTTTAAATAACTGTTTTTATTTTGATCATGAGTATACCTTCACACAAGGCGGAATTTTGCACTGCAATTGCAGGTCTCAACCAATCACTGTACATTGTATTAGTTTATCCTCTACAACAACTTACCTCAGACAGATGCTAGGTCCTGGTATGGTCCTCCTCAGATGCATTTTATCTTCCCCTCCACGACTTCAGGAACTGTTAGTCTCTTTGGCTACCTTGTAAAATGATAAATCTCTTTTTTTGTCAGGTGAGATCAACAAGAACATCATCACTGATTGACACTGAAATCTTAATTTATTCCAAAAAAGTGTTGCAACTGTTACAAAGTTTTATTTCTACCAGCATGAATAATTTTGATGATGAATATTGTCTGATGGATATTTTGCAGTTACGTATTGTTTATTTGTCATAGCCCCAGCATTTGAAAGTCTTTGTAATGTTTGATCCCATGACATAGATTCCACTGTACTATCTCAGAGGAAAAACACAGAGGCAAAAAGGAAGAACATGCCAACAGCCTCTTTGTCAACTGACAATCAGCACCACTTTCAAAGAACTCACATTTTTTTAATATAATTCCAGTAAACCCACCTTGGCTCTCTCCTCCACAGATCACTAAAAAGCAGTGCTGCTGGAGTGGGGCTTTGCGTCTGGGGTTCACTTTCAAAGATCCATCCAGGATAAACCCAGACAACCTGCCAAAGTATGCCTGCCCTGACCTGGTGTCCCAGAGTGGTTTCTGGGCCAAGGCGCTGCCTGAGGAGTTTGCCAACGAGGGCAACGTTATCGCCTTCTGGGTGGACAAGAAGGGCAGAGTCTTCTACCGCATAAACGAGTCCAGCCCCATGCTGTTCTTCAGCGGAGTCCGCACAGCTGAGCCCCTCTGGGCCCTCATTGATGTTTACGGTCTGACCCGCGGAGTGCAGCTGCTAGGTAAGATGGTTAAAGAACAGTGTACGTGCTCCGCTGAATTACAAACAATGCAAACTGCCCCAAGGACTGGTCTCACAGACGTCCCAAAGGCCCCATGTTTACTGCTTGGGAAATCATTAATGGTAATTTTATTTACTCATCATTATGAACTGAATTGGTAAAGGAAAGTTTAAAGTAATAGTATATAATAGGGTATATAATAGACTATGGTTTCTTGGCTGGGCATAGTTACTTTCCAGGATACTTCCTGGAATCTTCTGTGATTGCCTGGTAACCCTGTGATGACTCATTGCTCCCAGCCATGAAACAGTCCAGCATAAAACACTCTATAAAGCATAGCATACTATTTTTGAGCCTTTTGGGGTTTTGTTTGGATCAAACATGTTAATTACTCAAAGTGTTAATTAGTGGGTGTTGCCAGTGGGTTAATTCAGCCCTGATGAGGCATTTTTATGAAAGACATATTGCAAATATATATATATATATATATATATATATATATATAAAAAGACATATAACCTTGTGACTGTTTTACAGAGAACCACAAAACATCCTGTCTTTAATTATACAATCGCAGGTTCAAGTGTTTTCACACATCTTTTCATCAAAGCATCCAAGTTATTTTTCCTTCTTCTCCTTCATGTAATCACATTTCTGGAGGTTACCTTCCTGTCCCTGTTACAGTAAAGCCTTCCATGAAGTCCTGGAAGTACAGCGAACAAAGGCTATCTATATCTGACCAATATTTGGCCCCATATTTACACCAAAGCTGTGTGTGTGTGTGTGTGTGTGTGTGGGGGGGGGGGGGGTTACACACTGTTGTCAATTATCAAGGTATGCTAGGTAGCTTAGCATACATACCGCAAAGAATTGGACGTGAAATTGGAGGCCAAGGCTTTGATGTGAGAGAATGTATGCACATACTTCTTTTCCCTGGAGATTCAGTGCTGTCACCCCCTGTGCTGTTGTTAAAATAGACCAGGGGTCAGAGGACCCACAGATAGCACATTTGATTGTAATTGTGCACTGTGTCGATGACACTGGAATCTCCCGGCTGGTGGGCGTTGATATTTCAGTGTTATTTTGGCAACTAGTTTGAGTTTAGAAAAGTTGTATTGGTCATTTGAAATTTGTTAGTTTTACTCAACAAAATCTGAACACATTTTAGTCTAGTTTCCATCAGTGGCATGGTAGTCTCATCTTCATCATCCATTTTAGTTGTTTATGCATTTTATTGGATCTAAACCTCTCTCCAATCTCATCTAATTCATAGAAAATACATGACTTGCGATTACATTAACATCACCTCCACATTCCCACGTGATTATTACATACCTTACCTTTTGATAAGCTGCATGCATGTTTTTGTAATCATTTTTAGCTGTTTTGTTGAAGCTCTATTTCTTAGTGTATTATGGATGAATTCAGTCCATAACGGTTTCCTCCAAGAAGAGGGCACATCAGAAACACCACTGACAGACACACCAGTTGTGCTAAGGTGTTTCTAATCAGAGCAACATTGTTACATTATTTATATAACCTTGTTTTTGTCATGAAAAAATAATTATTTGTATCATAGTTTACACTAATGAATTCAACACATTTAGTTCCATGGTATCTCTGTATCCGGTTTCTTCTTCTTCTTGCCTTTCCCTTGATGGCAAAAGGAATTTATGGTTCATAACTTAAAGTCTCGTTGCCATATTCAACATGCTCTGTCTCAATGAATTACTGTTTTCCAACGGGGACAGTGGCCTGATAGAGGAAGGGGGAAAAATGGTCCAAGTATCAAATAGCTGAAGACTTAGGTTTTGTGAACCCGCTGTAATGCATCTATCTAAAAAATGCCTGACCCTTTTGAAACACTGCTTTAAGCACCATTTCGATCAAAAACCCAGGATTCTCCCCAGCTCTACTTAAGTCATTTCTGCTGTCTTTTTATGTGTGGACCATATGCAGCGCTGCCTACAAAGCAGGGGCTCCTGTTCCTAAGGGGGCCGTTTGACTGACATCTGCCCCCACAAACAGGGGCCTGTTCAGAGGGGTGGAACGCCACCGAAGGTCAAGATAGAAATACGTCATCTAAACTAGACATGGCCCTTTGTGACGCTCAATGGCCGATTGTGTCAGCTCTGTGCATCACATTTCTGTGTGTAACGCTTCATGAACCTTTCCTATTCCTTGGATAAGGCTTTGGGCTTCCACATCTGAGGCCTTTCGCTTGAGAAGCTCTTGTTTTTTTCCAGGTTTGGATTCTCAACTAAACACAACAGCTATACTATAGTGGAAAAACAGTCTTATTTATTCCCTCTGAACCTTTCAATGTGTAAATACCCTTCTAAAACTTTGTTTTAACTGCTGCTGCAAAGTCTTTTACCATTGTAGATACTTTATCTTCAAACTTCGTTTTACTTACTTTAATTCATAGAGTATCACACACACCCACACTCACACACACACTCAAAATCTCCAATTCTTTCCATCTAACACATCAATTTTAAGCACTGTAATGTCCAAATTTCCCCTCCAGTATCAGTAATAGATACAACTGGTGAAATTCTCTCCATTTCAGTGTTTTTCAGCAGCGAGTGACATTATTCATTGTGTCTACTCGGAAATACTATAATTCTCGCTACATAAAGATTGAATTAAAATTGTATGGTGGATTAAGTTTTTGCTCAAAGACATTTTGCACAGTGTCTTTATGTGGCCCCTCCATAGTGTAAATTAGCAGGGGGCCTCTGGCAGTGTCTCTAGTGTCTCCATTCAGCTGGGATATTGCTACACACAAACACACACACACACAATCATGCCTACGCCTTCAGAAGCAGCTTCCACTGCCGATTCAAATCAGCCGTTATACCTGTTTTCATTTCCTTCTCCTTCGAGCTGTTGCATTTTGTCCCTCATTTTATGTCCCCCATTTTATTTAATAGATCCCTGTTCTTACTGTCAGTGTATATATGGAGTGTGAAGTGAACACCTCGGTGGCTGCTTTGGATTCTCATGAATGATGAGGAAGGCAGGTCCTGTCACAGGATATCACAGGTTGTTCTTCTACCGCTCCGTGTTTTCACCTCCTGATCTTACAATCCACAGAAAATTCATTTGATCCCATTTTTTGCCCTTCACCAAAGACACAATTATTATGGAGCTTAGTACAGCCCATGCATAGACTGTAGATTCTCAAAAAAGGATTAAAGAGTGGTTTAACTGGATTAACTAAAATAGGAAGACATGATTTGGTTGTATGGTCTGACTTGTAATACCTGAAGCCCATGTTATGTGGTTATTGGCCTATTATAGTCAGTGGAAATAAGTCATAATCACAGCTTTTTTTTGTCTAAGTGACCACTCAGAGTGCTTTATGGCCATTTTCCCATTCACACACTTTCATACAGCACTATCTCTATCACACATCAAACACAAACAGCCAGCAGAGCAAATTAGGGGCCCAAGGACACTTCAGCGGCTGAAATGACAACCTGCTCTCCCTCCTTAGTCAGTTGATTGATTTGTGTCTATCTAATATATATTCATGTGTTCAATCTCAACTCTCCTTTTAGCTCCGTTGTTGTCTCCAACAACCACTTAGCAGGAGCTTCATTTTGCTATAAAACTATTTTGTATCATTGCAGCTTTATTTGGCCAATGCTGTGAATATTGAAGATTTAAAATCAAAAAAACATGTCATCATGTAAGTTCCTTTTACATATGATGTAGCCTATTTATTTTTTAAAATGTCTTTGCACATGTTCGGAGTGACTTCTTACATGTGCCCTTGTGTCTTGAGATATATCATCTGTTCACCATCCTGAGGCTGTTCTGAGGTCAGCGCCAAAGCAGAAGAGCGAAGGATGACCCCGGGCGACATTTTGAATGCCTTTGATGTAGAAAGATTGAAATAGAAGCCGTATCATGTGATAATCCGCCCCGCAGGAATCACCACTGGGATACATCATACATACCAATAACAAGGGGGAAGGGCAAATTTTATGGTTTCACACCTCTGTAAGCATGATCACAGCAATTTCAGATTTTCACGTCCCACCCTCCAGCAAGCTAATGAAGCTGAGACAGATTAGGTGATGGGATTTATACAGTGCAACCCCTGCTATGAACCTTATACCACAAACAAATCCATGCACATGTACTTATTCAGAGGAGTCTAGCATGCAAGTGACAGTAGCATAAGAATAAAGACGCTAACGCAAATTGTCATAGGGTGTATTTGCTCCTGCTGCATTCTGCTTAGCTGTGATAAAGCTCAGCTTCCTAACAGGATTGAAGGTGATGAGCCGATGCATAATGTAAAGCTTCTGCTACAGAGAAAAGGTGTCATATGTAGTGACATCTCATAGGTGCTTGGGGTTGCAGGTGATTGCTCCTGGCCTTGAACTGGGCAAATACAACATTGGAGGAAGAGGTTAGCAGGATAATATCCGGGGAAGACTGGAGCTGTTCCCTTATGCTTTCAATTAAAAGATATATATATATCTATATATACAAACTGTATGTTAAGGGTCCTATGGTTAGATGTCACTATGTACACTGTACACACACAGCAGGACTTTACATCGGAGGCTTTGTAACAGTAACTCCAGCTGTTGTGAAGCCTGCAGGACTCCGATGAGTATGAGTCAGGCACAGTGGAGCTTTAATCAAGACAGGCCCTCTCTGGGACTTCCCTGAAGGACGAGAGAATAAAGTCTGATTGCAGCGCCTCGAGGCTGCTAACACCTCAACCAGGCTGACTCAGAGAAGGACTCGGCCAATTTAGCTGTCATCCCAAAGCAGCAAATCAGCTACACAGTGTCCTGGAAGAGAGTTTAATCTCTGTAGTCCATCAGGAAAATACATCTGCCATGGAAACACCAAAGAGCCTCTGACATCTGCGGTGTTATGAGAGATTGTCTGCAGGTGATGGATTGAATTACATGGGAGCTGTTGACCACAGAATGAGGTCTCATTGTCCCATCAGAAAGCAACAACATAAGCTGTCACTTTAGGTGACTGGCAGAGAAGCTGTCGTAATGAATGAAAATCAAGAAAACAGCCACTTTGGTCAATGCAACCAGACAATATGTTGCAGCCATGTGCTAAAATCTTTTCTATCTGCCATAGATCTTCTGCATACATCAAATCACTATGTCTACCTCTCTTGTACGTAACTGCACACTTTATTTTGAAGCATTACTCACCAGTGATGTGCGTTTATATGAAGACGACACATGTTGATTTGGAGGAAGTAAACCCAAATGTTTCCATCCCACCAATAACATTTTTATTTATTTTTTTAAGAGTTAATGTGGTAAATGGGAGAAAACTACACCAAGTATTGACGTGGTGAACATTAACCCCACATGACTGATTAGCTGTTGCTTCTTCCACAGAAACATGAGTCGTAAAAAACAACATTACACATGCTTTGGGTAAATTGGGTATTTGTTTTTTACAGCCATGCATTACGTAGAATATACAACCACCATCTGACAACACTGTGTGTCCTAGTTTATTCACTCCATACCATTTCATGGAAACATGCTTTTTCCTTTGTTTGCAAAATTTAAAAAGTTTGCTCCGGATTAGCTTGACAAGTACATGGGATCACAGCTTGTGATTAACACTGCTACACAGTGGACATATGCGCAGCAGTTTGATACATGAAGATGTGGCAAGTGTGGCTCTTTGTTTACATCTTTCAGCCATTTTGGAAAGGCTACCTTATCATTGACTGTGCATCATCTCAAGAGGCAGGGTGGTTCGACTCAGGATCTTTCACAGCACGTCCGTGTTGCTGAGGCTAAAATCAAGGAGGCCTTCTCTTATGGATAAAGCCTCATGTGTTGTAATATTCCAGCTGATGGATACAGGTGGAAGACTGGTTTCTACGCCTACGTGTTCTCAGAGGTTTTTCTTTCTCTTGCTTTTTAGGTGAAGTAAATAGCGATAAGGCTTTTTACCCTTGCTGATGAAAGAGAAGTGCATAAGCCCAACCTTCATCGGTGGTATCACTGGAGCTTGCTTCTCCCACGTCAGTTGAAAATGTTTTTCCTTTGCCGATGGCTAGTTGAGGTTAATTAACATAAAAACGTATTACACATTTAATTTTAGTCAAATTTAAAATTCTGAATGAATTATAAAAGTGTTTAGAGAAACAAACACTTTAAATGAGTTGATACTAAAACTCTTAGGTGCGATACAGAGGACTAAAACAAAATAACTATAAACGTCTGAAATACTTGATGTTTTTGCACTTTTGGTCTCTACCCTAACTTGCGCTGTCTCCGCACTGTGCTCTGGCTCTTCTCCTGGAGCTTTACTATTGTGAAGTCATCTGGAATGACAAAAGTGATACATGGGTTGTGATGTCCACTACACAGAGAGAGAGAGAGAAAGACAGATGAGGGTTCCTGTTCTTCTGGGAGAAATGATAATTTGATTATTGTCTGGCATCATTGTTTGACTTGGCAGGACTCAGCCTCCTAGTTAATGGCAGCACTTACAAATCCTGAAGCTCCACACAGACCCTCCAACAAAAACACACAAAGCAGAGAAGACGGTGCAAATCTGACTTTTTTGTACTTGTCTGGGAAATGTAGCGGGTTTGGTGTTGTAAAGTCCAGCGTAGTAAATGCAGCAATTTTGTGTTTCTTGGCTTGAGTTTCCTTTCAATGATTTATTGATTTTGTTGGTTAGAGAGCTCAAGAGGCTAACAGGAACAAACCCAATTTGTGTGATTTGGCATTTGGAATCAGGTTTAAATTACCGTACCTTGGCTGGATCCTCCACAGCACTTATTTTCTCTTCAGAGGCAGACAAGAGATATGAGTTCAATAATTCCATTTTGAACTTTACAGCAGTGTGAAATTGAACCGATAATGTTGAACAGGGGTAAACTAGAGGCAACCTGTCCCAATTTATGGGGATTTTCCTGTTTTTGCTCAACTCGGTGTGTGTTTCCTTTACTCAAAAGAAGTGACTTCACCCAAACTGTAGTTCAAAGCACGGTGTTTTGAGACGATCCCCTGAAAGGTCCAACAGGAAATCAACTCACAGGGGTAATGACTGTTACTCTATGACTCAGTTCAAGCAAGTGGATGGTCATCAGTGAGCAGGATCCGAAATAATATTATAAAATAGATAACCATGTTTGTTATGTGCTGTGATTTAAAGGGTACTTAAGGTTAATGACAGCTTTACCCATAACTTGTATTTCTTTCCCATCATTGTTGCTGGTAAATTCATTAAGTCCTGAGATCTGGGTCAACATTTCATTATTGATTCATGGAAAAAAATATTTAGCAGATTAATCAATAATGAAAATACTTCTTAGTTACAGCCCTCATCCTTGGCTTTTTTATAAACTGTCTGATTTGAGCATAGTAATGACACAGAAAACTACCTGTATTTATGAATGACAGCAAAGGTGTTGATGTGCATGTGAGGGCGTCTGTCCTCTCAAAGTAATAAATAATTAGCCTATTAACAGCCTTCCTGCATGCTTGAGCACAAGAATAAATCAGGGGGCTTTATAATAAGGACCTTATGATGGAGGTTATTAATGCTGTGGTACTGGAACGCTGATTGGCAGAGAAGGGGCGGCACATGCTGAATTCTGCCGATGACCTAAGGGACAGGGCTTTTGTGACTTACCGGGCGTTCTGCCGGGCTCTTTGTTATGACCATGTGTCGCCCTGGGAGCTCGCTGCTCTTTCCAAAAGCCCGGGGTTCAAAGCTGCCCAGCTCGACCAGGGACTGGGGATTGGGCCAGTGCCAGGGAATAAAGAGCATCCCAAACATCTAGCACAGACCCTCTGACTTCATCTCTCACACCATCTCCCTCTCTCAGTTGTTGTATATCTCGGTCTCTCCCTCACTTGACCAGTCAGTCTTCGTCTCCTAATCCCCGGGTCGCTCACTGAGCCGTGCGCTGAGTCTCTCGCCCTTTACAAACCCTGTGTTATCTCCCTGACTCACTGCTTTATCCATCTCTCTCTTCTACCTTCAGAGCTGATCCCAGCTGACCCGTTCCCTTCACATCCGCTGAACATCCCCTCCTCATGTCCTCTTGTCTCCAATTTTGCTCTCCTCTTTTCTCGTCATCTTTTCCTTTCTCCTCTCATCTCTTTTCAAATCTCACAAGAGCTCCATCTTTCTGTTCCTAGTCCCAGCTTTCTTCACCTTTGCTGACATCAGATGAAACCCTCCAGAGTGTATGGATAAAGATAAGCCCTGTGAGATAGAGTGTGTGCGTGAGAGAGAGCAAATCCTCCACCTCTACCCCCCCTCTCTCCAACACTGGCTCAAACCCCTGGCACGTTCCATCTGCTCAGGCTAGCAAAGCCACTAAGCCAGCCTCTCCCTCCATCCACCTCCCCATGCACAGCATTAGCTAACCTGCTTTGTGGCTATTCCCTAATCAAAAACATTTACAGTGCGAGCCAAAGCCTACCTCGGCCAAAATAGACACGCTGCCACCCTCCCCCCCCCATCCCCTGCCACGCTTGTCCACATATTTATTCTGGATTAGCTCGACAGGTGCTTAATTATTTGAATATAAATGGTCAAAGGAGGAACTGAGAAAGAGAAATGCTAATGCCAAATGGGTTTCAGTTTTTCAAAAGTCCAATCACACAGCTGACCGGTAACTTTCACACTCCCCATGCATGAATTCATTAATGGTTCGGTCCAACAGGTGCTGCATTCGGTTGGAAATCCAGTCAAAGTGAATGACTCAGGTGATGAACTCCCTTCTCAACCCTTTCTGGCTCACAGTGCCAGCAGCTGCATCTTCCATGGCCCGGGTTACAGTCTCACACACACACACACACACACAAACACACACACACACACACACACGCACACACACACACACACACAAACACACGCACGCACACACACACACACACACACACACACACACACACACACACACACACACACACACACACACACACACACACACACACACACAGAGTGAGCCAACATTTTGGCCTCGTCCAATGGGAAAGAGCATCTGTGATTTGTGGATTAGAAAAGGGCCAATAGGACAAAGGGACTGTATCAGCTAAAAACGCAGGTGCACCACGATTAGCAGGGTGCAGCTGGTGGGGTCACAAACGGACACGGATACACATTCACACTGAGTGAGCAAACACACACACACACACACGCACACACACACAAGAGCTTTTTGAAATGCACGGTGGATGTCCGACAGTCCTTTCATTCCTTTTTCTGTCCTCCAAGCTAACAACACTTATTAGGAGCACATACAGTACGTCAGAGCCTCCGTCTCACCGGCCTTTGATGAATAAAGGGGCAAAAATAAGAATACAAGGCAGACAAAGCTACTATGAAATGACTTCTCTTTGAAAAGTGAGAGAGGCAGAAGGAGACGGAGAGGATGTGAAAAGGAACATAAACCCTCGGAGAAGCTTTTTGAAAATAGTTGATAAAAGACTATATTTCTTAGAGGAATCAATTTAGTGTGTGTATGCGTTTGTGTTCACACATCCTGCGTTTGAGTTAAAGTTGGTGTGACAGAGAGAGAGAGAGGAGCGAGCAAGATGATTTACAGCTCGTTGGAAGCCCCCGCCGACTGCTTTCAACATAAATCCAGCATTGTCACATGCTGCCATGCCTGTCTTCCCCCGGCTTTACCTCTCCTCTCTGTTCTCTTTCCATCCGCTGTTATTCCCCCCGGGACATATCGTCATCCCCTCCGCAGCTCCGGTCCCCCTGCATGTCCCTGAGGTCTTGCGACATCTGTCCTGACGTAATCCAATTTTGGATGACGTGACGGGCAGCAGTGAAATGGCCTGCTCTGAAAGACACACACACAAATGCACCATTTCGTTAGGCGATGTCATTCAAATCCCTCAGTAATTCAGAACAAGTGGGCCGCTGACAGCTTGGCATCACCGTCGGTTTGTGGTTGAGCAGTTAGCGTGCCTGCTCCTCCCTGCATGGCCAGAGGAGCAGCCTTCCCTCATCATGTGAGAGCAAAAGTTGAAGTTCTTGCCATATTAAGGCCCAATCCCATTTCACCCCTTGGCCCTACCCCTTGGTTTTGCCTGTTCCGATGTAGGGGGTAGGCTTTCCCAATACCCTTTGGGACTGAGGGGTAGGGCCAAGGAGTATGGCTCTCTACCCCTCAAATAGGATTCTACAGATTTTTTGATTAGCCCCATTAATAAGGATTTAAAAATTACGATAATGATTGGGATAGGTTGATATCGTTTCAATGTTTTATGGTCACTTTTTTCACAACAACCTTAAAAAACGATCATGACTGTGCTAGCGTTAGCATGCTTGTGATCTTTTTTTGCAGGATAAATGCAAACAATAGCATTGGCTTATTAAAGATCTCAACAATGTTATTACACATCCCTCACAAAACGTTCTCGTCTGTTTACATCAACGACTACTGATGACATGTCGGGTTTCCTCTGCGACTACTGATGATGTAACAGCTTCTTGAAGGGCAAGGTAACCCCATGACAACAAGGACTAGGGGTAGGGCCAAGGGGTGAAATGGGATTGGGACCCTAAGGCTTCTTCTTTAAAGGCCTCCCTTTTGCAAATGGCTATGTGTCTATTGGAAATGCCATAAAATCAGGAAAAAGACGACACAAGCTGTTCAATTCCAACCAAGGAGCCATACATTATCAGGCTCGGTTTATTTCCACTTCCTGTCGCTAAGTTCTGGCGCGCGTTTTCATGCAGGTTGAGAGTCCATCACAGGGAATTGATAGCAGAGGAACAAGTAGATGGAATCCAAGCTGGCATGCTAGTCATCTTCAGCTAGCCTCCGGGACTCGCAGTTAACTGCTGCACACTTGCGAGCAGAGAGGTGTTTAATGGTTGATTAGTAGTCTCAAGGAGCTGCCTCGTGCACCAGAGGCACCGTCCTCCCCATTTACTGCTGCTCTGAAAAATCAATTAGCACAATTACAGGGCCTCATAGTTCTATTAAACATTAATCACAAAGCGTCATGTTCCGGGATGGTAGCTAACGTTAATTGACAGTTGACATGGCTTTGAGGGAGCAGGGATGCTGTCTCAGCTTTACAGATACACAAGCTCATCACACAGCATTTCAGTGATGATGCAGAAAATCAGACACATCGCTCTCAGGGGATCAAACACTGAGGAGATTGCTGTCGTCTCCAGTTCAGTCCAATACATCTGCAGCACGATACTCGATGTCAGCCACTGTCTCTGTAGATGATAAAGGTTTACATTAATGTAACTTCATAGAGGTGGTTTTTAGTGAAGATCTGGATACTGGAAGGACTGGTCCAGTGACAGTGTTTGTTTATCTGATCTTTTGAACTGGACATCACAGCGTAATGCTTTTTGGTATAGAACCAGATACGTCTGTTGCATCAAGTTTTGGAAATTGTCATAAGGTTGACAGTTTTTTTTAATAAATTTCATGATAATAATTATTTATCAATACCACTACTATTTTATCTTTGAAATTCAGTTGGGCAGGTGGCTTAAATACTACAATACCCATGATATTTGGTTGCTGTTGCTATAAGAAAGTGGATCATAAGCATTAATCAGATTATTTTTTTGTTGCTGTAATGACTGTATTCATCCAAAAGTGACCTAGCAATCAAAAATGAACTGATTTGTATACTGTGTAGTCTTTAGCTTCTACATGGAGCAGAAATTCAGATTCAGTGATTACATGTTGTGTGAAATGCAACTTAAGAGTTCTAGTTACCTCACTCTTCCTGTGTTTTGTCCGTGATCCAGAATCTGAAAGTGAAGTAAATGAACTGGCAGATTGTATTATCAGGTTTAAACAAAGCATAAGTGTTATTGGCAATAATAACTTCATACCCACTCAAAATCTTGTTTTTGCTGACCTCTAGTGGTTCAAGTTCTTGGTGGTGTTGTACATGTGAACTTCAGAACCACATGACATCACTTCTGGTTATGTCTATTTACACCAATCAGAGGTGACGCGGGCAGCCCTAACCTTAACCCACAGCTTTTCAGCCTGTTGTTAAATTCCTCTTGAAACTGAGGGATCAGGTTTCTCAGAGTGACATGCACCTCTGGGAGTTGAAGTTGATAACTCGCCTTGAGTTGTTATCTACAGAAACCTGTAGCTTATTTTTCTATTTGTTTATTTATTTTGTGACCCTTCAAGCCTTGGAATTTAAATGAATGGACTTTATTTTCTGAAACCCACTTCAACCAAAGTAACTTCTTTGATTTCACAGCACTATAGAAACTTGGCCTGGGTTGTTGGGTCTGATTTGTAGCCCTTTGTTATTTATTCTTTATCAAGTTGACTCCTGATTTTCACTTTTAAGATATCTTTCCTAAGGCAGCTATTGTATGACTGCTTTTCAACAAACATTGTATCAACTCTTGAAAAACAAATCTTGTGTCTTATCTGTCTGTAATCATCTTAGACAGTGTACAGATAAAGTACATAATCCTTTATTCATGTAACTAAAAGTCCACATTACATTTGAGTACTAGTGTTTGCTGAGCATATAACCAGATTTGTGCATTAATTAAATTAAACCTAAAATAGACACTCGTCTCATATAGCACTAATTTTCTTTCAGCTTACCACTTGCTGGTATTAATTAACACAAAGAAAAGTACTAATTTCAAACCAACTGTACTTCAGACAATACAATATCTATCATGAATCTCTCTTTCTTTGGCTTCTGCCATTATAACAGGCTTTGCTGCTCTGTTTTCACTGCTGCACTTTGCACTTTGCAGTAAGAGGCCTGTCCCACAGCCCTGGTAATTGAAGCTAAGAGGTTTATCTGGAGTCAGTCTCTCGTGGTCCGATAGAGGGGCCCGTAGCTGACTTGGACTGGAGAGGCTCTCCAGAGACAGGCTGGTCACTGTCTTTCATCCTCCACCTCCAACCCCCCAGGACCCGGCACTCACTCCTCCACCCTCTAATTTGACAGAGGAGGGTCTCTCAGTATCCTCACAACCTATTTTGTGGTCTGTCTCTTGTTTCCTCGGTGTCTAAGACCTAAATACGTCACACAGCACCAGACCACAGAGTGACATGAGTCTCTCTCTCTCTCTCTCTCTGTCAGGGCACCAGGCTAATTTTATCCCACGAGGAGGTTAAGGGGGAGGGCCATTTAAGGGTGTTATTTTGAGCAGCCATGTCGAAGCGTAGGTGGAGACTTTAAGCAACCTGAAGGCAGCTTATCAGAGGTGGACTTGTAAGAGTGTGTGTGTATTTGTGGCCATGTGACCACAACTCTTGCTATTAAAGACATATAGAGTGATACTGCACCTTTCACTGCAAATACACATCCAATATTAGCCATGCATGCATACTCGATATTTCAGGGCAGTAGTTTGTTTTCTTTGTTAACTGACACCATGCAGAATTGTTCCTCCTAGATTCAACTCTGTGCAGAAATACAAGCAACTGACTAATTTCTTAATCTTGAACCAGACTTTGTTTCACTCCAATTTGTGTTTACATTGCCTTTGAATTGTGCAACCAAAGCTAAATTTCAGTTTTTATCTTGTTGTTAGACTATTTGCAGATTCAGCCCCTCGTAGCACTGTATGTTCACTGTAAGGATTCAGCTGACTGTAATCAAAACAGAGCATTAACAACTGCTCCCTCTCCTCTTCCAGGCAGTGAGATCGTTCCTCCTGAGTCGCTGCGCCCACGCTCCTTCACCACTGTGCGCTCCTCCTCCCTGCGGCGCGAAGCAGACGACTCGCGCTTGTCCGTCAGCCTGTGTGACCTCAACCTGCAGCAGGAGGATGGAGGCAACGCCCACAATCACGCCCACCGCCACACCCTCCACCTGGCCTCAGCCTCCTCCTCCTCCACCTGCCCCATCCCCCAGAACTCCCTCAACTCCCAGCAGTCCTCTCTCCTGCCACCCGCCCTAGAGAGCGACCTCCACTTTCATCAGCTGCGCGGCGCCCACATCAAGACGCTGGATGAGCAGACGGTGGCGAGATCTGAGCATGCACGCGACGAGCGCACGCTAGTCTTCACCAACCGACCCCTGCGCACCGGAGAGACTGTCTTCATCAAGGTCACCAAATCCAGCCCGGCGCGCTCAGGCTCCTTGTCCTACGGCGTGACTTCCTGTGACCCGGCAGTGCTGCGTCCCAGCGACCTGCCCTACAACCCAGAGGCTCTGGTGGACCGGAAGGAGTTCTGGGCGGTGTGTCGGGTGCCCACCCCTCTTCAAAGCAGTGACATCCTGGGCTTCTTGGTCAACCAGGAGGGGGAGGTCATCCTCAGCCACAATGGCACCAATGTGGGCATGCAAGTGTGTGTGGACAACTCCCGCCCACTTTGGATGTTCTTCGGCCTGCATGGGGCTGTGACTCAGCTGAGGATTCTGGGTAAGTGAGCGCTGAATGAAGTCACTTCACGTATTGAATGAGACAAAATAATGTGAAAACAATTTTAAGAGAGGAGATTAAGGGGAATCAAGCAATTCAGTATTCCATATGGTTGAGGACATGTTAGAGTCATGTTTGGTCAAAATGGACCATTAGATTGTAGTCTTTAATGTCCACTTCAAAATGCTAGGTGCTATCTATATTTACCATAATGCAACCAATCGTTTCTTTTTGTTCAACCTGCCTGGTTAACACCTACATCTTTTAAACTGCAGTGTTCTGTTGTTTTCTGAGCCAGACAAATAAATTGAGAAAGAGGACATATCAGCCAATATTAGCTCATTGCAGATAAGAAATCTGTATCTGTGAAGTCTTCAGATGATAGGAAATAAGAAACTACAGGCAAGTCTTTTGAAATAAGTTACGGTTGAGGATTTTGTATTATTTTGACTTTTTAAAATGTTCCACTAAATATGCTGGTGAAAATGAAAAATAACCAAAACCAATCTAACGGGTCCTCATCTAAAGGATCTTCGTTATATCA
The DNA here is from genome assembly GCF_963576545.1 of Limanda limanda. Classification (NCBI taxonomy): domain Eukaryota; kingdom Metazoa; phylum Chordata; class Actinopteri; order Pleuronectiformes; family Pleuronectidae; genus Limanda; species Limanda limanda. The sequence continues at coordinate 29,655,722 of NC_083637.1, read as the reverse complement.
GTACAAATAGGACAAAGGGACTTTGTTTTGGCACTATTGTGCTTGAGCACTCTGATGCAGAGTTCATCTAGCAAAACCAGAAAAGCTGAAGATGATTTAACTGTTGTGTACATTGAGAGAACACGCTGGCCAATCAAACCCCCATAGTTCTGCTGTTTACTTAAGAGACAAAGGCATTTACCATTTTACATATCCCCAGTTGTAAAATACAGGCTCAGAGGGACATGTTTTGGTTTCTGTTCAGACTGGACTTCCTTGATAGTATGTCATCCTTGTCTTCTCACTTGTATCTGTAGCAGAACGCCCACAGAAACACACTTCCATCTTTCTAATGCAGCTCTGTTTTTAGTCTGAATGCAGCTTAATAAAACAACAACACACCGACAGATTGAACAACACTGCTGCCATACAGCACTCTTATTTTACTTTGACCTTTCCTTTTAAACATTTATAAGCAGAATATCAACCTTCAATTCACAGTTTATACCACACTATAATGTAGTTGTTAGCCTTCAGGACCCATGAAGTGGAGGATGCTGTGTAAACATGTTACACAGTTATAAATGTAGACAACTTTAATGAACACTGAAAGCTGTTCATCCATCCATCCATTATCTATACCACGTTTGAGTGTCTACTACCCGACTGACCCCGGATTCGAACCCCACAATAGTGGTGCAAGAGCACTATCCACCACACCACAGTGCTGCACAGGGGTTCATAGAGCTTACACATGCTAAATGTGGGGGTTTAAGTTTGGGCTCGAAAACTGGCAGATTAGGATATTGATCTTCTTTTGGACAACAAGGGTATGAGCTCCCAGCTCCACACTTAATTCCTCTACTCCCTGACGCTGACATCTATTTGTGCTGTGTTTAATGCTCTGACAGTATGCCAATTTTGCGGAACCATTTCTCTGCCATTGGAAATTACAGCCAGAGTTGTGATTGGTGGCAGAGGGTCAAGAAGGAGGCAGAGCGCACTTTGTTACTTTGTGTGTCACAACAGATGTCTAATGGCAGGAAGTATCTGGACACATGGGATTAGCAAGACAAGTAGATGCTCTCTCACGACCCTGGAAGATGAAAAACAGGAAGAGAGCATGCAGAGGTGAGGATAGAGAGAGCGAGGCTGTAGTGGGAGGGAAGGCTGTGACCTGCGTGCAGCAGGGACTACATGATGTCTCGGCGGGGGGGACACTTTCCCTGCCAGTGTGCTGTGACACCTGAGGTGTGTTTACCCTTTTCTAAACACTGATAATGGCTGCAGCGGGGAAGGAGTGTGGCAGTTCTGGCTCCTCATCTAATTGTTGACTTGTTGAACATATTGCCTTTCCACAAGGTGCACGCAGCTGGGGGGGGGGCTGCATCAAGAGCATGTACAGTGGACGACAGCTCTGCAAGTGGCTGTCTATATGAATGCCTGTGTTGCATTTGATCCCACAAGGGAAGACAGCTAATTTCCCATGTAAAGGCCCCGCAAATGCTCTTGTGTAAAAAGTGATACATGTATAATGCAGACTGAAGCGTGTAGCTGTAAAATGTTTCTTCTGTTAAGCAACAGTTAAGAGGCGTAACAATCAATCAGCACAGGCCTTTTCCAAGGGTTCACAAGTGTTTGTCTGTGGAGGAAGAAGCATCTATAAATACATCCTGGTGTTCGTCAGTGACAGCAGCGGAAAAGGAAGCAGAGGTTGAAAGAGGTTAGAGGGGAACAGCCTTAGATGTGACGAGACATGCAAGAGAGATTGAGTATAAAGTTTATAATCTCTCATCAACAGATTTACTCTCCTAACTTTTATTTATATTTCCTCAAGTAACCTTGCTGCATGTTGAACTTGGGGTTGACTGTGGAATAATGCCCTCCCCTGATAGCTTGGCCTAGTTAACATCAGCTGACAACAAAGTCAACATGACAGCCATGTCAATAGAGATCCCAGCGAGCTTGAGTAAAGCTCTGATGTGTTGATAGCGGGTGACAGGTATTATTTAGAAAACGCCAGAAAGGAAGAAATTCAGCTTTCCTAGCCGTCAGAGTCTCCTCTTTACCTTCATTTGATTTTCCTTGGCAGTAGTTTGTATGGTACAGTAAACAGATCCTTGTGTTATCACACACAGAGATCCCTACTTTACCATTCGATCACATTTTGGCTCGGCAGCAGTGCATCACTGACCGCCTAGATTCTTTGTGTGCACATCCGACAGCGATTTACTGAAAGCAGAGACCTTGGCAGCACAACACAACAGGAATAGCAGAACAATGAAGCAGGTCCGAGGCACATCCCTTTATCAGAGCCGATCCTGGAAGTCCCACTGAGGTGTGAATCATCTTTACATTCCAGCTGCTTCCAATTAGGAAGCGACTCTTATCTGGATGTTGCAACTCTTGATCTATTGCACCGTGTTGACCGAAGACCAATTGAGCTTTGAGTTAAGTTGAATTTGAGCCGTGCCTTGCAGCTTGGAATGAGAGATGTTAAACTTGAAGGCTACTCCCAGGGGGTTCCAGCTCCATGGGATGGCAAGATAATGCAGTCATCACAGAGAGCTCTCACTTCAAACCATGCAACGAGCAGTGGAGCTTTCTAATGGCAGCAGACAGACTCAAACAGATACATGAGGGCGGCTCAGGTCAGCTGAGAGTGCCTGGACAGGGAAATGACTCTTGATAGTATTGATACTGCGAAAGTTGAATAAATGGTAATGGCAGTGAAAATTTGAAAAAGAAAACATCACAAGAAACAACCTATAACAGCTTATATTTATTTATCAGCTAGAGACAAAATAGATTTTAATGAACTTTTTCCTCCAAATTGATTTTTAATATATAAATGAGAAAGACATAAAGTGTATACACCTACCAAGGGTAATGCTCTATTTTGCCATTTTAAAGAAAGTGAAAATGTAATTCTTTTATTGAGTTCTTCCTTCATGCTCAACGATTCTACAAAATTTAAAGGAAACATTTTTTTGTATAATCCTGTTAACTGTTGTCAACAGTCTGTTTCTTTAGAAAACCACAACAGCCATCATTAACTATAAGTTATATCCAGATGTTTCAAGAGGTCAGAGGTCATGGTCACTGTGGTTGTGGTTGCCAGTCACAACATGTTCAGCATTAAATGATGTAAATAAATGCTGTAACAACTCTGCTAGCTACGCTCTATGTAGGCCAAGCTTACACCAGTACGTGACAAATTTATAAAATCGGCTATTGGCAATATTTGACACATTACTGCCACCTAGAGTTTACAATCATTCCCTATAAGCCAAAACGAATACTTAGACGTGTGGCGGTAAATCATATGATCTAAGTCATTTGTGTTAAAATTTATGTTAATGTTTATCTGGAGAGACTGAGATAGCATGAGCAGACTAGTGATACGTTTATTACCTTCAACCAAAGTAGAGGGGGATTGTTATCATTTTTGATCAATGTAATCTCCTGGTAATTCATTGTGGTTCTGAACTAAAGTAAAAGTGGACAATTGTAATTTTGACCTGTTGATCAGCTGATCAACATTATATTAGGATATTTCCTCTGTGGGAGGATCGACCGTAAAACTATTTTCACAGCACTCTGTCTAGTACTTATAGAGATATATGATTTCACCCTACTCTCTGATGCTACACCACACTACTACTTCTTCATTCTTCATTCTTCTTCTACAGATATGCCTGCCGACCGAGTACTTAGGGTTGTGTACGTCTATGTGTGGAAATGTGTATTGTGTGACGTGTAGGAGCGATGTATTATGTGTATGTGCATTGTGATGCGTGTTGCAACACTTCCAAACACCATTTTCAAAAGAAAACACACTAGTATGGATGAGGCCGGAATAAAAGTCTCTCTAAGATATTCCATGCCGAGACATGCCCTCTTCAGTTTTACCCACTGAGCATCAGCTTATAGACTTTCATGTAGTTCTCTCTCGTCCAAACATTGCTTGTTAGTGTGATTACATCAAAAAACAGAAAACAGAGCAGCCGAGAGAGAGTGAGAGATATTGAGGAGACCTTGGGCCTCCTGGCGTGGAAATAGGACACCCATCCAGTGACCCACTTCACATGTATTATAGATTCCATTAAAATGTCAGCACGCTCATGCTCAAGTGAAGCATCTCACCACCCACATCCTCATGCACTGCAGCTGCCACACTCCTCTCTCCTCTTCTCATCTTTTGTCATCTCAGCTGGTGTTCTATCTTCTCTTCATTTCTCTTCTCTCCCCTCTCCTCAAGTCTTCTCTTCTTTGCTCTGCACTTGTCTTTTGTTTTTATTAAGTAATAACTACTAATAACTAATTAAGTAATAACTACTAGTAATAAATACTGCTGCTGCAGTAGCGGACACACAAACATACAATCTTACAAGCCAACATGCACGTGCACGCTGTTGTGCAATAGGAGTAGACTTGACGTTGGCTAATTATTAATAATCATGAAATATGATTATTAAAATAATAAAAATTATCTATCAAAAATAATTAAATTATTAATTGAAGATGATCAGTAATCAAATAACAATAAAACCACTAATGAGAAAATAGGAATTATCAATTAGAAAGTACAAGCTATCAATTAACAATGATAAGGTTATCAACCAAGAATAATGAAAATAATTAGTCAAAAACAATAAAATTATCAATTTAAGAATAATACTATCTATATTAATAATTTAGAAAGGGGGGCACCACCCTGGTTACAGGGACCAACGGAATCAAGCTATAAATATCAGTCTCATATGATATTGGTTAAATTAATAATCTTAATAGTTAATATTAACGATTACTTAATAAACAGTGAAGGCTTCTAAGTTCGAGCACAGGCAATCATAATCCAGCTGCAATCACATACATATGCACAAATAATCACAGACTACAGATACTTTAATTACAAAAGTATTTATTAAAAAGGGGAAATAAAGTTATAATGTTATTCAATGATTTATATGTGTGTGTGTCTGGGTCAAAGTGTCTCTCTGTGTGTATGTGTCTATGTGTGTGTGTGTGAAATAAAGTTAGTGTTATTTAATGATTCATCATCTTAACAAACTCCCATATTTCAAAGATCACAACAGCAGCAGCATTTATCACAATTTAGAAAAACACATGTATTCATCTATGTGTATCTGTGTGTGTGTGCGTCTGTGTCTATCAATGTGTGTGTGTGTGTGTGTGTGGGTGCGAGAGAGAGAGAAAAAGAAGGGGCGTGGCGATGACGCAGTCACGTAGTGACATCACATCTAAGATGGAGGCCGACAATGTTAGGCTTAAAACTACAAAACAAAATGGCGGGTTCGTTATGAATTTAGAGCCAGAATTGAGGGCGGGTCTAGAGATGCATAATCTCCAATGGCCGCCGGACCACGTGTAAGACACAAGGAGGAGGCAGAACAAAGGGGTTCTTTGTTCTAGCTCAGTTTTGGCTTCAAAATGGCGGCCAGATGCGTTCAGGCCCTTTAAATATAGATATAACTGTTACATGAACTGTATTCTAAATACAGATCGGAACGGGTGTATAGGTCGGTTTAGAAGGAGAGAGAGAGAGAGAGAAGGCATGCAAGGAGAGTTCAAAGAAGCTCTTAAAAACACCGTCAGAAACAAGTTACATTTACTTTACCGCTCAGCACCCAAACGGCGTTGTGTGCTGAAGTCTGACGGTAAAATCTCTGTAAGGTTCTTCAGACGGGAACGAGTGCAGCCGGAGACGTTTAGTCACGGCGCTTAAAAACTGTGGCACAAGGCCGTTACCGGAAATGAACCGGAAGTAGCCGAATCGTCGTGGCTATGAGACACGGAGGTCCCACAAACAAATACACTCAAATATTAAACAATATGCTACGTATCTGCCCAGATAATCAAGTCTCTTACTGCACCACCCTCGCGGTGTGCGTGCGCGTCGGCGCGAATGTCCCGGGGGCCAGTGAATCACGTGGTCTCTCTAAAGCGGAGCTCCCGAGCTCGCCGCTGGACCGGAAAAGGGAGCGAATTACTCGTGCTGCGTCGACGGAATGAAACTTCGTCTTCTTCTGTAACAGCGGAGATCGTGCTGCTTTACAGGAACGGAGTGGATTGCCTCTTACTCCTCAGCGGGATGAACGTCTCGCTTCTGCAGGGGACGGCTGGTTTGAAGCCGTTTGTGGATCGTTGAAAAAAAGAAAAAGTCTATGGAAGTGTCGGAGTCCGTCCAGCGGGGCACTTCCTGTTTCGGTCTTCAAGTTAAAACAGCAAAAAGTCCTATCAAGATAAAACTTCGACTGAAATAAAAGAAGAAAATGAAACGACTTCAAATAAAATGATATTAAACAAACGTCTAATCGCCTCCTTAGTTACTGAGTCGCGTGGTCGGCCTCGGAAGGTCTGTTGCAACTTGAGTAGGGTGGAAAAGAGCGAGGACAAAGAGAGTCTCTTAAAAATACCGAGTTAACTAGTAAGACCCCTAGGGGTCTTGTTGTCGCTTGGGCATCTGAGTGAAAGAGAGTGTTAGTCGCCTCCTTTAGCGACTGGAACCTTGTGTCAGACCGGAGGAGGCCTAACTGGAACGTCAGTGCTGGAGTGAAAAAGAGAATGATTTCTGGGAGGTCAGCACCTTTTGTAGTACCTGGGAGGTACCAGCCCCCTGGAGGAGGGGTCAGGGGTCAGTGTGGCCCTCCAGCCAATTGAGTTGTCAGGATTTGGCCACCAGGGGCGGGCTTCGCCCTCAGCGGACATCTCAGGTTTCATTTGGATCTCAGCAGAGCTGATTGCAGCATCTCCCCACCAGGGCCAGCTGGGGGGGATGGGGTTTCGACACCCAGGAAAACTTTAGGGCTGGTCTCAGGATCGCGTTTAGGCCTCAAGTTTTATTGGCCTTTGTTGAACACTCAGATCACTGGGGCCTCGGTCCCAACAACGCGCGCACACACACACACTGTAATAAAAGGCAGCACACTATGACATGTTTATGTAACACTGTATACTTAAGTCCAAGCTTCTTCAAGGTAAAAGAAAAATAGCTCGGTTGTCAACCCTCTGCCAATCAGAGGTGGAGAAGTAGCTTCCATGTAGCCTGAGAGGCAAAACCCAGGGCAAAAGAGCTCAGATTACTCACTCTCCCTTGTAAAGCATTACTGAACATACCATAAGTCAACCTAAATAAATATTACATTTTCATCAGCTCCTCTCTACTGTCCTGTGGGTGTTGTTATTGCAGTGGTCTGTAAGTGATTGGCAGAGGAATCAGGATAAAAGTGAGAAATGTGAGAAGGAACAAGCTGCTCTTGATTTGCTTTTTTAACATCAGAACTCTTTTCTTTACCCCAAGCACAATCCTGCATTACTTTTCTTCTCTTTATTTAAAGAGTGTAGTATTTCAGTTTGAGGGCATGACTTATAGAACCTGCTTGTGCTTAGATGTGCTTGACTTGCACTCAGATGTCCTGTGCTCCAGGTGCACAAAAATCTCCAAGAGCAGAAGAAACTATTTCAAGTGCGCACAGTTTGAATATTTTTAACTATGTTCTATTTTGTCTAATAAGCATTGTGCATACACGTGTTGTACATATGCATGTATCAAAGTATAAATTATACCTGGCCGGGAGGAACAGCTCAGGGATGTACGACTGTGTCCTCCCTCCAAATCAGCACTTTGGCTCTTTAGATAAAATCTCCACCACAGAAAAATACTATAAACTTTTAATGCAGCAGTGTAGCTGTGACCTCAAAGTAATACCTTTCTGAGCTGCTTTTACTCACATCCCATCTGAACACACACACAAAACACAGTCTAAGTGCATTTCTGTTGTGATAGAACAAGAGATTCTCTGCAGCTAAATTACACAGCCAGGCATTTTGAAAGGGTTTGTGTCAGAGGATGAAATGTTAATGTAAACCATTTGTTAGGGACTTTTTCATGTTGCATTGTAAACCGTGACCAAAATCTGTGACTCACACAAGCCTGCAGGCTGTCAGGCTGATCCTTACACTCACAAACACACTCCCCCTGCCCTCCACCATCCGTCTCATCACCGGCCCCACCCATCTCCCTCGTCACATACTCCACATAGCTTCTGTGCTTGAGAGGAAGAGGCTCCCTCCATAGATGTGCTGGGTATGTGCTAAAGATGGATTAGGCGATGGGTGGGACAGAGAGCCGGAGAGATGTGGCCACAAAGTTGCAGCGCAGCTCTCACAGCTGTTCACGCAGGTCGGTTTAATCTAGTGGTGAACAGGCGGGATCAGGGCCGGGCACCACAGATCCTGCCTCAGCTGCCCTGGGTGGGAGGTGCCCGCCTGCCGGGGGGATTAACAGGGAGGGATTGACAGAGAGAAGAAGGGAGAAGGGATAAAGGGGGTGTGTGGGCACTCATGCTACAGAACCTCAGGCTTTTCTTTTGTTCATATTTTGCACTTGTACCTGCTGAGGTTTCATGATTTCTTCTTCCAGTGCTTGGTTATAGCAGTGAGTGTCAGTCTTGACATTAGAGCCACCATAAGGGGTCTCTTAGATATACCAACTAATTCTTCAAAGGTCTGTCTACCTGTCTTTCTGTCTGTATATGTGGAACTCTCGCAAATCATTCAACTCATCAGCCTCAGACTTGGCATGACAATTGTCAATTTCCTGAGAAGATGTAGTTTGTCTGAATTGCTAAAACACATTTCCTGAAACTTCCTCTCCTTTTCTCAAAACAAAAACAAACCACAACATTAAAGCTACACTCACAAAAGCTCTGACTTGTCTTACAAAATCAAACAATTGATTCAAAACTATTAAATATAACACGACTCAGCAATCATTACACAATAAATGCAAAACACTACACTGTGGACACTGGAGAAAAAACATCGTTATTTACTGTAAGATATTTGCACATTCCTGCACTAACTTAGACGTAATTAAGAGGACCTGCAGCAAAAAAAAGATTTTTGCAGTATAATTTGACAATAAACACTATCAATGATTCATCATTCATTCATCCTGCCTCTGCATCGTGTCTCTGGGCCGGGTCGGGCCACAGGACGTCATCTACATCACAGATATCCTCTTCCTCGCTAAACAATGAAGAAATAATCCTTTGGTGGATGTAGCCTTGAATAGATCCAGGTAGAATAGATCCTCGCATCCATTGACTGGATGGGATTTTCCTGGTATCAGGGTTTTGGTCATATACTTTCTACCACTACGCTCTGTAGCAGTCAGTGAGGGCTGGGCAGAGGATGAAAAGGTATTCATCTTTGTTCTCAGATCAACTACAGCAGTGGTTGACACCGGCCACCAACGGCCATTAATATTTAAAACTTTAGATCATTTTGATTATCTGATTATTTTTATTTCATCATATAAGGCTGACACAGACATTCACAGGAGTTACAGGGGCTGTTCTCTCTCATGTCAGCAACATTCATAGAATCACTTCCTCTATCAATTTGACTTAAAAGTAAAGGAGCATTGTTTTACTGCCTAGAATGCTTCATATAGAGCTGAATTACAGAGCATTTATTTTGGAAAGTTTTGAACATCGGTTTGAAGATTGTGTCGATTGCTTAACAGACCTGAAATAGTCCTCAAGCTTGAGGTCAAGTAAATTATTCAAACGTATATAAGAGCCACAGACGAGAATAGTAACTCATATGAGTTGGTAATGGTTTAATAATCTGAAGAGTTTGTCTTCACCAACATCTCTACTTCGATGCAAAGCTCACTCTGTTACAACCTGAGCTTTTTAATTGGTTGCTTGGCCACTGCCGACATCTTGGAACTTATGTCACTAAACATCGATCCAATGGTTGGAACAAATAGGCAGCTCTCAGACAGGTTTGTCAAATTTATTTGGAAGAAGGAATTGAACAATGCAACTTAAACTGTCCAGTGTAAACTCCCACCACAGATTAACTCCCTGTCCCATGTTTGTCTAATTCCTGGCATTTATGTGTTTACACAGGAAGTTTCCCCTCCCATGATCTGGCAAAACATCTCCTCATGAACAGCTTTGTTTAGACGTGGTTCAAGTCAAGAGAGATCGGAACGTGTTGAAATGTCATAGACAGTAAATTGTGGGGTTGCCCGTGATGAAACAGCGATCTGTCAGTGAGGCTCCCAGCCGCCCTATGTGCAGTGTTTACTTACACTTGTAGCTGGTGGTGTATCTATATATAGACAATGGGTTGACCATCTCACGCATGTCTGGACGAAGATAATGGAGCCTCCCCTGCTATAAATGTATTTACTCACTCACAGTGGCACAACTGACCTGTTACATCATGTTACACACTGTGCATACAGAACATAGCATCCACACGACAAGGCGCCAAAGGGGCTTGGGACCACCAGGGCAACCCCTGGTATGCAAACAAACGAGATTCTTGACTAAACCCCCTTCCCCACTCTGAGATGCCACATCTAACAGGTCCTGATATGGAGTAGTGGGCAGTGGTGACATGAAGCCACATCAACACTGGTGCACTCTATGACCTGCAGTTGTGGGACAGTTTCTCTAAATTCCAATGACCCAGTTTAGGCTCGGCCATAAAGTGACCCAGGCCAGTCCGTGTGCTGGCTGGATCGATCAGACTGCCGGGGCAGATGGCAGCAGAGAGATCCAGACTGCTGGGACATTGTTAGCGTAGGGGTGTCATCGTCACTGGTCAGTGCTGACGGAGTCTGTCCCACACCAGATGACTCTGGTTTCACTTATTCCATTTTTTGTCATTTGTCCAAGAGAGCAGACAGACCATGAAATGCAGCTCAGTAAGATTCACCACAGTGATGCTTCTAGAAAAAAAGCCGGTCCTGAAATTGTGAAACATCTATTGTTCACACAGCAGCTGATTTCTGCTGCAGTTGTTCACTTGCTATTTTTTGACCCAAAGCTTCAGGGAAGGTAATTAAAGTAATCTGCATTTTGAGAGGCAGCAAAGCATTTGATGGGAATTCTTTGTGGATGATTACATGCTTGCTCTGCAAGAGAGCTCATTTGCATCTTAATTTGTTGTGTATTTTGGTGCCTCTGCATTACCTGTGAACAACTGAAGTTATTTTAGATGACAGAGCATGTCATTAGATTACTTTGACATGGCCTGCAGGAAACCCTCCACAAGCATTTGGATTTTATTATTCTATACAACGCCACATATTGCATATCTGCTGATTCTGTGTTTTGTATGAAATGGAAATTTCAGCTAATTAGTTTTGCTTGTTTTAATTTTCTATTTTTCTTTGACATGTCAGCAAAAAGATGCTTATTTACAGATCCAGTATAACGACTTTTAGCTTTTCTTTCTTCTCACATGAGAAAACATCTGGCTCTTAAGCTGATCGATATTCAACTCTTCATTTCTAACAGTCATGCACAAACTGCATGCTGTTTGATGCTCAAACATTGTTTTTTCTCCACAATCAGCTTTATGCTGCAGCTACAACCAGGATCAATACGAGTTTGGTGGATATTCAACCAAAATAATGAGTCAGAGGCTTTAAAGCTTAATCCTTGTTCAACACAAACTGTATGTTTACTGTTATCATTTTGTCCATTAAGTTGTATTGACTAAAGCAACTGTATGGTCACATGTTCAACTTCTGAGATGTTAATGACAAAATCCAGTTTGTCATGTCAGGAGTACGGTGGCCTCTTTCTGGCTGGCATTCTGACATATGTTCCCTCGACTCTGCTCGGAATTCCCATTTGTCTCACTGAGCACTGTGGAAAGATAGGATGTGGAAAGAATGGAAGACACCTGCTGTCATTTGAAATTTTCCAGAGTTCTCCTGCCAGTCCCCAGTAATAAACCTGGGATCATGTCAGAGTGATCACATGTGAGAATACAGCAGGACATTATGAGAGTGAGTGGGAATGTCGATGATTTTTCTTGCACTCAGCGGACGCAGAACTACTGCAGCAGAATTCAAACATCCTGCACGCTGCCCCCCCCCCTCGCTCTGTAGATCTTTCTGTTGTTGTGAACATGTCCAAGCGGAGAATCTCCTGCTGCGTTGTTCATGTGTGAAAGGGAAACTTCAGAGAAAGTCTGGACCCCATTGTGGAGACATTTTCTGGAGTTCATGTGTGACAATGACTTTACTGAGTAATGAACTGTGGGTGGATGTTGAGCATAAACTTGGGTCTGTTATTGCCCCTGTAGTTGAAATATCCTAGATGGACCCTTGACCTCCTACATTTTAAGACCTCCTCTTTCATTTACCACTGCTTCTTTGCAGTATAGTGTTAGATCATGTCATAGAGTTTCCATGTGAGTCTGTATTTTGAAGACAAAATACGCCAGGATCAGTCTTCACTAACGTCACAGAGACCGTTTCCATGATATTTTATTTGACAGCACCATCTAACCCCCTGCTCTGTCCTCCTCCCGCCAGGCTCCACTCATGTGGGGGATCCTCAGCCCACATCGAACCCCAGCTCGCCCTCCTCCTCCCCCCACACCCCCAGCGCCCTGGGCAGCGGCAGCTCGGATCCAGTCCTGAACGGAGGCCTGTGCTCTGCCGCTTACTGCAGCTCAGCAGGAGGTAGGTCCATCCTGATAGGGAGCAACTAATACAGAGGCAGAGAATCAATCACCCCGCAGGGGACTGAATGGAAGCCATTATGGGATGGCGAGCAGATGTCATCCTGCAGTAGTTAGGAACAATGGCCAGCACCACACAGTCCCAGTGCTGCTGCAGCTGCAGCTGGATGAAGGAAAATGTTCGGCACGTGCTGTTATGTCACAAACCACTGTTATGTAAATGGGACTGATGCAACATAAGTCTCCTTGGAGATGGAGCAGGAAATGAACCTGTGTTGTAGTCTGATTATCAGACTGAATTCACTTTAGTTTCACATCATTGTTCATTTGGCTGTTGTTTCATGCAAGTTGAATTCTTGTTCAGGGGAGGAGAATTTTTGTAAATGCACTAAAAATTTACTGAATTCTGTTGAAAATGACAGTGGTGGGACCTGTTAAGGAGCAAGCAGCATAGCTTACGTATTTAAAAAGAATAAAGAATATTTAGATATATAATGTAGCTGGTAGCCTGTTAGCTTTGTAGCAACCCCTCCATCTAATGTGTCTGAGTTCTTAATGGTTGATATTCTGTACTTTTATTCATCCCCAAAAAAATTGTACAATCATCAAAGTTATAAACAGTAAACATACCTACACAACAGTTGTTATTTTGAATTGTTGGTTTCTCAGATTTGATCAGTTGCTTCACAGTAAATTTAAAACATGTCATGAAAATATACTCATATATATACTCTACTATTACTACTAATGTACTGAAGTGAAAAACTTGTAAAGCTGTATTAAAAATACTTTATCTGTCTACTTTTCTTTCACAGGTACAACCCCAAACTCACCAGTCAGCCTCCCCAAGTCCCCTACGTTCCCATCACCGTGGTCCGATGAGTGCTCCATCTGTTACGAGAACCTGGTGGACACGGTCATCTACGCCTGTGGGCACATGTGTCTGTGCTACACTTGCGGCCTCAAACTCAAGAAGATGTCCAATGCCTGCTGTCCCATCTGCAGGAGACAGATTAAAGACATTATCAAGACGTACCGCAGCACGTAAGAGGGCGGCGGCAAATGGACGGATAGCCTCAGCGAAATCCCAGAGTCAGGGAAAGAAAGGCCCAAGTTCAGTGAATACAAACTCTGGTACTTTGATTTGGTATTTTCATAGGATTATTGTTGGTCGGTTTTCTCTCATGACCTTTTCCAAAGCCGGTACCGCTTCTATGGCAAGGTCTCTTTCACTCTCCAGTCGTTGTCACTGCCTCTCTGCGGAGGCGGCACTCAAAGTGGCTGCGGGTTCCGCTAAGAACTTTGCTATTGCCAGAAGGGTTTGCTCTCTCCTGGAATACGTGAAATACTTTGAAGGAGAAAGTTAAAAAAAAAAATCAAATTTGTCGAGCAATGTCGTATGAATTAGGGATGAACGCCCATCTCTTTGGGGCTGAATTTCTCGTGAACAGCTCTTATTAGAGGGGGACTGAAGCTCTGAAATATGGCGTCAACCTGATGGACATTTCTGACTAGAGCAGTCGATGAAAAGCACAGCCGCAGCAGGTGATCAGCTCAGTACGTCACAACTTGTGTCTGTGTGTTACTGAGCACTGGAAAAGAAAAGAAATCAGCTTGGCGTCGTGATGATGAAGTGATGGGTTTCTGTAATCGTCGTGGTGATTAACAGTGAGTGTGTAGAGATGCAAAGCGGTGCTGAATATGTAAAGTAGGATTGTAACACCTGTTGTACTCGTATAATCTCCTGTACCTTTATGGTAGTTCTATTGCAAAAGTCAGTGGTTGCTATATTGTAGTGTTAGCTAGCTGCTTGCTCTGCAGTGCGATGTGTTGCACTGAAATCAGCATTGTTCTCTCGGAAACGCCCCGATACCGACACGGAGGGCGTTCACCTGTTCACACTCTCTACACGCCTGCGTCCAGCAGACTGAGCAGCTTCGAGGTTCTTCAAAGGAAACAGGAAGTGTGAAAAATAAACCAACAGTAATTTGAATTCTCCTCAGGGCCGATCGTATGTTTTTTTATTTCAAAAGATGTGAATATTTTCCCACTCTACCTATAACCATGCCTAGTACACTGTGAGCACTCATGACGAATTGACAGATCTTTCAAAATAGCTCCCATAACATCACAAGTAGTCAAAGGATTGTTGCCATGGTATCGAGAAGCCGCCGCAGATACAACTCAGCCTCCTGCCTTAACGCACAGAGGGTTCATTTGTCACATGCAAATGCATCTGTGTTTCCTGCCGTTTCCCAAACCCCCCCCGACAAATTACCAAATAACGCTTTCGTGTGGCACCACCGGTCACAACATGTTCACTCAGAGGAGACAAAGCACACAAATTAAAAACTATTTTTGTAATAGAAATCCATGACATTTCCAATATTTAACCATGAAAGTGTATAAAATACTTGTGACAAGACTTTCACCAGCAGCAGAGATCCCTAACAGAAATCTGTTCAGGGGCAGAGGTATAAGAAGATCCTATTTTGAATATTCCTATCCTTATTAGTATGATCCCCATTCCCTTTATTTCAGTATGTAATGTCCTGATCCATGCCCCACAAATTTCACCTGTAAATACCAGAGCTCAGCAGTAAGCCATAGCTTATTACACGACACCACTCCAAGCTGAGAGGCCATTTTTTAAAAATGACATTGTACTTAATTTTGTAGATAATCAACAACTGGGGCTCAGACCTACGCTGCTATGGTATTTGCCAGCTGTCCTTTCCAGGCTTGAGGTGTTAATTCACATTTGAATGTTAACTTATGTACTTAGAGAGATCAAAATCATTTTTTTTCAGTGTGCTTGACTTGAAAAAAAACAAAGAAAAAAAAGTTTTGTCTGTATTTTCTTTTGTATTTTAAGTTGGCTTGGATCGATAATCATCATTCTAAGATTATTTTTTTTCTTGTTTATCCAAAAGCATGAGGCGCTAAATGTTTTCTTGTTTTCTACTGTGAGGATATAGAGAGTTTCTTGTTCCTCGAGTGATCAGAGATATTGCAGTACACAATCAAAACCTCATTGCTTTCGGGTGCAAGATATAAACTCTTGGTTTTATTACAATCCCTGGATTTCAGGTCTTCTTTTTTGTAATTTATCTTCTTGTGTGAGCCCATGTTAGGGAGCCCTACTACTCACTCCTGTATTTATAGCTCGTATCATTATATAGTCTCAAAAGCCGTCACTGTATGGTAATGATAAATGTCACTTTATAAAGCTACTGATTGTAATCTTGTAAATCTTTAGGCCAGCGTTGCTCTCTGAGATTCAAACGTGGCATGTTTTTATTTTGTGCAGACACTCCGACCAAATGGAAAAATCTCTCTTCTGTTTTTGTTTTTTTAAATTCATCATACAAATTGTGCAAAATCTTGTATTTATTTGGGACTTTATTTTCAACATTTTCAGGACATCCATCAGGTTTTGGACAGCATCAGTTGATAAACACAGTTCATACCAAGCTACTGTAAATAACCATTTCTCAGAGGATGAAGGTTTTCATCATGATTTTATACAGACACTTTCATCAAGGCCACTTTGCCATTTTGATTTATTTGCAGAGTCCTCCACAGGCTCCTTGAATGTTACTGATCCTGCAATGTATTATTTATTGTCCATCACTGACGTGTGGACTAATTCCTTCAGACCTGCTTTTCTTGTGTGTTTGCTTGCTCTGTGAAGAGGTCTTTCTCTGGGTCTGGCCAATCACACAGCAGCACATTCGGACTATTCTTTCTGTAGATCTTAGTATTTTTTTGTCATGCATGAGTTATGTGTTCACGCAGTGTGAACATCAGGACCAACAACAGACGAACATCAGTGGAAAGCAGTTTGTTTTCATGTAGACAAGAAGCAGCGGCTGGAAGCTCCCTCGGCTGCAGCTCTGTGTTTGGCCACAGCAGCTGAAGTTCTTTACAATCCTGTGTTTTCTTTCTTTTTTCAGTTGAAACAACTCGTGATTGTTTGTGAGCTCTGTTCAGTGTGAGTCGGATGATTGTGGTTAATAAACTTTCCAGATGTGTTTGTGTAAATGTGATTCTTATTATGAAGCAAACTCCTTTTTGCTCAGACACATGGCTAAACACATTTATACACACAGAGACACATGACTGACAAATTATCACCCATAAAGTTGTTATGCTAGCATCTGCTAGCAACAACTGATTGTTGCTATTTCACGTGATAAGCTGTTTACACAGCTCTTAGGAATCCCTTTGAGGCAAATTGTAATTTGTAAATATGTGAGCTGTACAAATTAAATTGTCATCGGTGTGATAGATATTTGATGAATTAAAAATGAAAGCAATGAAATGAACATTCTATGACTACATACATATGTTGCAGAAAACAAGTGGAACAAACAACTGATACTCATCGGAGTCTAAAATACAAGTTCCATGACCTTAAGCCATGAATTATTCCTTAGGGAAAAAGTTAAAATGCTGAAAAATGTCCAATCTCGCAAAGCTAGAGAAAGTGAAATTTAATAAAATTCATGGATCCGTCACCAGATCCAGATCCAGATCTAAATGTAGTTTTCTCTTCCCTGACCCACACTGCGTATTCCAACAAGTTTTGTGGAAATGTGCTCAATAGTTTTTCGCGTAACCTTGCTTACAAACAAACGGACAGAGGTGAAGACCTTGGCGGAGGTGGATGAGTGCAGCTGTAGTTAAAGCTGCGTTTATTTGTTTCTCGCTGACATCAGCTTCTGCAGTGACTCATTGCAAACTGCCAGCGGTCGTCAGCTGCCCTCATACGCAGATCCAGCTGGAGCAGCACTGATCACAGAGACGTCTTTAAAAACACAGGTTGGTACCTCCTGTGTGCTAAGGAGCTGGTGGCAGAGGAAGCTGCTCACAGACACATCCCATTGGCTGAGCAGCAGAGGTGTGAGTCACTGAGGACCTGCTGTCATCTCTGTCTGTGAGCGGAATTACACAAAATCCATCTGACAGATTAACACAAAACTTGGAGGGATGGGACATGTGGAGCACTTTGTGTGTAGCACTGTCTAGTTGTGTGTGTAGCTGTTTGTAGCACTGTGTAGTTGTGTGTGTAGTTGAGTGTAGCACTGTGTACTTGTGTGTGTAGTTGTGTGTAGTGCTGTCTAGTTGTGTGTGTAGCTGTGTGTAGCACTGTCTAGTTGTGTGTGTAGCACTGTCTAGCTGTGTGTATAGTTGTGTGTAGCACTGTGTAGTAGCTATGTAGTTGTGCGTATAGTTGTGTGTAGCACCATGTAGTTGTGTGAAGCAATGTCTAGTTGTCTGTGTAGTTATGAGTATAGTTGTGTTTAGCACTGTGTTGTTGTGTTTAGCATGTAGTTGTGTGTTGCACTCTCTAGTTGTGTGTGCAGTTGGGTGTAGCACTTTCTAGTTGTGTGTGTAGTAGTGTCTAGTTGTGTGTGTAGCTGTGCGTTTACTTGCGTGTAGCACTATGTTGTTGGGTGTGTAGTTGGGTGATTTTCCTCTAAGTGTTGTGTTAACAGTGTTTGCACCTCTGTGCTGACACACTGAAGACACTGAGAAGGAAGCTACACTATAACACGGGTGCAGCCAGCCGTGCTCTTCGAGGTGTGAGGTGATCCGTGGGCCCCGGCCCCCCTGTGACATCATGTACCACAGCCCCTGGCCTAACCAGCGCTGCGGGGGGGCTTCATGGTGACAGGTAGGACATCTTAGGCCTAACACTCAAGTGGTAAACAAACTCTTAGTAAAATGAGTGCAGTGTGTATTCATGAGGCAGCTTCTCCTCAGTGTGACGGCCGTCTGTCTGCCTGCAGGATTTACAACAGCCAACACATGTAACATGAGTGTAATAATCACATGGAGGGAATCATCCAGAAAGTTCCTTAGGTACTTGACTGTTATACGGAGCGTCCACAACTCGGCCACTTCCTCCTTCAGTGGTGAGAGAGGCTTCCATTAAATAGGTAAACGGACCGATAACAGAATCTCATTTCAACGCTCCCTGTCGGTACAGACTCAGTTTGTTAGGTGCAGGTCTCTTCACGTGAAAATGTCTGTGCTCGTCTGTTCCGTGTCAGTGCTGCCGAGGCCTGGACACTGGCTCAATACAGCCATCTAGTGGACATGTACTGTCACAGCACTCAGCGTACGTAAAGGGTTTCATTCAGAAACTTCATATCTCAAAAAACAAATAAACACAATGAAACGCGACGAGGTTTCAATGCTTTAAAGTCATTTCCCAGAGTTATCCATCTATGTAATTTGCTGGCTAGGTTTTAATTCAATTGTTCAACAGCTACATTTCCAACTAATTACTCCCAGAATTAAGTTACTGATTAATAATGTTTACTTGGGTTTAAACAGAGCAGCGCTTATAACCAAATTAGGTTTTCATTCAAGATTAGAATCAAATTACACAAGTCTTTTCAGGACATTTTGGGGGAAGTTAGTAGAAATGATTTAAAATGCTGCCACTGAGCTTTAATTGGGCTTTCAGTCACATCTTACAATCTGTATTAGCTCAGTTGGAGTCACACAATTAATGAAATCAGGAAGTTTCCCCCAGGAAGTCGTCATGTGACAAGTTACTTTATTAGATCAAGTGAGTTTTTTCTCTCTCCACTCTGTCGGCAAAGTTTTTGCTCTATGTTGGAACTGTTGTGTTTCTCTATCATTTTAAAGGTCTCGACCTTCTGTGTTAAGTGCCTTGAGATATTGTATATTAGGATTTGGCACTATAAAAATACAATAAAATTTCATTGATGAGCTGAGGAAGAAGACTGTGGGAAGCAGTTTAAAGATCTGAGGTGACCTTAAGTCAAGGTTTTTATTTAATGAACCCTCTTGCTCAGCAGTTATTCCATGACTTTAAATATTCAATAATTGGCATCAGTTTAACAATCTCACCAACCTTGTTCCCAGCATCAGAAAACTGATTTAAGTAAAATCCAACTTGACAATTTTCACAGGATGACAGAAGGCTACCCTTAATTCTAAGTATTTACAAAATGCAACAAAGTCATCCAAGTAAAGGGCCGCAACTAGCAGCTATTTAAATACAGAACTGGGACTATTTTATAATAGAGGTATTTCTTCTGTCTATATTTTAGATATGGCCCGAAAAAAAACCTCCCGAATAATAATGAGTTTATCTTTAACAGGTGAACATTTGGCGATTCATTGGTGCAGAGGTGTAAAGTGTAAATTTCACGAAACCTCAGACACAAGTGATAAATCTCTCCACACACATTTGGATGCAATCTGCAAAACAGATCTTGTCTGTGCTCCTTAGCGGGGGGGGGGGGGGGGGGGGGGACTGGCGCTCCGAGAGCTCGTTCATCTTCATCCTTCGCTCTCAGCCTCCTCACACTTTCCTCCCATGACTCATCCCCTGCTATTTATAACCAGGTGCATTGTTCTGCTCCTCGTCCAAACTCACTTAATCCGGCCCACACAATAAGGAGAATAAAGATAAATGTCTCAATCTGTAATATTACTGTCACATACTATCAGGATGGAGCACGAGCAGGAAGGGTTTTGGGGGGGGGGGGGTGTTGCCCTTTATCTGCAGGAGCACATGTGACCAGATGTGGGAGACAAATGAAAAGGAGCCGGTGTAAAACAACAAAGATAATACATTTAATATTGTTTCTCTTTTTGGGCAATGTGAGATACAATGTAAACATGTACAAGATACAAAAAAAGGAACAAGACTTGTCAAAATGAAACAGTAGATAAGAAAAATGTCCTGTTTTCAAAAAGGAATGCACATGTGCAGAAAGTCTCCCATCAGAGAGGGATCTGGACTGTGGTTGCTTCTCACTTCACATTGTGATGATGGCTTTTTCACCACGTGGGGTTGGGCAGCCAGATGACTCATCAATGGAGGATTCACTGACATGGACAGTGGTATAAAGCCTCCTGAGCCTTCTCATGGCAAATCTTTTTGAAAACGAGGAGTTTGCAAAAGTTAAACACAATTTTGCATAACAACAATGGCAATAAGAAACAGAGCTAAACCAGGAAATAAAAAGAAGAGCACCTCCTTTGGTCCAACTCGAGGCCTGCAGTTGTTTTTGTGTTTCTGAGTGTGGCTGTCATGCTGGTAACGGATTGTTTTTGTCAGAATTTACAGATCAAGAGCTCGACGGCGTCGGAGCCTCCGAGTTTCTTTGGCACACTGCTTCGCACAGCAGGGTGGTGTCAGATTCAATTCTATAAATGCAACGTCGAGGCTAAAAGCAGGCTCCACCTTCTCACGAATCCACGTCAGCTGTCACTCAGCATCAATCACCGCTGACAGCTCGCCTCCGCCCGCACAGATATGGCTGAGCTCCATCCAGCACTGGAGGCTCCCACGCAGAGTGGCAGCAGCCTCGCTGATGAAGGAGCCGTTAGCGCTGGAATATCGTCTGACTGGCTAAGGTTAATTAAGACACACTGTTGTGCTAATTAGAAACGGGGATTCAAACAGAGACAAAGGAAAGTAGCAGAGAGACACACAGCGGCGCGACTCGTTCCTCAACACAGCCTCCTCCAGGAGCAGGAGACAGCTCCTGCTGATGCCCGCTGGCGCGTCAAACAACTCCGACTCTGTGAGGAAGTTCTCTGAATGACATAAATAATCAGCATTCCCTTATTCACAGGCCTGTTTTCTTTTCTTTCTTTTTTTTTTACAGCATCTGCTTGAGAAAAAGCCCTGCAGCGCCGCTTGTTCTTTTCCCTCTTCTCTCGCTCTCAAACAAAAACTAGATATTAATTAAAAAACCTCCAAAATCAACCCCCTAAATACATCCCACCTGCTCCCACACACTTACTCAAACTTTCCTATCAAACCTTCCCCTCCCTCCATCAAACTCCTGCCTTCATTAACTCCAGAGCTCAGTGCTTTCTCATTTCTTTCCATTATGAATTAAAGCTTGTTTCATTAGATAAGAATGAACCCCTCCAAACCTTTGGTGCACTCAGTGAGAACACAAAGGAATATGTCAGGGGGAGAAAAAAAGCCACAAGGAATCCACCATATGAAGCCTTCTTTTTTTTCTTATTCCCCAAAACTTTTTCCAGCACCCAGCTTGACTCCCTCACCCTCGGGGCTACATGAGATCTGAAGACACTGAATTTGAAAGAAGCTAAAAACTAGACGTAGGATCAGCTCCAAAGGATTTTTTTCTTCCTGCGGACAGGGAGTGAGGCCCAGAGAAGCTGCCGTACACTGCGACTGATTTGTCTCTTCGGTGTCTTGTTGAAGCAGCTACAAAAACACTTCAAGTGCTGCAATTAGAACAATGTTTGGAGAGATGAGAATTCAGAGCTCAGGTTTAGAAGCAGCGAGCTCATTAGGTGTCAGGTTTTCAGAAAGGTGGGTAAAGGAGTTCTGATAGTGGGCCGACTCCCTGTCAAAAGGAATTATTGTGGCTCAGTTTTCCGAGTGGAAATGGTGCCCACCCGTCTTTAATCTCCCTCGCATCAAAGCCGCCCTCCTCTCACCACGTCTACTAGAATCCAGCACTTGATCCGTCTTGTGTCTCCCTGCATCCGTCTCTCGCTACGTCTCCCCCACGACCTCCAACATCTTCCCTCATGAGCTAAACACCTGCAACAATCCATTACATCCAGCAAACACACACACACCCACATGCAAACAGCTTTGTCCCTCCACCACAAACCCTACTATCTCAATCATCTCCCTGGGAATAGAGTGCCGGGCTGTGTCGAGGAAGGAGAGAGATACATGTGGCGATGGCGGATAGAGAGAGAGAGAGAACAGGTGAAGGGGGAGGATGTTAAGGTTTTGGGGAGCTGCAGAGCTTAAGGTGCTTCACGCCCGAGAGGTGTCCTCCATTTGTTCAAATAAAAAGGGAGCGAGGGATAACATGGTGGAGCCGTCTCACCCGGGTGACCTCCAGGAAAATGTCAGGAGACTCGTACATTTCCTCTGCAGCATGAATGATTCCTTATCGTCATGAGTGTGTTTGCATGTGCGAAAAATATTACCTCCGACAATTCCATTTCTATTGTGCCACGTGGATGCACGAGCAGGTTTAAGAGCAGTGCAGCTGCGACAGGCTGAGCCACTGGACCGGAAAAGGAAATATATCATTGTAAATAATATATTATTTTTGGGAAATATTTTTATTTGTTTTGTTGCTGAGAGTTGCATGAGAAAAATGACTCGCATCGGCTGCAGCCAGCTGACGGTTAGCTTAGCTGAGCATAAAGACTGTACACAGGGGGGAACATGGCTGAAGGTATGAGCATCCCTGAAGCTCAGTAATCAACACATTACATTGTGTTTGTTTAATCTGTACACAAACTGTGTACAAGTGATAAATTGTTGTAGGTCTCCAGAGATTTCTCATTATCCCCTGCTTCCCCTCTTAATGCTAAACTAAGCTAACAGACTCTGGGCTCACGCTCCATATTTAAAATAACCCTCACATACTTTTTGTCAAATATGGCTTCTCAATAGAAAAAGTTAAATTTACCAGTTAAAAATCCCTAAATGTGCTCAATCTCACTCATTAAGAGATATTTCAATATTTTCCAAATCAAACATTTTGATACTTTTACTCTCTGCAAGAAACTGAATACATTTGTTTCCCAAAACACAAGAGTGTCCTTTTTAAGGTGGAGTTTAACGATAATCTATCCAAACAAGCGTCTCTGGATAGAAGTCCCTTACCTGCATGGGCCTGTGTGCTCGTATTCACCTGTAGCACTTAGATGAGGCCTGCTGGGGCTCAGCATAGAGAAAAGGTTCTGATGCTGTTTTCTATTTTTGGCGTACATCCTGGAAGTTGATGGATTGAACTGAAATGGCCTAAAAGAGCGTTCATCTCCCCCAGCCTCTTGTTTACCACTGAGACTCAAATGTCACCTTCAATGTGGTGATGGGTGAGGAAGGAAAAGTCTGACATAGTCTGATTAGGGTGGGGTGAATGTCAAGAGAGGCATCGGCGGCGGCAGGGGGGGGCGCACACAGAAAAACAACAACACAAAAACAAGAAACTATCAAAACTCCATTCAGGCACGAACGTGACAGCTCAGGGCGGGGCCGCTAAGGACCCCTGACGACTCTCCACCTGTGACCCCAGATGGCTGTAAGGTCAGCACAGAACGGGTCAGTGGGTTTCTGCCATGTCATTCACAAATCACTGTCCACTGCTGATGGGAGGCCGGGGGGGCAGAGACTCTCGTGTCAGGTCCAAAAGTCTGTGACGTCAGGAGATGATGAAGAGTCACGTACAGCTGCGTTGGTCCAATGAGCTTCTGATGTGTTTGGAGCCCCCCCCCCCCCCCACATCTTTCTGACACTCCTCTTTACATGATGGTAAAAAGCTCCTGACTGGCAGTTTGACCGGGAACAGCTTCTCCCCACACACGTAATGTCATTGACGTTCACGTTTTCTCCTCCTTTGTTGAAACATGATGCTTTTTTCTTTTAAACTATTGCACAATTTCTCGCAGGTACATTTCAGAATTTGACAAAATGGGGCATAAAGAGGAAATAAGAATAAAACAAAAATTCCATGTAAAAGCATGAATAGAGAAAGATGCTACACAGGTAAATGTATGTTCAAAACAGAACCATTCCCTTGCAAAGTAAGTTCAGCTCGATCAAACAAAGCGATATGCATTAATAACATGTGCTGGAGCAAAAAGGTTAACAGTGATTCAACACATTTACATAATGCCGTCGTCTGGGTGGGATTTGCCTCACAGCAAATATCAACTGCCTACTTTCAAATTGTTATTATTTATGGGTCCTTATGCAAAAATCTCACATTCTCAAGTAAATCATGGTATTTGGGAATTTTTCTTGACCGCTGAGTCTGCATTTTGCACAGTAGTAGTGAGACTGAGAGCCTGTTTATTCAACAATAACAATCCGTATAAAGCTATGCAAACATATTTTGAAGAGGTGGCGAGGTGATTGTCAAACAGTGATAAAATGTAAAAAATTCATAATAAATATACTTAAAATCAGGCATTATGTAAAGCACAACAAAGGTGAAGGAAGTGCCCATGATTTGCTAAAGTTGCAGCAAACAGCGTAAAGAAAAAGGGAATTTTGAAATTTTTCCTAAAAAAAATGTTGCCCAAAACACGTGCTACAAAAAATGTTTAGCTGCACTGAGATTTAAAAAAAGAACAAACTAAAAAACCTAAAATTTCTGTACAGTTTTCGGGAAGACTCACTGACCAGCAGTGCATTTCTTATTGCACTGAGGCCGATAAATAAGCCTTGTGGATGATTAGTAGTACAATTAAGCTACCACAAGAGGTCTCTGTTTCTCCAATTCTACTCAATGAGACTTTGAGAGTTCCACCTCTGATCTGAGGTGAGGAGGGGATATAGAGACATTAAATAATTACAAAAAACTTGTTGAATAAATAACATGCTGAGTATTTACTGCATCTTCACATTAATGCACCATAAAAACAATTTTAAAGTGCACTAATTCACAAAACTGAACCACTTCGTTCCTCGTTATTGACACTGTGTGATCACAAAGTAACAAACAAAAAACAAATATGATTTTGGCTAAAATAGATAACTGCGATCTAGCAGGTACTGTACTTTGTTTCATAATATCATACTGTCCAGCAGGAACATAATCACAAGTTAGTGTTCAGCCTCATGATGGAAGATTCGGCCGTTCGTTAGAAAATGTATTTCAGCAGTCTTGAACATCAGCCATGGGCATTTTTGAAAGTTGGACTTCAGCTCAGAATTTCACATTTGCAAATTTAGCTTTTGCATTGGGGGGAACTATATATTTTTGGGTGGCAGCTAAGATTTATTATCACAACAATTTGTTTATTAAGATTTATTAATTTCAAACTGTGATATGAAACCAACCAATTTCGACAATTGGGAAAAAGGATTCAATTCTAATGATAAACTATGTTGTTTTTCTATTCAATAATAAAGTCAGAACTGCACAGCAAGACCTAATATTACAATTTACCTGGTAACTTCAATATCTGAGAAAATGTATCAAGTGCTTCCAGGAAAACTTTTTTATACAGTTCAGAAACCTCATTTTTTGTAACATAAATAAATAAAGCAAAAATAAAAATCCAATGAACTGATATTTCTCTTTGGTTAGATCACATTTTGGGCTAAACGCTGAGCAAATTTATCCCCGGGATTCAATGATTTTGCTGCATTTCCAGTTCTTATCAAATACAGCTACGCAACAGCAGTATTCTTGAACTAATAAAAACAAAATATATACAAGATCAATTGTTCCTGGAGTAAACCTAAACCTAAATTGTTTTCATTGTTTGAGGCTATTACACTGAGGTGATTTTGTTCTGGAGAGAACTCAAGCTGCTCTAAAGGAAAATAAAATATCCAACTATTATAGTTAGAATGCAAGTTTCACAGGTCTTTGTTATTCCACATTAATATAAACATATCACTGTGGGCTCTATGAGAAGACTATATCCATCCATCAGACTCTATAAGGAGCTTTAACACTTCCATTTGCAGGCTGTTGGTGGGAACAGATGTCACAAGAAAGCAGAAATAATTCTCTAAGGAAGACTTGCATCAACACAAGACATTATAAAATAAAGAATTAAATGAAATAGTAATGAAATAGTGATAATGAGACTTAAATGTTGATTCAGTTTTTTTCATGTTTTGTGGTTTAAAACAATTCAATTCTCTGGTGAACTTAAGTTCTTAAATCTCTGTTTTTCAATCTTCCGTCCGTGTGTTGGAACAGTTTGACCAGATTACAATGAAACACTGCATTTTGTTCTCACTCTCTAGAGTAGCTCTAGCTTGGTCATGGTAATACTATTGGTGGTGTTCATCGGCCTATGGCACTCTTAAGATTTGGTTGATGTAATGTTTTTCCATCCACCAATTAGAACCTCCATTCCGGTAATCAAATATAAAAGGCACTTATTGGCCATCATAGTAAGTGATGGGCAGGAATAAGCATCGCCATGACCCTGCTCCGCTTCTGCATTACATGATGCAAACCTCTTTAAGTGGTGATCGCTCCCAATCATTTCATATCTCACAGACTCCTCACTCACGGCTGACAAATCCCATATTCCCCACATCTCTCACTCCCCAGGCCAAAATATTGAAAATCTTTACACTCCTCTTTGTATACATTTTAGTAAACCAGCACTAAAAGTGTCCTTTCTTATCAGATTAAAACATCTTCCATTTTTTTACACATAGTCTTTTCATAAATGTACATTATCAAGGACATATTGCTTACAGGAGATTGCGGGTAACATTCTTGAGGAGTGATGCCACCTGTGTCCTCGGAGACATCGAAAAAGGGAGGCGGGACGGGGGGGTTAGGTAAGGATGTGAGGGGAGGTGGTTCTATTTTTTTCGCTCCAGGTAGTTGGATGGGACCCAGCCCTTGCGGGGGAGCAGGCTGTCCTGCACCTGGCAGTACCACCATCCATTGGGGTTTCTCTCCAGGACCTCCAGACAGGTTCCCTCAGTGAAGCCCATCGTCTCCTCGTCGCCACGGTAGTCAGCGATTGACACGTACACGTCCCTGCCAAAGTTATTGTGGATCAGTTGGCTTTTCTCTATCGGCTTGGGCCGGACTGCGGACACAGGGATGCCGTTGCGTTGGTTTACATTGCTTGTGCTGAAGGCGCTCCCCGAGGAGCCCAGGCTGGAGCGCTCGGCGGGCCGCGTCTGACTCTCGACCACTACATGTGGCCGCACGGTGCTGAAGGAGGCGTTTCGGCGGACACCAAGAGTGGCAGAACCAGAGCTATAGTGATCACTTCTACCGAGTGATTCGTTTCTCCTCAGAGAGCCCGTCATGTAGTGCGCATCCTTGGGTGGCTGTGTTGTTGTCACGTATACAGACTGAGGCCTCACCGCCACCTGACGAACCCCGTTTCTCATTCGCACACCTCCGTTCACCAACAGAGACGGCTTGGAGAAGCCACCGGGGGGCTTGGAAGGAATGGGCGGGGTATTCCTTCTCATGCCTGGATGCTGCTGGGGCAGACCCTGAATATTGATGTTATTGAGGGCCAAGACGTGCTGCTCGTTCTTCTCCAGGCTGTTGGACTTACTGCCACCACCACTCCCGTGTCCATCTGAGTCCCTCCCACCAGCACCACCCACGTGTCTGACAGGTTCCAGGTAGTAGGAGGGAGCCCAGCCCTCCTCTGAGCCCCAACGGATATACCACCAACCGCTCCCCTGCTTCTCCAGGACCTCCACCTCCACCCCAGCTGGGAAGCTGATCTCAGAGTCTTGAACCTTCTTGTAGGCGTCCAGAGAGCGGTAAGCACTGGGGCCTTCCACATCGGAATCCCCGCGACTCCCTTTAGAGTGAACTGAGGAGAGATCTGAGGTGCTGCGTGAACACATGGAGTCCTCCGATGAGATGACAGATGCAGTTTCGGAGTCGTCCCCTCGGGAAGGTTTGATGCTGTGTCGATACTGACTTGTTGGCCTCAGCTGCCGTCTCAAAGAAGTGATATCCATCCTCTCAGGGCTCTGTGGCTCGGATTTGGTCAGAAGGGGTTTGGGTCTGACAGAAGGCTTGGGCCTGGTGGAGGGACTTTGACCTATTCTCTGCTCCACATCCCGACTAAAAGGAGGGACTTTCTTGGGTCCTCTGCTCAATTCATCAGATGAAGAGAGCGGGCTGTTGTCCTGGGACCTGAAGCTGATGTCCACGTGTCTGCCCAGGGTCTGACTTCTGCGATTCATCTCTGGCGTCATCGTCTTCATTGGCCTACCAGCTAGAGGCGAGGATCCAGAGGGTCTTCTTGGGACTGTGGAGGAGTGGTAACTCTTTGGGGAGTTGGGCTCACTGGAACCTTTGGCTGAGGGTGCTTCAACCCCGCTGCTTGGCCTGAAACCATCGTTCTCGTAAATACATTCTTCTTTTGTGACCTCCTCTACAGACCTGTAAGAGGCTCTTCGACGGCTGAATGCGGGAGACGCCTTACAGACAGGAGGGGAGGCTTTGCAGGAAGGAGGGGAGCTGCGGTACTTGTCGCTGACCACGTTGCTGATCTTCACATCCAGGGGGCGCTCATCCTTCAAAGAATCTGTGTCAGACTCACCTTCGCATCCAATTGCTGGGATATCATATTCAGGTTCCTCGTACACAGGCCTGGTAGGTGGCTCTGAGACCTTGGAGGCAGAGTTACCCGGAGGGGGGGCCTCTTCAGGTTCTAGTTTTTTCACAGGCGGAGCAGGAGGCGGGACTTTGGGCCGGGTCAGGGTGCTGGTTCGACGGCTGAGGTTGGGTTTCTTGCGCTTGTCGATGTAGGAGCAGGGGGCCCAGCCCTCCTTCTCTCCGATCTGTACGTACCACCAGCCTCCAGGGTTCTTCTCTATCACCTGCACAACAAAGGTCAAAACCAGTTATTTTTAATGAAATCAATTATTTGTCTACTGAAATGGGTTAGAATTAGGACAGGGAGATGGATACCTGTTCTGACTTAAGATATGATCAAAGACCTAAAGCAATATTTATCAAAATGAAAATTATCACATCACAATACAGCCTTTTTTCACAAACATTAATGGATTGCAGTCTGTCTGAAGTTTCCATCTCAACATGAAAAACACTCTATATTGTTATCTTCACATGAGCCTCTGCAGAGATCTTTCTACATCAAACACAAATTTCAAGGTCATAATTCTATCGCCTCAGCTTCCCTGTCTGTCTGTGAAATACATATTCAACAAGGACCGTCAGTGTCATCTCAGTGACATCAGTGTAGCTCCAGCCTCTTACATCAGCCTTCTGTCCTCCACGGAAACTGATGCCATCAGAGATCGAGGACTGGAAATCTGCTATAGTGTAATACTCTGCTTCCACAGCAGGGGGCTCTGGTGGTTTAGGCAACTGGAATCCCTGTACAGCAACAAAGGAGGAGAGATGAACCACTGACATCATCATTGTATTGTGTCTGACTGAGACTTCACAATGAATACAGCTAAAGACGTTAAGATAACTCTGTCAATTCTGGTATGATACGAGTTATGACTGTGCACGATAATAATGTCACAGTGTGTACAACATATATGTTTGCACGGATTCAAAATATATCAGAAAAGCTGGAATTGTACATGTGTTGTCGCTGTTCTTTAATGGTAGGAAAGGTTGCAACACTTTGAGATTTTCACAGTGGTTGAACACATCCATTTGTAATTTAGCAGCTGTTATAGAGGAAGTATTCACATCCTTTATTAAAACACTAATACGCCTTGAAAATTATAGTAAAAGTAAGTATGTAATAATTATAGCAAAAAAAGAAATGTAATTACTTACAGTATTTGACTGTTATGCTATTAGATATTATATCATAGCCTTATTATAATATCATAGCCACACACACACACACACACACACACACACACTCAGACAGGCACGCACGCACACACACTAATGTCTGCAGAGATAAGTTTTTGTGTGTTTTTTTGGTGGACATAAAACGTAAATGTTGAGTGTTTTCTTCTTTGTCAGCCACTTTGTGCCAACATTCATGTTGGTGGATGTCACTGCTTTCTACCGTTTCCTCTGTGTGTGTGTGTGTGTGTGTGTGGGGGGGGGGGGGGTGGGTGTTTGTGTGTGTGTGTGGGTGGGTGTGTGAATAAGAGAGATGCTCACTCATGGCACAGGTGGGATTCTCCGTTCGCTTGCATTTTTTCAATATTAGTAATAAGCCAGAAATAATTACTGCATGGTTAAAAGTACATTTCCAAAACTTGTTATACCATGAGACTAGGATATTACAGCAGCTCTCATGAGTGTTGTGCCACAGAGCTAAATAATAATTTACTCTTTTATTGGTTTATTTTGATTCACGGTTTTTACTGTGAACTTTCTCAGCTTTTCTGTGTTGCAAATGTGCGAGAACGCTCTTCACTTCTGTGATGTTGACATGTCTCTGTTGAAGATACAGTGATGTTAAAGAATTCCCTCTGGGTATTTTCAGGAAGCAGCAGCTTGTGAGGGGTCTTACCAAGTTGGTGTCTCTCCTTGGGGGAGGTTTCTGTCTCAGATTTGG
This sequence comes from Limanda limanda, assembly GCF_963576545.1. Classification (NCBI taxonomy): domain Eukaryota; kingdom Metazoa; phylum Chordata; class Actinopteri; order Pleuronectiformes; family Pleuronectidae; genus Limanda; species Limanda limanda. Next base: position 29,625,203 of record NC_083637.1, on the reverse strand, counting down.
AGACCCTGATAAATAAAATGACAGCTGATGAAAAACTTCAAGTTACAACCTCTGCACACATTCTTAGTATGTGAGTGATTCCACACAGCAAACATTTTCAAATCCCACAGCCTCACAGGTTAGTGTGATTACAAATAACTATAATTACATCATCACCACCACCATTAGATACACAGGGCATGTTTCTTACCTACAGCATTGAAGCCTACACAAACAGGAAATGACATGTCTTAATATCTCATAAGAATCCTGCTCCCTATAGCTACACCGATTCATTTGCTGGTACAGAAAGATCAATGTCTTGTGTCATACCACAAATACTCACCAATTTCCACTCTGTGCGGGGCCACTCTTGCAACAGCTGGGGACCCTGGCTCGCCCCTCCCTTTACTTTCGTTTAGAGCGGCGCTCGCTGCTATCCCCAGACACGGGCTGTTGGTGTCACGGCCTGCACTCAGCCTCCTGCCAGTCTCAGCGTTGATTTCAGAGCTAAAGGGCATGGGCAGGCTGATCTCAGTCTTGGTGATGTGGCGCTCCGGCGTGGTGCTGCCTTCTCCGTCGGTGTGTATGTCCTTCTCGCTGACCGACTTCTTTTGCAGCAGGTTGCTGATTTCCATGATGTTGCCGATGATCTCCACTGGGCCAGTCAGGGTCTTCTTGCGGGGGGAGAGATCGTCTTTCAACTTTTTCAAGTATGAGGCCGGGGCCCAGCCCTCTTTCCCCAAGTATCTGGAATGCATAAAGAAGGGATGATTGATATTTTAGTTTGCTGAACTATTCCTTGTTTAACTATTTAAAGGGTATTTGCACCAATTTTACACATAAGTGCTAGTTAATTCCTGAAGCGTTTCATTGGACTTCCCGTAGGCTTTAGCATTAGAAAGCCTAAATTCTATTAATTATGGGTGTACGGAGTTTGAAAGCTAAACTAAATCAAACCAAATGGTGGTTTTCCGTGAAATATAGTTCCAACACAAAAGACAAAAAATCTGGATATCTGTGTTCCTCTTGTATCATCTGTTATTCAAACCGTCTTTTGTGACTCCTTCAAATGGAATTACTGAGGAAAACACTAAAGGACAGCAGAGTGAATATGATGAAACAATCTACGCCTAAAATAAATGAACAATTGTAAATGTGCATATTCTCTTGCATTCAACCCTCTAATACACAGAGTGAGATGCTGTGTATTGAAAAAATGACACTATTCTAATTCAAGCGAGGTAGAGACAGCCAGAGGCAGTAAACAGACAACATAATGTATGCAAGTAGACGCTGCTTCCCCACATTTCAACATTTGTTGTTATGCTCAATGAGTCACTTTAAAATGCTTTGTGAAACAATAAGCAATGTTCCAAATGCAACTGAGTCATTTGCCTCTAGGTGTACGATTTGCTGCTCTCTCTCGAGAGAGAGAGCGATCCAACTGCGACCACAAGGAGTCCTCGTAACTCCAAAAAATGCCCCATGCTTGGACTTGGCTGCTCAGAAATAGGCCTAGTGAGAGGAGCATGACTCAGACGGACATCTGGAGGATTATTTCTTGTTGGACAGCTCTCTGAGATGATACGCTGTGCATTGCAATGACGGCAGAGGAGTGAACAAGCTGCATGAACTAGCAGTTTGTGTCTGCATGTCAATATCTGAAAAAGATAATCTGCACACCTAAGGCTCCTGTTAAAGGATTCAACAGTGATGCTTCAAGTACAAGGCTTTTCCTTAGACTTCTGATAAAGACACAGAGCTGCCATCTTAAATATCCACAATCCATTGGGAACAAATCACGTGATGTATCAGCAATACAGAATATATAGACTACATATCATAGTAGATATACATATAAAAAATAGTGCAGAAAAGACAAAACACAACAGCTGGTATTCCGTATTAGGAATACCATTCAGGTTAATAGCCGACATAGATACTCAATATTAGAGGTGAGTAAGTGATGTTTTGTTGATCGAGCACACATCCAATACATTTTCAATGGATGTGTGTTATGCATGTTATCCATTTATTACAAATATCACAGGAGCAAAAACACCTTTAAGACTGCGTGTGTATATTTATATTTATAAGCATGAACACTCTTAACATGCATTTGTCTGTTCGACGCCACGAGGCAGCATGTGATAGCAATCAGCTGTGCAGCGGAGCTCCACTCTTATTCCCCCGGGGATACAAGGAAACAAACAACTGGCAGGAAGTACACTCTGGCTTGGTAAACAACACACATGTGGTAACATGCAGAGAGACACACACATACACATTAGACTTCCCAGGCAGAGCAGCCAGTTGATCGGTGCACAGCGCCATATGTTAATGGTTTCTCCTCAATACCATTACGCAAATTAGAGCTGCAGGAAACCGCTGCCTTGAGCACGGCGCTAAGCGATGAGTCTTGTGAGCATTGTCAGCGTACTCCGAGGACCCGTTCCCTTTGAAAGTGGATGAAATTTGACATATTCCATTTCTCGCGACTGTGTGGGGTTGACGCAGCGGCCGTTCTGTCAGTGTCTGCTCACCTGATGAACCACCAGCCCTCCAGGTTCTTTTGGATGACCTCCACGGTGACCCCTTTCTCAAAGCTGACTTCATCCTTCCCTTGACTGGTGTATGGCTGAATCGTCACATATTTCTCTTCTGGAGATGACGAGAGGAACAGGAAAGAGAAAAAGGGGCAAAGTGAGTGAAATGTTGTCCTCAGACTCTCACATTGTTCAGTTGAACCACGACATAGTTAACACTGTCCGAAAAATCCTTAGGAAAAAAAAAATGGTTAGCGTGACTTACTTAGAAGACTCTTGACTATTTCCATACCAACACAGACATAGCCCTCTCCCCTGGACATACACCATCATGTGAAACAGCTTCCTCTACTGGCTGAACTTTACCCTCTTGATGTGGCCTCATTCAATCTGTTGGGCTCTGAGCCAGTGATAATACTAATCATAAAAATAACATTATTTATACAGCCCAGTTCACACAGCAAGTGCGACTCAAAGCGCTTCACATCAATAACACATATACAGTGTGTTCATGTCCCTCTGGAGGGAGATTCCTCCACTAGCTGCAGGCCAACATCAGGGCCTCCGTTGAGGAGATACGATTTTTGGACCAGGCTCAACCCTGTCAGATCCCTATCTGACCGCCACTCCTCTCTCACGCTCCGCTGGGCTCCCAAGACCCTGTAGGGGAGGAAATCCTACAATGGGTTTAGTGGGGAGCAAGGGAAGGTTCTGGGATTTACAGACACCAATGCAGAAGAAGGGAGCAGCGAGGGAGATGAAAGATTGGTACATAGAAGCAGATCAAACCAGGCTGACTTTGAGGAAAGAGAATGTGACCTTAGATGGCTGAGGGGAGTAAGACATGTGAGGGGCATCGATGATATCTCTGAGGTATGGATGCATGCTTTCCAAAGGAGGGGTTTGTCCAGCCGGCGGGGATCCCAGTTCCTCTGCTGCCGATCCTTTCAGAGCAGCTGAGGTCAATAATGTGGAGAGGAGTGGAATGTCTGGCCTTAAACCTGGATTTGCAAAGCATGTTGTGTGTGTGTGTGTGTGTGTGTCAGTGTTTGTGTGTGTGTGTGTGTGTGTGTGTGTGTGTGTGTGTGTGTGTGTGTGTGTGTGTGTGTGTATGTGTATGTGTATGTGTTTGTAGAGGCTGGAGTGAGGACTTGCAGATGGACAAGGAACAGTGTTGGGGAGTAACGGAATACATGTAACGGCGTTACGTATTTAGAATACAAATTATGAGTAACTGTATTCCGTTACAGTTACAAAATAAATAGATGGTATTCAGAATACAGTTACATTGTTGAAATCAGTGGATTACATGATGGTACTTCTCGAGTTTATTCACTCTCTCGTAAATCCACCGGCGGCAAAGCCCCCAGGAAGCAGCTGGAGACCAGGGCTGCCGTAAGAGCGCCCGGGCCCCCGGCGGCGTGAAAGAGCCTCACCGCGACCGGCTCGGGACACAGGCCCGGGACCGAGGCTCTGAGAGAGTTCCGTCGCTACCAGAAATCTACGGAGCTGCTGATCGGCAAGCTGCCCTTCCAGCGCATGGTGAGAGAAGACCGACCTGCGCTTCCAGAGCTCCGCTGTCATGGCTCTGCAGGAGGCCAGCGAGGCACGCCGGGTTCACGACGGACGCTGAAGCGCCGGGCAGCGCTAATAATATCACCCGTTGACCCAGAAGTATAAAAGCATATGGTCACTTGTTGCTCCAACATTAACTGCAACAGCGTCCCAATTTAATGTCATCTATCTTCAAGAACTTCTCCGCTGTTTGCTCCGTTCAATGTCGGGTGTCGAGGGTAAATTACGTATTCTCCGCCCCCCCCCCCCCCTCTCTTTTTATCTTTATGACTGCTTGTGTGTCTGTAGTGGATGGGCAGAGGGGGGCATTTAATAATGTGATCGTTAAAATATTAAAATTAAAACTCAGAAGGGGAATACAAACTATGGGATGCATACTTTATCATTTATATCATATAAAATGTCATCAATATCGTTTAAAATCATTTTTCAGTGTGTTTCCTAGAGCGATACGCTCGCGTCAAGCGCAAAAAATAGACTCGACGCCGAAGCGATCGCCGCATCGGCGGAGAGAGAGGACAACGCCGCAATCATACACTTAAAAAATGCAATACAAACCGGAAGTATTCCAAGTATTCAGAATACGTTACTCAGATTAGTTAATGTAATGGAATACGTTACAGATTACATTTTTGGGCATGTATTCTGTATTCTGTAACGGAATACGTTTTGAAAGTATCCTTCCCAACACTGACAAGGAATAACAAATGGGATGGCTTACAGAGGAATCTGGAACGTTTACTTCAATGTGTGTGCTTGTTGCATCTAATTCCCAGAAATGAAATTTGAAATTAATCATATTTATTAACCACATCTGTGTGTGTGTGTGTGTGTCTTTCATGGGCGGTACACATGCCTCAGTGTCCATCTCTGAGTGTGTGTGTGTGTTTAATTGTGTGTGTGTGTTGGCTCCGGCGTCACACTGCAGGGACCGAGTAGTGAGTTGAGCGGGCGGTCAACGGCTCAGAGCGTGAGGCTCCTCCCCTGCCGACTACACAGTGAGGTCACTTCACCGTCAGTAGCCGATCTGCACCCTGAGAGAGGTCGAGACACCCTGATCTGGCTTTGTGTAAGAGTGACCAGAGGAGAAGCTCAGTCATTTAATTTAATTTGAGTTCCAAATGTGCCCTCATTTTATTGTTATGCTCTCAGGAGCAAGTCCTCATCTTCTCTATCAAGCAAGGAATAACAAGGCAAAGAAATCTCTGTCAGCAAACAGGACCCAGATTATACGACTGCTTTCTTCCATTAGCAAATTACATCCTCTGAGAACATAAATCCTACGTGAATGGTCTTTGTATTTGTCCTTTGCCAGTGCTACTAAATCAAGCTGTATCCCAAGTGTCTCTGCAGAGCTGTAAAACCTCACTCACTCACGTCTTATCACCAGCTCAGCGATGCACAGACAGGGACAGTGGCGCCTCCATTCACAAAGACAGGGATTGGATGGAAGGATGGAGGCAACATGGAAAGACTGAAGTTTGATGTTCCTTAAATTCTAGTCTTGAATAATTATTCTTGTTTTAACAGTGATACAAATTTGAAGATAACTTCATAACCCGTTTTCTACACACTGCACAGGGTGCTTTAACTCTCTGGCACAGTAGCCACAAAGTTACTCCACACAAACCATACCTGCACTGTCTGGTGCACATCTTTTCCAGGTGTGACCGAAGCTAAGTGGAAATATGTTAAGGCAGAAGCAGACAGACGTGCACCTTAATTGGAAAACATGTCGACAGACAGTGATGCAGTCACAAAGCAAAGAGAGCTGGTGAATGAAAATTTGGAAAATCTGCAGGAGCTGATTTTGACATGACTCCAGGAAGCAGCAGCTGCAGTTTCACGCTCAGACTATTTTCAACAGTGGAAAAAAGAAAAGCTACTGGTCCAGGAGCTGGTAGCTTGTTTGCAACGCAGCCAGTAACCATCCCACTGTGCTGTCTGACCTTACATCAGGCTTTATCAGGGTTTCCTTCAACCAATAAATTACAGAGGTAAACTGCAGTATTTCTAAATCCATCTTTGATAAATCAAGTTGGTTGCCCAGATAACACTGTTCCCCTGACCTGATGAACTGCACACTCTGGTTCCAGTTCACAGGATGAAAATACGTATCCTTTAATATTGCTACTTTTGTCCCCCTGTGAGTCAAAGGCAGTTGAGTTGCTACATGAGCTAGGCGGGGGGGGTAATGGTCTCATGTCTCTGAACAGCTACCACTGCTGCGCCCCTCAAAACCAAACAGAGGGAAGAACGTGGAATTGAGGCCTCGACTGCCGGAGCTGTGCATAGCACGTCAATCTTTCTTTTCCATGGTTCGAATGTGTGTTTTTAGAAAGCAGCAGGGGTCCAGGTTGTTTTCACATGAGTGTTATTTCTGTCCTGTACAGTACGTTAGTCACTGCATGCTCTCCAGAGTGGAAGCACGCACCACTGGACCTGAGCTTGCTCTGTTCCATCTCCTCTGATTGTGCACTAATCTACAGGATGCCCTGCTGCCCGGTGGTCTGGACCAAAAGGGAGAAGTGGGTAACACGAGCCCGTCCAGCCGGGCTATATTATGATAATAACTATGAGGCATTTGATTGGAGCCCTGACAAATACTGGAACCAGACAGGTGCCTCACTGATGGTCTGAGAACGTCTGGGTAAGAACGCACCGACTTTGGAGAGGTCACTGTTTTCTCAGACTGAGACTCATGTCTCTCTTTCAGCCTTAGAGCAGCAGTGACTCAAAACCAAGAAATCTGCCAAATGTAAAAATTAAAAACGCATTAGGGCGGCTGTGGCTGAGGGGTAGAGTGGTCGTCCTCCAACCTGAAGGTTGGCGGTTCGATTCCCAGTCTGAACCATCTGCATGCCGAAGTGTCCTTGGGCAAGATGCTGAACCCTGAACGGCCCCCCATAGAATAACAAAGTGCTGCAAGTAGATGCACTGTATGAATGTGTGTATGAATGGGTGAATGTGAAACTGTACTGTAAAGCGCTTTGAGTGGTCTTCATCAGACTAGAAAAGCGCTATATAAATACAAATCCATTTACCATTTCCATGTTTGTGCTTTTTTGGTAAGAATCAAGCAAAATGTGAAAGTCGTTAACAGACTTAAAACCCAGAGGGAGGCTTTATCTAAGCAGCAACACAAGAGCCAGTTATGTTTGTGGGGCTCAGCGGCTGTCGAGGTTGTTGCATTCGTGCTGTGGGGCCTGAAACTCCTTAATTATCCAGATCTGTTTAATGCACTCCAGTTATTTGGTTGCTCAGTGAGAGCTGAAGAGTGTCCAAGTTTGATGGAGTGCGATTTGAGATTTTACTGTCGGAGCTGACTCATGGCCACCCAATAAGCTGCTCCCGGTAGACAGCCGGGGCCAGTTGTTGTTGGCTGACGAGCGAGGGTGTAAATTAGGTTGTTTACCATATGGCCACAGAATATGTGAAGAACAGGAGAGAGAGGCCACAGAATTAGGCTCTTCAGAGGTACCATATACATGTTTCCACTGTATGAGGTAAGAGTATATTGGATGAGCGTCTCTTTTATTGTCTCACCCTAACCCTTCCTCAAGAACAATTGTTATTCACATTTGATCACTTAGAATAAAATTTTACAAAATCACCTCCAGTCAAAGGTTTTGTTTTAGATTCGTGTGACCTGCTGCATCTTGGGCTCACGATAACTGAGCATCACCTGCACATTTTTGACTTATCCTTTGTGTAAATGCTTAAGGTTTATCTAAGAATGTGCTTTATCTTTTGTATATGAATTTTTTTTTTATTAGTGCTTTGATTCGGTGGGATCTTCCTTTAACTGTTTCCTATTGTTTGCTTTAAATGTTTTCATCATTAACGTGTAAACCACGTTCTAACTGTTTTTTGAATGGCATTAAATAAATAAAGTTTATTAACAAATTATTATTATATACATACTAACACTTATATGCAGTCTCTACAATATGTGTTTTTTTACTCTGTGGAGAGAAAATGACTCAGCTTTCCTTATGGCTACCTGGGTGGGTGTGATGTATATACAGAGCTCTATTTCAGTGCTGGTGCAGAGTGCAGAGGTTTCACAGGTGAAGTTTGCTTGGTAATTCTGTTACTCGCCATTTGCTCCACAGGAAAGAGAGGTGTGGAACTATTTAATCTTGTCTAACATCATAAAACCCTCATTTACATTTTGGATATATTTCCTCTTTTGTGTGCTCACATGCGATTATGCAAAATGTTTTATTCCCTACAGTTTATAAAGGACTTCTATGCTGTAGGCCTTTCCTGTAGTCTGGTGGCTCATTCGCAGCCATCTGAGGGAGGTGTGTATCTCTTCTATCTACAGTCTCTAGTAGCAGTGATGTTGTGCACAGTCCAGCCACAGTTACACACTTCAGATCCACTGCTTAAATCTTCTGCAACTGGCATCAGACTTTTGCAGAAACCTTTGTGCTCATCATGTGCACATCAAACATGTGGATTTGATGAATTATGCTGTTGTTTTTTACGCTTGGATCCTGAAACACAGAAAACAGTTCACACAGTCTCTCTCCTCCTCTCTACCCACAGGAATGTCGGCTCTTAAACACCAGGTTACCAGATCCTCTAATGAGTCTGGTAACACTAAAACCTGTTTAATTAGATTACAGGAAGAGTTGTTATTTTAAAGGTCCTAATGTCTTTATTCCTTTTCACTATTCAACCGTCAGTTGCTGTGTTGATTCTACTTCTCCTCTACACTTACGTATTAGTTGACAGCAGATGGTGATGGATCACTGTATGACAGTTGAAAGGTCCTGCTACGCATATAGAGTACATGATGAACGTCAGATCCTCAGCACATCAAGAGAGAAATCAGATGTGAATTCAAGACACATCATCAGTGTATTTGAGCGGCTGTATACATATTTGACAGTCTGTAGGTCTCAGACAACCAGAGGTATCTTATGAGGAATCCCCACTGCAGGGTTTTCAAACCGTCAGTGCATCATGACCGGAGGAACCCTGCTTCAAACGGGGAATACAAGTAGTAAATGCCATCTTTGTCACAACCTCTGTCACGGCCACTTCTCATAAATTCTTTCTGATCAAGGCATTGACGGCCAAATAAATATCAAAGCTGGAACAACCCCATCACACCGGGCAGGCTTCATGAAAATAGAACAAATGGAATGGAATCATTCATCTGGGTTATGTGTACATTTACCCCAAATGTGTATGCTATGTGTGTTTGTGTGTGTGTGTGTGTGTGTGTGTATGTGTGCGTGCGCCCACAGTCGCTATGTTCACCTCTGCTCTGCTGACGGTTGACTATACCCCCGAGGGTCCAGCGGCGGTCCAGCCTCTTCAGATGCGCCTTGCGTCTCTTAGTAACTGATGAGGATGAGGAGCAAATTAACAAAGAAAACAAAGAAACAAACATGGAGTTATTGTGACAAGCAGAGTTAGAAACGTGAGCAAAAGCAACACACAAAAAACAGTTGTTATTAGCAAAGAAAAAGGTTTCTTCAGGACAAAGGCAAATAAACAACTTGTGGGCTCTGTGTGGACTCACTGTGTGGACTCAAAGGCAATAATTCAAAGGTGAAGGATTAAATTTGAGCTTTATTCATATGTTTTCAGTATAGATTGTGGTTAACCACCATGTGTTATACAGCATTAGCATTAGCATGGTGATTTGATTCATACCTTTTTAACATTTTACCACACTAAGCATAATGTACATTGATTTGCTATAGTTAAAAAGGTCAATCTGAAAATAACCTGCAATAAATCCCATCTTTGTGTACATAATGTGTAGTTATGATAATGGCAGAAAGACGTCAATTCAGTTAACCTCCCCCCCACCACATACACACAGATCCCCCCTCATACACTGAAACCCACCTCACACACTCAACCCCACCTGACTAACTCAACCCCACCTCACACACTGAACCCACATTACACACTGAACCTCACACACTCAACCCCACATCACACACTCAACCCCACCTCACACATTGAACCTCACACACTGAACCCACCTCACACACTGAACCCACCTTAATGTGAAATAAAAACAAAAACCACAGCTGCCATAAGCTGACAGTGATCATAAATAACCTTTTCCATATATCTCTCTGCACACATATCACCACAGCCAGCAGCCAGACATCTTGCTCCAGTGTTGGGTTTCACTCTGTCAAGAAGGTAAGTAGAAAGCTACAGCAGGACTTTCATAAACAAAGAGCCTTCTGTGGGGCAAAGAATTCCCATCATATGAGGGAGGAGTTTCATTGTGTGCCGTCCAACCACAGACCTCAGCTAAATCAAAGGATTTCACATCACTAAAACTATTATTCATGTATTATTTCGACAATTAAATGGGATAAAAAGCCTTTCACAATTTCCCACAGTCAAAGAGACATTTTTAAATACTTTGTTTTGTCGAACATACAGCACTGCACAGTCCAGTCTTACGTAAACCACTCATACAGTGAATTATGCAACAAGCCACATTCACACACAAACCCACATACACACTGATGGCCCAACAATCAGCGGTAATTTGGGATCAGGGATTAGCTGTGGTTTCTTGACATCACAACCAGAATCCATAAATGAGGAATCAATTATATTTCTGAATATAAATGAGGAATACATTTTAAGCATCCAATTAAGCACATTTCTTCTTCTTGCATTTTTCTTTTTAGGGAAACACGTTGTTACATTTTTAAGAAACGTGCTGTTTATATGAAGTTTGTTATTTTCATTATATAACATGTGATATATAGCATCCAATTAAATGAAAAACATATTACATGTAATTGTCAAAGTAATCTGCAATTGCAATAGGACTAATTCTGATAGATCAGCTCATGTCCATTTTTTTTGTGTCTAGCTACAAAAGGAAGAAGGTTGGATGACAATGATTTGTATTGTAGCATAAATAAACATAATGTTAATTTATGTTAGTTGATGATAACTGTCAGGAGTAGGGTTGGGTACCGAGAACCGGTTCCAATATGGAACCGGTTCCAATACAACCGATACCTACCCGGACCGAAATGCAACGGAGATTTCGGTGCCTCATTTCGGTACCTGAGCCAATCAAAGCCTGAGGTCTCCGCTCGTCCCGCCTCCTCACACTTCCGCACCTTCCTTCACGGATGTCGGCCGTGGCTGCCGGTGGACAGACTCTTGTCTCCGCGCTGCCCGCGCCCCGCGTGCGTCAGGGCTTCCGTGCAGGTGGTGGGGGGGGAGGATCTCCTCGCGGGACCTCTCCCCTCCGCCGGGCGCATTTCCTCCTTGGCGGTGCGCCGCGACCGGCTCCGGGTCGGCTTGGAAAGGCTCGGGGCGGGAGGAACGAAGACCACGCCGAGAAATGTTTCATAAAAGCGTCCGCATTTTAGGGGGACGAAGGCGGGGGGCCGAAGCCTGCCTGCGACAGCCCCAGCCGCGGAGACACGGGGGTCTCTGAGTGCTCAGGCACCGGAGTCAGAGTCACGAGTCAGAGTGTGTGTGTTTTGTATTTATTTTTATTTATTTAAGTATAGTGTAAACTTTTGTTAACAGTTCGTATGTTATTCATAGTTTTAAGTTAAAAAGGGTTTTGTATTTATTTATATTTATAATCTACTTTAAACAGTTAATATATTTGGCAATAAAAAAAGCCTTTCTTGGTCAAGCATCGTTTTGTGCACTTTTTTGAAAAAAGTATCGGTTCAGGCACCGTTTAGGCACCGGTATCGTTTTAAAAGTATCGGTTAGGAACTGGTATCGGATAAAAACCAAACGATACCCATCCCTAGTCAGGAGCTGACATGACTATGAGTTCAGATCATATTTGCATCAACTGTTATTTGATGCATACAGTATGTTAGTGGGCGTCTGTAGCTCTTCTGTGCTGAGCTCTCCACCTCTTTCATTACGTATAAGATCAAAACTTGTATAAAAAAAGTAGCTGTCATAACATGATGAGTCATTTCCCCATCTTAGTGCATTCTCCGAGGCCACATGAAGAGCAAACACGTTAATGAGGGGAAGAAGGGATAGGCACAACACTTCTATTTCATCTATTTCCACTGTGGTAATTCAATTCCTTCTGTGTCACTCAGTCTCTCCATCTCATATCCTCTCTTCACCCCCGATCTCTCCATCTTTCCCTCTGCTCGACATGCGCCCTCTCCGTTTGTTCCGTTCTGCTTCTTGTCATTTCCTCTTCCCTTTGATTCCCCTTTGCTTCCTCTCTGCTTTCCATCCGTCCCACTGAGCGCCACCCTGCTCCCGTTGACCTCCTAATTGAAATATCAGCTCAGGGAAGGCACACAGGGAAATGTTATTTCGAGGTAATTTCAACGGAGCCGGGCATCGCCTGTCGGTTCCTCTCCAGCTAGCTGAGCTGTCAGTGGAATCAGGTTGCAGACCACGCAGAGATAATGAGATGTAAGAGACGACAGGAAGCGAGAAGGGGGAGATCAGAAATGAGAAGTGACGATGTGTGCAAACACAGAGACACCAGGCCTAATGGGAAACTGGGGGCCACTGACAGAGGATTGAGGAAGTGTGTGTATGTGCATGCATGTGTGTACTTGTACGTAGCTGAGAGCTCAATCACGTCCTGCATGAATTCACTTGAGTGCATTGGTTAACAGTCGGTGAGAAAACCAAATATGATTAGAGAGTGTGCCTTTTAAAACAGCTGCCAGATTCAGGATTAAGGTATAATTGCGGTTTGATATAATGTGGTTTAGATAGTTGAGTTTAACCCTTGACTGCTTGCTTCTTACCCCATTAGACATCTTTATTAATTTTAATGTTGCGTTGTCAGTGATCAACAGAGTTCTCCACTGATTTAGCATTGCACTCTCGTAACATTGTCGGACTCACAATGATCAGAGGAAAAACGAAGAAAAAAGCCCGGCATATTAGCATCGATACATCGTCTTCATTGCTCCTCGTGTTCTCTGGCGTCAACGTTAAACACAATTACCCACTCATCTTCGAAAAGTTTGGTAGGAGATTCAGGTGTGTTATGCTCGTAGCGGCGAATGTCACCTTCAGCTGCTGGACTGACAGCAGGAGGTGTGTTTGGCTTTCAAACTTCACACCCACAAACTTTAGTCTGACTCAAGTGACTCACTTGTGTAAAATCCCTTTGTGAGTTCCCCTTTGAGGCCATTTACATGGAACATGTCATAAATAAACAGAATGGACATGTGGCAGCCAGTCATAGACCATCTGACTTCTAACAATAAGATAAAAGACTTCTAATAATAAGATAAAAGATCTCTCTCTCTCTCGCTCTCTCTCGCGCTCTCTCCCATTCTCTCTCTCTGTGTCTAACACACACACACACACACACGCACACACACACACACACACACACACAAAACAAACAAACACACTGACGGACTGGCCATTGGCACCACAAAAATAAATCCCAAGGTACTGCTTGAGCTGTGTGCATCTATGTCTATATCATCTATCTGTGAGGGACATATCGTGCTCAGCAGAATTTTGCTATTATTTGTTATGAAAGATGTCTCTGTTATGAGCGCTGCCAACATCTATTACATGTGTGAACGTGAGAGTGAAATAAAAAAAAATTAAGAATTGAATGAGAGCAGCAAATGTGTGACAACTCTGTTGAAGGTGTCATCATTCATGAACAGTGTGTGATTGTCTTTCAGAATGTGCACAGTTCCATGATGCATGCTGACTAGCACATCTTAATGAGATGGAAAATATTTCTTAGATAACCAAGTTGCACCTACACAGCATAACAAACATCCTTGTTTGGCAGGTATCTCTTAAGCATATTTTCACGTATCTCAATTAGATCTAAGATATGGTCTGAAACCAGCATTGGGCTTATGACACAGTGATGAAATGCTCCACTCGGGCAGTCAGACTAAACACTAGGGAGTAAAGGGTCACAACAAAATGAGGCTGCTTCAAGAGTTGCTGACTCCCTGGGGAGGAGAAAAGAATTTTCTTTGTTTCCAAAATATTGCAAATCCTTTGGCTGTGGTGTTGCGAGGGGTCTTCAAGGCTCCTAATATGTGACTGGAAGTGTGTTCGTGAGTGTATACGCAAGTTACTCAAATAAGGAGTCAATCAGTATGTCTTTCTGTCTTTTAGGAATCGAATAATACTGCGTGTGTGTGTCTCTGCGCTTACCTTCTCCAGTCCTGGAAGTTCCAAGATCCAAATCGTCTCTGGTTCCATTCTGGGAGTCCAAGTATGTAGCCGGCACCCAGCCCTGCTCCTCTGCTGTGCTGACAAACCACCATCCTGGAGAGAGAAAAGATTGTTGAGTAAAAGGCAGAGAGATGATCACATCAGCGTAGCTAACAACCATTAAGGCCTGTGGGATGGCACCAAGCATTATTCCCACATGGTGATTTACGCCAATCAATGGAAATTACATATCACATATGTCAGCAGGGACAATGGACCATGATGGTAAATGAGCACGATAGCCCATTAAGTCTGTGTATAACCCAATAAGCCTAATATGCAGGGCATGTCCGTATCAGAGTAACAGAGAGATATGAGACACCTGGAAGTTTCACCTACTTGGAAAGTTCTCATCATTACTAAACCAGGCTGAGAGAAACTGGAAAACAAAGTGTTGCAACTTTAAGCAAAACACAGATCACCAGAAGTTTAAAAAGCACTTTGGATCTGTGCAGGGGAACATTTCAATAAATTACTTTTCTCGACTTCCTATTTTGAAATGTCTTATTCTGCCAGACAAAATGCAGAGCTGCTGTCATCAACAAGCTTAGTGGCTCCCACTTGTGAAAATCAACATTATGCAGTATACTAACCCACAGACATCCAAGCAGCATTGTGAAGCTGTACTTATGAACAACAGTGTTTTGATTAAAAGGCTAATATCGTAGTAGTAATTATAACAAACTTAATTTTTGCAAAGATTTAAAATCTGATGTTGGTGTTAGAAGAAAAGTAGTCCGCAGATCACCAGAGTTCTTATAATTTGTCTTGAAAGGACCATGAGTGCCTTTACAAAATTCCACAACAAGAGTTGTGGAAACATTTCACTTAAACAAAACAAAAAGGCAAAATGTGGAAGATGTGGTATCACAAAATGGGAGCGTCTGTAGAGCAGTTTGTGTAATCTATTTTATATACAAACATTTCACTGAATATGTGATACACATAAGATGGTAAATGGTAAATGGATTTGTATTTATATAGCGCTTTTCTAGTCTGATGAAGACCACTCAAAGCGCTTTACAGTACAGTTTCACATTCACCCATTCACACACACATTCATACAGTGCATCTACTTGCAGCACTTTGTTATTCTATGGGGGGCTATTGAGGGTTCAGCATCTTGCCCAAGGACACTTCGGCATGCAGATGGTTCAGACTGGGGATCGAACCGCCGACCTTCAGGTTGGAGGACGACCACTCTACCCCTCAGCCACAGCCGCCCAGATGGTGTGGTAGGTCCACTTAAAGGGAAAAAAATTGATTTGGAAAATAAAGTAATAATATAACGAGAAAACTTTTTATGATATATTACATTTGTACATATATTTAAACTTTACAACTTTATTCTTGTAATATTACAAGTTGTGATATTACAAAACTATCTCAAAACCACAGCGTTTATTATGTCCCGAATACTAAATAATTTGACCCGTTGTTGCCAAACTTTTTTCTCATCTTATTCTACAGAACAATGCCACGTGCACTATCTCATGTGTGGAGACATTTCATCCCATCCAATGTAGAAGGAAAGGCTGTGTACATTTGCAAATACTGTGCAAAGACCTATGTTAAGAATGACACAAAGATGCAGAAGCATATAGTCAAGTGTCCAAATTTCCTCAGGGCTAAAATCAGCCTATAACAAAACAAAATGTTTATATTTATGTCTGTATATGACAAGGTAAATACAGTTAGTATAAATTATCCACAATTTCCAGTTTATTCCCGTTAATTCCCGTATATTCCTGTTAATTCCCGTTAATTCCTGTTAATTCCCATGGAAAGTTTCCAACTTGAATATTCCCGGAATTTTGCAACCCTAATTCTGACTGACCAACATTGCTGTCTCCAGAGCCCCACCACGTACAAAGCTGTGGATGACACATGCTTCCGTCGAGTCCCCACAGCATGCTGACTTGCTGCCATTGGAGATTCTCAAGGAATAATGTCCTGGAGCGCTTTGTAAAACAGTCAAGAACCTCGGAAACTTGCTGGATGGTCGACATTTTCCTAGAATACCTTTGGTTTCTTTCTTCCAGGTCTGAATAATCATGTTTCTTTAGGGAGTCTCGTGGAAGCGAAAGGCTTTTCCACTCAGGGCTGAATCATAAATCAACACTACACTGCTGCATTGAATTTGAACTCATTTCACATTAACCTTTACCCCGACCAAAGTGGTCGAGATCAGGCTCTGACTGACAACTGAAAATGAGAAGTATGTGATCACTCTTCTGTTATAGTATTCACTAGGGTGACTTTTAAGATTATAAAAACACATTTATATCCATCGATAGCATTTTGGAACCTTGTGTCATTCTCCAGCTCAATTGAAAAAAAGTATTAGTCCTGTCGACTTTGTAGCATTCCTATCATAACTAAAAATCTGTCACTTGTCTTAAAATGGGGAGATGTGGCTTAATTAGTGTTGCAGCATCTGGCTACAAAACAATGAACAACTCTCTCTCTCACTCTCTCTCTCTCACACACACACAAACACACTGTACATAGATGGTACAAGCTGGCACATACACAATATAAGTCAGGAGGGAATAGTAGTTGCTCTGAGCTTATGTTTGACCACTATCCCTTGGATTGAAATGGTCAACCCTGCTGTCTCAAGTGTCTGTTCCTGTGTAAGTGTGATTGAACGTGTGAGTGCAGTTATAGAGACAGTATAAAAAAGATGATTACTTCTCTTTTTCTTACTTCAAATGAGTCCAACAATTAGGTCATAACTGCAGCAGTGTGTTTACAGCCTCATGGCTCAGCTCTCTAATGTGGTTGGAGAAGCCAGGAAGAATCAACCCATCACACCCTTTTTTATTAGCAGGCAATACTATGAATCACATGAACACATAATATGAACGAGGTGGAAAATATATGCCTGTAACACGGAGAATGTGTATCATAAGGAAAGAAACAGTCATGGTAGCAGGGGGAAGCTGTGTTCCACAGCCACAGTATGAGCACGACTAAGCGTGACTGGGAACATGCATTCTTTTCAGATGACTGCAAAGCCCTGTTACAATGTAATACTCATAGCTGTGTGGGTAATCAATTAAATCATGTAATGCTTCAGGGTTTCCCCCAGTGCTGTATAGGCCTGGCGGGCCGCCAGGCTTTACTCCCCTCCCCCCCCGCCAGGCTAAGCGTCACTTGTTTTTTTTATTTAAAAAAAAAAAAAATCCGTCACTCGCACACATCAACAACACTTCACTTCCTCATTGAGCCCCGATCCCCAAGCAACCATCCTATTGGTCCAAACAGTCACATGTCCCACCCAGACCCCTTCACTTACCCTCGGACATCAGAACGCTCCTTCAACACAGTGTTTTACTGAACATACGTCCCCTTCAATGACCCTCAGACATCAGAACGCTCCTTCAACACAGTGTTTTACTGAACATAAGTCAAGACCAAACATAAACATAAACCTAGTCCGTTACACGATTAGGCTGCAGCTATTTGGTTTTATTTATTTAAAAAATAGGGTACTTCTTATTTCATACATTTTCCACAAATATGAGGAGGACTCAAATAGCCCTACAAAGTTCTGTGTTTAATTTATTTCAAAGTAGGCCGACACTTGCCTGTGTATTTTGGTTTGTTTGTTATTTTGTTGCTTGTCTGTTTGAGTAGCTGGCTGAAAGCAAAGAAGTAGTAGGCTTACCTTTTATTGGTAACCAAACTGTTACGGTTCATTGTTTCTGAAATAAGAGACCTGACTGCTATGTTCACAGCAAACTTGATTTTTTTTTAATATTAAGTAGGGCTGCCACTAACGACTATTTTTCTATCAATTAATCTGACGACTATTTTATCGATTAGTCGATTAATCCAAACGATTAATTTTCCTCCAAAAAAATCAAATTGACCATTCCAATTCAGTTAATTTTATTTTGATAACAACAAACTGTATGTCACCATATAATGCAGCACAAAACAAAATGTAAACAAAGGCTCAAATATTAAAGTGCAAAACTGTAGGTTTAAACTAGCAACTCCAACGTGATAAAAATAAATAAAAAAGAGGGCTTATAAGTTAAGTCAGCAGTGCAACTCAAAAAGATATCAAAGTATCTATTTAACCCCTTATCAAAATAAAAAAGTTAGGTGTGCATATTAAACGAAGTGCAACATGTTTAGAGTATAAGAAACAATGGTGTCCAGCTCAAAATCCGACTCAACCCCCCCCCCTCCCCCGCGGGTGCCTTCTAGCAGCCCTACCACCAGGCTTAGCAAGTTTTCTGGGGGAAACCCTGCTTCCCCTATAATAAATGACTAATTATTGTATAATCGATCATCAAAACGACTGTTTGTTTGTTTTTTGATCAGCAATTCAACAGTGAATTAAACCCTTCCTGCTTATTTAGGCTCACAGAGGCCAAAGGCTGCCCCACCTGAGACTGCTTGTGAGTCAAGTCCTACAGAAACACTGTCTCGCCTCTATTTCCCCTCAGTGGGTCATGTCTCACAGCCAACACAGGAGTTAATTAAACCTGAGGGTCTACACTCACACCTGTCGTTATGCACAGTAGCTGCAGTGTAGCTCGTCCAGCCTGAAGTTCTTCCAAGTTACATTACCTTGCATTATCTGTCCTCGTCTGCTGACTGCTCTCTGACTCCTGCAGAGATGTTCCACTGCAGTCAGGCTTCAGACAAGGTCAGCTTAGTTGGCTTCGAACCCGTCAGATTTAAAGTAGACTACTGCTTGGCCTCAACGAATGTCTCATATCGAAATGCATCTGACAGCACTACAGTTATGCTAATCAAATCTTAAACCATAGCTCCTGGTTGTTTGTTTTTATACATGAACTCTAGCGGCCTCTCAGGCTTCAGATTCCTCTTGTAGTGGAGATTTAGTGTTTTCATTCCCGAAGGCTATAATATATATATTTTCGCCTTTGCTGGAATATAAAAGGTCCTCCGAGCAGTAAGAATATCTCGGTCCGTATGAAACACATTAGGGCTTGCGTACCCTGATTCATTGCAACTACTCAAAAAGCTAAAGAAGAATTGGAGCCACCTGTACAGAGGAGAGGCCGATTACTTCAGAGACAAATGCAGGAGCTACTCCTCTATAGTCCACCTGGCACATGGTGGAAAAACTGAATAATAACTCTCCTGTGCTGATAGAGGACTGACGCCGGGTTTACACCGGGCGCTGAAGCGACACGTAAGCGCAGCGCCATGCCTTAAATAACAGCTGACTCCCATCCACTCCCATGTTAATCCTCTGTGTCGGTCCCACAGGACGCTGAAGTGCAGCGCTGCGCCAAGGCAGCCTCGCGCCGTGCAGCGATCGTTTCGGCGTCGAGTCTATTTTTTGCGCTTGACGCGAGCGTATCGCTCCGGGAAACACAGTGAAAAATGATTTTAAACGATATTGATGACATATTTTATATGATATAAATGATCAAATATGCATCCCATAGTTTGTATTCCCCTTCTGTTGTCCTGGAGTTTTAATTTTACCAATTTTACCGATCACATTATTAAATGTCCCCCTCTGCCCCCCCACTACAGCCACACAAGCAGTCATAAAGATAAAAAGAGAGGGGGGGGGGGTGTCTACGTACTCTCCCTATAGGCTTGAGTGGAGAATACGTAATTTACCCTCGACACAATTCATATTATATCATATTAACTTCTGTAGCTAAAGCTGATGGGAACTGTGTTTGCATAGAGTAAATAGTAGGACCCTAACAACAATGCTAATATAGCAAATCTAAAATTGGAGGATTAGAACATTAACCACAGAGCCCAGAACAAAATGATGAGTGTAACTGGGCAACTACATTTTTCGAAGAATCTAAATGTGGTGGGGGCAAAAATTGTGTGATAATTTGGAGACAGGCATGACCATACACCACCATGCAAAAGGAATTATGTGATGTCACGGGTGTGTGCGGGTTTATATCACAGCAGTTGTGAGTTTAACTGGCTGAGCTTCAGAACTGTCCACAATGAAGACAGAAAGTTTGATTAATGCCAGAATGATGAGTCCAATTGAAAGCATGGATGTACAAAAGTAGTAATAACAATGGTTTTCCTTCTTAAGGTTCAATAAATACAGACTGCAGAACTCTCTGTAACTGTGTTGCTGATTACTACATATATGCTTCTGTCATTTCCTCACAGGCACACTGAATCAAAAGATTCAAAAGACCAGAAACAGCTCAAGTAGTGTCTCTGTCGTAATTTACACACACCAAGCTGCAGACAGCATGTGCACAAATGGTAGATCACCGTAAAATCTGATAAAAGAGGACCCTCTCAAGGAGAGTACAACAGACTGGACATAAGGCGTGAGGAAAACACACTGCAGATAGAATGAGAAATATAGAGAAGCAGCCACTCTGTCACTGTAATAGTCAGCTGGCGGTGTGGCAGATCTGGGCCCTGAGAGAAGTGGGCTGATCATATATTTTGTGAGGAGCCTGTAGACAGATTACAGTTTCACAGAAAATCCCAAGTGTAGGAGGAGATCTGGATCAAAGATGCAGCCAGATGGAGTAAAACTACTCAGACTGGTGGGCCCGAAAGGACGAATGTGCTCAGAAATGTTGCTTCATTTGTCTCTCTCCCTTGTTCAGTGGCCACCTAGTCATGACATTTCATATGAACTCATGGTCCCCAGAGGATGATTCCAAATATGTTTGTTGACAATGGGACTTGGAGCAAACATAAGACCAAACTCTCAGTTTGTGTACAAGAACTATCAAAGTCCAACAAATGCATTTTCATGGTATTTACTGATGCATTAATGCTTACCACAGGACAGATCAAGGCCATTTTGTAAACTGTGAGTTTTTTCCTTTTCACCTGTGATTAACTACCACTTTGCACACAGTTGATCAGTTGATTGAAGGTAACATTTATTACAACAGTTTCCTTTTGGCAAGTAAAATGTTGTGCACAAACTATAATGTGTATGTAAGTCTTAAAGATAAAGAGATGTTCAAATGCTTCTCTCTCTATTTCCAACACATGGAGGAAAAATGAAAGTGTTATGGCAATCTTGCCTCCCGTGGAGATCTGTGTGCTTCAAATAAAACCAGAGCGCTCCCTGGAAGGGGTTAGGGTTGCGTTCAAAGACAACCTTACATAAAGACCTATCGCGTTTTCTCTGAAACATGACAAATAAGTCCACGTGTTTGAGTATATGGCCTGGCATGGAAAAACAAGAGTCACACTGGCCAAAGCCTGTTTTTTGGGGTGGGTGTTTTTGGCAGCAGTGAAAAAGAACAGGCACTGGATAGAGCAAATAAGAGGTAATGCAATGCATACTGTAAAGCCATCTGTACACACAGCAGAAGCTGTTAAAGCTGTTGTTTTAACAGGTTGAAATCATCACACCAGTGGCTGATTCCTCCCTCCCCGTGTGTATGTGTGTGTAAGTATGTGTGTGTCGAGTGAGTCACATGAATGAGAGAAGCAATCCCAGAGCTGTGTGAGTCTTCTAAGCTTCGGCTGCAGCAATAATGCATTGTGTTGCTCACAGGTTGAGAACACGAGGGCTCATTTCCTCTCAGGCTTCAGGTCATTTATGCCTAGGTACTTGGTGAAGTGGAACCCCACCTTCTTTACCTAAGGCTAACAATAAAATAGAACAGGTCTAACAATGGTGTTTGTCTCTAAATTGATTTACACACGCTTGCTAGTTTGTCTGACGTAACATACCCAACTATTCTGGAAAATTTATTAGGCGATGTGTGACTAATGACTAATATTCAGAAAGGTTATGCAGCAACACCTGCTGTGTCCCACATTTATGACACACACAGCACAAAATATGAATATGTAAGCCAGTGGAAGGGCTGTAATTGGTTTTTCTTACAGCGTTGGGTCTAATTGGACTTTCTAGCTACACCATGTCTTAGCAGGCAATAATTGGCCGCTTTTTCCTACAGAGCGAAAGTGAAGGTCACAGTGAACACAGTGGTACACCAACTGGACAGGGAAAAATAATCACTGACCGTCATAGACCTGGGCCTCATTTGAGAGGTTCAGACGGATGGGAGATATATGAGGTCCTTTTTGATCCAAAAAGGAAGGGTGATAAAAAACAAGAGAGAGAGAGAGAGAGAGAGAGAGAGAGAGATAGATAGATAGAGAGAGATAAGAGAGTGAGACTAAGAAAGATTAAAATAATTGTGTGGAGAGAGAGAGAGAGAGAAGATAAAGGGGGAGAGCCAGCAGATGTTTGGCCAGAGCTTCAAAGCCATATATTCCATGCTAATTTCCTGCCCAGCAACAACGCTGCACTTTTTCACGTTCTCATTTTGGGATGTTCAGAGCAGCCATCAGACAGCTTTCTCAATGATGTCTGTTAGAAACGCCACATTCGGTTGGGACCCACAAGCTGACACTCAGTCTTGTCTCCTCCTCAAAGCCCCTAATTAGAAACAGATTCCGTGGAGTGCAACCAGTGCTGGAATGCAGTGCTGCTTTTCAGGGCAATAGATTGAATCGGCTGCTTATCTTACTGCAGAGTATAAGCGGGGGGTGGGGGGAGTCATAGAATATGCTTAAAATAGCAGCACAACAATTGGTGCAGCCTAAAACACGCAGTGAAATTAGTCACTGTGTTATCTTAAACATGGACTGCACCCGCTTCATTATTGCTATTAAAACAAAACAATGCTTTTCCAACCTAGAGTTTCATCATTTAAAACTATTATTTTGATCCATTTGGTGAACACTGTTTACATGACGAGAACCATACATGCAGTAGTTACATCTTCTGTATTTGAAGTGGGAATTACTGTTTGCGACCACTGTTCCATGAATTCTGGATGACTGTGGTCAGTGCAAGAAGACAAAAGGGACGTTTTGCAAAGTGACGTGGGGTAATATACGTTACATCCTACATCATCTCAGATGAGAAACCTGGTCCATGTGATATATGCGTTTCATCCAATTAAAGATGGACGACACGTCTCAAAATGTAATTTGGAGCCAGGAGTCTGTACATAAGTGTTGGCGAAGTGGAGCCTTGGAATCCAGGTGCCATTCAAACATTGACCTGTCCAATCGCGAGTCAGTCTCTTCTCACTCACATAAACATACACCTGAAGTGGCATAAAGCATTTACTTGGCATTTACTTTTGTTGGTCCATGTCCCATTAAACAACATGGAGAGGGAAGGGTTTATGAACTATACTGCAGCCAGCCACCATGAAGGGGTGGAGATTTTTTGACTTAACTTTACAGAGCTGTCATTCCTTTTGTCATTTAGTCATTAAATTAATACAGGAATCATTTTTAATACCCCATTGTTTATAAACATTTTAACACCCATGTTGGCTAAACGTCATGTCTTGTACAGAACTAGCGCTTTGGGTATGTGAAAGTGGAATTTACAGAGAAGTTTTAAGTAGGTCTATTTCCCATCAACATAAAAAAAAAACATGAATTACAAGATTTCTTTTAAAAAATCCCAGCAAAAATTTGTCGTTATCTAGCAAGCCCCACATTTCCTCCTGCATTGAAGAATATTAAGGCTACAATAACGACTTAAACATGTCAACCTTAAAATGGGGAAAATACTACTACGCATTCAAAGTGAAGATCCACCCGATACACTGATCTATGAGCATGAGTGGTTTGAAAAGACTTCAACTTTTTCTCTCGTGAAAACTCCCACTTATCGGAAGTCATTATAAATAACCATTTTTGCTTGACACAGCCTCTGTTCACCGTGAAGAAAACTACAAACCTTTTACAATGAACAAAAAAGGTGCGTGTGTTTCATATTTAAAGACTGTGTTTTGGGGTAGAGTATCACTTTCAGAAACTTCAAAGCTGGTCTAAAAGTTAAAAATTGGGTATGTGAGGAGGCACCCAACCCATTTCATGCTGTTTCTTCCTAGAAAGTCAGAGTCAATTTCAAGGTCCGGGTCTTTATTGTCACTGTAAGATGAAGGCATTACCAAGTTTGAAGCTCATGTTACCTGTTTGAAGATCTCATAAAAAGTTGGGGTCTTGTAACTGAGCCCGACTTGTTTCAAGCGTAAAGGGGCAGCTGGCGCTAGGGTATTCAATAACAAGTGTTGACTAAACACCACACTCTGTGGGATCAGGCTCAACCTCT
Source organism: Limanda limanda (assembly GCF_963576545.1). Lineage (NCBI taxonomy): Eukaryota > Metazoa > Chordata > Actinopteri > Pleuronectiformes > Pleuronectidae > Limanda > Limanda limanda. The sequence goes on along the minus strand of NC_083637.1, from coordinate 29,600,792 downwards.
GCATTGATCCTCCATATGTATCTTCCTCTGGCACACAGAGCCCTCTGTCATCTTTAAATGAGCATGACGGAAGCATTAACACAGACTTTTGAGAAATGCAGAAAATCCAGCAGCCTGTCAGATTCTCTGGCAGTACCTCTGTGCATGTTTTTGCTGTGCTTATTCAAACATGCTGTTTTGAGCCTGAGCCTGTGAAAGTGGCTCCATGGTCAGTGTAAAGTACAGTCTCCTCTGAGGCTCCACTCACCCTCGATTGTCTGAGCTAAAGTCTAAGAATGAAGTGTCTGAAGCTGCTGGGCTCGTCTTTACTGCCTCGGGGAGTAGCCCGCTAACATGGCTAAGCTAGGGTGTTGTGAGCATGATAGTGGGCCATCTACTGGCTCAAGACGTACCACACTGATTGATGCTGCCTGTCTGTTTTATAGCTAGGACGCAATGCTAATGCTTGCCTCCAGCATCCCATGTGAACCCTGTCCAAAACACCCGTCTGTGATGCACTACATCCTTTAAGCTAGCCCTCAGTACGCTTTAATTAAAGACATGGACTGCACTTAAGGTGGAGGGTATGTCAAACTGGCTTCTCAAGCAACAGCTTTTCAAGATCCCTCCACACAAGCCTGGTAAAAAGAGCCCCAGTGTTTCACTTGATCATTTGTCCCTTGACATTTCACTCTGTAATATAAAATATGAATTAAATCCACAGCTATAAGGATACGCTCAGGGGTTAATTTGTGCCGGATCATGCCGGAACAGGATCCGGCTTCCGGGACTTATTTGGGCTGATCCGGTACCTCTCGTATAGAAAAAAATATGAATACAGAGCTGACAACTCTCACGCTTTCGGCGTGTGACACACATCCAATTTGTCACGCCAAAAAAAAAAGTGATTTCTTACAAGTGGCCAATACGTCGATCGCGAATGCTGTGTGGGCCGGCGCCGCCACGCCCCCCCCTGACAAGAGGTCTGCCGCGGACGAGGTTCGCTACATCGTCCAGGGCAGGGGGTGGCGGCGGCGGCTAAAGACACACCGCCGCTGATGTGACGTTTTGTTATAAATCTCTCATTTGATTTTTGTGTTTGCAACTTGTGCAACAAGTTAATTGAGGAGCTGAAGGTGCTTTACGCACAGTAATGGTCGTGATGTGGGGTGTTTTGGACTAAATATGATGAGCATACTGTCTATTAATGGGCCGCCGTGCCAATCTTTAAATAATAATAATGGAAGATTTATGTGATTTATTGTAAGCTTTGAACTTTTATTTTTTATGTTTTACAAGTTAGATCTATGTTGAGAAATGAATTGCTGACTGTAAGTCCCACCTGTGTTGATGTGGGCATTTGCCTGTGCTGTATAGCCTAAAATAATTGTAAATTATTGTCATAAAATTTATACCATGGATATTAATTGAAATTAAGGCTTGTAAGTCCCACAGCATTGTCAGTGGGCATTTGCATGTTTTTTTCAGCACCGTTTTCTGTATGCGTTCCGGGACCTGTGCCCGTCTCGTCACCCCTGCGCTGTCATATGTACTTTGCGTTCCGGCACCTTGTGATTTACAAATTAAGCACTGGATACGCTGAAATACTTAACACTATGATAGTGCCATAAAACAACAATTTGCTATTCATCTGCTTCACACGACATAATTGGATATATTTGTCTGATCTCTGCTGTATTCTCAATGGATCTATACATGTAATGGTGAAAAGATTAGTTCATTAATTGCTCAGTGTCAGTTTGTTGCATTTTATATTATTGTTAATATTAAAAATGACATCTTAAAAAGCTGATCGCTTAGCAAGTAAGTAGGTCTTGAGATTAGACTGACCAAAATGAAGTCAATCTGACTTACACCAATCTGACTTTGATTCTCTCAGCAGCATTATACTTGCTGACTTGCAATGGCAAAAGTAACAATTTTCCTTTGTGGATTTTAGTCAGCAAAAGCAACAGTTATTTTATTTTATTTTCCAAAATAGAGGATTAATATTATCTGGCAACACAGCTGGAGGTCACGCACCATGTGAGGTGTATAGTCAAGTCCAGAGAGGGGAAAGGAAATCTGTCTAATCATTTTAAAACTGTGATGAAATGCCCCTGAAACTTGGCAACAAGGAAGGCCAGGACATTTGGGCAAATGATTTCTCCTGCTGGCGTTGTGGTTTGGGCGGCACACTAACCCAAAGGATCCTGTTTGCATTTTAGTGTCAAGGTCCTCCTGGCAGATCCATTAATCTCGGGCTCTCTGCTGATGAAACAAGGGATATATATTCCTATTCTATATATTCCCACTCCGTCACTCTGGCAGATAGGTGGAAGGCTTGTTGCTTATATTAACAAATCCTTCTCTAACATAAATAATAGAAAGTGAGAAAGACAACAGCTAAAGCTGAGGCCATGTCTTCATAAGATTGATAGGTTTCTTTTTCAGAGTAGAAGTTGAGCACTTGTAACAAGACAGTACAAATTTGAAGTTAAACACTGCGGTTTCATAGTCAGGGTGTCAAACCCCTCGACCACCAACACATCCCAAATCTGTACAGTTGTCGTCACTTTAAAACACATGTACATCTATTAATACCAATATGCACAAGTAAAGCCTGAAGGCCAAACAAGACTGAAAATCTGACCAACACCACCGAAAAGGAGGAATGATGGAAACAATGTCGACTGCTCATTTATCCTAATGAAACCAGTTCATCAGAACAGCAAAGAGAGAAAGGTTTAGGGCTCAAAGAGAAAATAAATTGGCTTGTCTATTGATAAAGATGAACCAACTTCAATCAACCTTTTATGCAACTATTAACTCCATAGATCTGAGCAGTAACTGTGAAAAGTGGGTGTGAATGTGGGATTGTTGGTTTTGGACAGTTACAATGGTTGGCAAATGCAACCCTGTCACATGTCCAACATCAGAAAAATATGATGTTGGGGTTTCAGACACCGTTTGATCATTACAAAAAAGTACTCTCCCAACTGTTTGATTGTATTTTGATGTTTTCTTGTTCTGCATTGTGCATCAGTTGACCACATGGGAACAATCAAGACTTATTCAAGCAAATTGGAAGAAATTCATCAAAAATATATTCCTACCACATCTATCTCACTCTTCTAGTACAACTACATTGTTCCATGTGCCTAGTTTGGCACAGGTCTGTATCTTTTCAACCTTTTGAACATTGACCTTTCTTCTCAGTCTCTTTCACATCACTTCCTCCCTATCCGACACTCCATGTAATTTAACTGGTCACATATGCAGACTTTTTTCTCCAGCTGGGACGCTCCTCTCTCTTGATGCTCAATGTTTCCCATGTTCGAAGAGGAAGCAGGGAGAGACAACCAGCACAATGGCCCAGAAGAGCCCTCTATCCTCTCTCAGGGATGATTCCGGTCTGCCCCCCCCCCCCCCCTTTTGGCCCACAACAATACACAGACACTCCATCCCCCACGCAGATTATGATTGTGAAAGTGGGGGGTGTGATTTAAACTGTTTGCTGGATGCCGATGGACCTTGTTGACATGGTTCCGTTAAACAGCTGGATCTAGACTTGCCAGGGCAACAACTTCTCACATAGACAGAAGAACATCTGATTCCACTCAAGTTAAGCCTGCAGACACTCACAATCTATTTGAAATAGTGTGTTGGAATGATTAAAAGCAAATTAGTTCACACAATACCATAAATACACAATGAGTGAAATAAATCAGCATTTGAAAAAAGAGCGGGTAGAATATGGTTTGCATCATTTTCTGGAAATGATGAAATATATCCCAGTATTCCACTGACACTTACTGACTAGGATGTCAAAGAAAATAAGCTCCAATTAACAGTCAGACCGTCAGTGTCCTTTTTTGAAAACATCAAAGAAAATAAGCATGCTCTGACCAGAGAAGCCTTGAAAGAGGGAAGGGGGTTGTGGGATATTATACAAGCTCTCAGATGTGTTTGTCTTGGCAAAGCCCCTGACTGATGTCATCATCATCATCATCCTCATCATCCTAATCATCATCATGGCTGTTGCTCCAATTCTTTAGCCAGTAATTGCCAACAGCACGCATATCCATGAGTTCCTCAGAAATAAGACATTATTGCTGTATCAGTCAGTGTTGGATGATCAGAATGAAGCTGGTAAGCACATGCTGTCGAGCCAAATATAGAGAAAAGGGATCATCTAAAAGAAGATAACTGTGTAACCAAGGGACACGGAATATTCATTAAACTAAGCAGTTAAAGATACATGATAGAAATTAATTTCCCCACTTGACATTTGACAAACCCTACCAAACTAAGCTGAGAGGGAGACCGGAAAGCAGCAGATCAGCAAATCTCAAGAAGACATTGAGTTTTGGTTGAGTACAAGTTTGACTGAAAGCCACATCACAAAAGAAAAAATAATTTCCTATGGAACTGCTTTGTGCTGTCAAAACTTAATTTACCACTTATCTCTTTTATGTTGACAGCAGACAAATGGGAAAGGCACCAAATGCTATGTGAGTCACACAGAGAAATGACAAGCTGCCGGTTCTATGCTAAAACTGACTCATTACAGCACATAATCGCTCAATATTGAGCAACCCGAGATAACTCAAAGGAAATGGATTTGCATGTGTAATCAGTGAACAGATAAGAGCGGGGGAGAATGACAGGGACACAGCAGGTTTGTGTCAGGCTTTCTGCTGAATTATCTTGAGTAGAACAAGTCGCTGGCTGCAAGTCGCCGCTTTCGTGGAAAATGAGATCCAGCTCTGGATTGCTAAACACAGTTTCCATAGTTGCATATACAAGGTGAAAAGCAAGGTGCTGCATTCATAGATATATCTATGGCTGCATCCATTGGCGATGGTATTGTTCAGCTGATCTGCACTATTACAAGAGAAGTTCACTGAACAGATAATGCTGACTATGTTTAACTTTACACCTACACAATAAAACATAATAGATCTCACTTTTAAAACGCTGAAAAATGCTTCTGAATTTACTTCTGACATTTTTGCTGCAAAAGGCAAAAATATTTGCCTCCAGCTATAACACTGCCTTTACACACACACACACCCACACAAACACACACACACTGACTTCTGCCAGCCAAACAGCACCTCCAGGTGGTGCCAAGCCCCGGCTAGGAGATGGTTAGATTAGGAGAAGAGGGGAAAGACGAAGGGAGAGCAGAGGAGTGGGAGGGAGGCTGGAGTGGGGGACCCGTATAGACAAAGGGGATTAGAAAGAGAGAGTAAAATCATAAGCAGGGAGACAGAAAGGTGCTGACTGAGCATGAAACTCTGTGTAAGTGTGGTGTTTGTTTGTGCTTCTAATGTGTACTCAGAGAGCGGCAGATACAAACAGGAAGAAACAAATGATCAAACTACAAGCAGTTCCAACAATGTGTATAGGAGCCACATGTTTTGTTACTCTTCAAAACAACACACAGTGTGTTAATAGTGAGGCTCTGTCACGGATCTTATTGTGAATCAGGCTAACAGAAATCAACACACATGTTCATATCACATGAACAAAAAAAGAATCCACTCACCACTTTCGCTCTTCTCAATCACGTCCACCGTCTCACCGGCCTTGAGGCTGATCTCCGAGTTCTCCTGCCTCTCGTAGTTGGCCACGGCCACGTACTGCTCCAGCACCATAGGCTCCGAGCTGTCAATCCCTGAGGGGAAGAAACAGGCTGTCAGCCACCTGCCCGCCGTGGCACCCCTCGAACGCCCACCGCAACCAACTCCACCGCCGCTGTTGCCGCTGTGCACCCGGTGCGCCGCCATCGGCCAATCCCCTCTCCCCCCCACTGTTGTTCCCCCTTGACCAATCAGAACTTGAGCTCACGACTTGGCTGCATCGTCCCAAATGTCTGGCCATATAGCTGAGTCGACCTCTGGCCCACAGCGAAGGACTGAGGAGCATTGGAAGGAATCAAAACAAAAGGAGGGACCACGTAGAATTGGTTTGCAGGGGCAGCATCTTGCACCTAAACCCGATCCATGAGCTGAACCAAACTTTAAGATCCAAAGGAAAAGACTGCAAGGGAAAAACAAAAAAGGAGATAAATACAGGAGCTGCTAACGACTGGACGGGAAGACTGGGGAGCGAATGAGTGGAAGAATGGTGAAGTTTCCCTGTGGAAAATCAACAGTGCGGTTGAGTGGAAAGGCCTCCCCTCCACTGCCGCTGGGAGCCAGCCGTTGGACAGGGAGACGGGAGGGGGGGTGAACACACCAATCATGGTAGTCGGCACTGCTGGCCTTAAATAGAAACATATGAGTGGACTAGAGACAGAGAGAGGGAGAGAGAGGGAGAGGAACAGTGAAGGAGGTTGGGTCCATGTTTATGTGAAACAAAAGAAGAAAGCATTTCAGCTGGAGTTAGGCCACTCTGTTTTCTCTCCCTCTCTCTCTCTCTCTCTCCTTCTCTCTGATGTTTAACCTTTTCGATGCCAGCAGTGATTTCACCCTCTGACATCACGCGGTCAACATCTGATCTGAGTTGCAGACACAACTTTTTTGCTTGTTTGGCCACAGAAGAAATCACGCAGATTCAGAGAGGCATTACAGCAGATTGTGCTTCACATCCATAAAATTGTATTCTGTTGTTCAAGTATCTCAGTGTGTCTGTGTCAACGATGTGAGCAAAAACACAGTCAGAATTAATGGATGCTGTTGGAATTTATTTTACAAAAGTAACGATACATACAAATCAGAATTGAATATCTGTCCGATTTGTTTCAAAGGCTCCACAATTGCTCATATAATGTAGCCCAAAAGCTGTAAATACAATTTTTAAGAAATACTTCAATATTTTGGGAAATACACTAGATCTTTGAAAAACTGCATATCATCTGTTGTGGTGACATTGAGGTTGCTCGGTGTGGAGCTGTGATGTCTAAGTGCAAGGCAGGCAAATGATCAATTACTCAAGTTTTTTTTTACTTAAGAGGCATTGGCAGGATTAATTTTTTTTATTCTTGACAGTCTGTCTACTGTCTGCTTCCACATCCTGCCTTCTCATCAGACCCTCAGTATGTAAACCGGATAATGTTGTAAGCTGACAAAAAGCTTGCATTATTTTTGTCTGTGTGTCAGAGAAGAGTGTGTTCACACATCCATCCTCAAACTTTAACTCTGGCTGCACTGCCTCTAAAAACTGACAGCGAACACAGGGTTGACCTAAAGCACATAATTCTCTGGGAGTTTGGAAGCTGAATCTTTGATCTTTACTAGCCCACACTGCAATATGTTGTTACAAAACTCAAAAACAGCTAATGTCCATGCCATCATCACACCAACTGCATGAAAGAAGAACGAGCCCAACAATCTGTCTCTTTATGGCAACAACTTGAGCATGTACAAAATACAAAGAAAGAAGGTCCATACACACAAACTCTGCCTAACTACAATGGCTGAGAATCAATGTAAGCATCACACCTTGTCAGCAAATCTCTCTCTGCTTTGAGATAGTGAATTCAATGCAGTCAGCCACTTTGTCATTTTGTTAACGGGACTAAACCTTGAAGATGAATTGTACAATGAGAGTTAATCTTTGCATATCTAGGTCTTTGAGATGTAAGAGAACTTATTAAAGGCAAGATTAAGTCTATTTCTATCCAACTGACAGAAAGTTGCTCTCCTGAGGCTCTAATAAACATGACATAAGGGAATACCTCAGAACAAATACACAAGATACTGTATCCTCACTGTGGCCTTGTAATATTGTTATAAGAATGCGCGGGACAATAAGAAGTAGGCTAAAGCATTTGTGCAGTGCTTGAAACCCATTTAAGCATCTTTGCATGTTGTAACTCAAACACACAGGCAGGAGACACCAGGGAACTAACCTTACCTCCCCCACTGGGTGAGGCTGGGTATTCAACTCTGTCTTTCTTTAGCTTTGTCCCAGGAGGAGAAAATTAAGAAAGGGAACACACTGTTTTGCTGAGAATGTCAGCATCCTGCATGCATGGAGCCATCAGAGTCAGCCAGAGGTAATAAAGCAGAACAGATCCAGCTTTTTAAAAGCTGTGAGCAGTTGTAATGGCAGCCACGCCTGGAGAAAATCCCAAATGCCCAAAACCTGTTACATTTCTGCCCTTCATGGTCCAATACTTATATATATATGACAACTTTTTTTTGTCAAAATCATGCAATTTCTTTCCACCCATACACTTGGTGAGGATTTGTATTTGTTGTTCCTAAAGGACACACTGAAAGCTCCCTCTAATGGAAGGAAACCACATACTGTGTCTTTCCCCAGCAATGCCTCCATTACAGCTAAATGTCTCAAAGAACATTTGCTAAATACACACCAGATGGGCAAATCTGTGATTGTACCGTGTCAAAGAAGTTTTTATATTTTCAGGAACTGAATGTTCTTTGCTAGGATGTTTATTTGCAATAGACAATTTCAAATCTACACCTCTCTCAACTCATCATTACGACACACACACGCCCACAGTTGAATTAGGTTCACATATGGTGATTAAAACCAGTGTTACTGACAATTCTTAAGGACCAGACATGACTGCCCATTTCAGTCTAAGGCGCTTCGCCACATGTAGACCAAGAGTCCACGCTCTGGCTTTCTGGCACTGAGCGGCAAGCAGGTCTGCAGAGAGAGATGGATAGAGAGACTGCAGAGAAAAAGAGGCTGAACTGCAGCAGATGGGTGGAAGGAGAGGGTGATGACAGCACATGCAAAGCAGACGTAGAGGGAAAGCTGAAGTGTGAAAAGAAAAATAGATTGGGGGGGGGGAAACCTATAGGGATGCAGCTGGTGCGTTGCCCTCGCACAGGCACAGTAGTGCATGCATGTTTTGACATGTTGACAAAGACACACAAGGCTACCTGAGGCCTCTTTCCTCGGGCTGTCTGTAAAGCCGTACATCCATACTGCAGAAGAAGAGAAGGAAGAAGAGAAGCAGAGAGAGAGATTATTCACTTTGAGAGCATGCAGAAGCAAAAGTATGGTAGAGCACACCTGTAGCACTGGGTCCAACCACAAACTGAGCAACTAAACATGGCCATTTGTTGCACCAGTGCGCCTGATCTTTCACAGGTATTCTGTTCTGCTACGACCCGCCCCTACTCTGCTCCTGATTGGCTCTGCCACAGATACTATATTTCACAGAATCCTGAGAAGAAGAAAATGAGATATGTGTGAAACCACACCCTGCACTATTCTTCGAGTGACATCATAGCCTTAAAACATAGAAGGTGAGGAGAGTATTGATTACACATTTCCCAGACCAGTCGCACTGACAGAGGGAATCAAGATTGGAAGCATCATCAAATCCTTTACTGAAGTAAAAGTAAAAATACAGCAAACTAAAAATACTGCTGCATGGTACTGCATGATACATCCTTTAAGTGCATGTGTAAAAGCAGCAAAATGAAGTTAGACCAGAACTGGTTGGTCTTCTGACTATTGTATTACTGTGCATGACGTTATTAGATTTGATGGATTAGATTTGAATGTTTATAGATATGAAATCATGTGGGAAGTTTAAAGAGGGAAAAACTCACTGTTGGGTAGAGCCTGTTTACAACTCACAGACATCTGTAATGTCACTGTTTTCAGTAAGACTTGAGGAGTCAAACACTGGTTTAATCTTTAACTATTTGTTGCATTTTTGAAGCTTTTTGTGTCAAATCTACATCTTCAAAGTTACTAGTGAGCCGTCAAATAAATCTAGTGGAGTGGAAGCATATGGCCTTAGTAAGTAAATGGAAGTAACAAAGAAAAAGTGTCTATAAACTGTCCTTAAGTACAGCACGGTACCGTAAATCAGAAGCTTCATCCTTCGGTGGATGCGGTCTACCCGCCCATGTGAGGCAGTCTTCATGACTTTCCATGATTGCCGTCACCAGCTCACCTCGCCCTTATTGCTGTTGCCCAGCAACAGTGCTAAAGTTGGTTAGGACGAGAAAGTTATAATGCCCCTTGTTTTTTCTCAGTCTAAAGGATGAAGCCCTTGTAAATAATCTGCCTTTTGCAAAGAATGGCAACTTTAAGTATATGCTGGGGCAAAATAAATTTAAACACAGCACTCGAACCAATGTAAATTATCTCTGCAGTCCTTGAAGGATACACGTGTCATGGCCTGTGTTTTAAACTCTGTGTTTCCTCTACACTGAAGGGAATTAAGTGCATCTGTGACAAGAAACATACAAATGTCTTGGTGCTTAACATAACAAACATCTCTTCCATTTTTAATCTCTGTCTCAAACCCTCCATCCCTCAGGCTGCAAAACACTTGCCTCCCATGCTTCCTTTTCCACCATGGCTTCATCATTCACTCCATTTTTCCCATCTCTATATCTCCACCTCCTGGAATGTCTGAGGTGGCCGTTAGCCACTTCTAAAGAAATTCCTTTCTGCCCAGCCCCCGTCTTAAAAAAACAAAAAAACTCTCAGACCCCAACCAGGAAATTAAGCACCATGCATCAGAGAGGACAGTGACAGAGGTGCAGGATAAAACCTGAGAGGCTGTTTTGATGTGTTTCAAGGAGGCCATGATTTGAAGCTTCATAACAAACAAACATTTTAGTGTCCAGCTGTAATCTTTTCCCTTAAGGATGAACCAGCAGTAGTCCAGCAGCACTGTCCGAGAAACAGGCTATAACAATACTGAGAAGCTGAAACCAGGTCCTGGGCAGGGCCAGCTGCTGAGAATAAGCAGAAATGCCTTCTGTAACACAATTAAAGAAAAAAAGAAACATTGTGCAAAACACACTTTACAAGCCACGTCCATCAACGTGTGTGCTTGTATTTGTGCTTTAAAGAATCACATTTTGCTTCTATTCTGCATAGATAACTCAGATCTAATAGTAATGACTGTTTTTATTTAAGTCAGCATCAACTTTGTTTCAAGTAGAAATTTGTGAAAATCTCTCAGCCCAGTAAAATAATTGGACTTTTTAGCTTCTCCTTTTTAAAAACAGGTTTCAAACAGAGTGCTCCAAGGAGAAGGAGGCAATAAATGTTATTGCTTGAACATTTATTACTGGTGATGAAAGGTGTTGCAAAATGAAAAGATTCTATGACTGTCCCATAATTATCCATAAATTAATGTAACTGTATATATAAAGAACTGATGTAAACAGACATAAATGGTAACGGTGAATATTTTGGGGGGTTCGAACTAGAGGTTTTGTTTGCACTTGAATTAAGGGTTTAACATCCTAATTGAAAGGCAACAAAAAAAATTACCAGTCATCAATGAAGAGCGCTGTTTCCTAGAAAGTGGACTTTTGTCTTACTTCTGAAGGAACCAGCTTTTTATGCTTATGTGCGGCCTTCTGTACTGGATCTGGTTGAGTGCTGCGCCTGCTGAGAAGCCAACAGCTCCTTGCCGTTGACTCACGTGAGATAAAAAAAGCCAAATCCCCTCTCACTATCCTCCAGAGCCTCAGGAGATTTGCTGGATTGATGTTGCCCCCAGAGGGAGAGTCATGGGCTGGTCCCAGGTCAGCCAGGGTCAAATCCCGCTCACTAACGCCCTATACCTTGATTATTACCCGCCCGCCCGTCTGCTCTCAGTGTAGCGCTCAACATCTGATTTGTATTACCTCTCGTCTCTACTCTGGGTCCCCTCTGCAAAACCAACCACCTCCCTCCACACAAACACGCACATACTGATGCTTAATTCCTTTCAGGTTTGGCTGATGACTCCGAAAACCAGCAGCAACAGCAGTGCTTTTTTCCTCTGTCCCTTCTGCTGCTGTGGATAATCTTCCAGGAATTCTGACCCCAAATGTCTACATTACCCTGCAATTAAAGGCCTATAGGGAGGGTGAAAAATGGCATCTGCAAAGCCCTGCTTTCTAGGTTTGGATTGGAAGGGCTTATTAGCCATCCATCTTGTTTTTCTATCGACATAGTAGATTGTGTTTTGAAAAGAAATGTCCTGTTGCTGACATCAGCGCACCCCTCCGACCCCACCCCTTCATCAACAAGCTAAGTCCTGTGGCGGGAGGACCACTGGAGTGGAGGACAGGGTATCTGTACAGCGTAATATAAAGTAAATATGTGGGATTAAAATAAAAAATGTTTTAAACTTAAACCTGGACCAAATCTCCACGAGGCCTCGTTAGTTCGCTTGAAGTAACAAGTCAAATTCTAACATAACAAAAAAAAACTGCTATAAAAAAGTAAGCTGCCTCAAATATTTGGTGACTGTTAACTTAAAATAGCCGGCCAGCTCCAGTTCAAATTAAACTGTCGACGAGCTTGAAGCTATATTGAAAGCACTGATTTTTGTCAGGACAATCATGGATGGAGCAGAAAATCTGAGCAACTCCTATTACACCATGGCTAAGGAATGCAGGCCAGTTGATCGTAACATTAATTAATGAAAAGGAACTAGCTTTGAGGTCTTTGTTGTGTCTCTCATACCAGGCTAGATTTCATCTTCAGCTTGTTCTATGTGTATATGTATATCCACTGCATGTGTGGAAATGAATCACAAAGAGGAGGAAGCTTACAGACGTCTTCAAAAGGTTCGCCAGACATCACAACTGATCTGGCTCAGCTAGACACGCATGCCAGAGCCATTTACATATTTTGTAACATGTTCACTGGGTGCACTGAGTTATCCTACCATGATTTCAATTCACAGTGCACCACCAAACTGGATCCAGTTTATGGTCAGTGGCAGATGTGTCATCATAAAGTCAAGCCATAAGTGATTTCAGTTCAAATCCGAATCCATGAATTATTTTCTGAGAAATCAATAAAAATGTTGAAAAATGTAAATCTCACAATGTTAAAGAAACAGAAATAAATATTCCTGGATCTGCCTCCTACCCAGATCCACAGCAAACTTTAATGAGCTCTTCCCTGACCAATTCTGCATCATTCCACCAAGTTTTGTGGTAATCTGTCCAGTAGTTTTTGCATAACCCTGGTTATACCAGAAACCAAACAAAGCTAACAGACAAACAAACAAGCGCAGATGAAAACACATCCTCTTGTGAAGTTAACAAGGAACAGAAAGGGTGAAAAGACATAGTATTTACAAAAGTATCACTTTCTGCTGGAGTCAAAAGGGACCAGCAGTGCTTCCTTAAGGTAAGAGATAAAAAGGTATGAACATATTGTATCACGATTTTAGTGACCAAAATTATCACAATTATCTCTGCATTGTGAATGTAAATGTGCTGTAAATTTCTAAAGTTACTGATCCACAAGGGTGGGGCTCAAAAACTCCAGTGTAGATTCAATTTAAACCTAAGTATGTTAGTGTTCCTGTAGCCTGTAATATAAGGGAGTTTCTCTGCCTCCTCTTTACAAAATCTCTCAGATCCTCTGACATGCTGTGCCTGGTGGTCCCCTGGCCGAGGCTGAGAGGTAAAAATATTTGTTGTAGTTCCCAAAAAGCTTTTGAAAAGTAAATTATTTACAACTGTTCTCCTTCTGTACAGACATATGTAAGGTAAACTGAAGACTGACTTGGTTTCTCAGACCTTTGGTGTTCTTAAGTTGTTTTCACTTACCTTTTAGCCTTTTTATTCCAATTATATTTAATTTTGTTTCATTTGTACTTCTCTTAATTGTATTATTGTACAGCATTTTGGTCAGCTCAGAGTGTTTTTAAGGTTTGATTTGGTAGAGTATCCTTAAGTGATACAGAGCATCAAAATGATATGATCACATATTTAACCTAATACTCACCTGTATTTAAAACGAAGCAGGCAGCATTAGAAACATAATTAGATGATAAACATTCCTCTATCCTAAAAAAAAGCCTGACAGAACCTGCAGCCTCATGATGACTGTCAGTGCAGACCCTTCACACAGCGAGCTAAAGCTGCTGCCACCACAATCACAGTCAACAGTTTCAATGATAAACCCTTGTCACCTGACACCAAGACAAATGCGGCCGATAACAAATTACAGCTAACCAGTATTGATCCGACACTTGTGAAAAAGAACAGCGGCTGAGAGTGACACCAACACTGACAATGTCAAACCACATGCTGAAGCTAACTAGTATTGATACAGTGTTTGGCAAAAGAGGAGGAGGGACAAAACAATTTCTCTCTGACTGTGTCACAAACGTTTTGCAGTGACAAACGATGTGGCGGGGAATGGGTCCGGTAGTAACAAGTAATGGATCCTCTGCGATGACGTGACACAATGCTAACAGCCATTAGCTCTGACCTACAGTCCCCAGTCCCAGCTAAGGGAGAGACACGGTGTTTGTGCTCCTCTTCAAGAGGGGATCAAACCACACACCTCTGTGATTTCAACGTCACCTCTGGGTCGTCCACACTCTCCCTATCTTTAAAAAAAAATGTTAGAGACACAGCAACACTACCACCAGGGAATAACCTTTACTGCTCACACTCATATTAGGTTGCTACATCCATACTCCTACGTTTTAGTTTGAAGACAGCATTTTCAAACTAAAATGATCTATGTGCACGTGAATGTTTTTACTCTGTATTAGCCTTAATCCCCATCATACTAACATGACTGAAAACGCATATCGCCTGACCACTCAAGTACCCGTGTTAAGAGGAATTGTTGCAGATTGATAGAAAATAGCTTGTCTACTACACATTTAAACACAGAATTTAACTGCACAACAGCTTAAGGCAGCAGGGTCAGCAACGCTGTAATTCACAATGCATGTTGCGTTCTACACTGGTAGCCAATGCTGATGCCGGTTGTTTTCTTCCAGATGGGGGTCATGTGAGAGGAGCCTGATGAATCAGTATGATGAAAAGACCCAATCGGCAAGCACTTGTGAGTGTCTACGTCATTGTTTCAAACATTTCCATTTCAGCTCAACCAGAATGAAACGCAGTCCCGGAGTTTTCAAAATAAAGGTACTGCGGAGTTATTATGGATGCCAGGCGTATTCCTATAACACACTTGATGTTTTTTTTAAACATAGTAGTATATATGTAGCCAAAGCCTTGTCGGTTTAAACCTGGAAAAGACCATTTTACTGTTCATCTTTCTAAATCAATATTCCCTTTACTGTGTATTCAACATGTGTGTGAGGGGAGTGGACTGACCTTATTATTGCTAAATAAAGTGCTCGGGTGGATGTGTAAATGTCAACATAGAGAAGGGTTTTATTCTTACAGGGTTTTTATGTGGAGGCAGGTAATGGAGGGTGTAAATGTCATATAACCGTGTTTACTGGCAGAGGAGCTCCGTATGGTACAACAACAACCTGGCTCTAAAATCCTAATTAGCACTGACAGCTTAACAGATATGTCCACATATCCCAAACTTGTAAAAACCTCAAAACACACACACAGACACACACACACACACACACAATTTAAGACACAGCCCTCCTCCCTCCTCCCTCCTCCCTCCTCTGAGTATATTCGACTGGCCATTCCGATGTCAGTCTGAAATCGTATCCACTGTGCCACGTAAACAAACTAGTGTTTGTCTGACAGCCGCAACCCTTGTGGCCTCTGTGGGCCAAACAGAGCCGTCCTCCGTTCCCTCCAAATCTGGCCCTCACACATAGGAGTGTGAGCTCCATCTGCACACTGCAGAGTAGACAAGGAGGACGGAGCCTTGACCCCTGGAACTCCCTGGACCTGACCCCACTGTCTCTAAAGAGAGATGAATCAGTGTTTTCTGTCAAGGGTCACCAACGAAAAACAAAAAGTCCTAATTCTTGCAAACTATTGTGGGAAGTTATTGAAGTTCAGTTTCAGGTTTTACACTTTTATGTATCAGGATCATGCCAATACATTGAACAATGATCTCCACTGTTCCATCTATTAGAGATGAGGTGTAGTAAGGAATCCGGGAAGAACCTTTTGTCCACCAGTACTTATCCATCTGTTACAGATTTATCCACTTTGCCCACCCTCTGTTATTGATTCGATATTACACAATATTGAGTCAGCAAACAGTCAGCGACATTCAAAACATCCTATGTTTCCTTAGAAAAGTTATCTAGTGCAGTGGAATTTATGCATTTCACATTTCCAGCTGCTACAACAATCTGTTTGGAATTAAAAAAAGAATAACAGAGTAGATTTTGAAAGCAGCAACAGTCATGATGGATGAACATTCCGAGAAATCACCACTCAAAGTAATTTAAAGAAACAGGTAATCACTTTGGAAATGACGTTTTCATTTTCTCTCTGAGGGTTAGAGGAGAAGATTGATATCAGCTTTGTACTTCAAGCACATCAAGTACGGAGCCGAGCTCCAGATGCATTTGCATGCAGCCTCAATCAGCACGGAGATTCATAGTAGAGGAAAACTGCTGATCTGGCTCTGACTAAACTTCAAAACTGATCACCAATAATAAGAGAGGGTTTCCTGATACAGTTAGTCAGCACAGGTTTTAGCTTGGCAACTTGAATGAAATGAGAAGATGCCGTGATGCAGCCTCCTGTTACACCTCTTGTTATGGTGAAAATGTTAAACTATTCTGTTAAATTCCAAAACAGATTTTGGGGAAAGTTGTTTGAACATCAGTGAACGGAAAAAACTAAAAGGAAAAAAAAGGAAAACTCTGTGATTACATGGAATCAAATGAGAGGGAGCACCCAAAACAAGTGGATGTGATGTGAGCAATGGAAAGTGAAGGGGTTGTAATGGCCACTCACTTTTATAAATGGGAAGCCTTCAAGAGTATCTTAGGTATGAACACAGAGAGCAGCCTGAGAACAGCCACCACATCTAATATAAAATTAAAAATTTCTTTGCAAGAATCAAACTGGAGAAATCCGTTGAAAAGGGCACTTCTTTGAGAAAATGGGCCACTTTTCCAGGCCCAACATATTGCATATGTTGTGCATCTGTCTAAAAAGTTTAAAAAATAGAACGTTCAGACAGTTTCTCGCTACGCTAACTTTGTGTTACCTTAGGCTGCAGCTGAGATTACTTGGTCAGTCGAATGGCATCTAACTAGGCTACATCCCAGAGATTTGGGTTGCCTGACAAAAAGGCCACAGCCACCTGTATGAAAGTTCAATAATGTGCTACAATCACTAAGGGGATGCAAAAAAAACACAAGCTGGCTTATCTGAAGAAGCAATCGGCTTCCAAGCAACCAAATCAGTTGGAATGTAGATGTAATTGAATTGGTAGTGCACGATCTCTGGGACTACAACAAACCGATTCGTTGCAGGGGGGTCATAGGATGCCTGTGCTTGTAGTCCAAAAATAAACTCAGCATTAATTTCGAGGATTGTTTACTTGGAAGGAATAACTTCACCCTATACAAAACTTTTATAGATTAAGTAGAAATCCATGGGTCACCACATATTAACTATTATTTTTGAACTACTCGTTCTCAAAGACTTTCTCGAGACATTTCCAGTCTCATACACAACCTTTAAGTTACTTCAATATCAAGACAAACTGGTGCTTTCAGTCACTTTCAGAGAATCATATAGCCTTGATTCACCACAATCTATTTCCTGCATTTTCTCTTCAGTAATTTAAAGGATATGAGACTGATAGTTTCCAACATTTACATTAGTCTTACTGGCCCCTAAACAAGGAGGCTCCGGGATATTACTGACTCACATGTATCAACATGCATGTTCAGCAGCTACACTGTGGCTAATACCCTCTATGATCCATAGATTTGTTACAATCGCTTAAGAGGTTCAAATTCTGTGAAAGAAAAGAATGAATGAATAGTCTTAGGGCTAAACAGGCTGGTTGTTTTGTGGCTTGTTAGCCTGCACCAAAAACACATATTTGATCAAGTGGAACTGGTCAAATGTTTTTTGTTAACTGTATGGTCTATTAATTAGCATGTGTGGAACTAAATATTACAGTTTTTGTCCCAAGACAATAGAGCACACGCATAAGGATAAAACCAAAGATCCTTAGAAGTGCATAGCTTCACAAACATCTCTGCTAGAGGAAAATTATTCTTTCTCATTCACTATTGAATTATTGGCAAAACTACAGGTGCCATCCAAACACCTACATCTAGAACTTTAGCTGAAGCGAAGGAGAATAACACTTTTTTTGATAACACTATCTTGACTTGCCAAGGAATAATCTGAGAATTATTATTCAGAGACCCCACCCTGGACTGCAAAGCACATCTACGGCCAAAAAGAGAAGGCTTGACAGCTTTTTGAACCCACCCTAAGACACAGTGGACAGTAAGTTAGTGTCCTGCAGCAGGACCACTGAACATACAACACATTGACATCTCATAAATACCAGACAAGTCACTGAAAGAGTTTGAGAGTGATATGTCATTAAGAATAACGTCCCTCCTGGGATCATAAAGAGTATTTAAATTTAAAGCAAAATGTTGGGAAATAAACAATGTTGCAGTAAGCTTGCATTAAAGATAAAACAGGTGACTTACCAGACTTGCGTTTGGACCCATAGTCCCTGAAGGAGAAGCAACACAAGAGGGACATGGTTAGTGACAACACACGCCGCTCCGTCAACAACTACGCATGCAGTCACGGCATGCGAATTCAGATACTCCTGAAAGGCAAAAGCTGGCAACTGGACTCACTCAAAAACACATGCATGCGGTCGGCTTTAGCACACTAACAAATGCATGTGTTTGAGGGCGAGAGAGGGAGACAGAGAGTGAAGGACGGATAAAGAGGGAGGGATGACTTTGGCCAGCTGCCTATTCCCCCTGCAACAGACAGAAATTGGTCATGTGACTCAAAAGCGGCACCACCATCCTCTTTACTGGTTCTCTTCCTCCCTCCCTCCTTCCTTCCCTCGCCCTGTCAGAGAAGCATGCGACCTCTCCCCACATTTCAAAGGATCAGCTGAAGTTATTGCTTAATGGATTCTAATGGGATTACGCCACAAGGCTAAGCTATAGATGAGGGGGGGTGACACAGAGTTGTGTATGAGGTTTGCTGTGCTGACCATGCCTGCGTCTGCATCTGTCCATAGTGCCATACAGACTCGGTGTGGCAGAAGCATTGTGGCAATTGGGTTAAAAAAGGATAAACAAAGGCGGAGATCAGGTGAAGACAGGACGTGCTATTTATAGAAATGCAGACCTGACAATCTGTCCATCGTCACAACCAGTCCTCCCTCCCCTACTTCCTTCTTGTCTTTTTCTCTTGCGGTAAACAAAATCACTGTGTCTTTTTTTAAGTTGGCCCAAGGACTAATCAAAACCTCCATCTATCCTTGTTGTAGCCACGTCATCCTGCAGCAGTACAGACAGAGGCAATACAACTAAAGCTCAATGCTGTGGAGAAGAGCTGAATCACACTAGAACCTACTCACCCCTGTGAAATATCATACTTTGCTTAAAAATAGCCAACATATAGGCAGTAACATCAGCCCCCACAAAGGATATAGAGATCAGGAGGTGAAGTGGTCTCTTGATGAGTGATAGCAACATGACTCTCATTTTCAAGGGGTGCACCAGATCGCAGCTGACGACAGTTGGTACATTTCTGTGTAAGAGAGGGATGTGTGTGAGGTAAGTAGGTGTGCGTACGAACATCTGTGTTTGTGTTAACTCAGGCCAAATCATATTCACCGATGAGGTAACGTTTTACAGTTCTTTTAGCGTTACACAGCAAATGGTAATGAATAAACATGATCCATTACGTGTGACCAATAACTAACTCTTTACCAGTGTGCTATACCTTCGTCATTGTTTGACCCGGAATTATAGTAGTGACGTGCAAAGCCATGGTTGAAGCGCATGTAACGCAATTGAAAGGTGACCAAAATGAAATGTCCTGTTACCTTGAAAAATGGGGGATTTCTCTGGGATTGAACATTGTTGGAATCATTTTGGGTAATGTGAGTACAAAAGTCAACACTATATATAACTTGGGTCTAGTCGTTTCGAGACATTTTAATGAAGAATTGTTACCTATTACATCTTTAAGCCAGTAAATATGTAATCTAAATGATCGCCGTCATTCCCCTAGATTCAGAATCAACAGTCCATCTGCAAGAGCATCCTTAATTGAGTCACCTGACTGACCTAGCCCTTGTGAAACAGCCCATTTCTTAAATGAGGGACCTCTCATCTTGTCAGGTGAATATTATACTGCAGTGCCAGGAGAGCACATAATGCTCGGGGCAGCAGCGCCAGCGGTCAAGGTAGTGCCTTCTCACTGCATGAGGTTAATGAGAACCTTCCCTTGAGTCCGATGCAACGGCACTCAGGCTAATGAAGAGGCACACTGACAT
Source organism: Limanda limanda (assembly GCF_963576545.1). Lineage (NCBI taxonomy): Eukaryota > Metazoa > Chordata > Actinopteri > Pleuronectiformes > Pleuronectidae > Limanda > Limanda limanda. Next base: position 29,580,647 of record NC_083637.1, on the reverse strand, counting down.
GTATGCTGGTCATGGACATGGATACACACAGATGGACAAGTGCTCTACAAAAGACAGCATCATGGCAGACAGATGAGACGGCACATGCCATGTCTCGTTTAAGATACAACAGCTTCTGCTTCTTTATTCTCACTGGGGTAGTCCCATCTCTCTTTTTCTCTGTCCCTTCATCCATTCCCCTGTGATCTAATGTATCTGTCTCTTTGTGACTGGTCACAGCAGATGAATAAAGCCTTTATACGACCTCCCCACCAAGATCACTGTGTGCTAGCATCCAGAATGCTTCATTGTCACGAAAGTGGGACACAGAGAGCGGGACTTGACCCCTTGACTTATTCCATCCATCTACACATGGCCTCTAATACATGTGGAATGGATGATATTCAAATTTTTGGCCAATGACTTTTACTGTGCTGTAGATCTGGTTGTGTCTCAGTGGAAAGTATGCTGTGGACAGGCCAAGCCTCAGAATTGAAAGAATATTTCCAAGGATGTTTTGCCCTTTTTACTCTAGGCCTGTCGCAATAGTGTTGAAGTTGCTGATGCACAAGATAAAGTAAATGGCTGTGTTCACATATTCATATAACTAAGCATGTATTAGATACCTTAATGAGAAGACTTGTATCAAGTCACTTCAATTGGAATAACTAGGAATCTTGTTCCTTTTCTGGTAATTCGTTCCATGTCCCAGCATAAAATAATGTGCATTGAGCCTGCAGCCTTCATACGTGATGTTTGTGGTCAAGCTCAGTTTATGACTGAACAGGGCAGCAGGTCATCTGGTCGTCTGCTGAACAGGTCTCCGTCAAAGCTAGCATTATTATCCTCTTTGTAAACCTGGATGCCTGCCTGGTTTGCTAACACAAATTGGACAAAGTGACATGAAAAAAGTAGACAAAGTACACATAACCAAAATATCAATGGCGTAATGCCTGCAAACATAGTTTTAGATTAATGCTGGATGCCTGCTGATATAACAGCTACACAGAGTGACAATACAATGGGTGTGAGACCTGGAAATGACTGGTTGTAACTTATCAGGGAGGTGAGTACAGGGGCCTAAGAATGACTTTTGTTTGGTGGAAAGCAGCAGCAGCAGCAGCATGAAAAGTACTTTGCTGTAACCATCTCCCAGGGAGCCTGTTAAGCTATTCACGCTGTGCATGGTTTGAAAGGCAAACACGACCTCGGAGCTCTATAAACAAGTCCCAATCAGGAGAATCGAAAGACGTAAGTATTCTGTGGTTCAGCTCTATTACTGCTTTCAGGTATGCACTGAACTCCGCTGTTCCTCCGTATTTTCTGCAGAGGAGGTGCATGTGTGAATACAAATGTCCAAGTGAGACGCTCGGCAGTTTCCGCAGACTTTCTCTGCCTGACCTCCTAGTTTTAAGTCTGTAGAAATTCAGGAGAAGTAGATGTGAGAACCCAGCAGGGGATCCTGATGACTCTTCTAACATCAGCAGATGCAAAAAAAAATAAAGAAGAAAAAAGATAACAAATATCTCAAGATGAAAAAGCTGTGTCATGCACAGCGAAGACACCGATGAAGATGTCAAGAGAGTTTGTGTTGATAAATGCTGACGACATTGTCTGTGTGTTGTCAAGAAATTCCTGGATCTCTACGTAAATACGTCATTTCCTGTCTCTGTCTACTGCACCCGGCTGCTCCACCTCTTGCCTGAAAAATGCGGAGGATTTATTGCTGTTGTGAATGCGTCTGTGCAGAGAACCTCTTGCTGTGTTGTGCATGTGTGAGAGGCAAACTGAATTAAATAAATGAAAACGGCTTATATGTCTACACAAATCTCCCAACACAGCGTGAAGGCCTAAAACAAAGCTGTGCAGTTTTTGATTCGCTCACTTAATTGCTCTCCATATATTATCAGAGGCCACCATAAAAAAAATACAGCTGTGCAGAGTGACTCGTGATGGGATCAATAGCATGTGCTTTTACTGTTGTCATGGAAAGCAGGTCAAAGTAAAGGTTAGCTTGAAGCATGTGTGGGTGGTTGTTAGCATTAAGCATTCACAGAGGGCTTTAGAACAACAGGCCTACATGACATCTGAGCATTAGCCCACTAATACACCTCAGGAGGCAAATATTAGTCAACACACACCCATTAGCCATGATAAAAGCTAACAGCGAATCACAGTAGAAGCAATTTAGCCTAGTTCTGAACAAGAGCAGACATTATTGCTGTAACACAGTAAAAACACAGAGAGATGTTTAGTCTGTCAGCTATGCCGCTTACATGTAACATAACATGAGCACATGTCGGCTATTTTGGGCTTTGTTTTTAGAGGCAGGTCCGTTTTGGAGGCATCTGCAAAGCATTAGGGCGTAAAAGAGGAGCAGTGTGGGGCAAAATACAGAGAGAAGAGGAGGGACAACAGAAACACAGAGTCCAGACTCCATCCAATGACCCAAGTCACTGAGGCTGAAATCAAACTCTTCCCTCGAGGGCTGAGCAACCAGCTCCGGCTGCCAGCTCTTTTCCTACGTCTCCTCGAGGTGTGGAGAGGAGGAAGCAAGGGGTGAAAGGCGACATGAAGAACACATACTGCAGTCATGAAGAAAGGGCTGTTTTATGTGGCTATAGGCGGAATTTCAAGGCCAGGTTTTGCAGCCAATAAAGAAATGCTGTAAAGAGTTGTCTAATACCCGTGTGAAGTACATAGGGTTCATAGGTTGTCTTTAAGTTATTTGCTATCGTTGAAATAAGAAATGTTCATGCTTACATCACAACCATTCCGATTAGTTCATTTTACTATAAACAACCTCCATAGACCTGTGACAAACAAAATGATTTCCTGTACTACAGAAATTAGTGCAGATTAGTGCACACACAGCTATTGACTATTTTTGCACACTACATGTGCAATTAACATAAGTAGCCTGTAAATCTATTGCTATAAAATGGTTCTGAAAGGTATGCATAACTTAAAGTAGCATACAAGGACATACAGACACATTTCGGCACGCTTTTCATCACATGCTGACATTTAGTCACAGTGTATTCACTGACCACAGCTCCATGACGCAGGAGCACCTCCATGCATGTCTTATCAGCTCCACAGCTCTGAGCACTCGACTGGATTGTCAGGCTACAGCAGCTTGAGGCATCCTGAGGCAGCCCATGTGGTGTATGGCTCAGGCAAGTCAGCGCAGTGTCTTTAACTGCTCATGAATTAGTATAAGAACACATAATCTGTGTTCTTTCAAATTCACATAATTACCCATATGGAAATGAGTACTCCATGTTGTCTAACATCATGTTCTCCATCAAGTGGTATTTACGACACATACTCACAGCAGTTCTGCTTCTCTAGGATTATGTTGGCTTTTAGGAGTGAACACAATAAGGGTGTTAGCTGGATTACGTTTCTTAAAAAAAACACAAGCCCTCATCTTATAGTTCAGTTTGTCATTCTGTTCTACACATGACTCCCTCAAAATTCGTATTGCTTCAGTTTAGTTAGAAACTCTAATTTTCAGGAAAATAAAACCTAAACACATCCTAAATACTTAACACAAAGACAATAAGATACAAACTTTGACTTCCGTGTAGTTTTGGAGGCTTTCGACCACCATTATACTTGCTTGCCAGTCAAGTTGTATTATAACTATTATGTAAACGTTGACTACATTCTTTGTATAAACTTTAACAGGCTGAACATTATAAAAATCTACTAAATGGGTCCGTAAGGACAATGCAGTCATTTATTTGAATTATATGAGAGGGTTGGAACCTAAAGCGCTAATCAATGTGTTTACAAGCATTAGCATAATTGCTTCAACTTAATGACAGTTAATGGCTCCCTGCTAGGCCTGCAAGACCAATAAATAAACACAGAGATCCTCATCCTAGACCCCCTTCTTTCTCTTTCCTCGTCCCTGCTCCCCACCCCCTACATCCCAAAGTGCCACCAAATCCGGACCTGAGCTGTAACCTTACCACCCTCAAGCCTACCTCTTCTAAGCCCCTCAGGAGCCCCAACTTACCCCGTCTTCCGCTGTCTTTTAGCCCTCGTGACCACGACAAGGCTAAAGCCCAGCGTACACATTAACCCTCCAGGTTGGACTCAAGGAATCAATTAACACTTTGCTGCACACACGAAAGCAGAAACGCTTCTTTAAGTTGAATAAAAAAAATATATTTGTTTCTTATTTCTACACTCAAGAGGACTGTGACTAGATCCATTTCTCTCTCAGTTACATGCATACCCCTTATAAAATCCAAATTGTTTGCTGTTTGCTGTTTGACTCTGATCAATCAGGACCATTTAAAGTCAACATCGTATTGAGGCATAAACAATATATCAAATGTATTACTAATATGGCAACTTTGCTGCAATAGACACTTTTAAAAAATGGATGAAATGGTAAAACATAAAAAAACAATACCGGTCACTTTGTCTCTATGCCCAAGTAAAAATCTTCAAGTAGCTTTATTTGTCAAGCCAAAACCAAAATATTATAATTACTGTGAAGTGGCAAAACCTAGTAGATTTTATGTACGACTTCTGCCTATTCTATTTCAAAATCATCTAAATCATAGATGTTTGAATTGTAATTTGCAAGTATTTGTTCCTTCTTCACTGTGCTTAAGTTCTTAAATTTTAAAAAAGTGGTATTTGACAGCCTTTGTAAAATTCAATAACTTTTTCATTTTCTGGGATTGATAAAAAAATTTTTAAATAACATTGTTTGTTCTTTGCTTGAATTTGAACTCACATTAAACACTTAACCTACATCTAAATCCTAAATCAATTTAGTGCTCAACTCAGATGTCCTTGCTTACTTGGTAATCTGAGGTGGTGAATAGGGTAGTTCTCTCAGAGACAGTGGCAATAAGAATGTCAACCTTTGATACATACATAGAGATGAGGTTGACAATTGGTGGCTAGTAGAAGTTAAATAAAGGCCTCCTGTCATTATCAGAGATAGAACTTCTGCACCATTACTCCACATTCTCTAAATGCACAAACACAATCACACATTTATCTGTAATTAGCCCTAAAACACAAAATCTGTCCTCACCCCATCACCAGGGGGTGACCATGCTACTTAAGCAATCCCCTGTCAACAGCCCCAAAACTGACCAATCGCATGAGTTCATGTCTTATCCCTGTGATAATCTGATAATCTGGCAGCATCTTGCTCCTCCAACCACAAGCCAAGGTCGATCCCTATTGTTATTCATGGAGAGGGGTGTGAGGGGGCATGATGAATGATGATAACATCAGCCGTGTCTTACACTACAGTAGCCTATGGGGGGCAGTGGCCAATATTTTTATCATGGCGGAAATGCATTATGCGCATATTAATAGATACATTTGTCACCGCTATCGTCTGCAGGGAACAGATAATAACATTTAGGCTGATAGTTATTTGATTGCCTACCACGAGCCCCGACAGATAAAACAAATCACGACCTACGTCTAATGCAAATTGGCGCCATAAAAATGCAAGATACAGGCGAAACTGCCTAAGTAAGAGAAGGAAAAAGTAATGTCTCCCAAAAAGAGAAAAGGGTTGGGGTGGGCTGCGACTGTGGGGTGTCTGGGAAGTTTAAGAGGGCCGAGAAATTCCATCCAGAGGAAATACATCTCACACAGGAAGAGAAGGGGGCCAAAATGGACATAAGTTAGAAATAAGACAGAACAAGTCAGAGAAAAATGTTCAAGTGTGTGAACAGTGAGTAAATCTATTGAGGAGAGAAAGCCCTGGAGGTTAGTGAGAGAACACAAGATTGGACAAGTGGCCGGACTGTATCGAGCAGGTTAGGGTGCAAAGAACTTCACTTTGTATTTGTATTGTGAAGTACGCCACCATGTGGAGAGTTACCAGAGAGTAGAATAAGAGATCAGACAGTTGTGTAATGAGAGCTTTAAGCTTGTGACACCACAAAGAAACTGCTCTGAGGGGCAGTTACCCTGGGCAGTTCCCATGTGTATACGAGTGTATGAATATGTGCACACACGGATGTATTTTTACACATAAAAATGTCCCTCAGCTGCAATGTTAGCTGTTCTTGCATATCAGGCTTTTGCACTACAGGAGTGAGCTATCCATTTTTTTGTAGTTATTATTCTGCAGGACATATGAACACATCAAAAGAAAATAAAAGAGACCTTACATCCATCTGAAGATCCATTCAAAATGCATTAAACATCAAAGTTGCTTGACTTCAAAAAGCAGCAGCTGATTACACAAGAGTGACATCAGCTCAGTCCCGCTGAGGTGCAGTATGTTTGGTCCACAGATAGGGGTCAACATCACTCAAAGCATAGGCAGCGACAGCAGAAAACTGTAGCTGACAGCAGAATCTGCAAAAGGTCTGAGGGATTTTTCTGAGTTTGATTGATTGATTCCTGTGTTGCCCTGCAAGGCACATGGCTCCTTTTTCTAATCAGATCATAGTCAGAAAATTCAATCATATGTAGTAGAGCAGCAGCTCACCCGCTGTTGTCAAGGCTTGAGTCCTGTAATGAGACTGAATGGTGGGGGTATAAAAACGTACTAAACGTCACAGTTCGACCTAGCCATAGAAATGGTGCAAGGAGAGTTCAGAGTGCGCACCTTTAACCCAAATGCCAATAAACTGCAGCCACTGCCTCATGTATTGATTATTTTAAGTTGTCTTTAGCTTGTCAGAGATAAAAAGAGATGGTCATTGCACTGTTGGCCTGTTTTTGACCTCCTCCCAACCCTTGGCACCAGGCCAATATTACTCTTTCCTTCCTCCTCTCCTCCATCCTTTACCAGGAAGTGATAAAGTGGACACATGTCATCACCCTTGTGGCCACCGTTATTCATCACACTCACATACGGCCCGCTCCTCCCAGGGCTATTTGTGTAGCAAGCCGACAACGCCACCTTGACACCACCCTGTGAGTAAGTGTGCGAGGAGGAGAGCACAAGTCAGTCAGACACCGCATCAACTGGGCGGGTGGGCGGGTGAATGAGTGTATACATGTAAAATGATGACGGGTGAAAAAATAGAGGCGAGACTGTAGAGATGTATAACAGATGGGGGTTGCACTGAAATAACCTGACAATAAAGAAGACCAATAACTAAACTATTCTTTTGCTGCCGCATCTCTTTGGGCATGAAGTCAAACATTGAAAAATATAATTGCATGAAGTGAACGACTGCTCCGTTAGAGACTGGTCGATAAACGCTCACACATGAAAGCACATACATGTACACACAAGTCTTCCCACAGGCCACACACTCAGCTGACCGCTCCTCACCACTCTGACACGCTCAGAGTGTTTAACCCCATCAACACCGGTGCTGCACGCTGCCGTGTTGTTGCTGTGCGGTCTCCAGTGAGTGCTATTGATCCTAATTCTGAGGGGAACGGAGCAGCTTATCCATTAAGGTTGAGTGAGTCTGTCGCCTGTCTCCTGCTCACAGCAGACGGAGTGGAACAGACAGATGACTGGGAGGAGAAAGATGGAGGTGGGAGGCCAGGAGGAGGAGGAGGAGGAAAGATGCTTCATGACTCACAGTCAATAGGGAGGGATGAAACGATGCATACAACATGGGAAGAGAAGGGAAATAAGTTGGTGAAAATTAGTGAATGAAATTGAAGATAAAGACTTATAAAAATCAGAGGTGGCAGCTGATGATGGATCCTAACTGGCGGCAGTGGACAATGACTGTGGACTATAGTGGATCCGATCTTGATGGTGGATCGTGATCTTGCTGGCTGCTGACCAGAGACTATGATTGCAGCAGGACTGCTTGACATATAGTATTGAAGTTATCCTTCAAAATGTTTACCCTCATCAATGCTGCTAAAACCTCTATCTTGATGATGTTTTCCTACACTTGACATCTATTGCACTTCTGTCCGTCCTGGCAGATGGGATCCCTCACATTTGGCTCTCTCTGAGGTTTCTATGTATTTTTACCTGTTAAAAGGGTTTTTAGTAGTTTTTCCTTACTCTTGCTGAGGGTTAAGGACAGAGGATGTCACACCATGTTAAAGCCCTATGAGACAAATTGTGATTTGTGAATATGAGCTACACAAATAATATTTGATTGATTTGATTGATTTGATTGAATAAAATGTTTATAAATTAAAGAGCAAAGTCCAAACCTGGGAAGACTTGACTAATTTTTAAAAGTTGTCCACATCTAATTTCTATGTGGAAAAGTTTAGGAGCCACAACCGGTTTTAAGCCTGAAGTGAGAACCAACATACAAATCAGAGACCCTTAGAAAGTTTGAAATCATGTTAAACGACTTTGTCAAAAATGTTGTATCTAAGCAGCCTGTGGATTTTTTTTTACAAAATTCGTTAAAGGGGATTAATCATCTCAATCTGAGTTTCATTTCCAAAGGGAGTTTTATAATATTTCTTAGCTGAAAAAGCAGGTATGAATCAAACCCATCCCCACTGTTATTTACAGTAGGAGACCTTAGACTGTGTATTACATTTGAGTTGATTCTAGCTGGGGAAACACAGAAACTTCTTGTTTTGTCAGCATTGAACTTTTAATAAATGTTGAGGTTTTGTAATAGACCTGTCTTTATATTGTGTGCCAACGGAAAGAACACACTGTAGGAGAAGACAGAAAAGAATAGGACCCAGAACAGAACCTTGGGGTACACCACACTACAGACTTTCAGATGGAGATGCATAGTTTCCTGCTGCAATCAAGAAACTTACTCATGAAGGTAGGACCAGAGGAAGAGAACCACTCCAGCCCTTACCCACATATTACATAAAGCCTTGATTATATGTACTTCTACTACAAACAGGGTACAAGGAGAACATGGGAGAACTCTGTCGTTTCTTGACTAACACTAACCTGAAAATAAAATCTGCTGAAAAATAGTTGTAAGTCTTTTCTGCCTTACATACGGCACAAATGCAGTATGCACAGGGTCAAATGTTTGGCAGCACATGCTGATCACCAAATCTACAGCACACAGGCTTCTAGCTTAGCAGCTAAGTAGATTTAAACAAGGAACAATAAAGGGGTTTTATTTTCAATTGGTAGCTCAAAATCATCAACAATCGGTTACCAAAAGTCTTTATTCATTTCTTAAAGAGTTGAGGAATCAGGTAAAGCAGATAAGCAGTTTACCACATTTACTTTCTTGCTCTGCTTTCAGGAGAAGTGGTTCAAAGTTGATGAGAGTTTTGTGCCATTCAACAGCTTATTGACGCTTGCTAACAAATAATGCTGCCTCATCACAATGATGTCAAGATAAATACATTCTTTGCTCAGAATACTTAGAGATGATCAGCACCTTTTGGCAGCCTGCCATGAAAAGTTTAACAAGGAGCTGGAATGTCTGCAGTGTGAAAGAGAACCCAACCCAGAGCAGCAGGCACAGATGATGTTTCCAGTACAGAGAGCAGCTAATTCCAACAGTAATAATATGATGGGATACTTTAATTAATTGGTGCTGTTTTCATTGCTGTTGTAACAATTGATAACACCCTAACTCTTAGGATGAGATTATAGGACGACGGGACCTGGTGTAAGGTTTTTGGCCCTGTCTCTGTGGTTGTTTTCAGACATGCACTGAACTTACAGATAATTTCTGAAAAGAAAGCAAAATGCCTGAGTCAGTTGCTGTGGATATTTTCAGAAGTTTCCAGACCCCGGTTAAGACCCCAAGATAATGTCCAAATGAGCCCATGTGAGAACAGAGCAGGAGATTATCCGGAGGGTTTTCCAAAAGCGAGTGGATGTTGATTACGCTTCTAACTTGCGACAGATGCAAAACAAAAACAAAAAAAAGAAGAATGCAAATATCTCGGGATGAAGGAAGGAGCCATACATATAGAGGATGCCGAAGAAGAAGTAAACTTTGAAAGAAAACAACATTCGAGAGGTTTTGGCATTTCCTTTCAAAACAACATGCACATCTGTGCCTGATTCACTAATCGATGCCACAACTACAAGCACATTTTTGACACTGGATCAAGCAGCCAGACGGTTGGTTAACACACTATGCACTTCTCACTATCAGTACTTTCAAGTTCTTTGACTGCCTGCCTACTTTTTCTAATGAGCATTTTTGTCTGTGCTTAGGGCCATTCAGCAATCTCTGAAATGTCATCATGCTCAGCCGGCCCCATTCTGCGCTTTGGGTGGATCCTCATTTGGTATCCTGTCTGCTGGTCGGTCATTGGTAAATGGACTGATCTGGACATGTGCAAAAATACTTTTGAATCGTCTGTCTGATCCCCACCTGAGTGTGGTCCTACATTAGGGGTGTACGATACGACGATATTATATCATGAATAATTAAAATGTCTCTACAATCTGCCTTTAAAGAGAGAACGTTAGAACCATGCTTCAGTGTACATTATTAAATTATATATACTATTTTAATTCATTGATTCTGTCCAACTGGACTCCTCTCACTCTCTTTCTCTCTCAAGCCTGCACGGACAAGCTGACACACACACCTACACCGACTCAGCTGATGATACCATGATATGGTATTTTTGCCATATCGCCGACCGTTAACACACACGTACACACGCACACACGCACACGCACACACACACACAACAATTAGCTCATTGCGGGAACTGCTAGGATTCTCTACAAAATTCTATGGTCTCTGCCTTTTATGTGAAGTGCCTTGAGAGAAATGATGTTGTGATTCGGTGATTTAAATGGTTTCTCAGATATTTCAATCTTGGATGTATTTCGTATTTGTGACACATTTATGTTAACTTCACTGTTTGTTTACCTTGTTATTTTGTAACAGAACAATAAAGTAAATCTGTCATGGAGGTTACCCGAGGATGTTTCTTCTATATAAAAACATGTTCGACATAAAAGTTCATTGTAAACCTAGAAATGGCAGTTTGATAGAAACAGCACTGAAGTCCACCTAAGAGCATTTTGTGGCGCTTTTAACCACCTCACCTGGCATTTGTTAGAGATTGACAAATTGCCATGGAGACAGCTTACTGCAAACTCAGTATCTGTTGTAACCTCACTCACTTTGTTGCCTTTTCCTCCTTGTTGGGTTTTTAACTTTTTGAACCGATAAGTAGGCTGCAACCTTTTCAGGGGCATCAATTTCATTTTAGATTTCTAACCTTGACAGAGACTCTCATGCCATATATCAGTTTTATTGTCTCCGCAACCATCCCTCATCCCCTTGCTTGACGGCACTCAAGGCAGTTTGAGGACACCGATTGGAGAAGTGAAGCTGGAGGGAACATCTTTGAGATGTGCTGTAAGTTACCGTTTCAGCTCATTTGCCTTCGGCTGGCTTCAGGTTAGGACAGAAATCATTCTGGGCTTAAACTGGGTCATGTCAAGTTTTAGGGGAGAGAAGAAATGAGTATAGGATGTGGATAATCCTGTATTGATTCAGATGGTGGATACAAAGTCACAAAGCCCTGAGTTCACAACGTTTTGGATGATTTAGGAGAGAGAGATGGGCATGGAGGTTCAACATTATATAAATACTGTGAGTGTGTTTGTGTGTGCGTGTGCGTGTGTGTGCGTGCGTGCGTGCGTGTTACTAAATCAAAAACGCTTTCATCATGAACAGATAAATTCTTGCACAATATTTGCAAGTAAATTTTAAAAAACTGATTGAGAAAATTATCTTAAGTGCAAGTCACTTGTTTGACTAAAGATTTATATGCATTTAGAGTTTTAATTTAACACAAAATCCACTGAAACTACATGTGCACTTAGTAGAGAGCATTCTTCCAACAGTCCCCTCAAATTCAATCAAGTTGCACCGACTCCTATGCACTAATAGAAATCAGTCCCCTAAATGTGCCTGATCTTTCCAACAAGGTTGATAAAATATTCCCTGGTAAATGAGTGAAATCTCACAATTTCAGAAAAAGTTATTGAAAAAGTCCCTGGATCTGATCCAAATTTAATGGGGTCTTTCTTGGCTCATACCCCAGCATGGAAATCGGTTCTGCAGTTTTCATGTAATCTTGCAGAGAATCAAACCAACCAACCAACAAACAGACGGAGAGAGGTCAAAACATAACCTCCTTGGCGAGAGTGTCTACTGGCATCGTTAATTTTCTGTTCACCATATCACTGTTTTCATGGCTTGCCAATTTACATAAAGGTTGAACGGCATTTTCTAATAATTTTACTGGCATATTTTGGGAGGACAATATCACAGTTCACTAACTGCTATAGAAACATCTACATTAAACTGTTATAAGCGATTCAGGATATTATCTTTAGCAGGTGCTGCCTGTTTCTTCTACTTAAAATGTTAAAATGACAAATGTTGCCCCTGGCAGACTGTGTGTTACTGTAGCTGATTAACATTAGTTACAAAAGAGACTCACCAAAAGTCCAGAAAGAAACCTGCGCTGTTGTTTTTATCTATGTGCTGGTGTCTTCTTCAGCCAAAGCCTTGTGAGGTAAAAGTAGCACAGCTCTGTAACATTCCTCTGTTATCACTGGGAAGTTTAACAAGTCAAAGACAGTAGTGATTCCTCTGTGGAAAAACCTGTGCTGCAACGCTATCAGGAGCTGGACAATTATATCAATAGTTTCAATTTATACGAATCAGGTCCGCCGATATTTCAGTCAAGATGTGAAAAACAAAGTGTAAAAAATAAATGTTGGCTACACCAGTGGATCTGTCAGATGCATTTTTAATGAGAGCTTCATATCTTCTGCCGCTCATCTCATTTTCAGGTTCTAGCTACAGGCTGTCAACATTAATTTGGCAGCCACTCCAACCCGTCGTGTTTTCTGCCTTCTCCAACTACAAAATCAATCTTTTACTTTTACTTCTTTTTCTGCTGCAGCTGCAGAACCTCAAAGTTCAAACCAAATGGATTCAGTGAAGTAATCAGGTTTGCTTCTTTATGCAGATGCAGGACTAAATACACCAAATGCATAAATAGGACAAACTTGTGCACTTGCACACACACATTAAATAATCCACACACTGCTAACACACACATGCCAATCTCAACTTTAAATCATTGGCCAATCTCATTCCTGAATACTCTTCCCTGTGATTCATTTTCATTTAGCAAATGCATTACGCACCTATCCATTTAGCCGTTCCCCAATCGAGTCCTCTGGATCATGACATCTTACAGACCATTAACTGAGCAGTCTTCTTTTTTCTTTTTCAAATAGACAGTGGGCACTTCCCTCCCCTGAGTATTTTCCTCTTTTATTAAGACAGAGTGAAAGCCTGCAGGGAAACAGAGAAGCCTGAAGAGATTCCAGCTCTGTTTGATCTGACGCTGACTGGAGGATAGTACTTAGTCAGACAGATCTTCACCACTGCACCATCACTGGTTTCAAACTGTGACGTTAGCTCCGCAGCCTGCTAATGTTGTTTTCATTGAGTCATTTAATGGCTGCCTGAGTAAAGCACTTCTCCCTGGGACAAAAAGGCAGAATATTTGCTCACCATGTGTCTATAGATGTTTCTAGCTGTGCACTCTTGTCTTAGTATGTATGGCAATTAAAGCTGCATCAGACTGTGTGAAATCATTGCAAAAATGGCCCAATCGAACAAACATAGGACGCCTGGGACAGTAATCACCGTGGAGCACAAAATCCACTGTGATTTTTTCATTTTTACTGTCTCACAGCCTCATGTGTTTCAGAGGCGTTTCACAGATGATACACCTGCAGTATGGACACAGATTTATCCTCTTTGCAGCTGTGACACCTTTGCAATGGGGATATACGTAGAATCACATCCTCGTGAATATGGAAAAGTTAAACTTTTTCAAGACAACATGATGTTATCCGACAACGGGCTGTGTCGCCACGTCACATTCATTAAATGCTGCGTTATTCGTACATTAGCTTCAAACATGAACGATGTAATTCTGCTGTTTAAAAGGTAGGTTTGATAAATTGTTTCTGAAACACTTCTTTGTTGTTGTCTATAGCAGGACTGTAGTAAACTCTGACCGAATGACCGAATCGCCAACTTTGGCGAGATGAGTAAGAATAAGCCGACCAGTGCGCCGCCGCTGTGTGCTGCGCCAACAACCCGAACTAGTGTTGCTAGCAAGGTAGCTGCTATGGCTAGTGCTAGCCCACACGGTGGTGGAACGACTGCAAACGCCGAGGCTGTTTCCGTGAGCCAGCTTGTAGCCGAGTTGTCGAAACAACGGTCTTCTCTCAGGGAGGACATCTCTGCTTTGATTCAGGAGTCAATTGCCCCGCTTCAGTCCTCCGTGAATGCACTGACAGAGACTGTTACTGGCTTTCAAGCACGGCTAAGGGCAACCGAAGTTCTGGCTGGGGATAACTTCAGTGCGATTTTCACAGCGGACGGGAAAATAAAACTGCTAGAGGAGCAAAATGCCACACTGCTCGAACGCGTGGATGACCTGGAGAACCGCTCTCGCAGAGCAAACCTGAGAATCCTGAACGTCCCGGAGGACAGCGAGAAGGGCCAGTACACCGTCAAGTTTGTATCCGACCTGCTAATGAAAGCAATGGGCGAAGAGGTTTTTGAAAACCCACCGGAGTTGGAGCGGGCTCATCGTTCTCCCGGCCAAAGACCTCGAGAAGGACAGCCGCCCCGTCCCTTTGTGGTGTGTTTCCATCGTTTCCAGGTGAAAGAAAAGGCATTGCGGTGGGCCCGGACGCACGACGTGGAGTTTAACGGCTCCAAACTGAGGATCTACCCGGACATGTCTGCGGGCCTGGCGAAGAAACGCGCTGCATTTAAAAACGTCAAGCAGCTCCTCTATGAGAAGAAGATACGATTCAGCCTGCTGCATCCCGCACGCCTCCGAGTTCAGTTTGAGGATGAGACTCTCTTTTTCCACTCACCAGAAGCTGCCAAGGTGTTCTATGACCGTCGGGTTGCCGGACCAATTGACTGATTCTGACTTAAATGGGCTAATCTGAGACCGACAGAATTCCATCGAGCTGAAGTGATCAATAAGTTTGAAGGTTGGTTAATTTGAGCTGTTACAGTTTAAGTGAAGCTAGTGTCAGTCTGTATCACTTTCATAATCGATAGCAGAATGTTTGTTGTCAACTGGCTAACGTTGCAGCCTGAGAGGGGCGTAGCCCAAGCAAAACTACTTTCCTAGACTATTTGTTCAGATCCTATGGTTCAGATGCATTTATTTATCATTTAGCCATCTATCCTGTCTATGCAGTAGTTCGAATAATGCTAAGTTAGCCTGCCTACTAGTTATAATAATGGCGGTTGTTTATGTTGACTGGGAATTACAATGTTATTAATCTCTGTTCAGAGTCAATGCGCTGAATGTGTATACTTGTTAAAGTGAGAGTGGGGAGCATTGTGTAAGGGGGAAAACGCATGGGCTATTGGAAGCATAGTCACAGTAAGATAGCTGCGGTTCGTTACTGTTCAGAGAACGAACCTAGAGTTTACACATGTTCCAGGGTGGGTATTTTTTTTTTTTTTTTCATTTATTTATTTTCTTATTTTATTTTCTTATTTTTTTTTATTTTTTTTTTCTCCCGTTCTCCATTTTATATTCTCCCGATCTGGCTATACAGCACCATCCATTTCAGCCGTATCATTACCCAATCCGCTTGTTTATTAAGCTATGAATAGAGCAAACACAACTTTAGCTGGAGGGTCTGCAGTTCGTTTTGTTAGCTGGAATGTCAGAGGCATGAATGGCCCAGTAGAAGGGCGCGAATTTTTTCACATTTAAAACGGTTGCACACTGAAATTGCATTTCTGCAGGAAACGCACCTACGAGTACAGGATCAAGTTTTGCTTAGAAAGGCCTGGATAGGTCAGGTGTACCATTCAACCTTTAGTAACAGAGTTAGAGGTGCTGCAATTATAATCCATAAAAAAGTACTCTTCACTGCTTCAAAAATAATTTCAGATCCCCAGGGACGTTATGTTATAGTATCAGGTCGTCTCTATCACACCCCGGTGGTTTTGGTTAGTATTTACGCCCCCAACTGGGATGATGCAGATTTTTTCAGGAAGATAATCACCTTATTACCAGATTTAAATACTCATCATCTAATATTTGGCGGTGATATGAACTGCGTGATGGACACAGCCATGGACCGGTCAAGTCCCAAATCTGCACCTTCATCCAAAATGTCCAGAGCTCTTTTAAGTCTTATGACGCACCTTGGCTGTATTGACCCATGGAGATTTTTGAATCCAAACAAAAAGGAATTCTCTTGTTTTTCACATGTTCATCAGTCTTATTCAAGAATAGACTATTTTTTCATTGATAGGCGTCTTCTTCCCTCAGTGAAATCTGTAGACTACTCTGCTATTGTAGAATCTGATCATGCACCCGTCATCCTTGATATTGGCTTTACACTTAATTGCCCACCAAGGCCAGCTTGGAGACTTAACACGGCATTACTTTCAGATGCAGATTTTTGTCAGTTCATGTCTAAAGCAATAGATGATTTCATTTTAACCAATCAGAATGACTCCGTATCACCATCCATACTATGGGAAACATTAAAAGTCGTACTGAGGGGACAAATAATATCATTTTCGGCTTCACGTAATAAAAAAAGAAAACAAAGACAGGAGGAGCTCATTGATTCTATTCTTAAAATTGATCATCAGTACTCAACAACTCCAACGCCTGAACTATACAAAGAAAAATTAAATCTGAAAGCAAAATATGATTTATTATCTACTGGAAAGACTGAACATAACTTGTTAAGATCACGAGCATTCTTTTATGAACATGGGGAGAAGGCAGGACGCCTACTTGCTCACCAGTTAAAGGCTAAGTCGTCTGCCCAACTCATATCAACAATTAGGAAAACACCTCAAGAATTGACAATTGATCCCCAAGAAATTAATAATACATTTAAAACATTTTATTCTGAGTTATATACCTCAGAATTCCCTCAGGACACTTCTTCTATGGTTAATTTTTTAGAAACCCTGAATACTCCAACAATTGCACAGGAACAAAGGGACAACCTGGAAAGACCTCTAAACCGACAGGAAGTAGATAACTCAATTAAGGACATGCAGAGCAGGAAGGCCCCTGGGCCGGACGGCTTCCCAGTCGAATTCTATAAAAAATTCTCCTTCAAACTGATCCCTTTGCTTCTCAATATGTTTAAGCACTCGTTTGAACAGACAGCTCTCCCAAAGAGGCTCTCATCACGGTCTTGCTGAAGCCTGGTAAAGACCCGGTGGATTGCAGCTCTTATAGGCCTATTTCTTTACTGAACGTGGACGTTAAGATACTGTCTAAAATTCTGGCCTCTCGAATAAACACCATAATATCAGACATAATTTCAAATGATCAAACCGGTTTTGTGAGAGGCCGTCACTCATTCATTAACATTCGTAGACTCCTGAATGTGGTGCATTCTCCAGCGTCTGGGGGAGGACCAGAGGTGGTGGTCTCCCTAGAAGCGGAGAAGGCATTCGACAGAGTAGAATGGGAATATCTTTTTGCTGTACTGGGTAAATTTGGGTTTGGGCCGAAATTTATGTCCTGGATTTGTCCATTATATTCATCTCCTAAAGCTGCAGTAGTCACTAATAAATTATGTTCACAGTATTTTCCTTTATCTAGGGGCACGCGTCAAGGCTGCCCACTTAGCCCATTACTGTTCATTTTAGCGATAGAGCCCCTGTCAATTAAACTTAGAACTACACCATCCATACATGGCATTAGAAGGATGGAGATGGAATATAAAGCTTCCTTGTATGCTGATGATCTCTTAATATTTTTAACGGACCCGCTATCCTGTAAATCCGAACTTTTGAAGATTCTGGTTGACTTTGGTGGTTTTTCAGGTTATAGAATTAACTATTCAAAAAGTGTGTGTTTCCCTATCAATGATAAGGCAAAGCAGATTCCAGACACAGACTTGCCATTTTGTATATCACATTCAGGTTTTAAGTATTTGGGAATAAATATCACCCCTTCTTTTTCTGAATTGTTTAAGGCCAACTTCACACCTATAATGGAGAAACTAAAATCTGACCTCCAGAGATGGAGTGCTATTTGCCTTTCTTTGGCTGGGAAAATCAACTGCGTCAAGATGAATGTGTTGCCTAGATTTTTATACTTGTTCCAGAGCATCCCAGTTTTCCTGCCAAAATCCTTCTTCCGTTCACTTGATGCCCTACTCTCAAGTTTCATATGGGGAGGTAAATCTTCAAGACTTCGTAAAACATTGCTTGAAAGACCGAGAAAAGGGGGTGGGCTTGCTCTCCCAAATTTCAGGGTTTATTATTGGGCAGCGAATCTGCAAAAAATAATGTACTGGTTTCAGGCCCCAGACACGGGTTGGTGCAGTGAGGAGGCAAAGCTCTGTAATCTGTCATCACTTCCTGCACTGTTAACAACAAAACTTCCTCTCTCCCCATCACAGTTTTCCTCAAGCCCAGTAGTGCGCTCATCCCTAAGAATTTGGATACAATTCAGGCAAACATTTAAATTGTCTGGCCTTTCTATGCTAAGTCCCATATGTAATAACCACCTTTTTCCAGCTGCTGAACTTGATGTCACATTCATACAATGGAACACTATGGGTCTTACTACATGCAAGGACTTTTTCATAGATAATATTTTTCCTACTTTCACGGATTTGGCCAAAAAACACTCTATTTCTAAATCCAGTTTTTTCCGATATCTTCAGATACGCCACTTTATTCAAACGTACAACCCATCGTTCCCAAAATTACCTGAAAGTTCAAACTTAGATGTCATACTAAAGATTCCCTTAACTTTGAAGGGCCAAATCTCTAATTTATATAATTCAATTATGTCGTTTAGTAGTGTATCAACCGAAGACATCAAGACAAAATGGGAGGAAGAATTAGGAACAGCCATTTCAGACGAGACATGGGTTAGAGCTCTTAGCTGTGTAAATGGAACCTCTTCTTGTGTACGCCTCAATCTGATTCACTTTGCTACACAGCAATCGCTTGACTTCCTTGCTCTCACTGAGACTTGGATCACACCGGACAACACCTCCACCCCAGCTGCTCTCTCCTCGGCCTTCTCCTTCACCCACACACCCAGACCCACTGGTAGGGGTGGTGGCACAGGTTTACTAATTTCCCGCAAATGGTCCTCTTCTCTCTACTCGCTTCCACTTTTTACCCCAACGTCTTTTGAATTTCATGCTGTGACAGTTTCTCATCCGGTACAATTAACTATTGTTGTTCTCTACCGTCCACCAGGTTCTTTGGGAGATTTCTTGGAGGAATTAGACACTCTCCTTTCAAACTTCCCAGAAAACGGCCCTGCACTCATCCTCCTGGGTGACTTTAACATCCAGACAGACAAGTCATCTGATCTTTTACTTTTAATGTCTTCTTTTGCTCTCTCACTCAGTCCTTCCCCTCCTACTCACAAAGCCGGTAACCACCTTGACTATATTTTCACCAGGAAATGCTCAACATCTAACCTCACTGTAACTCCACTTCATGTCTCCGACCACTTCTTTATCTCTTACTCTCTCCCACTGTCTCAAAACAACAACCCTACCACATCAACAGAGTCTGTACCTGTCCGTCGCAACATTCGTTCCCTCTCTCCTGCCTCTCTAGCATCCTGTGTTTTGTCAGCTCTCCCTTCCACTGACTCCTTCTCACTCATGCATCCTAACTCTGCCACAGACATTCTCCTTTCTACTCTGTCCTCCTCTCTTGACTCTCTCTGCCCTCTTATGTCACGACAGGTCCGCCAGTCCTCCCCAGCTCCGTGGTTGACTGACTCGGTGCGTGCCGACAGAGCCACTATGCGAGCATCAGAAAGGAAATGGCGGAAATCTAAACACCTGGACGACCTGCTCGCCTATCAGTCTCTTCTCTCCTCTTTTTCTGCCTCTATCTCCACAGCCAAAAGCACTTTTTACCAAACTACTATTCAATCCTCATTTTCTAACCCCAAAAAACTCTTCTCCATATTTTCAAACCTCCTCGACCCCCCCAGTCCCCCTCCTCCCTCCTCCCTTCTACCAAGCCACTTTGTCAACTACTTTACAAAAAAGATTGATGACATACGATCTTCTTTTTCTGATCCTCCTTCTAGAACCACACCTCCATCAACTTCATCTTCATCCCCTTCGCTCTCCTCTTTCACCCCTCTGTCTCCCAATCAAGTTCTGACCTTGGTAACCTCTGCCCGCCCGACCACCTGCCCCCTTGACCCCATCCCTTCTCACATTCTCCAGTCTATTGCTCCTGACCTTCTTCCTTTTCTTACTCATCTTATCAACACTTCCCTCTCAAATGGCTGTTTCCCTAATTCTCTGAAGGAGGCAAGAGTAAATCCTCTCCTGAAGAAACCCACCCTCGACCCGTCTGCAGTAAATAACTACAGACCTGTCTCTCTTCTTCCCTTTGTTTCCAAAACTCTCGAGCGTGCAATCTTTAATCAACTCTCCTCCTATCTGAACCACAATAATCTTCTTGACCCTCGCCAGTCTGGTTTCAAGGCAGGTCACTCAACTGAGACTGCCCTCCTTGCTGTCTCTGAGCAGCTTCACACTGCTAGAGCAGATTCTCTCTCCTCTGTCCTTATCCTTCTAGACCTCTCTGCTGCATTTGACACAGTGAACCACCAGATCCTGATCTCATCCCTTCAGGACCTGGGTATCTCAGGCTCTGCCCTCTCCCTGCTCTCTTCCTACCTCAACGAACGCACTTATCGGGTAACTTGGAGAGGATCTGTTTCTGAACCTTGTCCTCTCACTACTGGGGTCCCTCAAGGTTCGGTCCTGGGTCCTCTCCTCTTTTCTTTGTACACCAACACTCTCGGCTCTGTCATTCACTCACATGGCTTTTCCTACCATAGCTATGCTGATGACACCCAACTAATCCTGTCTTTTCCCCGATCAGAAACACAGGTAGCAGCTCGAATCTCTGCCTGTCTGACTGACATCTCTCAGTGGATGACCGCTCACCACCTGAAGATTAATCTTGACAAGACTGAAATACTTTTCCTTCCAGGGACAAACTCTCCCACCCATGACCTGACTATTAACTTTGACAACTCCGTGCTGACCCCCACTCAGACTGCTAGGAACCTGGGTGTGACACTCGACTGCCAACTCTCCCTTTCTGCCAACATTACTGCAACAACGCGGTCCTGTAGATTCATGCTTTACAACATCCGGAGAATACGCCCCCTTCTCACTCAGAAGGCGGTGCAGGTTCTGGTCCAGGCCCTGGTCATCTCACGCCTCGACTACTGTAACTCCCTCCTGGCAGGTCTACCTGCTACTGCCATCCGACCTTTGCAGCTCATCCAGAATGCAGCAGCTCGACTGGTTTTTAACCAACCTAAATTCACTCGCACTACTCCGCTCCTCCGCTCCCTACACTGGCTACCAGTGACTGCCCGCATCCGGTTCAAAACACTAGTACTCGCATACCATGCTGTAAACAGATCAGGTCCAGTTTACATCCAGGACATGGTCAAACACTACACACCAGCACGTTCTCTCCGCTCTGCTTCAGCTAAACGACTCGTTCCTCCTTCACTGCGAGCTAAACACTCATCAAAATCACGACTGTTTGCTGTCCTAGCTCCTAAATGGTGGAATGAGCTCCCACTCGACATCCGGACATCTGAAAGTTTACACATCTTTCGCCGAAAACTAAAAACACACCTCTTCCGACTGTACCTTGAATAAAAAAAACAAAAAAAAAAAAAAAACTAACCACTTTTGAAAACTAACACTTTGGTAGCACTAAAATGGCACTTACTTATAGCACTCTGTAGTTTTGCTTTATTTCGAAGAAATTTTACTGTCTTGATTCTTGTTGTTCTTGGTTTGTACCCTCAGGGTTGAATGCACTTATTGTAAGTCGCTTTGGATAAAAGCGTCAGCTAAATGAAATGTAATGTAATGTAATGTAATTTAAAGTTCTCCACCGTACTCACTATAGTAAGGCCAGGCTTGCAAAAATATACCCTGAACTAGATGATACGTGTGATCGCTGTAAAGCCACTAACGCAGACCTAGCTCATATGTTCTGGACGTGCTCCAAGTTGGAAGAGTTTTGGAAATCAATATTTGGGATTTTGAATGTTGCTTTTGGCCTACATCTACAACCTAGCCCTTTAATGGCTATATTTGGGGTAAGGGGTAACGACACTGCGACAGCCACTAACAAGAAAAATGTTATTGCCTTTGCCACTCTAATTGCTCGAAGGAGAATTCTCTTGGAATGGAAATCACAATTACCACCGAAGGCATCTGTGTGGCTTTCTGATATGATGATGTTTTTAAAAATTTAAAAAGTTAAATACTTTCTTAGAGGATCAACCGGAAAATTCAACAAAGTCTGGGACCCTTTACTGGTCTATTTTGACAAACTTGTCACTCTCCCCTCTCATTAGTATAGGGCGTTAACGTAAAGCGCAAACGCTTTCATCTTAGGAGAACTTCCCCCTCCCCCCCCCTCCTTTTTTTTTTTTTTTTTTTTGTTTGCACAGGGAATGTTAGGGTGGGATGGGGTTTATAAAAATATAAAAATGTAAATTGTTAAAATGCTACTGTTTCATTGTACATTGACACAAAAAGAAATTTAATTGAAATATTGCAACATGTGTGACAGTGTACATCTTGTCTAACAACCAATAAAAATACATGTAAAAAAAAAAAAAAAAAAAAAAAAAAGAGATGATTGGTCGCCATAACTTTGTGTCACTAACCGACCTGCCTGCCTGCACTCAGTCTTCAGCCAGAGAGACATGAAGCGCTGACACAAGACGATAGCCAGAACTAAAAGACAGTTGTACAATATACTGTCACTAATTAAATTTGGTGTGATGGGCGTTGTTTGCAGTCTATGGTGCAGAGTGAAGTTGGAAAATATTATGTTCATCCTACCTGGTTTATCTATGCTTAAGATCTTTCAGTCAATGTTTTCATGAAATAAAACTGAATTTGCTTTATTATTGTTCATGTGTATGGTTTATATATTAGTTTGATAGATTAACTTAACTGCCTTTATTTTATCATACATTGCATGTGATAACTACTCATTAATTGTCTTCAAGTTCCCACATACACCATTGTGCTGTTTAAAGCAAGGTTTCCTTGTTCTCTACTGCAGTGGCTTTGACATTTTTCTATCAAGCCCAAAGTTGCTCAAGTCATGCACTGAAAATGTTTAACATTAACAACATTAACAACGTCTCAAAAGTTACATGAGACTGTTCTATGGTTCTGTTCTGTATTTTCACCACTGTCTAATTTTGAGGTTGAACCCCTGTAATTGTGTTCTTGAATACACTTTGTCCTATGTGAATCTCTGTAAGATTGAAGTCCGAGTTTAAATCCATCAATTCAGTTGATCAAATGAAAGTATTTTAATTTTTTATGCACCAGAATACATATAGCCTACACAGGGCACTAAGAGGCTGGGCGATATATTAGATAGAAGGGCACAAGTCAGTTGAAAAGATGGAGATGGAGACGGCAAAGCTGTATGGACAGAGAGTAAACCAGACCTGTTGATCAAAGAATGAGTGGGCAAGCTGTGAAGCTTGTTAACCTGTGATGCAGCATCAATTAAATGTACTATAATTTATGGGGCCGAGTTGGACAGAAAGAATTTATAGGAAGAGAGGGGGAGATAATCTGTAGCGCTGGGCTGTACTGAAAATCAGTGACAGGCAGAGGTCACTAAATCCTGCCTGGAGAAGAGAGGAGAGGAGAGAGGAGTAATTAAAAAAAAGACATTGCCCGGGTCTAACAAGAATACTGATTTGCAAATGAGTAGTGCGATACTGGCATTTGAGGTTTGGAGAGGAGAGTGTGTTCTCTAATTAAAAACTACCCAAAGGGGCTATCTCCTGCTATGAAACAAGTCACTCTCCTCCTCCCACTCTCACATCCATCAATTCCTCTTCCTCTGCACCCCCCCTTTCTCACACCATCAACTCCCCCTCCACCTGGCCTGATAGGAGGTTTTAACGAACTCGGAGAGAGGGAGAGGTGATTTGGGAATAGAGTAGAAAGCGAGAACAGACAGAGAAGTAATGAGCTTACAGCCATCGATGCCGCATTTGGGAACATGCAAGAGAAGCTAACATTTAAAGGATGATGCACATTTATGAGGAAGTTGTATCTGTCTGTAGGCATACTCGTTACTGTGGTGGCAGTTATGTGTTAACTTATGTCGAGAAATTATATTTTCAGTTTCTTTCTTGTTGAGGAGAAGCTGCAAGTCCATATACACTAATCAAAATAACTCTAAACTACAGTTGAACATTATGTGGTCAAATTGAGTCCAGTATTTCACTGACACCTAAGCATCTTTTCACCTGCAAATCACCACAATGAACTTATTGTGCTGTGTGTGGTTTTTAGCTGCAGAAACAATGGTGCACACACTGTAGCCCCTTTCAATGCAGATTTACATATACCAACAACCGGAGCTACATGCCCAGCTTCAGACTCAACGTGAAGAGCATGGTGGATGACTCACTACAGCTTCACTGAAGTGGAAACAAAGTGTGCAGACCTATGTTTTTGTTTCTCTGCTTTGAGTTTAAAGCTAGGGTTGGTTATCCCAGAAAGGCCCACAAGAGCAGGCCAAAAAAATATGTAACCGAAAATATGCAACCGATACATCCTACACCCTCACATCGGCGCTCGCGTCATAGCTTCGCACCTAAACCCTCACAAACATGCACTGACTCATGGCTGCTAGAAGATGACTTTTCCAAGACTCGCTTGCTAACTTCTGGCTATCGTCTCTTCTTTCATTTCGTCCAAATGAAATCTATCTGTCATGTTTATTACAGTACTGCAAGGTCAGACACTGGCTTTTTTTCATCAAATAAGATATGATGTTTTTGTGAAACAAATTACCAACCCTACCTTTAAGCACCTTTGTGTGATTCATGGGTTGTGCACATGTTCTACACTTTTGATTTTCAGCTGCTCAAACGACAAGCTTCACTTTTGAAAAAAATACAGAAAAAATCCACAAGCCTGTGCAGCATGAAGTCATTTAGTTTTTAACTCAGCGAAAATTAACCCTGATGTGAGAGATTACAATTTGTAAATTTATAATCACAAGAAATTGTATCTGCTTATACAGAGCATAGACTGAATTTCCTTTGATTTCAATCTTTTCAGTCAGTTGCTTCAAGATAACATCATTAGGCAGCCTGAATAAGAGCGAGTGGAAGAGGAAAAAAAAAAATCATCAGTCCTGACTGTACTGTCTTATTTAGATGACAGAACTCCTGAAATTTAAATTAATGAAGTGCCAAAACGCGATGTAACAGCAGTGCAGATAGAGGCGAGCTGTAACTAATGTTTGGTTTGTTTTACTACAAAAAGCCAATGTCACAAGCAATGACTCTTCCTTCTCAGTCAAGTTCAGCCTGACTCTGCCACCACAGTAAAGATGGTGTCACTGCAGGACAGCAGCACATAAATCAGAAGTCTGACTAGTGCATACTGCCAGTGTGTACATGTGTTTGTGTGTTCAGTATGTACAGTATGTGACACTCACTCCACTGGGGGATTGATGTCCTCAGCTTTCGTCTCAAAGAAGCGCAGCACTTCCTCGCTCTGAGAAATCTGAGGGGGGAGTCGCACCAGCGCCTACAGAGAGAGACAGGAGAAGAACGGTGGGTAAAATAGCAGCCTGTGATCAAAAAATATTATATAACATAACATAGGGCACCCTGGTGATACAATCTGGAAACAAGATGCATTTTAATGTTCGTTAATTGATTCTGCTGGAGTGTCCTAAGTAAATGGGCAATTGTTTTCTGCCACATGCACTATAAAAAGTGTTAGGTGAGAATATGTAAACAATAATAATAATAAATTATGCATTTTACACATGTACTAACAATAAAAAAAACAGCAAAATATCAGAAGATCAATGCAACATAATATAACTATAGGCTAATAAAATATGTATAATATACACGATAGTAAGACTTAGAATTAGTAAGTCTAAAAATGTTTGCTTTGAGACGAGATTTGATGGTGGGGAGAAAGTCAGTTTCACAGATGGCTTGTGGGAGAGAGTTCCAGAGATGAGGGCTGCACGGCTGCACAGCTGAAAGACCCCATGGATAAGAGGGCAGGAGGAGCAGTGAGGAGGAAGATGGGAGAGTAGAGCAGTAATGTTTTCACAACTTGTTCCACTTCCCGTCAAAAGGCCAAGGCTAGTGCAACTTTAAAAACTGTTGATTACTTAAAGTGTGAGGGTATGTTTTCCTAATTGTATTACCATTTTTCGTGGACACAACAGTATCTCTGGCGCAATAATATTGATATAAGCAAAGAGGTAATCAAACTATTAATTATAGAAAATAACTGTCTACACCAGAGGTCTTCAACAGGGGGTCCGCGGAGGTACTGCAGGGTGGTCGCGAAATTTTTGGTTGATTAGACAATTTTTAACTTTTTTTATTTAAATTTTAGTTTCGACAAATTTAAATGTATTTAAATAAACATTAACATGAATCCAACATATTGTAGCGAACGGATAAATGTAGGTAGACGATGTTATCTTTCATTCAGCGACATTAATAAAAACAGGAATATATGAACCTGTGTATTATTTGAATAGCTTGGTATTGAATGCACAATAACAGGGTAGCTATGTTTATACATGGCACTAGGCCCAGTTTAATATAGAACAATTTTTTTTACAATATATATAGTAGGGGGTCCATGCTCCATCTCTCCATCAGTTTGGGGGTCCTTGAACTGAAAAACGTTGAAGACCCCTGGTCTACACCATTTAAGCCAGTCTTGCTCCTCTGTACTCTCCCTGTTGTTTCACTGACAAAGCCAAACTACAGTCAAAGAGAGGATTGTATGTCTGGCTAACCATGTAAATTTAATGATCTAGCCTGCTTTCACCAAAGGCATAGCTCATGTACAGTAGCGGGGAGCTGGACCATGAACATGTGAGACGACAGACATGGTCGGCACAGACCCGAGCTCCCTCCATATTTCATTCAATGGATCCTATATTATTGAAAGAGCCTTGTGGTGGTGATTGAAGAGTCCGTATCTGGCTGTGCATCCACAGCTGGCTGGACTCACCATGCCGCAATCTCCAGAGAGCAGATCCTTTGACAGCAATGGGGAATTACTCTTCCTCTCTGTTGTTTGCCTCATAAACAGGATGTAGGAAGTAAACAGTGCGACAGGCTCCACAGTGCTGAGGTAAGAAACCGGCTCGCTACAGCAAACTGTAAACATTAGAGCGCTTGGGGTCACTTGGGTAATAAGGAAGCTGGTTCCCGTTTCATAAAGCTTTTTTTTTTGTGCTGGGCTACGGATCGAGTTCATTTCAGATGTGTATAATTGCTTTTGGGTTTTTTTAACTTCTTTTGGTCCCAATTACCAAGCTGATACTGTAGCTAACCTTTCCTAATGCAGGCCAACGATACTGCTGCCGAACTCTGTGTATGGAAACAAACACAGTGGCTTTTTGCCAAAAGGAAGGAAGGAAGTGAGGAAGGCATGGCTGAGGAAGAGATCTGAATCCAGGAAAAATAAAGCCTTAATAAGGGAAGTTAACAGGAAGTGATAAGGCGAGTCTCCCTTGAAATAAAGAATGAGAAAGGCCATTACTTTCAAGGATGTTAATTTGGGGGAGAACTTCCTTTTTCTTTTCCCTGACTGTCTCAAATGAGGGGATGAGGTTATTAGTGTGTGGGAATTGGAAATGATGGAAGACCTCAAAGTCTGTTTCATGATGTGCAGTGGCAGAGAAGTTGGATGCACAACTAGGTCGCTCTGCTTCTCTAAATGTGGCGCACGTGACAATAAACAAGGCTGCAGTCGGAAAAGAGACCATAAAGTTTTCACTGGGAGTCAATGTGCCTCACTGCCTCTGAAAACCAACGTGTCAGAGCATATTAATTTAAGGCTCAAAGAAAGCACTAATAAATATTGTAGCTCCTCAACGTGAGCGCCATGTTAACTTTTTTCACGTCCACAATTATGTCCAAGCATCAGCCTCCACGTTTAAAGCATGTGAAAGCACAGTATAGACTGTGACTTCTGACCCCTCACAGGCTGGGGGACGTTCCCCAGAGTAAGATGGGGGAACTGAAGGATGTTTATAGAACGGCCCATTTACCCTGCAGTAGTCGTCGATGAAACGCAGCCGCTTCATGGCCACATCTCGCACATGACTCCTCCGGAACAGGATCTTGCCTGGGGTGAAGGAAAGGAGGGAGAAAGTACAAATGAAGGTAGGCGGTGGTGGTGATTGATAAAGGAGAAAGTATTTATATATATTTATCATAAAGTATCTGACAAATGCACAAACCACCTCAGAAAAAGATCATATCTGAGCTGATTTCCTAATGCAGACTGCTGCATGTAATACCCTATCCTGCCGGGAGATGGTGGTAATGTAGGGTGGTGATCCTTCATCACTGCCAAACCAATCTCACTCCCACACTCAAAGACCCAGCTGTCTGTCCCCCTATGGATCCCATGACCTTTGTCTGTGACATGGCTTTCCAAATAACAAATAGAATTTATTCACATGTGGGACATGCATTTTAGGCCCTCTTCTCATCCCACACATTAGGAACAATAAGCCTGACTTCAAGGACCCTATACAAACTTCCGGAGTATAACTTGCATTATCAGCCCTTTTTTACTAAAGTAATTCTACAAATAACAACCCTTGTTGATGACTGACAAGATCTACATAGTATGTTAAGTGTGAAAGGACAACTTTCTCAAATGTGTAATAAAATCTCTGTAAAATGTTCTCCTTACACGTGCAAAATACTGTATGACTTTGCCTGAATAAAAAATTGGGAAATTAAGATAGAAAACAGTAGCTATTTTATCATAGAATAACTAGAAGGTAATGGTAAGTTTAAATACAAATCCATTTCATTTGGTACCAATAAAGGATTTTAATGTGTGTGGTTTGAATGTCTTTCAACTTTCTAATGTTTTTAAAATCTAAATTCTACTCACTAGTTCAAGCTGAACCTTTTTTTTTTCATTTTAACTTGACTTCAGATAAAAACTTGGTCAGTTAAAGAGTCAAAGTGAAATAATTTAGAGTTATAAATACAACAGTATCAACATTTCGACCATAATCTTGCCCTTGTTGGTGTAACTTGTCTAAGTATGTCACATGATCACATGTCAGTGCTGGTAATGAGAGATGAGAGCTGTGAGGCATTAGATTAATGTCCTTGTCTAGTAGTAATAATATTCCAATTCGATGCATGAATGATGTTCGATTAATGTGATTACTGCATGGGCTATTAGTATTTACATGTGATAAAAACATATTTATAATGACAAGTTTTTTTAAAGTGCATTGGACTACTGATTTGAATAACTAATCCAAATGCGCAGTGTTTTAATGTTTTTTAGCTTTTTTTGACATCAAACAAGCAAGAATTAAGTAATTTCCGATGCATGTCTCTCACCACCCTTTATCTGATCTAATGTCCTGCAGTTTATTGAACTACATATGAGTCAAGTTTTTCCTGAAACAAGTGTCCTTAAACAAACACTCAATAATATGTGAATCTGGCACCAGGGAAAGGATCCCTGGTTTGATTCCAAACTGTCTTTAGACGTGAGTGCGTGTCGGCGAGAGACAGGCAGATTCAAAGGAAGAAGAGGGTTGAGGGTCGAGGTGCTTACACATGGCATATAAAGGAGTATTTTGCTCCCAGAGCATTAATGAATAAACAGAATTCTGCATGGAAAACATATAGGTGCACACACATATTTACACAAGACATCAGTGTGATTAGCAGAATCACTGTCAGCCCTTCTGCCCCGGACACAACATCGATCACTGTCAAGCTGTACTGTAGGTCACCATGAACCTGAATGTCAGGCAACGACTTGCAGCAGGAGAGATGAGCATGTGTGGCATGACTCAAATCAATACCACGACATGCACACGGTAAATCACACACACACACACACACACACACACACAAAGACATCCACATAATAAGATAAATTGATGCCTACATAAGCTCTGCTACAAAGACGCACGGACATGCAATCAGCTGAGATTTGAAAGTCACAGATAACGCCCTGCCTGTCAGCAGTAACATAGCACACACACACACAGCTATACTTTATACACACAAGCACACACACATGCACCACAGGCAGGCATCGGTAACCAGCTCATATTGACGCCCCGCGAGTGCCAGCCATACATTATTAATATGGGAGCCTGTTCAGATAACTGGAGCTCAGGAGCAGGCTACTACCTGGGAGAAATGGAATGATCCTCTTCTTCGGGTCTTTCTGCCCTCCCTCAATTGGGAACTTGTCAAGTATCTGCATCTGCAGAGGGAAGATGAGAAAAAAACAGTTTAGGTTTTGTAGCTTCAAGTTTTACTCTCATCATGTTGGGGGAAAAAGCGTATCTGGTTTCTTTTTTTTAACAGTAAGATAAGTCAACAGTAAATATCAGAGTCAATATTAAGTATAAAGCTGGAGCCAGGATGCAGTTTAGCAAAAGAGAGAGAGACAATTCAGATTTTACTATATTAACATGCATACTGTATGTTTTGAATTAGGCTATTGAGGCCTGTGATCCATTTTCTTTGCTCTTTATAATTACGCAAATATTCAATTTTTTTTTTGAAAGGTGATTTAAATTACTGTCATTTTAGTCATTTTTCTCACTTCTTAATATGTCCAAGGAAAAGGGGGGTACAAAACAACATAAAAATATTAGCATTCATGTTCTCGGGACTTAACCAGCTTAGCATCAACTACACTTTGTACACAATTTACCATCTGGTAATCACAATCCCACAGATGCCATGTGAAGGTGGTATAAGAAAGAGGTGCATTTCTGTAGTAGAGAATAATTCCTAGTTCACATTACTCCATTTTTAGCCCGATTTACCAGTTGCACACAAATTTCAGAGCAGACCAGAAATAGTCAGGGGTTTCTCCTGGTAAAAGATCTGTAGTATGTCATGTGGTATGAACGACTGCAATACTCCCAATCACCAGGCAGAGAGTTGTGTGGTGTGAACCGCACAGCGATCTAACTTTTTTATAAGTCACGTATAGTCTGAACTGGGCATAACTCCTTTCCATCAGCATTGTACTGAAAGCAACCCTCTTATCCTAAGCTACTTTTTGTTGCTGAAAAATCACATTACTCCTGTGCATTATAAATAAATTACTCCACCTATTTTAATCTAAAAAAAAAAGGCTTAATATGTGGCAAATATGGCTCCCAGAGATGACTAAGAAAATTCTTTACTTTCCATTTTTTTTAATCTATTTTTCATCTTTCGTCTACAAAGAGGATGTGCAGCACTTTGGGGATGACAATCTTAATATGCACTTAATTCCAAACCCACATGAGCTTATCACACAAATTCTAAAAATCAAATCCTGTCAACACATCTTTTGTCCCAAGGGCAGCAGGGCAGCGGTGGGTCGGTGAGCCGAGGGGTTCACGGGAGTCAAACGAGCTACGATTTATTCGTAAAGCACAGCGACACCAACATGATGAGAGAAGAAGTGCTGACACCGGAGTTGGAGGTGCAGGACGAAGGAAAGAGAGCGAAAGAGGGAAGATGGAGAGAGAGAGAAAATCTGAGAAAAGGTGGAGCCGAAACAGGGAAAATGAAAGAGACGAGGCACACAGAGAAAGAGAGATGCAGCAGAGGGCAGGAGGTGTATATGTGTGTGTGTCAGCCCTATTGTGTTTACCCAGTTTCACCCTTCAAATAAATCATTCAAGAGAGGGATTACAGAGAAAGTAAAAGGAAAGCAGAGGAGAGATGCAGAGGACCAGCAGACGTACTGTACTTTACAGCACTGCAGCAAACTGTTTCCTATACTGTAATCAGAGATGGAGGAGCTGATGAAGAGAGTGCATGTGTATGTATATGTTTGTAAGCATAGGGGGATGGGTGTCCAGTAAGGAATATGATTAAAGGAACAAGGAGAGAGGAGAGAAGAGACATCAGTTATGTCTGTATCTGATGGCCAAGGGCTGAAATAGACCCTGGGGAACTAAGTGAGCAAACAGCCTGGTGGGGCTCCGTATGCGTGGGGACAGTGGGACAGACTGACACACACCCACACACACACACAAACACACACACACACACACACATATATACACACTTTATCAAATCCCCAAAGCACCCTCCTGACACATGGCTCCCTAGATCCAGTTCTTTCTGTCCATCTGTCATCCGCATCCACCTTTTCATTGAACTTCTGTCTTCTTTTACCTGGTTCCACTTGGCTGGAGAGTTACACCAGAGAGAGAGAGAGGGAGTGGGAGGGAGGAAGAGACAGTCTTGATCCAGATTTCACGGTCGACGGTGGCTCAGGAGGCAGAGCCCTATCGTCCACCCATCAGAACACCGGTGGTTTGAATGGAAGAACTATAAAAATTCAGACCGTCATCTCAAAGACCCCCAGACCCCCAGTCCTAGCCCGAGCCTGAGCCCTAGAAGAGCTTTTCATAAAGCTGCTGACTTTCTGCATCAACACAACAAGCTCTGCTGCTGCAATAGCACAAAACTTGAAGCAGGCCCAGCTGTTTGGCCCCCCTCAGATGCTGCCTGGGACAAAAAAATCCTGCTGAATTTACAACCCACTGTGCCAGACACCCAGGGGAGGACGGATGATAGACAAGCAACTTAACATTTAACAGAGTAGCACATGTTAAATTTGTAGCAATTATTTTTTTAAAGTTTGCCCCTTTTTTCCACTCGCTTTACAAAGGTGAATGATGAGGTAAAATATGAGATGAAGACAAAGTTTGTGTGGTTGAAAAGGTACACACTATACAAGTATGTACAGGTGCTAGAACTGAAAAGGATAGAAACACCTCTGAGGCTTGTCAGCTCTCGGCTCTCGTCATCTTCAGTCCACTTTCACCAGCTTCCTTTTCCCAAGACTTCAACACTCAAGCCCCTCCCCATCCCATCACCGTCCGAAATGGCCCACTTGGATGAAGGTCAGCTCATTATTTAAAACAATCTCCAGTTGTCGAGCTAGACCTGAAATACACGCTTTCCTGACGCTGCCCTGACAGATTCCTGGCAAGAGGAAGTGTGTTCGCATTCCAAAAGGAATTGTTTGAACACAGGGAGAGAAAATGGTGAGAGCAGGTGGGGCGGCAGCGATCAGGTGACGGAACCTATGACACAACTGCTCTTTTCCCATGCATGCATACCCACTGCACGCTGCATAGTGAAAGCTAAGCACCTCACTTCCTTCACTTGTAATATAATAAACACAGTCATCAGTCAAGGTGGTAATTCTCAGTCCCTAGAATGTCGAACCAGAGCGAAAAGAGGAAAAAAGGAAAAAGAGCTCTTGCAAACCATTGCTCCACTTCCCAGACTTCACTTCACTGTCTCCTTGGTAACCAGCACAGAGATAGTGTGAAGAAGAGTTGTGAAGGGACGTGATTGGATGGTGCTGTGCAGCACTGGCCACTGGTGTAAATGTTGCGAGTCAGGTAATAAAAAAAGCAAGCTGATGAGGTTCTTTTATCTCTCATCAGAGTGAGTACAGATTACTATGATGTAATGTTTACTCCACTGTCCAATTCATACTTTCTTCTCCTTCAGAGCTCCTTCACATACCATCTTTAGGGAGAAGAGGATTCTGTCCATGCTTTTTGCATTCAAAACTTAATTTCAGGTGATTAAAATACTGTACTACATTGTTCTGGTTTACAAGATTAGTTTAAAACATCAAATATAATCAACAAAATGAAGCCCTTTTCTGTGGATTAGATAAATGTGAAAAGGATGTGACGTGGTCCTATCTAAATATATAATCAAAGGTATTTGTAGAGCTCACTCACAATATGGCTTTGGAAAATGTACCCACACTCAATGAGCATGAATTAATAGTTTTTACCTGAAAATAATTCAAATCTATATCATGAATGCAGTTCACCAATATGGATTAAAATGGATATGAAACACGAAGAACTGCAGTTCAAGAATCAAGAAAATAATTTATAGCAATGGTTTCACCTCAAACAATCCCAGCGTTTGGCTGGGGTTCTGCTGAGAGAGCTAAGCCCCATTAATAAACATTTATAAACCTAAATCAAAGTTAAATCAACAATGCCATAAATGAAGCACATAGGGAGGAGGGGTGGTGGAGGGAGCTGTGGCCGCTTAGGGTATTGGCATGAGGGGCATCAGCAAAGTAACATTAAGTGTCACACAAGAGAGAAGTTCACATCTAACCAAGCCTTAACCAAACTGGGTCTAAACTAAACTCAGTCTACACTTATTAATTTGGGTACTAGACATACTGACAAACAGACCTGAGACCAAAAGAATAGTACAAGGCTTCAACCTTATCCTTGACTGATTTGGGCTAGTCCCTAATCAGGTCCAAAGTCAGCTCTTGGATCGTAGGAATCAACCTGGAAAGGTCTTACATCTGCGTTTAATGATTAGATTCAATGCTAGCTGTTATGTTGATTTGTTTACAGATTCATCTAGTAAACTGTTCAGTGGATAAGAGTCAGAAAACAGTCAAAAAGAAAATTGAGGAGATGCCTTTGGCTTGAACCTATGATTCAAAGTCAAACGATAAGAAATCTAATATGACATGAAACAGAGGAAAGCAGCACGACTTCATATGTGAAGGGATAAAAACCACGGTATGTCTGGTACTTTTGCTTATTAATTACCAAAATTATTAATTTATCATTTAATGGCTGATCAACTAGTTGTTTAAACACCTGTCTTAGGGTCACATCTCAAACAAAGCCAGGTATAATTCTTATTTCCAAAATATAACTTTATACAGGAACACTGATTAACAATTCAACACAAAATCCACTTCAAGGACGATATGAAGTACATAAATATAAAGTATAATCCACAGTTATAGTCATTTTAAACGGGG
This sequence comes from Limanda limanda, assembly GCF_963576545.1. Lineage (NCBI taxonomy): Eukaryota > Metazoa > Chordata > Actinopteri > Pleuronectiformes > Pleuronectidae > Limanda > Limanda limanda. The sequence continues at coordinate 29,545,813 of NC_083637.1, read as the reverse complement.
ACAACTCAGGGCATGTGTTGAAAGAAAGAGTTGAACAGCAGCTCCGTCTTCATATCAGGCACATGTGCTAAGAATAGAGCCTCCATATAAGGAGCTGTGAGAGTCAGTTGGCATAAACTTAAGGGATGCCATACTGTTATTGTGCAGTGAATTGATGCCTCACTTCCTGTTAGTGGTCACGTGACAGCAAGGGTTTACCCCAGGCTTCACAGCAGTGGAACAGAATGGAATATAAATAAGCACTCGTGCATTGAACCTCTGGAGCAACTCATGACCAGCATGACAAGGCAGCCATGTGATCTTTGAGCCATTTCCACGGCATCGTGGTGATAGTGAGGCCACGGACCCAGCATAGCTGTTCTCACTGAAGGGAGGACGTGACAAGGTCACTGCTCTTGCACTTGTGTTTGCAAACAAACATCAAGTTAATGATAAAACCAACTTATCTCTAGTCTCCATGATGTAAACATGTTGTATCAATTATGTTCCATCCATTAGCTCCCCTCTTCTGTCTCTAAGCTCCTTTTCTTCTTGAGGGACAGCAGCTCAGAAGGAATAATGATGCAAGAATATGTGACTTCTTTGACAAGAAAATAACAGCGATTGAGCCCAGCTGTGGTACAGATCAAACTTTACTTTCTCTATCAGCTCAGATCCTAAAGACAGCAGGACAGAAACTAATGGTGCAGATGAAACAAGTCGAAACACGCCGGCAGTATTTAGTTTCAGAGAGACAGATGTCTGAGATGGGCTTGAGGGGGGAAGGCGTTCCTTTCCAGCCACAATCAGTCACAGTTGTGCCTCTAAATATAAACCAACACCCTGGCAAAAGCTCTGCCCAGGGTTGGCACATTATATATGGATGGAACATGAGATCCTGGTATCATGCATCTTATTTTATGCAGTGAAAGCATGTGTGGGTGTGGATTGGGCATCGGATTTGTCTAAAAAACTGGGGAGTTATTTTTCTGGAGATGTCAACACTGTGGGGCTCTATTCCCAATGTGGTAAGCAAGGCTTCCCTTTGTTTCAATAAGTCAACAGGTGCGGGATGTGCTAACTTTTGCCTGTCCGCAGTCCCTCATTCGTCACTCCCCAGTATCAAGCTGCAGAGCCCGCTGTTGCCTATGGAGCAGAGCCCTGGGGGTGGGCTTTGAGTGTGAAAGACCCTTAACGTAATCACATCCCGATTTCTGGAGGGGCTGAGCCAAAATTCTATCTTCCTTTAAAACACGGTGGCATCTGTTGCAGTATGAGTGATATGAGTCAGATGGGCTCATATTAATATTCACACTTTCCCCCAATGGTGATGTACAGGAATATATGTTGTCTGGGTTACATTTTAGGGCTGAAACTAACAATTGTTTTCACTACTGATGAATATGTTTACAAAATTAATTAAAAAGGTTCTTCACAATTTCTAAGTTTACAATGTTACATCTACAAATTGTTTGTTTTATCCAACATACCCCCAAAAAACCGAGAGAGATTCAATTTAAAATGATATGGCGGTGGCGATATAGATTTGTTTTCCTTACCGCACAATGCTGCAGTAACCGCCAGAAAACATAAATACATTCTCCGGCACTGTCAAATTATTTTAAATGTTTGGTTCCACTTGTTGCTGTGTCTCTGTCGCTTCTTGGCCCTCACCAGTCTGGTTTCAAAGGAGGCCACTCAACTGAGACTGCCCTCCTTGCTGTCACTGAGCAACTTCACACTGCTAGAGCAGCCTCTCTCTCCTCTCCCTCATCCTTCTAGACCGTTCTGCTGTGTTTGACATGGTGAACCACCAGAAACGTATTTCCTCTCTTCAGAATCTGTCTCTGTCTCTGCTCTCTCCCTGCTCTCATCCTACCTCAAAGACCGTACCTATCAGGTAACTTGGAGAAGATCTGTGTCAGAACCATGTCCACTCACTAATGGGGTCCCTCAAGGTTCCGTCATGGGGCCTCTCATTTTCTCTCTTTAGACCGACTCTCTCGGCTCTGTCATTCACTCACATGGCTTTTCCTACCACAGCTCTGCAGAGGACATCCAACTAATTCTCTATTTTCCCCAGTCGGAAAGACACGTAGCAGCAGGAATTTCTGCTTGTCTGACTGACATCTCTCAGTGGATGTCCGCACACCACCTGAAAATCCACCTTGGAAAGACCGAAACTACTTTTCCTTCAAGGGAAATTGCTCTCCCACCCATGAACGGACTATTACCATTGACAACTCTGTGGTAGACCCCTACCAGACCGCAAAGAATCTGGGTGGGCACTCGACAGTCAACTCTCCCTTACTGCCAACCGTGCTGCAACAACCTGCTAGTGCTATCTGAGCTCATACAGAATGCAGCAGCTCGACTGATCTTCAACCATCCTAAATTCACTCACACTACACCAGTCTTCATGACATGACGATGTAACAGCAGTAGCCACTGCAACAGTATAATCCAAGGTGATTAGTAAAACGACAAAGATAAAGATTTGTGGTAAATCACAGTTTAATTTGCTTGTTTACTTGGTGAAACTTCAGCTAAAAAATACTGTTGATGTAGTTTTTAAATTATGTACAGCTTCCACATACATACACATCTGCACATATGATCTTACAACAGTGAAAGCTGGGTCAAGGGCAGCTTGACAAGCATATTCAGTCTGTAGCTACGCAAAAATCACTGGATCATCTGCAATGCATACATGCTATTGTCCAAACACTAATGCTGCCCTGTCTGCTTAACAAGCCCCAGCCTTTATCAATAGGACATGGCAATGCCGATGAAAATAAAAGAAACAATAGATGCAGTCGCTGCTGGTAAAGCTAGCTTCCAGAGACAATACCCTGCTTCCACCACAAGAGGACAGTAACTTTCAAGATAAATACAAACACCAAGTGTTGCATTCTTTATGGGATCAAACTACATGAAGGATATCATTTTTGGTTGGTAATCTATTTTTACCTTTAATTGGTCTAGCACTACTTGCTTTGCTTGTGCTGAGGGGCACGCCACTGAATTTATAATTGTAAAGCGTAAGCCAGTTTGCCAAATGTGTCAGTTGTGTTTGCACTGTGTTGGAACAAAACCTTGTCTGCGGAAGGAGAACCTTGGCAGGCAAATGCAGGCTTTTCATAACACTGGAACAACCCATATTATTTGCTCTCTCCAACTCACAAGTTCAGCAGAGGTATCGGTGTTGAGGTTCAGACAACTGGATGCTTAACTCACACATACGGTCATTAAGAATACATAAATCAAATAGATAAAAGAGCATATGCTGTGAATAAACCATACTGCAAACTGCAACCATACTGTGGGTAGAAGAGAATAATAATTGAGCAGGCATTTGCTTTTCAGCTCACATACTGAAAATGAATGGCATCAAGCCAGAGAAGACTATTTTTAGTTCACAATAATTTCAGTTTTGAAGGCCCGAGAAACATGAACAGGGCCACCAATCTTTTTATTCTGAGAACCTTGTCCCCAAAGTTTAACCTCTTCTCATATTTAATAGAAGCACTATCTAAACCTCCGGTGGCATTTTCAGGCCATTTACCTCCTCAAAAAACTAGCTTAGCTTTCCCAAGCAGCTGCAACCTCAGTATGAGGAAAAGAACAGTGTCGGATTACACATCACCGGCTTTAGTTTGGGTTTAGTAAGTAGGCCAGCCAACTTACAGTTCACTAGAAGGCAGAGAGGAAGGGCTCTCACCTGTGCCAGGGTTCAGGACTAACAGAGTAACGCAGGACCTAATTTAGCCACTGTGACGGCCTCAAGAGTTTCCATCCTGAAAGCCAGTACAAACCTTTGGTAATTTGGGCAAACCACAGGCTTTCCCAGATGGGGTGCATCAGTAGTGCCCTGCCTCTGTGTATGTGTGTTTGTAATTCAATTTTTGTGAAGGCCAGTTAGGTGAAAAGTGAGGATATTTTTGCCACTTTCTAACACATCTTAAAAGAGCTGTTCAAGGCTAAAATGTTCAAACTTCACCACTAGATGTAACTCAATTCTACACACTGAACCTTTAAGACTAGTTGTCAGGTTATGGGTTAGGGGTAGGTTTAGGTGAGGGTTAATGTAGGGGTCTGGGATATAGTTGCGATGGGGAAAGGTGGATTTACAGGACAAGGAGATAGAATCTGTAGGGCATGAGTGAGTGATCAGTGCAGTGCATTGCCTGGACCAGACTTTTCAGGGCGTGGAAGGGAAAAAAGAAGTTAGGTTTGGAACATGACCATGAGTGCGTTGACTGAAGTAAAGATGGCATGAAAGAGGACAGAAAATACCAGAAAACCAGAAAAAAAAGTGAGTTTTCTGTGTCAAGTCGAGTTATTGAATGACAGAGAAACTGGAGCAAATTGAAGGTGTGTGTTTATTTTACATAATATGATGTGAAGGTGAAAATACTTTTGTGGTGAGCTACTTCTCACGAAAAGTACAAGTAAAAAAAATGGTATAGTAGAGTACTCAATAAATGGAAAGAAGGAAAATTGGATCATCATATAACAGAACAACTGCCTGGATATACAAAAGAAAATCCACTAATGCATCTCAAATACACCGAAAAATGCATGCTCTTGTACACACATTCATACAGACACACACAACAGAATTAAAAGCAAAGCTAATGCACTTGACCCTGGGAACATCCAAGAAAACAGGCTCAGAGAGAACCAACGAGGGGAGAGGGTGGGAAACAGGCAAGGTTTTCTTAAGAGAGACAGAATGGTGGGGAAAGGAGAGAGAGAGAGAGCTATGTGAGCAGTGGGGGCGAGAGATACGCTGAGAAATTGCCGGGATGAGATATGAATGAAGTGCGTGTGGTGGTGGGGTAGATGTGATAAGTCTGGCATGTGGAGGGGAGAAAAACCAATAGGGAAAGGCAGATGAAGGCTGCAGAAGGAGAGGTGATAGACACCTGGGTTTTGCACAGAATTCCAGTGGGAATTCTCATCTCTTATCTCTGCATGTCTCTATCTCAGATTTGCCTTTTGCTTTTTCTATCTCTCTAGTTGGCATTAAATGCCTGTGTCTAAGGCATGCTGTTCACTTGATGTTTGCTCAATCACCATTCATTAACCTACAGCGGGAGAGGGGAGGCAGGACACCGAGTGGTCTGTGACTGGTCACTACCACCGATACTGTAGATAAGCAGAGGTAGTCTTTCTTTAATTCTGCACTATCACCAAGAAAACCTTAGGGGAGGTTTGTTTTGACCTGTTTGGAATGCCAGATGGGTGGGGCTCAAGTCAATGGGCTTGAGATGAGTGGCACGAAGAAGCACTTCATAAATCATCTTTCATAGAAAATAATATGTAGGAAAACCAAAACCTTAAGGCTTCTATGTGTAGATTTTTCTTTAACGTTTAGGTTCAAGTTAAAAGAATTAATAATGTGTCATTTATTGTGATAATTATTGATTTTTATTTTGATATAATTTTTTGTCACATCGTCAAGCCCAGTACACATTCATATCAGTCGCACACTATTCCACTGGAGCAATGTAGTGTCAACAAACACAAGAACTGAAAGTTAACATAAATGTCAGCAATCAATGATTTTGAAGTATGTTAAATACATTGAACAGATCTGTAGAACTCAAGAATACGCACAGTGTGTTTTGTTGTCTAACACTGTAGTGTTGAAATATTTACTGTCTCAATACAATTCTTGTTCGACCTGAATAATAATAATATGGTTGTTATTACTGTGCAACAAGGAAGCAAGGAGGGATTTCATCAACTTACGTCAATGTGACATCTTTTCTATACACACAGTTTTCTATTGTTCAGGACATGTGAAATATTTCTCCTTTTCCTTGGTGTGTCCTTCCAGATCTGCAGATAAATAACTGCAGATTCACTTCATACAGTTTCATATTCCTTTTTATCACATGCTGCTGATACCATCTGTCATTCAGCTATTCAGCATTGCGAGCTCTGTGCACGAAAATAACCAAACATACAGAAAAGACGACCCTGGCCTCTCTCATCGAGATATACAGTAGGAGTATAAAATAAACGCTGTGTGATTTATCAGATGAAGAATAAAGGTAGCGGCAGCTGAGCTAGATATGTAATGAAAAAGAAAAACCTTGAGCATCCTCTATGTTCGTGTCTCAGTGTGAGGCAGAGCTGCCGCAGATAACTCGAAGCACAAAGTCGAAGAGTTGAAAATGTTTCTCTCCTCCCCATCTCGTTTGAGTGGAGAAGTCCTTGGGCTGAACACAAACACGAGGGGTGGCCAACCAAGCACAGAGGAAAAAAACAAGACAGAGATGGAGAGAGCAGCAATAGCGTAAGTCTGTCCACTGTCACATACATCTCCAGATAACAGGCAGCAGTGCAAACACAGGACACAGACAGGGCAAGTGAGGAAAGGCTCACACACTCTTTACTACATCTGTTCAATACACTGGATTTGATCACCACCCACTTAAAAATGCACTCAACTTTACAGAATTCTTCCATAAAAGACATGAAAATGCAGGGCGTAGGTTTGATAGACACTTTTTTATGAACTCCCAGAGCCTCCTCCTCAGCCCTCATGCCTTCACATGCAAAAAACTGCCAGCCATGAGAGGGCCTCTCATCTCCACCTCACCACAAACAAAACAAGACCATAGAGGAACTCACTTCACACTGCAGTCAAAATCGAGTGATCCAGACCTGTCTGTGCATCTCTGATATAAGGAGATGTAAAGTTCTTCTTTTTACGTCACTTTCACGAGTGAACACTTCTGAATTTGTCCACTACCCACTCTACTTTTAGCTCTATTTAAGCTTCATCAACATTTGAGGGGAATATCTGAGTCTTCAGCTGCTAAATGTGTCACTGTGTTTACTAGCCTGTTGTTCATCTGTCCGTCTGCAGTTTGGTGCTGCAAAGAGTCAGTTTATTAGAACCTTCTCATTGCTGAAAACAGGCGGATGTGAGTGGACTTAGTTTGTAAATGAGCTCACAGATGCCAATTAAACTACACTCAGTGAAAACAAGAGAGGGGCTCTTTTTCTATTAGTTCATGTCAAATCATTACAGTTTCTTTGTCAGCCCTCCTTCATAGTCACCTTCCAGTCACACCGGTGTGTTTTTTCAAATGTCCCACATGACTGAACTGTGCACATTCATCCTAAATTTAGCTCACTCTATAAATCCCTTCAACATAGTTGTGGGAAACCCTGCACAACCCACCCACCAGCCATGAGTCCAGTGAGGACCTGGGGTCTCATTTATAAAACAGTGCGTGGGATTCATACTAAAAGTGTATGTGTGCACAAAAGCCGGAAATGGCGTACGCAAAATAATATTCCGATTTATAAAACCGTATGCATGCACACCTGCACGCAATGTTCACTTTATAAATCACAATTCACCTGTAATCGTTCGTGCGTGGATCTGCCTTCAAATCTGCCCTTCACAAGCCCACCTTCAACCATAAATGGTGAATGCAAAGCACGTCATGAATATTAAATTATGCTGCTGACCAATGGGTTTCCACCCTGAGTCCTGACAGTTGTTTTTATAAAATCCCAACCTTTGCGTGAGAACTGGTGAATGTAAGTTTCAGTCCCTGTTTTGTACCCTGTTCTGCCCAGTGGTAAGTCACATGAACGGGTCCTCTGTAAGGCATGTAGGTGTCCTTCCTCTCAGCAGGGGCTAAAAAGTATGTTTCTCTCTCTTTTCACACGCCCATAAAAAATAAAGCAGTCCTTTATCCTCGACCTGAAACAATGGGCTCTCTCATTCAGTTGAGTTACAGTACTTCCACAGAACACCTCAAGGACAGGGAGCCTGAGCTAGTGGCCTGGCTATTCAGCCATTTATCCTCGAGGATGGCATACCCATAATGCCTTGTGGTCTAGACATATGTTTCCATAAAACAGCCTACTTAGACAGTGACCTTCCTTTTAAGCACTTTGACCACAGCTACTGTATAATTTTCTTCACTAAATATAAGCGGCTGTTTGCCGGAAGCCTGCTGCTAGCATCCTCAGAAGCTACTTCCCAAAAAGTCTGAACATCGACCTTGAGCCCGAGTCACTGAGCAAACCAGACTAATATCATCTTCTGCTTCTACGAAGATACACTAATCACTGAAAATGTGATGTTTGAGAGATGTTTCATTAAAATCTCCCCAAAGGAAATATTTCTGTGCTGTAGGGAGACTCGTAAATAGGAAAAAGATGGTTTCGGAAAACCAACAAAAAACCCTCGTAAATAGTGAGTCAGAGCATCTTCCTGGTAGTGACTGGACCCAAGGACACCGTGGGCACAATCACATGCTACTCGGAGGTACTTTAAACATGCTTCTAAAGGCTTTTTTGCAATAAGTGACCCTGAGGAAACACAGTATATCTCCCTTCTTCCATCTGCATCATTAGTTTTGTCAGCATCAACAGCCTGAATCTCAAACATGAACGCCACAAGTATTGCTGTCGTTCTCATTATCATCATCGCTTTCAGAAATGTCATCACTGTCCTCCTCCGCCTCGTTATCACCACCATCATCATTATCCCAATGATACTCCTCACTGCTAGTCTCCTCCCAAACCCTAAGACTGACCTGCTCCTCCAGCCTTTCCTGCTCTCCTCTCCTCTGTTGAATAACTCTGGCGGCCTACTTCTGAGAGGAAGCGCTGTTCGACTCACTGGTCAGGTTTGGCTGAGACAAAACCTACATCAGTGTAAAGCAGCATGGAAGAGCCAGTTACATCCTGACAAGGAAGATGAGCTGCTCGTAACTTGGACGAGCTAAAAAATACCAGTGGGAGGAGGGAGCAGAAAATATGTGGGTTATGATATGGGTAACAGAAAATGCATGCAGTGTAATGAAGCGACAAACATTATACAGTATGTGTGTAGACGTTGCGGGTATGAGTGTGTACAGGCTTCTGTCCACTTTGGTTTTGCCTGTTTTTGTCCTGCACATCACCGGGGTAACTATGATCCAGCAGGGGAGCGAAATAAATAAGTATGGGATTTCCATGGCAAAGGATGGCAGAGAGAGTGGTGCTACTTTATCCTAAAATAAGTGGACAAAATTACAAAATGGCTCACCGCAGGGCAATTTTGGCAACATTTTGCATTAATAGCATATTTAGCATGTGTCAAGTTTATAACTGAAAGGTTCAGTGTGTAAAAGTCACATCTAGTGGTGAAGTTGCATGTTGCAGGTGAAGACCCTCCCTCACTTCACCCTCCCCTTCCAAACATAAAAGAGAAACTTTGGTAACCTTCAGGTGTCATAAAAACTCAAAAGGTGTTTAGTTTGTCCAGTCTGGGCTACTGTAAAAAACACAGCGGCCTCCGTAGAGAGGACCCTCTCCTGATGTAACTATAAAGTATTTAAATATAAAAGGCTCATTCAAGAGTAAAGAAAACAACGATTCATACAATTTAGATGAAAAACACGAGTGAAAACATCATTAGGATTATTTTATATTAAATTACTTGCCAATGGATCCCTTTCCCCTAAATCTTACACACTGGACCTTTAATACATAAGGACACAAATAGACGCTGAGTGGTCAGTGCTACATCCAGTAGATCAAATGACTTGTTGTGTGGGTCTGACATCAAATGACGCAAGTTTTATTGTCCATGCAAACATAAAGACTCAGTTTTTGTGAGAAAACTGAAACAGTCAGTCAAAGCAAATTCTGTGGCTTATCACATATTGACACCAGGCTGGATGTAGAACAATTGATTCAAGGGAGACAGCCTGTTCTACTAGTTCATAGGCATATTCAAACATGAACTCTGGAAAATGTCCATAAAATTGCATCCACACGTATCCCGGTGATTGTGCAAGTCCGAATTTCACAGGAAGATCACAGAATATTCAGGTGAATGGTGATGCCTGAGTAGAACATACAGGAGACAGGACATGATGTATAATTCCAGCTGCTAAAAGCACAGTGTTTTTGTTTACAGCAAATTGACACTTCTATGTGTATGAAATCTCTTCTTCATCCTGAAATATTTGAATTCTTGCAGTTTTGCATGTGTTTCTTGTTAGAAACATCATCGCTCACTCACTGTAAATTTTCCAGAAACTTTCCAGCTGTACTCTGACATGGGCTCAGTTGGACTTTTCCGTGACATTTTACTAAGGGTTGGCAGGAAAATGTCCTGGGAAATATCGGCAGCAACTAACATTTGCAAATTCAGTGAATGTCTGAAAGCAGCTTAAGTCATTCATGGTAACATCTGTGGCCTCTATCTTCTTAGCACACGGCTGGAACTAGGACCAGTGTGTTTCCAGGAAGACAGCTTGTTCTACTGGGACATAGTCTCCAGCAGCCTTTGCTCTTTGTCTCCAACAGTTTCCGAGCAGCCATCCATGTATCTCTCCTCTAGGGTTAGCAGGGCTGCTGAGAGCAGCAGTGTCTGTGCACCAGATAAATGTTTGGACAGGAGAGGCTCAAGGTTGCTCTGAAAACAGTAGGATCAAACAGGACCATCAAAGGCATCTAGCGAGACCAAGCCAGGCAGAGAACTTTACTATCGGTCCATATACCAGCAGAGGTGGAGGATTAGTGAGTATTAGAAAGCTCCTCCATCAGTATTGCCACTGGAAGTTTTATTCACACAATGTTACAGTGATAAATACGTGTTAGCGGTGATATATTGCTGTATGCTTTAAAAAGGACATTTGGTAAATCCCAGAAATGTGTAGCAAGGGATGTTCACAAGAGAACTTACTTAAAGGCAGCCTGGCCAAACTCTGCTAGACTTTGGTCATGCGAGAGTCACTTTCTTTGACAACTCAATAAAGCGCAGGCTGACTGGGTTGACCTTTCCCCCGCACCATGTAACAAAGCTAACAAAATCAATCTTGCTGCTCCTAACTGAGTTAGGCTCTGACTTGTCTAGAATGGGGGCACATTCAGCGTTACTTCACTTGCATTTCACTATTTATATTCTACCTCTGTCTCCTACTCCACAATGGGAGTAATCAGTTGCAAGGGGGAGTGTATTTTCCACTACACACTGCCCCACTGGTTATCAATGGAACCTACAGAAAGGACTTTTCCTCCACTGATTGAAACATAATTTCTTGCTGAACTGCAGCACACTAGCGCTATTGAGAAGTGCCCCCTATGAGTCTCTCACTACAGCCTTTTCATATTTACTAGTGACCTGTAGACCTCTGGGGCAACATAAGGTATGAGCTTGCAGTGGGCTGAGGGTGCAGGGGGCATAAATGCATCCACACAAACATTCACTCTGTATGGAACAGCCAATCTGAGACACAGAGAAGGGTTTTCACTTCACCTCCCACTCCGTTCCAAAATAAATAGGTACAGAAACTTTAAACATGAGTGTAAAGCATCAGAGCCAAGTCAAGAATATAAAAAAAGACTTCATTCATATAAGACTATAGTAAAAGGCTCTCGCCATCAGAATAGCCAGCTCGGGATCATCTATATGTGGCCCACAGTAAAGCATGGTACATAAAATTGACTTCCATGTGATTTTTTTTGCTTGTACTATAAAAAAGGCCTATCAGCTCCCTGACGTTTTGAGGGCAAGGCAGGGAAGAGATGAGAGAGGAAGAAGGGGAAATAATGAAAGAGGGGTGGAGATATAGACAGAGAGAGGAGTCTCTGCAAGGCTAAGGGATACAGACCATGCCTCCCCTGCTCCCCAACCAATTACTAACACACACATTGATTCATTGAGGCGACAAGGTGTGGACAACATGGGCAGAGACACGGCGGCAATGAACAGACGCAAGGCTTGCACATTAATCTGATCAAAACAATGTTGCAAGTTCAGAGGGTTGACGTTTTCAAAATACATCAGGATTACAGATTTCATTACAAACACTGCAGGGGACTCCATGAGTGATGGAAGATTACCTGTAGGTCAAAGAATTTGCTGTATCTTCTGTAGATGATATGGGAGGTGTTGTCAGAGTACGTGACATTGATGAGATATACCTGCCAAGAGAAAAAAAAGGACAAGTTAAAAATAGCTTGTAACTTATAATCTTATTATCTTTGTCAAGAGACAAAGATATTCAAATTGCAATCTAAGAATGAATTTTCCCATTTGAGAGTGTGCTTAATACATGTCAAACAATGAATTGATTACAGTCTGAGTCATCACTGTGCTAATCTTTTCAGCAATCGTCGGAACAATAAATATGAATTGATTGTGATATTGTACACATGTGGTTCTTCTTGTAACACAAAGCCTGAGGCACAGCCCTAGACCAATTCCCTCAACAAGTGACACACTCATAAATCTGTCAACGGTTGATACTTCGGGGGAAATGGTGACATCATCCTTCTTTTGTCAGCACCCTGACCTGCTGGCCTTTACCCTTGGCGGTAGCAATGCTGAAGTCCTGAGAAGCCTGATAACATTGCGATAGAGTCCATTTATCTGTCAAGAGGAGGTAAGTGATGCTGCCATCATCTCTAGTCTAATGCAACATAGATAACCAAGGTAACAGATCCAGGGGCCAGGAAATTTTCATCAGGCACGTTAAGAGCAGGTGGGATCTCTCAACTGCTGATAGAGAGGTATTCAGAAAAGCGCTCTGCATGTTGAATTATTTATGTGGATTAGTTGCTATATAACATTAGGCTACAAGCTTTTGAAGAGGACATTATACAGAGCTGTTCATTCATTAGGTGCACCTCTAGAAAAATGTAATACAGCTTTTTAAAGCTTACACTATTCTCATACTCTGGCCCCCTCGTAGATGTAATTGTAAATGGCGGGGGGGCTAAAAATATTACACAACCCTCTCAATATATTCTGATTCATAAAACAACAAGTTCTAGCCATCAAAACAATTACATCTGTCATTGTCTTTCAAATCATCCCCTGTGAGTCTTTTCTGCAGGACATTGCCCACATCTCCCAAAATATATATATATGACTGTTCAGCAAATAAAATTAAATAAATTATCAAATTTGAATTGTATTGCACCAAATCCCAACATATGTTAGCTCAAGGCTCTTTACATAGTAAGGTGAAGACCTCACAGTATAGTAGAGAAACCCAACCATTCCACATGAGAAACAACAAAGGAAGAATCATCCAACATATCCAGACTTAGTGTAGGCAGCCCTCAGCCTTGGCTGGTTGGGGTTAATAACAATAATTGGCCGAGGGAGTAACCAGATTCAACTTGAAGAGACTTCTTAGTTAATGTTACGGTTCTGAAAATCACATAAATAATGGGATCAATAGTTTTAAGTGTCAACACCTTTAGGAAAACACTGAAATGATCAGACATTCGCACAAACATCCAATAGTTGTCTGGTCAGGTCAGACTCATATTACCATAAGGTTAAATGAACGTAGATGAGTATCAACAAAAAGAAATGTTGTATGTGACAGTTTTATTCTTCTCTGTGTTCCCTTGCATCATATTGAATTACTTTTATATAGAATATAGAAAATAATCTTACAATGTACTGACACAAATATACATTTTTTCCACGATAATAACCCACCAAGTGCTGAAAGGCTGTATGCATCTTGTTTATGCTCAATGTAGAACTAACACAGCTGTATTATTACCATTGCCACCCACCTAAGTGGCCCAGACACAGCACAAATTGGAATCCACTTAGCATCAAGCCGCTGTGAACACAGAAACGGTTGACTTTGCCTCATGTATAGCATTCAGATGAAATATAGGCACATTTTTCCCCTGGCAAGCTATTCCCCGTCCTTATTCAAACAGGCTCCATCTTTCTGACTGATCTTTCACTGTCAATCCAACCCCCTGTACCTGCCAAGAGCCTCCACAGAAGAGCTTCTAGATGAATGAGGTCGAGTGAAAGACCCTGGCGCTGACGTAAGAAGGGCAGCAGCCTGAAACAAAAGAGGTTCCCCAACAAAGCCGAGGGTTAAAAGGCCTGGTTGCCGTTGCTGGAAGGGGCTCAGCTGCTGCTGGTAATGGGCCACGACACTGTGCTCACTCCCAAGCAAACAGAGCTACTGGCATCCAGAAGTTGTAACTGTCACACTACATTGACAAACTTGTTCTTAGCACGGTGGGGTGGCACCACAGCCATTAGCTTTGGCATTTATTGCTGTGAAAATGTGCTCCCTGGGGCAGTGCCAAGTTACAACATCACAAAATGCAATGACTAGCAAACACGGCCACAGCCAGCAATATGTCTCTGATTGTCTTTGTGCCTTTTGTAGCATAACAAGGACTGGTTAGCATTTCAAAGAGCTCCATTCACTGCTCAATAATGAAGCCACTCGTAAAGACAACTGGATAGAAAGGTGAGTTAATTGATGGCGAAAGTGTCCTTACATCACATGGGGAGTCAGGCTAACTTTTAAAGGCTGTACTTGATTTCATTGGTATACGTGCTCAGGATATTTTCAAGACTATATAAATGCTAAACTAATCACATTTCCATTACCCTCAGACAAACTTTGTCTTTTCTGTTAACTAACAAATATCAGCATGCTAAATTAACATGGTGAACAAGGTAAAGATTATATCTGTGAGCAAGTCAGTATGCTGATTAAGCTCAAAGCTCTGCTGTGCTTGAGGACAGCCTCACAGGGCCCCTATAGCTGTTAAATATATTCTGTGCTGCATTTCCATATGAGAGGAATTTACTCCACATCTACTATGTGGCTGTGAGCGTGTATCCTCTGTAAATTAGTTTGACCTCAACAGACTGCCAGAGTATGGTCCTACCATCATGCCTCTGGACCACTTAATTTGACCCTCAAGCAAATTCTTCCTGAGTTGAGGTATAAGATAGAAGCCAGTGAAAAGATCTAAACCCCCAGAATCATATGGGTATATGATGCCAACCACAGTGGAAAACATAACCAGTAACCATCTATCATCTGCCATTGCCCAAAATATCAAGCTTGAACCGAACGCCCCTGAGTTCCAGAAATAGCCTATTCAGTCAGCACAGACAGCAAATTATAGGAGCCTGGACTGCTGCCTCTCCAGATAAATCCAGCAGCAAACATCTTCTGATTTGCCAGTAATGGAATTTTACTATTTTGTTTTGCATACTGCATGGTAGCTGCTTTTCTCTAACTTCTCCACGAAGAATGGCACACACTCATGCAATGACTAAAATAAGCCAGCATGTTATGGTTTGACTCAGAGCTCAAGTACATCCAGTCGTGAGGACTCAGTGCAGCCAAAATGCCCTCAATCAAGCCTTTGTGGAAAAAAAATTATGACTCACTATAATGTCAGTGAGGAAGTTATCTGTCTGCCAATTATATAATAATATAATAAGATGGAATGGAAGATGAGACATTTTCACAGCGGCGACAGAGAGAAACAGATTTTTGCAAGTGAAACATCAACATTAAGAACAAGTCTCTGATTTAACTTCTTGTTCGTGTGGGGATTTCTGCACCAACAAAATCAAGATAAAGAATTGAACATTGTCTTGTGATTGCTGTAAGACATTCTTGCACAGCAGGCATGTCTGGACCAAGAAGGCACTGCTGCAATCCTAAAATGAAGTTGGAAATCTGGGTAAGGAGGACGCATAAAAGCTGCACTGCTTCACGCGGAGATCTGCAAGATCTCTTGATTTCTAACACTCAGCTGTTAGTAAACAAGGCAGCATTCGGAAACAGGAAGGTGTTCAAAGCTAAAAAGGGTATTGAGGGATTAGGAAACAATGAGCAGGCTGAGCCATACGTGACTGTAGATGACCATAAAGGGCCTGACATGGCTTTGTTTGAACAGATGTGCTGCTGTCTCAGTGCATATAGTAACTGCAGCTGAATGAAAGCAGCTCCTTTAATGAACACTATCAATCAATATCATTCAGAGACTATCTCTAATTCAATGAAAAGACAAAGTGTCTTTGATCACAGATTAGTCAATACTCCATGTCTGAGATGTCCTCCTTCTTTTCAAAGGAGTCAAAAATTTGATTCAGAAACAGGGAAAATACCAATGACAGGGAAAAAAACTTGATAACTCAAAGAAGGCTTTGGGGACTTCAGTGTCCCAAATAGCAAGAAAAGAACGTTTACATCTGTTATTCCCACTGAGAAAGTGGGACTTGAAAACAAAAGTTGTATTCATGCTCAGAGGCAAAGACAGAAAAATGAATTCTTGTGACGGAACAAATTGGACCTCTGATTATTTCACCATGTTCGTCTGAAAGGGCTATGAATATTCATGTCAACTTTACTTTATATTTCCCCTCTGCCTCTCCTGAAGTAATTGTTTCTCCAATAACATGAACACAAACACAGTTCAGTAACTATAGGAGAAAGTATTGATAGCAAAGGAATAAAGGAAATAACTTACAGTTTCGAAGGAAAGCCAGGACCCAGTCTCACAGTTTTCAAGAGGAGAAAGCAAAAGAGAAGTGAAGTGCTTGGTGGGGCAGAGAATGTGGGCCTAGCCACTAAATGCAGTGAACCCCGCCTAAACTACTATATTTAAAGTAACATATAAAACAGACACCCATCTTACTTTTAGACCATGAAAGCACAAATGATCTGACTAAAAGAAGTTTGGTTGGAAAAATTCTTGTTGAAGGGAATAAAGTCCTTCCACATTGAACCAAAACTGGCCTGCATACTCATAGTCTAATGGTCTAATGTAGTCAGTTAGTCTATACAACCAGATGGGTGTGTCACAAGCAAGTTTGGCAAATTCTTCTTAGCTGTTTCTCAGAAAGCCAACAAAAAGGCACAAGAGGGAAATAAACTGTGGGACAATTCCAATTGAAGTTAGTCTTATGAAATCGCCGGTAGACAGAGTTTTTGGATCAACAAAACAGCCAAAACAGTGACCTCTTTGAATCACACACGACTCAGTTTGCTTAACCGTGGTCAAAGACCACTCAGCCTTCTGTTCTCCTGTGGTGGGCACAGGAAGTGATAAGGGGCGCTAAGGAAGAGTGTACATCAGCAGGCACATCCTTTGCACCTTTGGTGTCACCTTGAAACTATTTAAACTTGTACAGCGCGATTAGAACAATCCTAAAGTAATTCTGTATCAGATCCAAGCAAAATAAAAAGTCGGACAAGGTCATGTACTCATGGAAACCACTTCTACTACAACAAACACTGCTATAACTGTGTTTTTTGGGGGATGGACTCCAGTCAACTGTGTTTTAAAAGACTTAAATATGTGAATTTCAAATCCTCCAAAGCTGTGCCCATTAAATATGCCACACCAAGACATATTTCATCAGCACAACAGTGGCCATAAGTTTCAATTAAATAACTGTGACTTCATAGTCATACAATATAGCATATGTTATGCCCCTCATAGATGTTGAAGCAACTAATTGTAAGTCGCTTTGGATAAAAGCATCCGACAAATGACATGTAATGTAATCATTCAAGACAAGTCCATATAAAGTGTTACAGCTGCTATAAGAAGCCTCAAGTGAAGTATCATCACCTTGAGGGTATTGTCACAAATGTTCAAATATAAGACATTCCAACAGTTTACTTTCAAGGCTTTCAAGTCTTTCACAAAGCTGAGAACACATTCCTTACCTCGCCTCACTTTATCAGGTTTATATGGGGAATTTGTAGGGAACAGTTGCCTACATACACACCCAGCGGGCATGAAACAACACTGACATTTATTTGGAGTATTTTTCCTTTTCTTCCTGGTGACTCGAACATCCACCCTGCTTTTTGTGCACTATTTGGTCTCCACCAATCCCTAAGGGAAATATCAGGAATTTAAGCTTCTTAATACTCAACTATGTTCACCAGCTAGCTGCTCACTTTGTCTGTCAGCTGTTTGCTGCCGAGCAGATGACACATAGTGATTTTAATAGACCCTATTGCAGGAAGACAGTACAGGGTAGAGATGTGAGAGTGAACCACAAAAGTAACACCGAAGAGCTGAGGGCAAATGCAGAGTTGGGTGGTCATACTACATCATATCCCTTCAAGTAGAAGTGATGGGGAAATTTTCTTTGAATGATTTATGGTACATTTTGGTTAATATATTATATTATTAGTATTATCAAGTGTTTCCCATTAAGACTGTGGCTGTCTATCATATTCTAATACATGTGTGCACTGGTGCACCTTCGCAACCGCCACAAAGGGAATCATTTCTATTGAAAAGTAACAGTAAGGAGATCAAATATTTCAAACAAATCATGCTTGAGTACTTCAGTGGAGAAAGAATATATTTCCATGCTAATCAAACCAGTCTGATTCTAATAACTTTTTAGCCAATTTCCCTGACTATCGAGTTATCTCACAAAAACTGCTGCAAGCAAGACAACGCCATCTCTTCCTTGCTATCATTCCTCACGTCTGTCCCCTTTGCTCCACAGTCTTTCATCCTCTTACACAAAAGCACATGTCAGAGCAGACTGACACGGCACAACAACACATAGAGGGATGCTGGGAACGTCATTTTCACATGAAAACAACACCAGCGCAAGCACAGTCAAGGCCACACATGGTGCCCACACATGTTCTGTCTCTCAACAGAGCATCAACATTTCTGGATGATGTAACCTGAACTCAAGCTGTTGAGAAAGATCACCAGGGTGCTGGAGGCAATGTTCGATCACCACATCATGTGATGTTTCCCTGAATCAAGACAGAGGAGGACACAGGAGACGTCTTGCTATTGGAATAGAGCTTTTTTTAAATGCATATAAAACTTCTGCAAGAGACATATAAAATGTTACGAAATCAGAGACAACATCTGCCATAGAACACATGAACAACCCCCAGTGTGAATGTGAGGTCCCACTAATAACAGTGCGAGAATGACAACATCCTGCGCTTTTGTCAACAACCTGTGCTGGGACATGCAGCCCAGAATCCACACCTGTCAGTATCAGTCTCAGGGTTAGGGCTCAGCAAACTGAGCATCAAGCACATCGACTTTACTAAGCCCCTGACTCCGCCTGGTCCTTTTCTCTTTCTCACACACTCATCCCTTGAGCACTTTCAGCTAGTCTTACCACTCTACCAAACAATGGCCACACCAAAACAAGTCACCTTATTAAAAAATGTCCCCACCACCAGCAGCATGCCTCTTGCCAGTTTGGGGTGATCATCTGAAAACAGGGACCCTTCTCAGCGAGATATCAATCTTTGTTTGACAGGCCAATAAATATTTGAGTGGGCAACAGCTCTCTGAAGAGATGTTTATGGTTCCAAATAACAACACTGTCTTCCAGTCTGGGCCTTTGTGCAGCACAGGAGTCTCTAGAAAATGAAATGTTAGGGGACTGGGACTTGTCGGGGAAACAGAAGCTTATAGTAAACATGGCCGAAAGCACAACCTTGCTTTCTCTTTTATCACCTCCCCTGCAAACACACGTACACAACTGTCCACAGAGGGGGACCTTTGTGTGTGTACGTGTGTTGATAGTAGGTGTTTGCGACCCAGCGATCCAGCTTACCCCACGGTCCGACAAGCACTTCCCTTTGACAAAGCCCCAAGCCTCAACCCCCTCCCTTCTCTCACAGGATAAGCATTTCCAGCTGGTTTCACAAACATTACAAATGAGATTCAATGGGTGCCACAGATTGTCTTTCTCTCGATTTTTTTCTACTCCCCTCCCGCTCTCCCTCTCTCTTTCCCTCCTTTTCCTTCTCACAGTGGCTCGCCTTGTCTCCAGAGACGGGGTAGTTCGGGAAACTAGGCCACAGACTGGCCCGTTGAGGCAGAGGAGTCTAAAGCAGAGCATGGCTATGCTCAGATCAACCCCTCTCCACTTCAACTTTTCACATATTTGGGAAGCAATAAAACAGGTGTAATGTGTCATATTTGCAAATTAAACAGCTTGCCTTAAACTAAAATAGAATGTTCATTAGGTCATTTGCATGTGTTATATTGTTAATTATCTTATAATGTATAAATAAAATGAGTTTTGTTACATTCAAATTACATTAAAAATGATAAGAGCTCAACAGGCTGTATCTGCAGGGCTTGGGAATTGTGGTATGACGGGTTTGTTTTTCTATATTGTGATACGAGACAGTGGTTTCAGAATCTTTACACCCTACAGACAGCTTGGCTACAACTCAACAAGTCTACCTCAGGACCTAAACTGAGTTGGGCAGCTCCTATCACACTGACAAACTACACTATCGAAACAATAAGTCTGAGTTGATAATAGTAATAGCAGACTTTATCTATTTTATAATTTTAGTCTGATACGTCCAATTATTTGTTCTCAAGGTGTGTATTTAGTTTAACATTTTAAGAATGTTCCTTGTTGATAGTGAATTTGACTGAATTAATTCATTATTTAATTGTTTGATTATTTAAATGAGTCTTTTATTTCTCCAGCGAAGGGAAAATTTGCTAAATAAGTATTAAAAGTAGTCGCAATTGTTGAAAATAAATACCAAAGATGAGACCAATGGTTTATTTCCACTGTGGCCCATCACATTCAACAAAGATCCTGACAAGAACAACATGGGAGTGAGTCTCGTGTATGTGCATTAAATATGAACCTTGAGACAAGCAGTGATTAGCTTTTAATGTGAATTAGCATAAAACTGGAAGCAGAGGGAAACTGAGCCTGGCTCTGCCAAAAACGTTTTAAAGTTTTAAATTCACAGTTTGACATTTTACACATTTCTTTTCGGGTTAAGCAAAAAAGATATGCGTATTCACCGGATAGCTTTGGTTCTGATACTGTAAGTGAATTATTTTATTTTGGACAAATCCAGACCAGCTGTTTCCCCCATATCCATTTTTAATGCTTTCCTAAACTATCATCTTTGGTTCACCGAGAAGGTTCCACAAGGCCACAGCAATCTCAAATCATATGTTTAGCCTTAATTTGAATACATTAATCTGTTTGGTAATATGCATCACTGAAGCACAATATTAACTGCAATGTCTTCAGGCATGACTTGCATCGTCACCTTATCTTACCAACATCTTGTTTTAAGAACCTTTGTATTTCTTTTGTAGTCGTTCTTACACGATGGAGCATAAATTAGTTTGTGTTTAATCAAGTATACACAAATTCACTGGAAAACAGCAAACCTGGGGGCAGCTATGGACGTCAGTATGGGAGTACTGGTTTCCAGAGCTCTAGGCAAACTATAATTAAGCTGCCATGTTGAGTCTGTTGTGTGCACTATACTTGATGAATACTTGAAGGAACAATGCACAAAGACTGACAGGAACGAAGGAGGGGGTGTCTATAGGAACCCCTGGCTCACTTGCCCCAGGCACTTTACAGTGATGCTTCGACAGGGTCAGAGTTGAGGGATCAGTTTCACCCCATGCTATGCACTTATAGTAAAATGCAGTGCTTGTGTGTTAGTGATGCGATGCACTACATCAAATCCTCATGTTGTTCTAGAAACGACAAGAAAAATGACTACATGTCTAGAATTCATAACATATTTTCATTTCTGTAAAGCAGGTACGGTATGTCTGATATATGGTAACACATGGCAGGAGCCCTGTGAATCATCCCGTTCAAAGGACAAGTGTGTGAATTGTGCTAAGATATCCTTAGACCCGAGGGTCTGCAGGACTGTAATTACATATGAACAAGATCATGTTCTTATCATGATGGTCATTTATTATGACTTGTTTATGAGCTGGATATAGGATCTGAACTGCGGCCATGAAGTGCAGAGGCCCAACACAGGCTCTAATAACAAGTGGGGTATTGATAAGGCCACAGGGTGCAAGGATCAGGAAGGTAACAGTAATCACTGAAGCCTGTTGTCAGTGTGGAAAGCAGTGACCTAGATTATTTCTAAATAATCAAGGACACAACTAAAATATCAACTAAGATAAAGTCTCACACCTTCCAAGATAATTCTGCCAAATGTCTCCAAAGTCTGGAATGAACTTTAAACCTCTTATAAATTCTAGGCCATAGATGAGAGGTGCTTCATGAGCTAATCTACATCTCAATGTGCACGAGTCCATAACAACCAGGAAACCTCTACCTGCCGATGAAGATCATATGATATCAAAAGATCCAGAACAGCCATTAAATTGACCTTTTAAGATTATTTAGTCAACTGGACTGGGTGCAGAAGTATTTTGTGTATCCTTTCGCAGACAGGGTGATCTACATTTTAGACGTGAAAATGGATCAGAGCTGGTGACTTTACATTGCTGTCTAATATATATTATATGCGATTGATTCACGTCCACAGAAATGCCCACACCTCATGGGTTTAAGTTGCAGCAGTATGTTAAAATACAGCTCGGACTTACACGTAAAAAAAATCAGCCTTCTTTAATTGATAGCCTTAAAAATAAAATCTGCGACAACAAAACTTCTCCTACAGAGGCACAAATTAAGTCTTTCATAATCATCCAACCAAAATAAACCAGCACACATTTTCCCAAATAGAACACCCTTTGTGTCCTGATACACAGAACAGTCAAACAAAAAAGAACCTCATTCTGTCTGTGTTTGCCATTAAACCTGCCAGTCTGCAGGGATTATGAGCATGTTCCTGGACTGTGCACATAAGAATCTTTGTCTTGTCTAAATTAAGGTTCTTCATTGAAGCTATTCTTGATGAGTTTATAAGCTACATAAATAAAATCATGCATGTATGTGATTTATTATAAGGGGACTAACATGCTTTATATACACTGTCGTCTTATTGCTCTACGAATGAAATCCTCTACTATGAAGAATCGTTTTGAGGCTAAAATGAGTGGAAGTTCTGCTTACACTCAATTCAATGAGAGATGCAGGTGAGCTTGCACTGTCTGAAGCTGATCCTGAATATCATGAAGTCCTCAGTTATTTACCTGGTGACCACCGACAGCACATGGAAGCCTTAAAGCAGGGCTCCATCATGAACACTGTGTGGAAGGAAGTCCAGTTCAACACGATCACCTGCAGCCCCAGCTTACACTGCTGGACACATCCAGGCTGCTCACTGACAGCAGCACTGACAGCTCACCTCCATGTCTGTAAGACAGTGCGGTGGCTGAGTCCCGACCACAGACTGTGTAGAAAGGGTCGTAACACTGAGACCAGCTTGGTACTGGTCCTGCTGTCTGCTAAACTGCGTTCATTAGACTAAATGGAAAGGAGACTAAAGGAGACACGGTGAGACAGGGAAAAGGCCGGAGGGACACAGACACACCGCGGACACGGGACGAGCTTTGGTGAGGGGGGGGTAAAGGTGTCACAGATGAGGCAGTGCAGGCAACTCACGTAGTGTTTGGACGGATTGCGCCTCTTCTCCACGTCCACGACTTTCACGTCCAGCACAGTCCGGAACTGCATCTTGACCCTGCAGAGGCTCTGCATGTGGAGGCGGCGGGAGCCGGGCGGGGAGCGCAGGGAGCCGGGCGGGGAGAGGAGGGAGCCGGGCGGGGAGCCGGGCGGGTAACGGGAGGGAGCCGGGCGGGCTGGCGGGCAGCTGCGGCGGCTCCAGACGCGCGGATCCTCCTCGTATCACGGCAGCGAAATCACGACATTCATCGCTGTGTCATCCAGCAGTTCAGTCTGTGGGCTCCACTCGAGGAGAGCCGGCGATTATCATCCCCCCCACCCCAACAACCACCAGCACCGCCACCTCCTCCTCTTCCTCCCGGTCGACGAGCGTCGATCGAATCAGAAACTTGTCGATAGTCCACTATAGTCCACTCGGATGAAATGGGCGCAGACGGATATCTCCAGCGATTAGCCCCCCCACACATACACACACACTCTCACACACACACACACAGGCAGGCAGGCTGGCGCTGATCGAGGTGGTTACCTTTAAAGAACAGAAAGTGCGGCTCGCTCCTTTGTGTCTGCCGCACAGCGGCTCCGCAGGGCAGCTGGAGGAGACGGGATGGACGCAGCGTCAGCACCGGCACACGCGGCCCCCGGCTCCAGGCTCCAGCAGCCCGCAGTGAGTTTAGGGAACGGAGTGGGATGGGCTTCGCTCGCGTCCTCAGCTACTTGGAGTAAAGGCACTGAGGAGGAAGCGTCAGCATGGAGCTCTGCCTTCCCGCGACACGACCGAGCCGTTGATAAACAGTATGCGGCAGCGGCGCGACTCTGTGCCCATAACTTCTAGAGGATGTGAAACAATGCGTCTGAGACATGTGACCCGCTGGGAGCTGGTGGATGTGTTTCAGTGGGACGAGCTGTGGCTCACAGGCCGCTCGGACACACACCGGGAGCTGTCACTACAATCAGCAGGTAGAGGACAGGCTGCAGCCTCTGAGTCACCAGCAGCTTTCTGGCCGGAGACACGAGCGGCTGGAAGTATGGATACAGATGTTCCGCTGGCGACCAATCAGCAGCGGGCTGCTCCACATGAAAGAGCCAATTAGCGACCGAACACTGCCCCCGTGCGCACAACACGAGCATGCTGCTGAAGACACAGGCTGCAGGTTCTACCTGTCTATGATCTCAACCTGTCACTGTGTAGGGCCCGAGCACTGACAGGAAGTGAGGCCCTATTGAGATTGTAGGGATTGTTATCTTTTTCAGTCAAATGAATTAACATGCTCAAATTCTTAGCAAAATTTGCAGAAAATTTGAAAGTGGTGAAAATGTACCTATTCTTGGGGAATTTTCAATGGGCGTGGCAAAATGGCTCAACGGTGCCCCGCGAGACCCCTGGTTACTTTTTTTTTTGTACATGTAATTTTATCTAAGCCAACTTATTTACATATTATTATTTATTATTCATATCAAATTTTTTAACTGTATTAACTCAACATCCTCCTTTCCTTGGCAACAAAAAACTATCAAGCAGAAACAACATGCATGCGGTATTCAACAGGATGGGGACTGGACCCCTCCCCCCCCTCCAAAAAATACTGCATTAGCTGAGAATGCATTAAGCTGCTCTTCGTTACACAAATCAAATCCTTTAACCGGAGCTGTTTGGTGTGTAGATCTATTCCCAGCGACTCTACAAAGCAGTGCCACGTGGTCATATACCTTGCTGGTTTCAAGTGTCAATGTGACTAGAGTAGACATACAGAAACTGGCGAGTGGCGACTCTAATGGGAAACAGACAGTGGAGCACTTGTGGGCTCAAGGGGAAGATATGAGAGAGTCAGATTGAGGTCAACCATATGTGTGTTTAACTGCGTGTTTTTAATTTGTTTCATGTTTGTGTGTTGGGGTGGAAATAACCTAGCCTATTGAATGAAGAGGTTGTGAGGGACACATTGAAATTAAAGATGAGATCCAGTTTTTCTATCAGCGTCTATTTAATCATAGCTTGCAGATGTACTCGTTTATAACAAGAACTGAATGTTTTTTTTATCCCCCATTCATTTTATAGTCCGTTTTCTGCACCTGTTACAATTGTCAAGGTAAGTTTTATCAAGGTGAAAACAGAAAATTCAGGTGAGAGCAGCAGCGATTTTAGCCTGAAATCTCTGGTGGGGCAATTTTGTATGACGTCATGTCACCGTCACAAAAATAGAGGTAGCTGATTATTATAAGCAGTAGGCCTATATAGACCAGTAAGATATACTATGGGCTGCAATATGTCGGTTCATGTCTGGTCAATAACTCCGTTAGCATCGCTATTACTGCTGCTATCATGCCTGCGGGCTAGCGGAGCTAAGCTAACCAGCCAGGTACAGAGACACCGATACCTGCTAATCACCACTAACACATAAATAGGGAGACTTACCACAGAAACGGGAGCGCAGACGTCTTTAGCTTCTCTGTCAGGAGAACATATGTGATATGTGAGTGAACCTCTCCACAGACTCGGGTGGTGTCCATTGACGGGGGATAGACTGTTAGCCTGTTAGCTCAGGTGAAGCCGAGCAGACAACAGGCTGACGCTGGAGGCGAGTTGCTTGGCAGATTTCGCTGGGCACAGCTGAAAGTGCCCAATCTCCCAATGTTAACTTTGGCCTGTGTGGTTCACGCTCATTGGTGTTTCCATGGCAACAAGTCTTACGCTTGCGCTGTCCAGAGACAGACGGCAAGCGAGCAGCATTTCACAGAGCAAGCACACAGACAGAAACACACACGAATCAAATTACTCCAAAACAAGACTATAACGCGTGTGAGTCAAGTTTATTCACACACACATTCACGCTACTTTGCATATAAAATAAAATAAAATATATTTTGCCACAAAGTACAGATGTACCTAGCTTTCTGCAAAACAGCGCCATCTGGTGGGGCAGTGCCCCTAATGTAGAAACGCCACTGGGTGAGAGTGTTAAGCAGGGAATCCAAACACAATCACTTATTCCAATTTTTTCTCTCATGGTTACTGATGACAAACTGAAACAATCTTTTAAAATTGACACACGTTTCACATAACAGGGAAATATTATAGGTTTTGGAACTGGAATTAATTCCATCTTTGAAAACGACTGAATACAGCAAAGGCCACAATTCACCCACTTGAGAGTTGATAATGCATCATCAAGTGCAGCACCATGTGTACTTCACCCAGTGTTACTTGATGCTAAGAGCAACCCGTAATGGGTTTGAGTTGTGCATTTTTCCACACACAACTCTCCATCCCTGAAAACAACTTTGGCAGAGAGCGAGGGAATTGACATGTGGAAAGACCATAGTTTAACTTCTGTTTCTTGGAAATGTCACTGAACTTGAGCGTGACGTTGCCTCGTTTCTTTCTTTCCTCGTGGTGTGCAATCATTAACCTACCAACAGAACATGAAGAAATTACCACCTGCCAACACTTAAATAATTTCGGAGCTCCTCCACTAAATGCATCAAGAGAGAGGGAGAGAGAGAGAGAGAGAAAGAGAGACAGAGCATGGGAGCCTGCCAGAGAGAGAGAGAGAGAGGAAGAGGGAAAGAGGAAGACACAGTAAGTAATATAGCAAGTGAGAGAAATCCAAATGAGTTGAGACGTTCCCCAGAGAAATCTAGTCCACTTAAGAAGAACTGACTTCTGAAAACCTTCTCATGAGAATCCTACATTAAAAGCTGAGTGCAATATCTAAAAAAGATACGGGGCAGATTTGGGTCAAGGTTCTTCTGGCTGTCAGTTAAGAGTCATGTAAACTGAGCTTTTCCCACAAAACTCATATCTTCTGTCAGGTTACAGCCACCCTTTGCTTTTTAATTGCCTCAAAGTTGCCATGCAGCAGCTAAAGAGGCTATGTCGGGGTGAGTAATCGTTTGGCCACACATATTTGAGGGTGACACATAGTGTCAGTGGAAAACGGACATTTTGCCGGTTCTTGCACGCGGCCTGTGCATACATCCCCATAAAGTATGACAAGGATTTAATTACTGTATTGATATTATATGACCTTACATTGTGTAATTATGTTCTCCATCTGCCTGCTCAGCTGTCCTCAACACCGCTCATTATTGTCGTAGAAATTTCAAGGACAAAGTTATACAATTATCTCTCTGTAAGTTTAATTCACACCTGCAGATGGGCCCAAGGTACAAACCATGAGAAAGATATTACACAATGAGCAAAGAGCTCTGGAGAATCAATACATTTATACATGACAAGCTCCTCCTCCGATAAGAGCAAAAGGTATCCAATCAGGTTCCTTGGTGTCTGATCAGAGTAATCAGACACTCTGTCTCCATCTCTGTCCCTGATTCATATTGTTTTTCCTTCTATTAATCAATACCCAAATGCAAAAATTCCTATTACATTATCGTGAGAGCAGTCTTCGCACCACATCCCTCGCCATCCTCATCATTCTTCTCCCTCAACTGCTTTCACAATCTCTCGCTTTTCTGAGCTCTCCTCCGTGCACAGGCTCTCTTACACTAACCCTAATTGCAATCCTAACCCTTCACAAATTGGGTTTTTATCTTCTGAAGGTCGTAGAAGCTCAGGTATGGTACCAATCGATTGGGAGTGCCCGCATTAGTGGTAGAGCCTACTTGTTTTTTATTGAGTTCATGAATAAATTAAAATAGAAATGCGTGAATCTGTGAAAGATTTTTAACAGAGCATCATCACCAGGACCAGCTCAAGTCAATTTGATTTTAATAAAACATCCCATCAAATCTTTTTCCTCAGCATCAGAATACTATGGAAGCCCATTTCAATGTGATACTAAGTCATAATTATGAGATACAGGATTTTTAATTTCTTCATCACAGTGGCGGAAATGGGCTTCCATACCCTCTGTCCTTAGACAAAGAGAAAGTCCCCAAATAAACCTTTGAAACCCCACCTCAGTATCTTCTGAATAAAATCTACATTTAAATCTATAACAATGAACCCAACCCAATCCACTGCCTCAGGGACCCAAAACCTCCAGGGGCCCTCAATGCTCCAGAGATGCTGCAGGGCAGGTCAACTCCTTTGTCGAATTGTCATTGAAAAGGTGTGTGTTAATGTGAGGCTAAAGTATAAGCTTTCTCCCAGGGGCCTCAAGACAGTAGGGGCCCTATGCTCCAGGGGAATTGTGTGTCAATTGCTCTGTGGTAATGTCAGTGAAATAGAGTATGTTAATATCTTAGAGCTAGATTACCTGCCGGTCAGTGTGGGTAAATGCCACTGGGGCCCTAAGTTGAATGTGTGGAACATGTATTAATTGACTATGATAGAATCTAATGGAAAATGGTTTTTCAGGTCATTCCTGCTTTGCATTTGAAAGTGCACATTAAGGACAGTTTACGCTTTACTCTTGAAGTTTAGTTTGCCTATGATAACTGCCATGACATTCAAATTAAAAAGAGTATAAGCATTACCCAGGTCATTTGTATTATGGTAAAATGTAAAGTCCAGTGCTTTTGAGGTAGGTAAATCAGAATAAATCATGCTCTGCTGAATCAACGTTGACTATCCTCTTTTGAGGAGCCACCACGCTAGGGTCCTTTAGTCTTAAAGTCTGTTTTTGAATGTCAGTAGATAGTATACTTTCATGTTGTGTATTCCTGAACAAATTTGAATTGAACCTACTTGCACAGGCAGCTTAATATATCTATGGCTTTTGCCCCTCAGGCCTCATAACAGGTTAATCCAGCCCTGGCAATATGATAATAACTGATATAATGGCATTAAGCTGGGTCGTCTCTTAATACCTGACACCAAAGCCCTGTATTAAAAATGTTCCCTTTATCAAACCTCTAGTTTTGGGAGTGTCCTCAGTTCGGTTTTGTGCTTATGTTACACATACCAAATTTGATTTAATACTACACAGCAAATCTAGGATCTTAACAAATTCTTAACAGTCAAACACTACGCTATTTTGTCAGGGTGATATGAAATTATGTTTTTCTGTGTGTCTCAATGTAAACATATGAAGCCTATAAAGTATATACACCTATGCATATAAAAAAATTGCTATATCCCTGTTTATCTTGTGGTACATGAACTGTCAACATGGCAGAATTGAGCTCTTACAATTGTGTTACACATGAAAATACTGGGTATTATGTTCTGAATTAACCATTATAACAATATTCAGAAATGGCATATTGGTGCAATTGGTGTAATAGCATCCAATGTGCTTATAACCCTTTTAAATGAGGAAGATAGTGATCAGATGATTAGGGGCAGATATGACATGGGGCTAATGGGTTATGTATGTTGCTCATGATGACCAGTGGAGGGAACAGCTGCCTTTTTTAGCCCCGGGGCACTTGAGAAGGTTACAGCCACACATGAGCTGCATTTTTATACCTCCGTGCCAGGGACAGCCATTGGCCAAGGGCATTATATTTTCAGGTTGTACATCCATTCGTCTGTCGTATGCTTGTGAACGAGATCTCTCAAAAACACATTGATTTGATTTTGGTGGACGAAGGTATAACAAATTCAATGTCAGTGGTCAAAGGTCACGTGACCTTATAAGAATCTGGAAAAAATGCAGACGTGAACTGCACTGGTTTGCAGAGGTATACAAACAGAGTGCGTTTTTTTTTTATTAACATTTATTTACATATGTATATAACTTCCCTGAAGTTCATTTTCTTAGACTTTCCAGGTCTATCAAATGATTTATACCTAATTTTGCATGTAAACTTGGCACACTTACATTAAATAAAAGCAGTAATATGAAATAGACCAAATGTTGAGCTCTACTAAGGCTCATGATGAACACAAAAATACAAATCATATGGTTTACTCATATTGGTCGCTCACATTGTGGAGCAATAAGCCATGTTACAAATATTGTGTCTGTAATAGGGGGTCCCCAACCCACTGTTCTTATGTTAAAACGCAGTGTAATGGTTTTCACTGGTGCTGACAATGTCACTGTTGGACTCGAGTGTTTTGAGGACCAGCTCCAGTGCCACTTTGTTCACGTTGAGGCTGTACCTCTGCCTGACTGCTGACAGGATGTGCAGGATGTGGCAGCCCTTCTCTGCATCTACAGGCAGAGGAGGAAACAACTGTCAACACACAGCTACAGTATATAGTTATGCAAACTATTAAAACATTACCTGGAGGCTAATTTATGGTGTTCCATTTTTCAGTGTTCCCTATTTCGACTCAAAATGCTGCCATAGAGAAGACTGACACACAGTGGAACCTAAAACTATAGTCGGTGATATACTAGTCAAAAGTTTCCAACTTAATTAAGAACACAAGAATGTTCTTACACTTCTCTCTCCTCGAGTCTTCCCTGATGATGTCTTTTACAGCTATGAGTAGATCATTATCCTGTGCAGTCACCTAGTGAGGAGCAACAGCATTAGTCAGATATATATCCCTAATAAAGCATCACAATAATAACCCAATGAAATAGGTAGAAAGGATATCTGCTTCTTACATGATAGAGTTCATCCTGAGACTTGACCTTGCGGTATATGATGCCCTCTTTCTGCAAAATTTCCAGGGTTTCCTTCAGAAGCTGTCGTATCTGCTGGTAGCCAGACGGACTTGCTACAGGCTCCTGAGCAAACACAGAGGGACAGGACACAAAAGAACAGCATTAATACTAAGAGACTTGTATGTTAAACAGATGCATACTTACATAGTTTTGGATCCATTAAAAAAATCTTTTCGGATTCCATATCGTAAAAAACGCATGTTGCCTTGCAAACAGATTTAAAATGATAGCAATTTTGCAGAATGTTCAATAACTGCAACAGTGTTTAAGAATAAATTTAACATTGTTGCAGGAAGTAAAATCTTTTTTTAAAGATTTATTTAGTCCTCTATCCATTCTCATTAAAGAACTCTGATTCATTTGATTCATTCCATCCCTTTAAAACACATCAGTTCTAAAAGAAATGGTTACAATGTTATTCTGACATACCTGGTCAGCAGATGTTGTTTGAGGCTGGCAGGAGATGAGAGGCTGCAGGAGGTCCTGGACATCATAGGGCCTGAACCTGCTCACCGGCTGCTGCTTAAAGAAATCCAGAATGATATTTTTTGCCTTGTTGAGGGGACTGATGGTCGAGGACCTGTAAAACAATCACAATATGAGGTCTTTAAATAAATTATACTAATGTTTAAAGCTATGCACTCATTTGATCAAATCAGTTAGTGTAATATGAAAGAATCCACAGTTCTCCTCGAGGCATTTAACAATCTTTCTGTCACTGTCTTTCCTGCTCTCATCAACATCCAACAGTTTTCAATGCAATGGTTGTAAAACGTGCAGCACACACCCTGATCACCACCAAACAGGAGACAGACAAAGGTTAGTGACTAGCTTTATAATGCTGTAGAGCTTATAGTAACAAAAGAACTATGTATTTAAAACAAGGTTTGGTGGAAGCCTAAACTGAGTTAAAAGTGAATATTTGATCTACAGTATGTTCATTAAGTTAAATTTATGCAAAAGTTGGTTCTGTTATATACCAGTGCATTAAACATTATAATGGCCATGACACTATATGTCAAAGACGTGTGTAATGTTAACTTGTGCTGCTACATTCACAAAAAAAGACCTGATGCTGTACACAGTCTACGAGGCCACTATGACTGTGTCATGTACATGTGTAGATCATACAGATCAGTTTCTTACAGAACTGAATAGGTAGAGATTAACAATCAGAGAGTACCAATCAGCTGGAATCAACAGAAAAGAATAAATCTTTCATTTGTTTCAAGAGTTTACATGTTGTAACAAACAAAACTTAATGCTGTGTCAGGTGGTAAGAAAATATTTCGGGCAAAACACTGGATACGATCGTTGGAGATCTCCACCAGGGCTCTCACTGTGTTGTAATGTGCATTAAGAGATGGATGTTCGTACCCAGTAGCATTATGTTGCAGCTGGAGTGGTTTGTCATAGAACTGTCTGTATAGCTGAGGAACCTCCATCATCCACGTTATCTGTGCTGTCATTACTGGGTCATTCACTTTATCTGGGAACACACATGGACACAGATACTCACATGATGAATGAGCAGAGGATAGAGCTATCGTGTGTGTGCTATGTGTGGCTGTGTACATGTGTATGAAAAAGACTTGTAGGCCATCTGAAATGAGACAGCATGCCACGGTGAAGAATGACATTGTGAGGCACAAGTGTGTGTGGGTAGAGGACTGTGTGAACTAATGCATGTGCTTGTCTGAGCATTTAAACAGTCTCTGGTTAATAACCAGATATTGGTGCTTTAGGACATTTCTTTGGGTTATTCTTATATTTTTTTAATGGAGCTGGCTGATTATTCAGGAAATGTACGTGGAGGGTGAATTTCAATATCAAGCGGCTACTGTGCCCTGCAGATGAAACAAGGAGTCTGAGGGCAGTCCTCTTCACTCACAGAAGGTGGAGGCCATGATTTCTCTCTGCTGTCTTGAGGTCTTGACCGGTCCTCTGACTCGGAGCAGCTCTCCAATCTCCAGGCTGCTGCGGTTCTGTTGGGCCTGTCTCAGCTTCTTCAGCTCAGCGACTGGATTGAAGCCTTCCTGAACTGCATCACTATGCCTTCCCCCAGCTAGATATGACAGAATAATACAGAATATTAGTGTGGTTTGTTTCAGTTAATAAATACATAGTAATGACACTGAATATACTAATGCAGTGCCCATCAAGCTGGAGCGTGACTTTTTATTATGTCAAAACACGGTTACCATGGTTAAAGCATGTGAGGTTTACAGTCTAAATAAATTGTAGAATCTCTCTCTGTTGATTTTCAGAAGAAACGCTCAACAAAAAAGCTTCACAGTGGACACTGCACTTCTGTGGGTCATCAGCTTTCTACCCGCTAAGTTTAAAGTTGATCAGATGAGTAGGAGGTGAGAAAATCAAGATACAGAGACAACAGACTGATAGAGATTCCACAATTAATAGTTAATCTATCCAAAAAACTAAATTTTCGATAAAGGTCCGCGACATAAAAGCTGCCCTTCTCAATATATAAAAAGAAAGGAGAAGCTTTTAACCACTCTTAGCTTATTGTTTTATTAAAACAGGCTACAAATGGCAAAATGCTTATTGTTTCTGCAGTAGCCAAGAAGAGACAAACCAAACACTGGCTCTCGAGAGGGATTACCATGTTTTTATATTACTTTAAGGCCACAGTGGGTTCTCCTGCACGCTTGGAAGGAGGGGAGGTTTTCAGTGGTTGTAGTATGAAAATCTGCCACTAGATGTCCCTAAATGTCTGGCACTGAACATTTGGGTCAAAAAACTGTAACATATTGTAAAACTACAGTTGCTGATACTTACATGATATGTGTATTATTTGCATCATCAGCGAAGAGGATGCCACAACCCTAACACAAACTAATTCATATGTAATAATATGGCCCAACCTAAAAGGAGATGATCTTCAGTGAATAGTGATTTGGCAAACTCAGTGTTCTTCTGCTACGGCAGGTGTCCAATGCTATGGTGAACATAAACCGCATTAACACAGATCTGTTACCATGTGCAGACTCACATTTACCAGGATCCTGCTCTTCTTTCAACAGGTCACTCTTCCAGCACATGCAGTTTATAACACCAGTCCCATCATCCACTGTGAATAGAAGGAAAGGTAACCAATCCTGACAAGGACTGTCTTGCTTTTGAGACCAAAGTTATTTGTTTACTTTTAGGCTACTATAAAACAGAGAGCATGTGTGTCAGTTGGTGAAATGGAATCAAACACATATTAGATTAGACTGAATATATTTGTCTTCTCGTAAAAAATACAATAAAAGTATATAAAATACACACACAACATACCACATGGATAACAGTAGTGCAAATGAACAGGTAGCAGCGGGTAAATTATATAAATAACATGATATCATAAGATAACAGTATAAAAATTACATTATAAGATTCCCTGATTCTGTATTCAATGCCTGCATGGCATAGGAAATAAAGGACTTCTTATGTATGTTAGAGCTGGCCCTTGGGGCTCTGAATTGACGGCCAGATGGGAGCAGCTTGAATTCTGAGTAAAGTGGGTGGGAGATGCCTGCAATTATGACTTTAGCCTTCCAGGGAACAGCATTGTCAAATTTATTGAAAAGTGGTTGGCTTGCCAATCACCATCCCGGCAACCCTGACAATTCTAGAGAGCCTTATAAGATTAGATAAGATAAGAAGTCCTTTATTAGTCCTGCAATGGGGAAATGTGTAATGTTACAGCAGCAGAAGACAACACATAAGAAGCATGCAGTACTTGGGTGAAGGAGTATAAAGAAATATAAATATAGAACAATATAAAGAAAAAAATATATAAATGTGATTAAACCGGTATATACAGTGTAAAGAAATATATTATGTTTCAGAATATGTACAGTAAATTGATCGCACATAACGGTTTATAGTGCACAGACATTGTTACAAATGATTATAGTATAGTGAATTATTATTCTGCTCTTTACACTCAAATTGCCATAAAGCTGATATATTCAAGGAGAGGATGCTGACACTGTTATGTGGGTCGCAAACACTCAGACAGATTTCATATGTAGGACATTGCTAAACTAGTTTTTCTGCAACACGTTAGAATACACACACAGTTTAAAAGTAGACTAGTTGTTGAAATATCAGCATTACCTCCATAAGAGAAGAAGTCGTCTCTTTCTCTCCTGTAAACTACTGTCCCAAGTACATCAACTTTGTAGACTGGATGCGAGTTATAGAAGTAAATACCTAGAACACACGTCAAAACCATCAATTCAGGAGTCACTCATGCACATGTCATCTAGAGAGATCTTCGAAAATCAAGTCAAACTCACAGTTAAAGTTGCAACAACGTACAGTGATGATATTGATTCAAAATGAAACCAAAGCAGAAAAGTATAGACGTGCCAGGTAGCTAACTGGTTAACATTGATAGATATCAAAGCTAAGTTCAAAGTTATAAGTTGACCTCATATTATTGTCATTAATGTTGAGTTGAACAATCTGATCTGAAGTGTTACTTGTAGAGATTGAAGAGTAAAGACTGCGAGTGTGTGATATGTGTGAGTCTCCTGGAGGCAGGTGTTGTTACCTGGCACCTGGATGGACTCAGGCATGTGCAG
The DNA here is from genome assembly GCF_963576545.1 of Limanda limanda. Lineage (NCBI taxonomy): Eukaryota > Metazoa > Chordata > Actinopteri > Pleuronectiformes > Pleuronectidae > Limanda > Limanda limanda. The sequence continues at coordinate 29,510,546 of NC_083637.1, read as the reverse complement.
GATGTCTCTGACATACAGCCTGCAGAAGGCAGAAAACATCGGGTCCAGCCCCCACAGCATGGAGGGCAGCTCTTCCGCTGCCTCCACCGCAGCTGCCTGCAACTTTTCCATCTCTAAAGTCAAATACTGGACCTGTTTTCCATGTTTCCTCTATAGACTGTGCGTCGGGCTAGCTATCTGCAGGGAGAGAGTAAGCTAGCTGCGGTGTTTTGAGAAGAAGTCTGTCAAGTGACGCGAGTTAAACTGCTGTTAACTAGTTATTAGTTAAGGTTAGCTCTGTGATGCAATGAGATGTGTGCGAAAGTTGGAGAAGAGCATGATAACAACTAAATTATTCAAAAAGCATTTTCCCCTGTCTCTGGCGCGTTCATGTCCCGCACTGCATTGTGGGAAATGCAGTTTCAGGAACACAAAGAAACCAGACTGCTGCGTTCACAGAGGCGACGCTGGCCAGTGGACGCAATAACACTACGGAAAACACGTAGTGCACAACAAGAGGCTTGTTTTTCTTCGTGAAAATACGCCGCCATGTTTTCGTGAATACTTGAAATGGGCGTTGTGTTCCTTATGTACAGTCTGTGGGTGTGTTGAGTCACCCGGACAGAGGGGGGCAGCAGAGAGCAGCCGAGCACCGACGTGACCGCGCTCACTGTCTCAGCACGCTCAGCACGAGGGGCGCTGAGAGAAAGAGCCGCTGCCGCGCGCTCGCGTGAACGCGCACCGACACTAAATCCGCTAGATTAACGAACCAGTCCCGCAGCACCAGAATATGAGTGTTTATTCTGTGTGAGTGGATTTGGAGACACCGAGAAACTGGACCCGGCCTCACCCGAGAGGGAACTACTGACCTGCTGCCTGGACTACAACTGAGAGGAAGGAAAGCTCACTCATCTCCTGCTGTTTCTTCAGGAAAGAGCCCAGGGGGTTGTCGGGCCAGTGGGTCGTCAGGAGCTGGAACAACGACGAGCTACTCCCAGTACTTAATGTTCAACTAAAGCCCTGTTTAAATTGGATTTCAGATGATGGGACACGTCCAGGTTGACACTTTTATTATTATTTCAGCGTTTAACAATCGCGGAAGAGCGTTTCTTTCCTGTGGACTGGACACAACTGTCAAAGGCTAAGCTAGGTGTTCATCCCTACTGCCCCGAACACTCATGTGTGGTTCTGTTGTGCTGCTACAGTCACACTTTCAAGGACACCGACACGTTTTTCAAGCGAATTCCTCTCTGAACTTTGTAACTGAATGACCCAGGACTCAGTATGTCATTTTTTAATTTCCGTAAAATCTTCAAATTGGGGGCCGAGAAGAAGAAGAAACAGTACGAGCATGTGCGCAGAGATGAAAACCCAGAGGAGGTCTGGAACATCATCGGCGAACTGGGAGACGGAGCCTTCGGGAAAGTGTTCAAGGTATGTGAAGTCCCATCGGAGCTGCTGTTTGTAGACAACAACAGCCTCTCCTCTGGGGGTGATGTTGTGGGAGGCTTGTGTTTTCATAACCTGACTGTTCTACATCCTCTCTGCTCTTCCTGATGTCTGACACAACGTGCCAGCAGTGTGACCCTCCCACCATCTTCAAACCAGAGCCCCAGCCCTGCTGGTGGCAGAGCTGGTGACATATCCTGAGCTCCCACTCCACAGATATCCAACATGTTTGTGATCTCCTGAGGCTTGTTCACACGTGACACACGACTAAATGCCATCAGATCTGCCCATGTCTTCACAAAGCAAAGTTACACATGTATACAGATGTTTATTTGTGGAGTTTAGGCAAAGGAAGCAAGCCAAGCAAGCCAAACAGGCAAAGAAGCAAGCCAAACAATTCCCCTGTCCAAAAAGCAAACCAAGTGTCAAAGCAACCCCCTTGTCATCATTTTATTGGTGCAGTGTGTTGGTTTGACCCTAATGTATGTAAAGGTGACGTCAGGAGCCTCATTTGCATGAGTGCCAGTAAATGTCACACAGGAGGGCTCCTCACGTCCAATACCAGGAAGTCTGTGGCTAATAAAACCTGTGTATGTGATCTAATTCCGTCTTTCTTGCCAAAGGCTATTTTTGGATGCATTCAAATAGCTGGACTTACTCAAGATTTCATTCCAGTGTTACTTTGTGTGATGCTTAAATTAAGCCTAATCATGGTGCTCAGTGATTTAGTCAGAGGTGGTCAGTTTCACAGCATTCCTCTGCAAGGCTCACGTGAAGGGAAAAAGTGTGTTTGTGCGACTGGCTGTCGCACTCCAGAGTCAAACTGCAGGGCGAGAGGGGCACGAATAGTAAACTGTAGTGTTATGTTTCTACTGTACTATGCCTGGTGTTTGTGTTGTTCCAGTTGTAATACACCCCTGATGCTTCAGCAGGAGAGACTCAGCTGTCAGCATTAGAACCAAGGAGAAGATTGTACAGTCTTTGTTAAATGACCACAGAACTCAGGCAGGTCACCAGGAAAGGGCTGCATCCCATATCGCAGCAGCAACTTCATTGAGCACATCCTGCCTGCAGTGTGGCCAAAACAAATAGGAGAAATTTCCCCTGTAACGAGACACGTCTCATGTCTCTGCTGACTTACTGGGACGGGCGGTAAAGCCAAGTATTATTTGTTGTTTTTAGATCCTTTAATGACTGAGTGTCTGTCGCAGGGCTGAGGTCAAGACCATTTCAAATTCTAACAGAAACCAAGATTGGCATTTGTGAGTCTCATGGATTATGTTTATTCCTCCAGAGCAGTAAATGAGAACAAGCACAGGTATTCTGAACTTGATCTCAGTACGACACCAGCAAGACGTATCCGAGCAGTTCTTTGGCCATGCAGCTCTCTAATAACATTCTCATCCCACAGGCTCAGAACAAACTGACCGGCATCCTAGCTGCAGCCAAAGTTATTGACACAAAGACCGAGGAGGAGTTGGAGGACTACATGGTGGAGATCGAAATCCTGGCCTCCTGTGACCACCAGAACATTGTCAAACTGCTTGATGCTTTCTATTTTGACAGCAAACTCTGGGTGAGTACTGGGAAGAGCTCTCTGGAGGCAGAGTGTCAGTAGTGTTTCCTCTGTATTTCCTTCAGAGCAGGGTAGAAATATCGACCCCAATACAGAAGTTTGATTCAGCAGAACTACTTTTTAAAACAATCAATAAAAACATTTTAGCAGTTAATGATTGCCCTCCATAGTAATCATGCTCTATAAATCACAGAAGTATCACTGCTGCAGTTGTTATAACGCATTTAAACTTGCATCACTTTACTGTCAGTGCAAGACTTTTGCAGTCTTGTGAAAGTTTCTTTCAGTGATATGTTATCAAAGGCCAAAGTTCACACAAGATGCATCTTTCAGAGCTGTTAATCATCATACCAGTTTATAATCCATCTATTTATGATAAGAGCAAATTTTGATATGCTCTTTGTTTTTCACTGATACTTTATCCAAACAAATACATGTATATTTGATAATCTTTTGTCTATGAAGAACCCCTTGTCCACAAATCTAAGTCAACACTGCTCTTCCGTTATTACTCAGCGTTACACCCAAAAAGTTTGAAGCTGATTGGATGAGTGGTTGTCAAGAAAATGCAAAAGTCTGTGTCAGTTGCTGTTGACTTTCTCCAGAGTTTCACCTACCACCCCCTTCTCTGGTATCTCTGGATAATGTTTGAATCCGTGTGAGAAAACAGCAGGAGATTCTCCGGAGGATTTACAATGGGCGCATTAATGATGTTTCTAACATGTGACAGACACAAGACAAAAATTATACAAAGACCTCAGGATGGAAAAGAGGTATCATACAAGTAGAGTACTTTAATTAAGATGTCAGCTTGGAAAGACAACAATATTTACAAGCTTATAGTTATAAGGGCCGAAGCCATTGTTGATGTGCTGTAAACAAAAACATGTGATCTCAGCAGTGGAATTGTTTACTGTTTCGTCCTGCCTCTGCATGCTGCGCCACCCCTCACCTCTCCAGAGATTGTTGTTTAGTCGTGAATCTGTCTGAGTAGAGAATCTCTTGCTGCATCCTCCATATGTGAAAGGTAATCTCTGGAGAAAGTCTGCACATTTGGGTCCGGTTTTCATGCTCATGTGTGTCAACACACAGATCCAATAAGACAGTCAGGTCATTGTAAACACCCCTAGTTACCTGAGTATGTAATATCAGTGCGTTTCATTGCTTGCTCTGCCCTTTTCCTCTCCATTGTCCTCTGAACAATGGTCCCAGCCTGATGAGGCTGTCTGTTGATTTTTATCTTTGGCCCGTGTGGCACCTGTTCGTGCAAAGAGGAGAGAGTATCCAGGACATTTCCTCCTGAAGATGCAAGCCCTTATTCCACATAATACCCTGAGAGTCTGGGAGGGCACTTACTTTACAACTGCAGGTTAAATTCACCCACTGACCGCTGCTTCCCACTGCAGTTTCAGTTTCATGAATTTGTTACTGTGATGTCGCTGGTATTTACGTCCTTTCTGGGCCTTGAACTTGTAGGTGAGATCATGCAGTCTCACATCCTCCCTCGCTGTGCCATATGAATGGATTAGAAAATATGTGGGTGCATACTCATTCTGGTATTTGTGTGTGTCAAATAAACAAAGCCAGAAGGAAAGCTACCCTGGCCTATGGTTCCTCTCTGCCAGCTGCCGCTCAGATAAACCACTGTGGGGGCCATTGTACAACAGCAGAGCCACTAAAACAACAGCACGCCTACAGAGAAACACTAGAATGGTTTGCGTGCTGAATAGCCAAGACTGTTCTGAGACTCGAGGCATTGTATGTCTTGTAAAGGCTTTGTTGTTGGAAGTGGAACAGTCTTGAAAAGCTCAACTGAATTGTGGAATGCTATTGGTCCTTGGTGAAGGTTGGAGCTAGTGTTTTTTCAGGAAGTAAGCTGTTGTCATTTAAAATACAGATTGATCCTACTACAATAGCAAAATGTCTTAACCAATGAATCAACCACAATTAGTTCCTTAATAGTAATAGTAGTATTAACTTCATGTTTAAGCTCAAGAAAAACACCCTGCTCCAGAAGCTTTTCCATACTCCCTTTAATAATCATACTTCGTAGATACTCTAATCCTATTTACAGAGTAAGGCCCTAAGGTCTGGCAATGCAGCTAGCAAGCTACCCAGCAGCTGTGTGAAACCCTTTCCACAATGTGACCCCAACTGGGCCAATCCTCTTACGTCAGCAGCCATATGGAAAGCTCCTAAATGCCTTTAAGGGCTCAGAGTGTTTCATTCATGCAGTGGAGGTTCATTCTCAAATTGCCTCAGTCAAGTCAGTAGTTTTGCACTCTAAATATTTACTGAATGTTCCAGCACAATATATACACTGACTGAGCTTTCTCTCTCAATCTGAGAAACTTCCAGCACATCACAATAGAGTTCAGAAGCCACTAGTGCCAGCCTGTGTATTGGTTTGAATGGCCAGCACTCACCTCCGTTCAAAATGCTGTTTGTCGCAAAGCTGGTCTCTGAATATCAAACATTCAACATACACTGTCTTACACCCACTTTTTACATAAATAAATATCCATTCACAAATGTTGGAAAATCACACAGCTCTGATCCTTTTTTTCCATCTTGTTGGCAGATCCTCATCGAGTTCTGTGCAGGAGGGGCTGTGGATGCTGTCATGCTCGGTGAGTCAGCAATTTCCTCTTTAAATACAGGTTACTAGATCAAAAAGGAAGCTGTTCAGAGAGCAGGACTAAACAGCAAAGTTAAAAAAGGCTAATTTAATACATCAATAGGGCTGTGACTCTAGTCGACCGACACATTCCTCTTTCATCAATACAATGAATGTAACTTAGCCCTGATTAGCACGGATGATAAGGTTGCATAAGTGTTTTCCAGAGTAAGGAATGCTAAGCATGTGTTTTTCTGAACCTCGTCCCCTCCTGCAGAACTGGAGAGACCCCTGACAGAGCCTCAGATCAGGGTGGTGTGTAAGCAGACTCTGCAGGCCCTCGTCTACCTCCACGACAATAATATCATTCACAGGGACCTGAAGGCCGGGAACATCCTCCTCACACTTGCCGGCGATGTCAAGCTGGGTAAGGTCACAGCTAGATCTCACTGTTCACACCAGAAAACAAATTGTTTTTCCAAGCATTAAAGCAAGAGCATGAGTATCGTTGTAGGCTATGAGGAAAAACTGTGATCTGAGTAAACATTCATAAAAATCAAAGACTCTGCTCAACTTTTTGGCCTTACAAGAATTTTATTTTCCTTTTTGAGTTGCGTAATTTCTCTTATTTCAAGAAGGGAAAATCGTAAATGAGTTCATACCTCAGTTATGTTGGCTGTGCGCCTTTAGCCATAGTCTCCATGTACTTTCATCATGTTTCCTCATTACTGAACTGCTGCCAACAAGAAATGTACAATGAAATCCTCCATTCACAACAAAGCATTACATTCACTTATCTTGACTGATGAAAACATCTGAGTTGAGGTATCATGTGATATCATATAGAGGAGAAAAACAGCGATGCTGTTATGAAGTTTCCCACAGTATTTTTTTTGCCACTCTAATGAAAGAAGCTTACAAGTTCACATGATCCCTCTTGTGATATTACGCTAAATGCATGTCAAACAGTCACAAGAGAGACTTTGTGTAAATTGTTCCTTGTGCTGCTCTTTCTCATAATTAGGGTTGCAAAATTCCGGGAATATTCAAAGTTGGAAACTTTCCATGGGAATTAACGGGAATATACGGGAATTAACGGGAATAAACGGGAATATACGGGAATTAACTGGAATAAACTGGAAATGTTGCGGGTAATTTATACTAACTGTATTTACCTTGTCATATACAGACATAAATATCAACATTTTGTTTTGTCATAGGCTGATTTGAGCCCTGAGGAAACTTTGGGCACTTGACTATATGCTTCTGCATCGTTGTGTCATTCTTAACATAGGTCTTTGCACAGTATTTGCAAATGTACACAGCCTTTCCTTCTACATTGGATGAGGTGAAATGTCTCCACACATGAGAGAGTGCACGTGGCATTGTTCTGTAGAATGAGATGAGAAAAAAGTTTGTAAAAAAACACTAATGCAATGCCAGAGATATAAATAGTTAGCCAAACAATTGGAATCGTCTGTAAACTTATTTTACAATTGATGGATAAATGAATGGAAATAGGCTAGATGAACAGATGAACAATCCTCAATCAGTATGCTAATATATTTTCCCCAGTAATATCATGGAAACTTACCTGACTAGTCCTGCTCACTACAGCAGGCCTCAATAGCCCTGCTGTAGTGTGCAGGATGCTGGGAATTAAGGCTCTTATATACTTCTACGTATCCGTTTCTCGGAGAGGGCTCAGCGGGAGACGAAGAGTCTTTTTGATTTTTACTTCTCCGACCACTGTACGTCGAATAAAATTCACCGCCAAACCCATAGGTGGCGCAACGGAAGACGAACTCAGAGAAGCCTACCCCAATTATCGGAAGAAGAAGTCCACTTGTGTTTATATTTCTCTGTCAGCCTGCCTCCCACACACTGAACCATGGCAACTAACAGAACTAAATAAAGTGACACCCAGCGGGTCAAGATGCTGATGTTATCGTTTCTTAGCGCAGCGGTTCCCCGGTCTTGTTTCCGAACTGTGTTGCTGATTCCACAGCTTGAATCTGCTTGAGGCTACACAGAGCTAGCTAGCTCCCCTCCCAGCTAGCTTCAACCTCAGCTTCCACACACAGTCAGCAGGGACTCCCGACAGTAACTACTACCCAGTGTTTGCTTCTAACCTGACGGTATTATGCACTGTTACCACCGCAGTTAGCATGGTTGCCACCCCGCTAGGCTAGCGCCGTTTTGAAAGCTCGTTCTAACCGTCTGTGACCGTGCACACATGTCGTCAGTGCTCGAACGAGCCACCGTCAGCCGGACAACTCCCCTGGCTTAACACACACGTCACATTAATCGTAGAATCGTAGTTGTGTATGTGTTTATTGTGAATCAGGAAGTTACAGGTCCGGAAATTACGTCGAACAGAAATGACGTCGTACGGCAATGACGACATACGGAAATGATGTCGTTCGCGGACCAATCACAGCCAAGAGCTGACCGCGGGCTCTCCGACACAACACGGACAGTTAGAAAAATCAGACGTGTACGAAAAGCTGTCTGAAGCACTTGGAGAGGGCGTTTCACGACGGATAGGGCGGTCTTATCTATCCGTTTTACAAAATACGCTCAAGCATAAATTGGCCTTTATCTGTGCATGTGATGGAAGAATGCACAGTGTAGGGTTGAAATTCAACGTGCAGCGTGTGCTGCATTCCATACATCTTTAAAATAGAGTTTTGAATGATGTTTTTATTGCTCAAGAATTACTGCATAAAAAGCAATTGTTGTGTCCTGCTGCTCAGTGTGTGCACAAACACACGTAAGCAGCAGATTCAGTAATGTAGCTTACGTACAGGGGTGTGAGTCATGGAACAGGCTCATTAAAAAAAATACACAGCAAGCATTTTGTCCTGTGACATAACACACAGGTGCTGTCTCTCTCACACACACACCATTCAAACAGGGCATGATGTCATCATGCAAATGTTACAGCGCTGTTACAGCAGCATATGGTTGCTTAGGCTATTTTGCTCTTGTGTTCATTTAATGCACTCATAAGATTAGTTATTGTGCTGCTCAGAGGTTAATTTTTTCACTTAAGATGTTTGTTTTGTGGTTACATTTGGAAAATGTGACTTATTTCTGCTCAATCACATGTCTTCCAGCTGACTTTGGTGTGTCTGCCAGAAACACCAAAACGCTGCAGAGGAGAGACTCTTTCATTGGAACGCCTTACTGGTGGGTGGAAAATAAATCAAACTACTATTTAATAGTCATTCTTTTTTGCACAACTACACTATTACTCACCTTAAGTTTTTCTTTTGCCCAAACATAAACATCTGTAATCTCTTCATCTCATTTCAATGACTCTCCTTCCAGGATGGCCCCCGAGGTGGTGATGTGCGAGACGTCCAAGGACCGTCCATACGACTACAAGGCCGATATCTGGTCCCTCGGGGTCACCTTGATTGAGCTAGCTCAGATTGAGCCGCCCAATCACGAGATGAACCCCATGAGAGTCCTGCTGAAAATAGCCAAGGCAGATCCTCCTACTTTGATGCAGCCGTCACGCTGGTGAGTCACAGCGTCAAGCTTTGTCGTCGAGTTAGAGACAAGGATGAGATTAGTATTGCACAATTCTATTGTTTCTACTTCTTTTATATTTGCTTTAGCTTTTCCCACTTTTCAAGACACTTAAGTCACACAGAGATTCTTGAAGGGGAAGAGAAATAAATGATTTTAAATGTGCTTGACCAAAATAACCATATTCAAGACTGTTTTTGCTACTTCCATCTTTTAGGACCCCAGAATTTAGTGATTTCCTGAAGCGGTGCCTGGACAAGAATGTGGACAACAGGTGGAACGCACCACAACTTCTACAGGTACCTCACTCTTTAACATTTACACAGAATTATAATTCTCGTGCTCTGAAACCCCCTTTCACTCTCTACCAGTTCCCCCAAGCCCCTTAAGTGATAATCCCTGTTCCCCATCCCATACCCGCGTACCACCTGCCAGTCAGAGTTTGAGTAGCAGAGTCCTAGGTGACATCTGTTTACTTGCCCAGTGTCAGGACTATGTCAGGCACTGAACCATGTGTCCTGGCAGGACTGACACTCATCCCTTTGTGCTGGAGCTGACGTCAGCAGGGCAGGATTTTCTTTTTCCATAGGGTTTAAGGTGCTCGGCCAAGTCAGAGCCACTTACTTCCAGAGAGGCAGAAAGGACGCATCCGTTCACAGACACAGGCCCTACAACAAAAGGATTTACCTGCGCTGAGGAAGACTAGATGGGCGTGAAAATACAAAATAGTGGTCTGCCACCAATGAAGGTTTTGATATCAAAGAAGCTCCATATTCTCAGGCCTGCAATAGAGTATGTGCAGCAGATTTCAAAGCCGATGAAGGTGAGGTTGAGAAGAAACGCGTTGTTTTTGTAATCTAATCTAACTTTGCATAAAGGTTTACTGATCTGTTTGTTTTTTTTATTTATTGTGAAGTGCAATGAAACCGAAAGTCTCCAAGAGAGATTCCGTAACAGGAGGATGCCGGAAAGAAAGATTGAAAGATTCAGCCTGTGTTGTTCTTTGTGTCTTTGTTGGATTTACTTTATCGTGTCTTGTGTAGTGGAAATAGGCGCAGCTTGTTGCACTGTGAGCGTTTATATCTCAAAATCTGTGGGATTAGTTTTCGGCTGGCTGTGAAACTTTGCTGCCAACTGTGTTAAAGTGAATCTACTGCAGCAGCTGAAGTGTTTGCCTCAGGTGCTGATATTTTAATTAAACCTTGATTTATGACCGTGTTAATTTCTTTGTCCTTTTCACAGCATTCGTTTTTGGCGACCACGAATGACAGCAAACCGCTGAGGGAGATCATAGCTGAGGCGAAGGCGGAGGTCACAGAGGAGATTGAAGAACACAAAGAAGAAGAAGAGGAGGAAGAAACAGAAGCACATCGGGTGGGTTAACGTCATGTTTGCACTGCTTAAATGTCAGCATTTTGTTTTGCACATCTTATCATCCTTATCCTCTATTATTATTGCTTGTTGCATCTGGCTAACAGTCCGAAATCCAAATATATTTAATTCATCATTAAAAAAAAGTTGGAGACAGTAATTTAATTCTAGCTGTAAAACTGGTTCCTGCTGAATTAGTTTTTTTATTTGTTTACTAGAAACAGGACATATAGGAATTAAGAGTGATTTAATATACAAAATCTAACATTCTGTACCTGTTGTTTGTCTCAGGGCCACAAACGTGCCCAATCTGATGTCAGTGTTGCAAGCTCAGAGGATGAGAAGATCCCCCTCTCTCCGTCCGTCTTGGAATCTGTCCCGGAGAAGGTTGAACCAGTTCTACCCTTGCCAACACCCACAGATGTCATTGTGGCCAACCATGTGGTAGACACTAGCTTTGTGGAGGAGGCTGCTGACCCTGCAGCACCAGAGCAAACCAGGGAGGCATCCAACATTCCAGCTGTGGATGGAGAGCTAGAACAGAAACCTGTTGAAGAAAAGCTTTTAGAGGCAGGAGACGATGTTTCCTCACCAGATAAAGAGACTGAACCAGAGGCACCTGTTAAAGAAATGCAGCAGATGGAGATCGCTGGTGATGATGAAAAGGAAGTGGACACAGCTGAGGTTCCTGCCACTCCAGAGAGGTCAGAGGTCACCGAGGGTCCTCAGGAGGAAAAGACAGCTGTTTTGGAGGAATCAAACACACCAGCTGAGGAAGGGGAGGACCGATACAAACATCTTAAGGTGTCATTGACGCTACCAGAGCTAGATGTCCCCAAAGTAGAGAATGAAGAGAAACCCACAGACATGGATAAAATAAATGCAGAAGATGAGAAGAAAGTTCCAGACAAAGCTAAGGATGACAAAGAGAGAGATTCAGACTCAGGGAGTGGCTCCGCTGCAGATAACAGCAGCATAGACCTGAATCTGTCTATCTCAAGCTTTCTGTCCAAAACAAAAGAGCCTGGATCTGTTTCCATACAGGTAACATACACAGGATGCACTCCAGTGTGATACATTCAGTCTGCAAATGGTTGACCTGAACCTGTATAATGACAGATTTTCAGAGTTGATGATACATATATGTAAATCCTTTTTATTCCAGGACACCAAGCGTCAGAAGAAGACACTGAAGAAAACTCGCAAATTTATTGTGGATGGAGTGGAAGTGAGCGTGACGACATCAAAGATCATCACTGATAATGACACCAAGAACGAGGAGATGAGATTCCTCAGGTATTCACCTGCCTTCATTTATATGCACAGACTGTGCACCAATTTCATCCAAATACTATGGAAATAAGTTCCTCAGTGCACAAGCTACCAGTGTGGAGTTAGGCTCTCTGAATCTTTATTATCTAATTGTACTTCATTGCAGAGTGCTCCACAGCTATATTTCAGAACTCAGCAAAGCTCTCCATTAAAGGGGTGATCCCTGTTCACCATGGTGACCTCCTTTCAGTTAAAAAACAAACTAACCATTACCATGTTTTCTTCCTTTTTCTTTCTTTCTTTGCTTGCTTCGCTTCCTCCTGCACCTGTGCAGGCGCCAGGAGCTGAGAGAGCTGCGCCTCTTGCAGAAGGAGGAGCAGAGGGCTCAGCAGCAGCTCAGCAACAAACTGCAGCAGCAAAAAGAACACATCTACCGCCGCTTCGAACAGGAGACCACAGTAAGTCAGTTCATTTTTTCATTTAAAGGTGGGGGGCAGTCTCAGTTCCAGGTAATACTCTATATTACGTGCTCCACTGCTAATATGTATCATATACATATATTGCTACATTTACATCTGCTGTCCACACTGCTCTGTAATTTTCAAGTACCTAAAACCGAAGGAATTGGAAATGCTGCTGGCCACATGGTTGTTTTAAATCTCTTTTGGTCAAGGAGAGCTAAACCGAGACATTTCGAAATTATGTAGTTTCCACTGTTAGTAAGAGTTCCACCTCTTTGTCGGTCCAAGAAAATAAATCCCTGCTTTTCCTTTTCATCATTGTCGTTTCTTGTTCATAGTATTTTCTGTTACAGCAACTGACTGCAGATAATCTGCTTCCTGTTAACACAAGCATGCACATATGCCCACTGTATGCAAATTATCACGTGATGTGCGTATTTAGGTATGTTAATATGGACAGACAGATTTGTGCAGAGTTAAAAAAAACTTGTGTGGATGGACATTGTTTTAGATTTAAATACTGTTTTTACACTGAAATATATTAGTATGGATGTTGAACATTAAGTAACATTGACATAACAATTATTTCCTCTAACCTCAAAACCAAGTCTTCAAATTGAGACAGCTATTTTAAGGAATTATTGAACCACAAATTCTTCATACATGTTCATAAAAAAACGGTTTGGATCACCTCCTTTAAAATAAAAATCATCTGAAACTCAAGGGTCTGGCTAGTTGCCCTAGCAGAAAATATGTTACTCTTTTTTTTTCTGATCCCAATCTAAAAGGATTTAAGGAAAAGTCAGATAATTAAAACAAAAATACAACAAGGCTTATCAGTATGTCTGTTGTGAGTAATCGATATATGATAAGAAATATACAGCCTTTTGGAGCCAAGAGAGCACCTCAGTGAATTGATGTTGCATCTATTCTGAATCAACCTTCAAAAGGTGATAGTTGAAAATGAGTTTGGCAGTCTTCAATCCAAACACTCCATTAAATTCATTATTTTTCAGAGTTTGTTTAGTAGTTTTCTCTCCAACCACCTCTGTTAAAGTTGCATTGACATAATGAGGAAATTTGGAAACACCTTGAGAAAACTGCTGTGGACCATGTGGCTGCAAGCTCCTGGACATGTTTTAAAACACAGACTGACTCTGTGGTTGTCAAGTCAAGTTTTACTTTGACCTTCTGCAAACCATCTCCCCCAGATGTGGGCAAAGTGTAAATCATTATGACTCATCTGACCACTATTCTGTTTCTTTTTGCGTAGAGATCCAGACTTTTGTGATATGTAGAAATTCTGAAGGGCCAGATGTACTGAGGGTTTTGCACAAGTCTTACAGGAGCACACTGACTCATTTTTCCCCTAAACACATGCTCTAATTATCAAAACAGTCTACGTAGACAGGTAAAACGATGTGGACCATGGCGAGAGCAGGTGGTAGCACAATAGTGTGAGAGAGCATGCCTCAAATTGCGCAGCAAATCTCCCTTTACACTGCACTATGCAGCAAAGGGGCAAAACAAACACCAAGTTAAAGATTTCTGATGTTATCATGAGAAGTGTCAAAAAATCTGTCTCGATAATTAATGGGAAAAACAGACAATTAATGTTCAATTCACGCAGTATCAGTTTGGCCTTATTCGAATTGCTTCATATTTCTTTGAAAAGATTTACTTTTCTATGAGTCACCCATGTAGCTGTTTATGTAATATAGATTTAGTTATTTGGCTACCCACTGATGTTGTACATATTACATCCTTCAATTCAGATTTTCTGAAATGTGGAACCATGATGAATTTGTGGATCCGACGTCTTTCACGTCCACATGTCCTTCAAAAAGTCCCTGGAACAAATGTAATCTTTGTTCACAGCCACTGACAAATTTCATTGACATTCTGTGACCCTCTGTGTCCATCAGAGCAAGAAGCGTCAGTATGACCAGGAGGTGGAGAATCTGGAGCGGCAGCAGAAGCAGACGATCGAGAGGCTGGAGCAGGAGCACACCACCCGACTCCGGGACGAGGCCAAACGCATCAAAGCTGAGCAGGACAAAGAGCTGTCAAAGTACCAGAACATGCTGAAAAACCGCAAGAAAGAGGTAAGCATGAAGATCGCATAACTCTGCTAACTTTGTCTCCCTCTAACTTCTTTTACCTGCCCAGAACGAGAGCCTCAACGGCTCCTTTCTATAGCAGGTTGCGTTGATACTTAGACATACACACGCCTCTCTGATCTGTCATATGAGTGTTTACATAACCTCTCTTTAGCCATGCAGGAACTAAATCAGTCTCTGCTGCCACATCTCATTTATTTTCTCATCCAGTGCTAATCTATCCACAGCGTGTGTCTCATTTTATTTCCATCTCATTGCCCATTGTTGCCCTGACACAGGGCAAACAGGAAGTGGGACTCTCTCCAAAGCGTGTGACAAATGCTATCATGAAACATTTTAAGGAAGATGTAATCCAAGCATCGCCAGAGGAGGTAACGAGGGCTCGGATTGCGGTGGATTTTGAGCTTTGTTTCCTCTACATTTCTTTTGTTTTTCATTTTGTTTATAGTTTGATGCAATTTTTGTTGCTGACTATTTCCTTCCACCTTCTTACCTGAGTGTGCAGTGCCCACCACAGGTCAGAATGTGTGTGGTTTTGGGGTGTTAGTAAAATGTGTATATGAAGGAGTGGCCTATGTAATGATTCAGTCCTTTCAGTATTTCTTGTGCACCCCCCCCCCCCCCGCTAGCATAGAATTATGCCCTAATGCGAATTATAAGTTATTTCAGTTTTAAACATTCTATCTTCTATGTTTAAGTCCTTTTCTTGACCTGATAGCCATCAATAAAATAAAAAAAACCGAGGCTCTCTCCCACCTGGCTGCCCTGCCAAATGAATATGTTCACCCGGGTGTCTCATTTCCTTTACTGC
Organism: Limanda limanda; assembly: GCF_963576545.1. NCBI lineage: Eukaryota > Metazoa > Chordata > Actinopteri > Pleuronectiformes > Pleuronectidae > Limanda > Limanda limanda. The sequence goes on along the minus strand of NC_083637.1, from coordinate 29,495,353 downwards.
CGATCTGAGCCAATTAAAACCTGTGTCTGCTGCTGAGTCATTTGACCCAGAAGTGAATAGGGATTGTATCCATTCCCACTGCAGACACAATTTATATGTTGGTGGGTGTATTGCTCTGACTCTTGCTAGCTTTTCCATAATTACCAACCTTAGCTGTAATGGCTCTTTGTTGTTGTTATTAAAATAAATATTGCTAGTAGGCCTGGTGCCCTGCTTTTCTATGAGAAACACAATAATCCGTAAATACAAAAGGATCAAAGCCACGCTGTAGTTTTGTGCAATCAACAGAATTCTATTTTGGTCATACCTAGGTGCTGCAGAAAATGAAATGGTGAACATTCTAACTAATTTAACATTTTGTTCTCTAATGCAACAGAGCAGTACCAGGAGGGGGTGATGCTCCTTGGAAAAAGTTTTACAGGTTGAAGAGCAAAATATTTTGTGGAATGTTCTCTGTAGACATTTAAAGGTTCCTTTTGGGGAGCTGAGCCAAGTAGGCTTGATTAATGTGACTGACAAGCAGGTGCAACAGTGGTGGCTGCCAGTTTGTAGCTGTCTGGTTCATCGGCCCAAGCCGTGTTTAACCTGAGGTAAAATTGGCAAAGAGCCTGTAGATCGGCAAACACACTGGAACACAGGGACTGCCACACTCAGCCGGCCTCCTAAAGCCTGTTCTCTGGATACAGCAAAGACGCTTCCTGCCATTACAGAGGTGCCTCACTAATCAGTGATTCATTTCACTTCTTGTTTTGGATGGAGGGTTCAGGTTCTCTATGTGTTCTAGATACTACTGTTGTCACCTTGGGTCACCTGTGTCTATGTGGTCGTAACCTTTAGTTTATAATCTGTATCATCCTCGGTCCAGGAACAGGAGTTTCTTCAGAAGCAGCAGCAGGATCTGGACAGCGCTCTGAAGAAGATAATCCAGCAACACAAACACGAGCTCGCCACCATCGAGAGAGAATGCCTCAACCACAAGCAGCAGCTGCTCCGAGGTAAACAGTTATATCCAACCATGTTTACTGTGCAGCGTCAGGTGATGCTATGTTCAGGTCATGTCGGTAAAAACCTTGTTACTGTCAAAGAAGTGTTCCTTCTTTGGGTATTTTCCCTTAATCGTATGGTCTTTAAGTCTTTGTGTTGTATTAGGTCATTTGTTAATATTCAACCAAAACTTAGCTTGAGATATGGCGTCTCCATTTTTATGATCGTTCACTCAAACAAAAGACTTAGGATCAAACAGCTTTGTTAATTTTTATTTCACTTACATTGTGGTCTGGCTATGGGCGGGGTTTACTTCATCACAATCATTTTAATTTCTAATTTCAAACCGGTTGATGCTAGCATTATTTGTAAATCCATTTAATTTTTTTCAGTCCCAAATCTATCCATTTATTTCAACATGTTTAAAGCATTGAACGTTATTACATCAGCCCTGTGAGACAGCAGCACGTTAGCAGTTAGCACTGGCTCAGAAAGGATCCTGTGGATAATATGTCAGAAACTTCTCATAAATACTTTGTGAACCAAGTCATGAGAGGATGTAGCTCTGCTTTAAGAATGTTTTAAAGAGCTTTTACTGGGAACAGAAATTCTGAGATTTGAGACCGCATTAGTTAAGATGATGTTTGTTTACACAAGGATCTGGCAGTTTCCTTCTAATGAGGCAACTCCAGCCCACAAATGTGGTTTTGTGCCCCGGGCTCCATCTTGGAAATCTCTCTCAACAGACCTGTAGTAAATCTGAATGCTCTTAGTGTGTTGAAGAGATATAAACCCTCCCATATACCTGTAAACCTGGATCTTCTGTGCAGTCATTAAGCTTTGTCCTTTCTTCACTCATGTGTTTGCATACAGCAAGGGAGGCTGCTATGTGGGAGCTGGAAGAGCGCCATCTGCAGGAAAAACACCAGTTGTTCAAGCAGCAGCTCAAGGACCAGTACTTTATGCAGAGACACCAGCTGCTGAAGAGACATGAGAAGGTACAAGCCTGTTTGAGACTCTGGCCTTACTGTCACTCTTTTATATGGTTACAGCTTCTCTGATCCTTCTTTCATCTTCAGAATTCCCTTTAGCTGTTGCTTCTGTCAAAGATGTATACAAATAAAGGTTGCTCTTACAGCTCTCTACATCTCTCACATCCATCTGTGTGTTTATGTGTGCTTTTTGCAGGAGATGGAACAGATGCAGCGCTACAACATGCGTCTAATCGAGGAGTTGAAGAACAAGCAGACGCAGGAGAGAACCAGACTGCCCAAGATTCAGCGCAGCGAGGCCAAGACCCGCATGGCCATGTTTAAAAAGAGCCTTCGTATCACCGGAGCTGCTGTCACCCTTGAGCAGGAGCGGGAGAAGGTCAAACAGGTACCTGAGCCGTGTAGAATGCAGTGGTAGAAATTCATTTGAACCTATTTTCTTTTGTCCTGTGGTGAATGAAATATATGGAGAATTGAGGGTCAGATCATATTTCTTTAAACAACATTCAGCTAAGTTGACCTGTGTTTCTATCGTTCAGTTTGCAACTCAGGAGGAGAAGAGGCATAAGAACGAGAGGCTCCACCAGCAACAGAAACACGAAAACCAGATGAGAGACCTGCAGCTGCAGTGTGAGGCCAACATCCGAGAGCTTCAGCAACTGCAGGTAGAGATTAAACAGAAACACAAAATGTCACCTTGAAAATCAAATTCATTGTAACATAAACAAAATGTTTAAACCTCATCTCCCTGTGTTTCAGAATGAGAAGTGCCACCTGCTTATCGAACATGAGACCCAGAAACTGAAGGAGCTGGATGAGGAGCACAGCCTGGAGCTGAAGGAGTGGAGGGAGAAACTACGACCCAGGAAGAAGGTGAAGATCTATTGCACCCAAATTATATATATATTTGTGTGTATTCTGTATCCTCTAACTAAACCTGACTACTATCTGATCTTGCAGTTGGTTAATCTTGACCAAAATAATATTATTAGTATTTCCTTTGCCTCTAGTATTATGTTTATGCATCACTAAAGCAATAACAGCGATCCTAATATGAAACCAGATCTACACAAAATCTATTTCCAGACCTATTATGCATCCTTCCAGTTTTGTGGTAATACTTCAAGTCTTTTGCGCAATCCTGCTAAATAATAAATTGACAACCAAACGCAGATGAAAACTTCTCATCTTTGATAGAGGAAATGATGCTCAGATTCTGAAAAAATTTTAAATTGGAGCTTCACACTTTGCAACCATGTCTGTAAATCATTCTTGACCTTGAATGATTTCTTCATCAATTTCCATTAAATTAAGTTATAAATTATGTTAATATCAGATACCATTCCTTCCTAATACCTCTTCTTGTTTTTATTAAAGTAAGAAATTCTGCCTTTTTCCATTTGGCACAAACTTAAGCTGTATCTTCATTTATAGGGATTATTATTGACATAGCATATTCACTACAAGTATATTACAGTATATATACATATATACAGTATATCACCATAACTCTCTGAGAGTGACCAGAGACTTGTGAGCCTCTCCTCTGTCTGAAGGACATGAGACACATGTTGACTTCAGGTATGCAGGGGGACAGACGGGCTGTAACGCTGAAGACTGAAGTGTGTTCTTGTGTGTCCTGCAGGCCCTGGAGGAAGAGTTTGCCAGGAAGATGCAGGAACAGGAAGTGTTCTTTAAGATGAGCGGAGAGTCCGAGTGCCTTAATCCTTCCAACCAGAGCCGCATCTCCAAATTCTACCCCATCCCCAGCGTCCACTCCACTGGTTTCTAATAACAACAAAAAACCTACGCACAGCCTACACACGGACATTAGCACACACGCTTGTGAAGACGGTAAAGACTGAACCTGTGCTGCCTTGCCCTTGGGTGTAAGGGTGTAAATAGTTTTCTGTGTCTGGATGTAGCTCCTCAGTCGACAGCTCTGCTCTGTGAGACTCTTCATTTCTGTCATATTTTCATACTGTTACTGTCATGTGAAGGAGAATTATGAACAGATTTAGTGTTTGAGTCGATGCCTCGAAGTTAAGTGAAGGTGAAGTCGCTCTCTCTCCGACCTTCTTTGTGAATGAACTTTATTTTCTGTAACAAATCCAGTGCCTGTAGAATTTGATGTTTTTGGCTTTTAAATCCAAGAAATTCTGATCATTATTTGCTGAGCAATTATTCTCTCATTTAGATTTTTGCACTAAGGAAAGGATTTTCATGCCACTCAAGCTGGTTAAATATGAAATAGCAACTTTATCATTTGTGATTGATTCATTAACTAGAATGTATTTCTGATGAATAGGACGGAGCACATTTTTAATATCAATCATATCGAAGGAACGAGGCTACAGTATATTTTTATGAAATCATGCCTATCTGTTTGTGTCAGTGGTAGGTTGTGATACATTAGTCGTCTGTATTATTTGTTTTTCAATGCAAAATGTAGGAACATTTTCCTTCTTTCAGGTTTTTTTCTTCAGAATGCCTTCCTGTTTCAAGCATGTCAGACTTGAGGCGACTGTTTGGCAACAAGCAGTAAACCATTAGTTACTGAGTAGCATGTGATGAACACTGTTTACATGCAGAGACAAAGAATCACTGTTAATTGGACTCAAAGGAAATCCCAGCGGTGGCTGTCGAACAAGCATTTATGCACCTGTTTGCTGGTCTGCTTTCTTTGCTTTATTTTTCAGGTGACACCACTTTATTGTTATCGAGCAAAAGTTGTGTATCCATAGGAGTAAGTTCTTCAGGGATGAATAACAAATGCAAACTTTCATTCATCCACTCTGTAGAATTTAAAGCATTTTGAGGCCCAAGAGTCATGAAACTCACCAAGATAATTCAAACCACAACCAGCTTTCAGTTCAGCTTGTCAACAAAAGTAACCTGAGCTGCAGTGACAGAGGATGCTGCGTCCTCTGGTTGTACTTTACTTTTTTTCATATGCCTCTTCATGATATATTTTGCTACCAGGTGTATTATGGGTAGGCTTTTGTTTCTTATCTGTATTGTAATGATAATACTGTTTTCAATGACATGCTAGCTAATAGCCTTAATACGTGGAGATGGATATACTGTGTAACTCTTGTTTTTGTATAGAAAATGAACAACTTCAGAATTGTTTCATTCAGCAGTTTTCAAACACACAGTACAAGAACAGAGCGTGAGCCTTTGGCAAATGTTTTTTTATTGTAGGGTGAAGGATCATGACTGATGCTAACACTGTGTAATATTTGATGCAGTTGATGCAAAAAAAATGGACCTGACTGGTTTAGGCCATCTTGACCACCGATGGGTTCAGTTCATCATCTCATTTTCTTTAGGATTGGCTTTAATGTGTGTCACATGTATTTAATAACTGAGAAGTTATGTGCAAAAACATAATGGAGTGCTGTGCACCTTTTGCAAAACTTTCTCAAAAGCTATTTATATGACCCCCCCCCCCCAACACACACACACACACACACACACACACACTTACACACAGTGTGCTACAGTTTAATTAACCCTAATTAATCGTTAGAGGTTTGCAGCTTACAAATATAACTGCAAAATGTCCATCCATGTCCAGGTTGATTAAATTGATTGAATTCTGAATTTTGACAGCAAAAAAAAAAACAGGATCCATATCAAAATCATTTTGCATTTTTTAAATAAGTGTATAGTTTTAAGAATGCCTATGTAATGTAGATTTTCATTTTGCTGTAAATAAACTGTTTCCTCTCTACTACACTTGTGTTTAGTCTTTGATTTGATGTGAAATGTCCTATGCAATAAGAAAAAGAGAGTCCGCTGTAAAAGTCCCACACAAAAAAGGTGTCACCTCATTGAATAATACCCCTCAATACAATCAGACAAATTCAAGATCATACATAATCCCTGATTTCCCAAGTACAACTCTGAGCTTTAAAGCTTTATGGATACAAAAATACAATCAAGTTCCTTACAAAAATCAAACTGATAAGCTGAATCTAAGTGCTTCAGTACATGTTCCCTCATTCATACACAACTCTTAAAGGTCCATATGTTCAGAGACGCTGCTCTCAGATGCCAACGCTCCTCTTCCGTCTTTTGGTCATCAGTGAGAAATCTCCTGGGAAAAAAAAGCAACACAACCTGCTCACAACCATGACTGTTTGCATGATATCAAAACTCTGCAGCGTGGCCCCTCTCTTCAAATGAACTCATCCAGGCTGACGTGATGTTAGCTTGCTGCAATGAGCTGTCAGCAGTAACTTTTTTCTTCAGACACATTTGATTGTTTTGAAATAAAACCAGCATGAGCAGTGAGATGAAAACAAGATATTTTTAGCTGAATTGATCAAACCTTTTACAATTTTTTTTTGTGAATTGATTTTATAGCAATTTGTTATCATACATGGCTATCACAGTGTATTGTGACAACTGAATTGTGTTAATTACGATTAGTGAACAATGTTGAATAGGGCTTACTTCAGGCCCAAGACTGAATGTGAAATAATCACTGACCTCTGTCACCCTTAAGTCCTTTGGGTCCCTGATGCCCAGGAGGACCATGTTCACCTGTGACCAGACAGACAGAGTCATTAGAAATTGTGAAAAACGTAAGAATTACTCAAAGTTCAATCTTAACATGAATTTACTCTTTTTTTCCCCAACAATTTCAAGGTCATCTTGTGGTCTGAATTATTCTAACTGTGTTTTTTCTAAATTAAATGTTAAGATATATGACCCCCCCCATCTTCACACAGTCCTCTTCCTGTACTGCAACATTCATGTGAAGTGATTCAACAGTGGAGTTACACAAATCAGGTGAATATCTAGTGACAGTGTTACATTCCCTCTTTGTGTTTTTTCACAGCACTGTTTCCTCATTGAACTGTGGTGGAGAGATTTACCTGACAGATAAACTGGGGAATATATTTCTATAACAGTACTGTGGATCTTCTATCAGATACAATTCTATCGGATGTACCTGAGTCTCCTTTAATGCCGGGGAATCCCATCTCCCCTTTCGGTCCTGGTCTCCCGGGATTTCCTACAATGGCTCCATGAGCTATGAATGACAAAGTTTTTTTAAATCCTCATTCTCACATTTTAAGCTCCAACATTTTTCTTTTTAAATAAAGAGTGTGTAATGTTAAATTCTGCTTTACCTTTGATGTATTCCACCAAATCAGAGACGTTTGTATCAGAACCAAACAAGCGGCTGGAGCCCGGTGGACCTGGAAGCCCAGGTGTTCCAGGTCGACCATGGATGACACGTTCATTGTGAGTGCGCTCAATGTTACCGGGCAGGCCATGCGCTGGGTAAATTAAGAGATAAGGTCATGAAAAGTTTACCACTGACATTCATATTTAAGTTTTTATCTGTGATTTGTTGAATAATATTGTAGCTGACTCACATTTGATATATTCCAGCAGTTCTGTGGCATTTCCATATGTACCAGAAAATCTGCTGTATCCTGGTGGACCTGGGGGCCCGGCCGGTCCTGGAGGTCCTTGGAAGGTGCGACTGTTGTATGTGCTCAGAATATCTTGCAGCACACCATGAGCTGCAAACATGAGTAAACTGGATGATACAAGTGAACCTTTGATGCAACTGGTTGACTAAAATCTGAAGAAAATAAAGAAAATCTGACTGAAAAAGACTGGAAGACTTATAACATGAGCAAAGACCTTGAGCAGCAGGGAACGTTTACAGTTTAAGTTTTCAGAAGACAGTAATGTCAATGATTGTCTCAATGTGTGTTACTTCTGATACTGTTACTATGTGGACTTCACCAGATTTTAGAGCTCATCGACTTACATTTGAGATATTCCACCAGACCCGCTACATTTTCTCGGGAGCTGACCCACTGGTTTAGTCCAGGTATTCCTGGGGGTCCAGGAGGTCCTGGAAGTCCTTGGACAACTTGGTCAGGGCCTCTCCGAACATCACTGAGCAGACCGTGGGCTGCATGTGAAGAACAGTAGCGTTCAGTATTATACTGTATATTAAACATTAGCACTAATTCACAAACTTAACCTAATGCTTTCTCTAGACTATCTACCTATCCTTGTCACACTGTCTATCTAGATTCTACTGGTGATAAATAGTGTGCAGTATTATCTGCTCAGGTCATGGCATAACTGCATTTTCCTATTGTGCTCCCAAGGCTTAAAAATACTACAAGATAAACGTTGTCTATAAACGGTGCCTTAATATCAGTCATTCAAGCATCACATACAAGATACGGTTCATGACTCTCATCTCTCACTCTTCTTGGGTCAGGTTTCTTTGTGTAAATGTGATTGTTATAAAATGATGTGAGTACTTGTATTACAATATGACAATCCAATGCTGCCATCTTGGCTAAATCTCTCTTGCAAGAGAGATAATGCATCTCTAGAGATTATCTGGTTGAATAAAGAGAACCAAAAGCTAAATAAAATACAATACATGGACCATATAAGTAGGTATTGACAGATTCAAGCAAGCATTCTGTCATTGTTGACATGGGTCTTGCCACCTACATTTGATGTAATCAGTTACTCGGACAGCCATACTGGAGTAGTCAGCAGTATCGAGGCTCCAGGCTCCAGTGCCAGGCACACCTGGCTCTCCCTTGTGTCCTGTGGGTCCAGGAGGGCCTGGCCGACCAGGATGCCCAAACATGGCTCCTCTCACCGCTTGACCTGGAGACAATACAATATTATATGACTTAATATGTGACTCTTAAGCAGACAGTTATGAAGCAACAGTTATGGTAAGACTTAATTAAACCCTCAACATAATGTTTTTGAATGGTTGTTGATCCAAGTGTTTGAGGATCCATTTAGTCTATAACCCAAATCCAATATATGCAGGATTAAATTGCATGAAAGTTCTTATGTTCTTTGTATATTTTTAGCATATGTGCTCTAACCTATACTCATGCCCTTGAACCCATCTATGACCTGGAATTTAGCTCAAGCTAAAGAGACACAAGTTGCCTTGAAGCTGAACCCAATGGTATTTTTGGACATAACTTGTTGAAGTATTCATTTACACACAAATGTTATGACCAACAAGTCAGTATGACAGATACTAAATTAATGTAATATAGGCATACCGTTTGGTCATTAAAAAAGGGATCTAAGGCCTGTGGTAGTGCTTATTTTGGAAAACACTCTGGAGCGAGCCACTTCTGTGTCCACAGCTGTTGGAGTGATAAAAAATGCTTTTCTCCGATAGGAGACTTACAAAAGCCTAAGCGTCTCTTGGGTGAGACAGTGTATTTTAGAGGGTTAAACTTACTCTTGAAACGTTCTTGTTTTTCTGTTGTGATTGAATCTCTGTCAGTGTGCTCAGCATATGAGACCAGTCCTCGCATTGGACCAGGGGGACCCTCAGGTCCAGGGGGACCAGGGGGGCCTGGGGAGCCTTTGAAGGCAACACCTTTGGGACGCAATGGAACAAATAGACAAAAAAATGTGTGTGATTATTTATTCTTGTCATTTAAAAATCAAGTTTTCTGTCAAACTCACTTTGCATGTAGTCACGAATGTCTGAGCTTATGTAGTTGCCAAATCCTGGTGGGCCAGGTGGTCCTGCTTGTCCAGGTGGTCCTTGTAGACCAGGGACACCTTGAGGACCAGGAGGCCCTTGAGGGCCCACATTTGATTGATACCCAGCTTGTGAGACAAAGAAAAAAAAACATTTGTTAGATTAAGACCGGTATTAGATCCACCTTAAGTATTTAAGAAACACATTGTGTCAGTCAGGATTTGAATAGAATCAAACTGTTGTTGTGTCTCTTACTTGATAACACGTGTACAGGAGGCCCAGGAGGTCCAGGTGGCCCAGGTGGTCCAGGGACACCTCCCAATCCCCTCTCTGGTGACAGACAAGACCCACAATATCATTAACTGTATGTCATCTCAACAGTTTACATTTTAAATAGGTAACCTAGGTTATTCTGTAACTCACCATTCATGCGACTGAGCACTTGTTCAGCCACCTCCTGGATGTTCAATATCTCACCACCAGGTGGTCCTGGTGGACCAGCTGGACCAGCAACATATCTCCTCACATCCTCCCCTGAACACAAATAATTCCCAGTGTTAGCATTTGCTCTCATTAAAAAATAACTTCAAGATTTTGAGAAAATCTGTTAAAAAGATGTCCCTGTCTGTTAATGGCTATTTCCCCACATGTTGATAATTTGATATTTTCTTTCACATGTTGACATAATGTCCCTAACAACACAGGTCTCTCTTTTTTCAAGACAAGCATTGCAGGTTAAAAATCTTTCCAATCAATATACAAAATGATAAAGAAGATATTCTCTGAAGGTCAAGACCTCAAAGGGATAGTTCACTGAAAAATGAATATTCACTTATTGTCTACTCACCACTATGCCGATGGAGGGGTGGGTGACGTTTATTATAGCAGAATACAAAACAATTGAAATGATTGGTGACCTAGACTTGAGACGTAATAAAATAACAAAAAAACTTAACATGCCTCCATTCTGCTCCTGTGGTGTCATCCCATTGTCCACATCCCTGACATTCAAATTTGACTCGAAACGAGGTCATTTACATCAAGTTTTTAGTCTGTAGGTCAGCTGATATTTCCTTACACGGTGCATTCACGGAACGTTGGATGTGCTAACATCTGCTGGCTTAGCCACTTCCGGTGGACTTTTAGGCTTAAAACACATTGTGTAAATGACCTTGTTTCAAGTCAAATATAAATGTCTGGGCCTGTGGACACTTAGATGACACCACACAAGCAGTATGGAGGCATGTCGTGTTTTTGCTGTTGTTTTATTACTTCTGAAGTCTCGGTTAATTCCATTGTATTGGATGATGCAGTAACAATGTTTACCCCTGAGAAGCCAGAAGTGCTCACCCACCCCTCCCATCTGAATAGTGGTGAGTAGATAATGAGCACATTTTTACGTTAGTGAACTATCCCTTTAATATCTAAATTACCTTGACATTACGTTTTTTATAATTTGGCACTATACAAAATAACATTGAAATGAAATGAAGTGAATTGTATAATTTTTTGTTCCATTCAAATATTGAGTTTCTGCTCCTGCAAACTATGCCACCTTTTAGAAATGTTGGGATTTTGATCAACATCTCATGAAACTTACGTTGTAAAACATTGATGATGTCATTAATAGAGATGGCGCCAGGTGGACCTGGAGGACCAGGAGGGCCTGGAGTCCGATCATACCCTGAACCTGGATACAGAAGGGTACAGGTTATAAAACTACTGCTGTTATTAAATGAGTCGATACTTTGAGATAATAGACGCAACATTATTGTGTAATCCTACCCTGGATGTAGGCGAGGACTCGGTTGGCCACATCGTCCACCAGCCCTGTGGCCTCTGTGGTCCCTGGGCCTCCTGGAGGTCCAGCAGGCCCGGGAGGTCCAGGTGGTCCAACAGACCCATCATATCCTCTACCTGAACCTGATGACAGTAGGTAAAGGTCATACTGAGGGTGAAAAAATGTCATGAAAACAGTTGATCTACATTTTAATCACTGTAACATTTATGTAATATTGATCATACTCTGGATGTAGGCTAAGACTCGATTGGTAACATCATCCACCAGCCCGTCCCCTGTGTTCCCTTGGGATCCCGGAGCACCAGGAGACCCAGGAGGCCCAGGAGGTCCAGGAGGTCCAGCCAGATACTCCCTGATGGCACCATCTGCATGTCAAGACCACATCATCTCAAACTGTTGAATTGACTTTAGTTTTTCATTATTTCTTCCTTATGTGGTGTGATATACTGTGAACCAAAGTAAATAGAGGCACAGGGGTACAGCTTACTCTGAAGGTACTCTGCGACGAGCTGGCCCACATCAGCTGGTCCAGGACTGAATGAACCACCTGGTTTAAAGACACAGAGTCCCAAATAAAATATCATATACGTACATCTAGAAAAGACTTTAAAAATAGTTTTAAAAAATGTTCAAAGATTAATTATATTATTATGATTGAAAATTATTGGAAATTTCAACTTGACCAAGCTGCAACAATCTGGGCTGAATTGTGAAAGCAATGCATTTGTGCTTTAAGCTTTGTCTGTCATAAATGATAAGTGAACATTAACACTTCATCAGTTAAGTCTACATTGTGTAACTTTTTTCAAATATCTTTAAGTTGAAAAAAGTTCATAGACAAGTCAATGCTAGAACTATAAATATTTAATTTACAGAAATGTTCCCATTACTGCTTTTGAATTGGGACAGCTGGCATTTTTATCTGGCAAATATAGCTCTATCTGGGTGATTATAATGTATTGGTCAGTTAAAGTGGCCCAAAGCACAGGACTATTTAAGGAATACATTTCAGACATGATCTTGATACTTGATTAGATATGATAAGGTATTTAGTATGGTCTTACCACTAGATAACCCTGGGGGTCCAGGGACACCTGCATCACCTGCAAGGATACAAATACATTAATAAGAATTTATTAATCAAATATGTTTAAAGGGGGCAGAGGAAAATCTGACAGAAAGAGCAATTTTTTTTCATACAACCATTACCTGTAGCTTAATACTGTGTAATAACACATGCAAAAAACAGACCTTTTAACCTGTATGTAAAAGAGAACTTGATACCAGGTTTACCTGTATGTCCTTGTTGTCCCTGAGGCCCCCTAGGTCCAGGCGGACCTGGGAAACCTGATGTGAAAACCAAAACACTAGTGAGCATGTGGTGAAAGTTCTGTCTGACAATGGAAATATCTTCCTGTAAACTAAACAAATTCTGATGAAGACCACCAGATGAAAGTGACTGAAAGATGAGGACCACATTTAGCATGTGAATCTTTTGCTAAAAAGTTCTGAAGAATCACATAACTATCTATCAACAAGAACATGAGAAATAAAGCACAGAAAATAAATATCAGTCAAAGTATAATGTCATGAAAGGCAAACAGCAAGGGTTCAAGGGTCGCCTGCCATCTCCTTCCACTGCACAATAATTTGCCGAAATAGAAATTGACATAACAGACACATTGAGTACGTCTGTCAAATCGAAAAGTTGTTTACTTACCAACAGCTGCTTCCCCTGGTAGACCTGGTTGACCTGGTTGACCTGGAACAATCAGAATAACATTAAGTTGCATATGATATCTGTCATTCATAAACACTGTGACTCATGCTACAGTTTTCAATTTTCTCACCTTCGTAACCTTGTGGTCCTCTCTCGCCTAAGAAGATAGGATATCATAAATGTAAATTTTAAAGTTTTGCAAAATTCATACACAGTTTAAGAAACTAATTGAACCTACCTGCTGGGCCCTTTGCACCAGGGGGTCCTGGTGGTCCAGCAAAGAAAGTCTCTGAGGCAAAAGCATGAGAGATGCAGTATGAAGTATGTCACATGAGCTGTTGTCAATCTACAGTAAATCTAAAAAGAGTTTCCTCCCACCAACCTGAAGTAGGCACAAAGCTGCCAGGTTCTCCTCTCTGTCCTGGGGGTCCAGGATAGCCCTCACCTGTGAGGACAGCAACATCATTACTCGCACCGTATAATGAGAAAGAGAAATTATTTAATGGATTGTACATATGATCACTCAGTTTTGTGTGAGAACACTTATTTTTTCTTGGTACATTGACAACTGCCTTTACCTGGCTGTCCTGGAGGACCTTTCCGTCCTGGAGGACCTTGTTTACTCTCACCTAAACAAAAGTAACAGTAACATTTCAATAACCATTAGTGGGATCAAAGTTCATATAACAATTGCTTGACTACACCATTGTTATCTATCAAATATCTTCCAGCATACCAGCAGGACCTTCAGGACCATGAGGACCAGACGGTCCAGGAGGACCTGGGGGTCCTGGTGGACCAGGCAAACCTGCCACTGAGGAAGGTCCTGTCAGAAATGAAAAGATAGAGGATGTTTCCGCATGTATTACTACATCACACAGTATGATCTTGATACTAATGGCAATAAAGTAGGTGATTAAAGAATAGAGAGGTACTTACCAGTACGGGTGGCACTGACAGTTTCTGATTTTGTGACGCTGATGCCTGGCTCGCCAGGTTTTCCTTGCTCTCCCTTCGGTCCCCTTTCTCCTGCCTCCCCTTGTGTACCCTTAGAACCTAAATGATTGAGTCAAGGTAAAATTACAATGATACTCACATTCATCTAAAAAGTTTAGAACCATCTAAGCTGCTTAATACATGTTAGGAGTTTGGATTTACCAGTTTGTCCTGGGACACCAGCAGGGCCAATGGGACCAGACAGACCAGGGGATCCAGCAGGGCCTGCAGGCCCAGCTGGCCCTGGAGGTCCGGGGATGGCCATAGTGTCAGAGCCAGCTGGGAACAACATAGAAATAGACAATTGGCCAGTTAGAGTACAATACCTAAATCTTAATGCCTACACAGTACCTAATCTGTGCATTTACAATAGTACAATAACTGCAGTTCTTACTTTGAGTGATGACTTTACCAGATGAACCGGGTGAACCTGAAAGATAGCATTATATTATATTGTGTTGTGAAGCTTAAAATCAGATATGTACTAGTCGGTTGATTACATAGTATTCATTACAGAGTTTTAGTTTAAAATGATCATATAATGCCTTCAATTAAAGAGTATAAACATTAAGGCTGTAGTTTTTTTTTTTTTGGGGGGGGGGGGTTATTTCCATTCACAGGATTAGAACTAACTGTTCAGATGTAGATCTCATATAGAAACCTTCAAATCAACATAGCATGAAGTTTACGCGACGATCTCAGACTTAAAACGTCACAAACGCAGTTTTCTAAACTTACTTTTACAGAATGGCTTTTACATTATTGTTTTTAAACTATCATTTGTTTGTTCCTTATCTTTTACTTTTACCATTACTTTGAACTCTTTTCAGATTAAATTATATAGCAATGTTTTTACTTGCTGCCGTTGACTTTTACTTTATTATTTGCTTTTTTGTTGTTTTGTGTTGGAATTTAATAACATTGTGTTATTTTGCTTGTTGTCTTTGATTTTTAGTTTTTAGTTGTTCTCTTTGTAAAGCACTTTTACCCACAGTTAAGATAAAGTGTTAAAGGACATAAATTTACAGCTGCAGTGATTTCTTTTCACTATAGATTCATTACTTTTGCTTCGAACATTGTGTTTGAGTGTTTTTGTTACTTTAACTAAACTTTCAGTCGTAGAAGATGACAGAAGATAATGAGGCAATACCTTGAGCACCAGGTTGCCCTGGGCTTCCAGATATACCTGTGGCAATGGATCAGAAAACACATCTATAAATATATTTTTGCTAATCTGAAAGAACAGTAAAAGCATTGATTTCAATATGTTCTCATACCTCGGGGTCCTTGAATCCCAGGGGTGCCTGTAGAAAAAACATACTGATTTAATTTCAGTGCAATCTCTTCATAAATAAACTCCCTGAAATTCCTCAGGCAATAATTGATGAACACAAGTCATTACATTACAATTGATTATGAATGCTGCCATAGCTGGATAGTGCTATATGGTACCTTGGGGTCCATTATCTCCAGGAGGTCCAGCTGGTCCTCTGACTCCAGGAAGTCCTGTTGAACCTGCCTCACCTGCAGTTTAAAGACAAACTCTAGTTAACAGGATATAACGACAACCAGGTGTTTACAACATGATAGTTTAATCTCTCTCTGTCCTGAGTGACTCTCTGACCTCTCTCGTTGGATCCTTTTTTAAATGGACAGTCAAATATAATTTCATGTTGTTTTCCACGCTGAGAAATAATTTCTTTGCAAAGTAATTTAATGTCACTTCTTTTATTAATGACAAATCCATCTACCCTACCTCTTACAGCATGCAGTCATAATAACAACTGACATTACCATGTCAGTAGTTTTCCAAGCACATAACTTATGGCATCATGATCGACATAGTTATACCCCCACATCAAAAAATGTTAATGTATCAAATTTCGTTTTTATTACACTCTGACGCTCTCTCCTCACCTGTGATCCCATTAGTCCCCTTTGGTCCAACAGAACCTTGTGGTCCAGGTGGTCCTGGTTCACCTTTTAATCATGCAGACATACAAAATCATCCAAAATTAGAACCTTTTCTTTTAATGTTAACATTGTCAAGGTTTTTTATAACTTAAATCCTTAAAACATTCACTAGAGGTATGTAGTATTATTGTACATTTTAATAAATAAACTTACACAAACACACAACTTAAAGAATAATAATCAAACCTTCTCCATTATGTGATATTTTCAAGTCAGCCTAAAAGCAGAAGACTCATGAGTCAGTAAATTGACTCATTAATAACTTTCCTATGAATATCTGTGTAGAGTTTGATAATGTTTACCACATTAGACAAAGTGTTGATCATATCGTGGAGCATATTAATGCCTGTTAGTATTGTATACGTTATTGAAATTAGATATTATCAATGTAAAAGTAAACATGGCTAGCATATATAAAGGATGACAAATATGTCAAAATAACACAAAAATACTTTTAAAAAAATGTTGTGACAGCGCTAGCCTCTTTACAACTTTTATATTTAATGGCTGCTGTAATAGCAACTTTTTTCATGCCTCTTTACCGGTGACAGCCAGTGGCCAGAGGCCTTATGTTTTCAAGTTGTCCATCCGTCTGTCTTGTGAACGTATCATCTCAACACCTTGAAGGCATTTCTTTATATTTGTTTGAAACACTCAGTTGCACTGAAGAATTAACTGATTTTGGTGGTTATAGGTCAGATGTCAAGATCACGGGTCACAGTGACCTTATGTTGCTGTGAACGTTATATAGGTAGGGAATTTCAAATTTGGCACAAACATTTACTCTGACTCACAGATGACCTGATTAGAATTTTGAGGTCAAAGGTCAATGTCAATGTGGTCTCGTGACAATATGTTGTCTTAAGATTTCATTAGGAGTCGGCCAAATTTGGCACAACTGCTACTTTAGATTCAGAGATTAACTGACAAGATTGGGTTGGTCAAAGGTCACAGTGACGGTGACCTCAAAGAACATGTTTTTGGACTCTTGATGACATGACATTTCAAGTCTGCCTTTTGGGGATTCTTCAAATTTGGTTTGTTTCCAGTTGTCACTTGGACTGAAAATAATATGATTAGATGTTTGTAGACATGAACATGTATAAACTTCTGTAAATGTCAAGGCATAAAAGTACATTTCATTCATGTCGTGCAGGACTGACACACACCTGCTGATCCACGTGATCCCCGCTCTCCCTGCTCTCCTTTGGTTCCTGGCGTCCCCGGACTTCCTCTGTCAGCTGCAATAATGGAGGTCAATAATTTCAAAGAGTCAGCAAATTTGTCCTTAACTGACAAAGGCCAACATTACTTATCTTCTGTTAATTCAATATTCAACTAACTGTGCTCTGCAAAAACACAACAACCTCATAATTTCAATGAAGTTTGGTAAGTTTCCTACACACTGTTTATCTCGTCCCTTTTTATCTATTTTTTTTCAGCTTATATGAGGATCTTTTGTTTGAAAACAAGATAAAGCCTGAAGGGTACCCTTTGCTCCTGGCGCTCCTGCTTCACCCTGGTAACCCTTTGGTCCAGGTTCACCTGTAGACACATCAAAAACAAATCTCATACACTGCTGTCATCAGTGAAAAATAAACTGAGGCCCTGTGTTCTCCCGTGTCACCTAAATCAAATTAGGAAAATGTGGGGGCCGTGGATTTTAGGTATTAAAATAATCTGTACGATCTGCTCTGATCTATAATTTCATCATGACATTTGACCTTACCCTTTGGCCCCACAGGTCCAGCAGCACCAGCAGCACCAGCAGGACCAGGGCGTCCTGGCTCACCTAAAGATCAGAACCACATTTCCTTCTCAAATGCTGAAAATCCAGTAACGTTCCATTGATTCAACTTGTGTGACACAAAACATTTTCAACCTTGGTCTCCTTTCATTCCAAAACCAGATGGGCCCGTCTCTCCGCGGGGGCCCATCTGTCCCTCACGGCCCCTCGGTCCTAATGGTCCCTCGGGACCTGATTCACCTGGACACAAAGAAGGAGAAAATTAACCCCTGTGGTCTTTCTAACACTTTCAAATTGTCTCCACTCACCTAAACAAGTAATGGAAAACGACTGAAGCTGGACATTACCTGCACTTCCCTTAGGTCCCCTGGGCCCTTCCACTCCTGGGTGACCCATCTGCCCTTGATGACCTGAAGAAATAAGATACATGGGAGCAGGCAGTGAGTTATGACTTTGTCATCTCTGTGAAAGAAAAAAACCCACAACACGTGCAGATTTCTCTGCACGATGTCTTACCTGGCAGACCAGAGAAACCGCCATCCCCTGCAAAACAGAGATTTTTAGTGTATAGTTTACAGTTTACAGAGGTTGATTCTTGTATCACACACTTCTGAGGTTTTATGTTAATTAACTACCTCACCTTTTTGTCCTAGTGCCCCTGGGTCACCTGTAAAGAAACAGCCAGACTTACAGTTTCATGACTATCAACTGTCTACAACATCTCAACATATCAGTTTTTAAATTATTCTATAATTTGTGTAAATGTACCTTTGGTCCCTGGCGCTCCTCTCTCTCCTTTAAGTGTTTCTAAAGGTAGAAGAAAAAAGTGATGATCAATACATACAAATGTCCAGGAGGTTGTTTCACTGTTGGCTTTGATCTAACTTCTTTCATTTCTAGTCTTACCTCGTACAGCATCCGATAGGAGCTCAGCCTTGACCAGCTGCTGCACAGTTCTCTGCAGTGCAGTGCTGTCCTGTCTCGCTGCGTCTCCTCCTCCTCCTCCCGGCCCAGCAGCCCCCAGGTTGATGTTGTTATCAGAGCGGGTCGCGGAGACACTCCTGTCGACATATGCTGAATCCAGTGGGTCGATGATATTGAGGCCAGAGGAAGCCGACAAGCGACTGGACTTAACTGGGGCGGTGCCAGTGATGGCTTCCAAGGCATCGACGCGGTTCTTTAGGCGTTTCACCTCTTCACCTGTAAAATACGAGAGAAGATGGTGAATGTTTTGAGATCCCCTCTGCTGACCCTCATGAAAGCAGAAACACCTGCTGCTCAAAAAGAATGGAGTAGTTCTCCTGTCCTACCTAAAGCGATAAGTCCAAAGAGGAGTCCGAGGAGGAGGAGCAGGCTGAGCAGGAGGCCTAGCAGCCACTTCCACCAGCTGCACCAGGAGCAGAAGCCAAAACCTGATTCATCTTTTCGGAACTCTGAAAAACAAAACAAATAAAAGTGACAAATAAGAAGACTGGACTGGATGCATAAAAGCAGCAGATTCATAAAGCATTTCTGGAAAAATAATCAAATGTACTGTATACTATCTGGCTTAAGTTCAGTGTTGACAGCAAAATTAGGAGAATTTGTATTAATTAACATTAACTTTTTTCTTTTCTGTCACTTATCGACTCTAGTTTTTTATTGTTCTCACATTATCCTTAGCTTTGTAAATTTTTCTATTGACTACGAGTTGTGCAGAGGGACAATGCTCAGTATTTAACAGTTTTTTATAATTGTTTAGAATCCTTAGTATAACAAATGCAAATTAAAAGTTCCTGTAATTATGAAAGATAAATTATCAAAACAAAAGATAGTTACCGGAGGTTGCACAGTATAAATAGGAGTTTGAGTTTGCCTTAACATAAAAAAAAATCTAGTGCGCTAAGTTCGGTTGAATATTTAAATTTTCTAAACTTTCCAATTCATACAGTTTGCTGAACTATTTCTTGGCCACCAGTGTTTTGCTGGAAGCTCCACAGGAAGGACAGTGGCTGTTTCTTTATGCTATACTGAGCTTCAGTTTCCTAGTTGTAGCTTAAACCCTGTTTAGACCTGGTATAAACATCATCCTGATTGATCTGATCACGAGTACACAGCTCTAAGTACAGATGTGAAAGCAGTAATTGTATTGAGGACACAGGATTACTTACTTTTAGACGGACATGAGAGTTGGGGTCCATCCTCTCATCCTAAACCTTCTATTCGTGATGAATAGCTTAAAGGCTCAGTGTGTAAGAATTAGATGCAAGGGATCTTTTTGCACACTGAACCTTTAATTAACATCTCTCAAACTCCAAAAGTTCTTCTCATGCGATGTGACCAGTTTTATACAACATTTTGAAAAAAAAATTCCTGGTAGGGTTTGTGACAATAGTTGAACATAAACAACAGGAGTACTGAGGTAAAGTATAAAACAGAAAATGGTGGAAAAGACAAACATAAAATCTGGGGCAGTGTACAGTACCTGCATATGTGGCTTTGTCTTTTGTGGCAACCCTCGCGCCTGAAGCTTTGAGAATTAAAACAACAATTATTACAAACAAGGAGTGAACTGTGTATGATGTCGATTCAAATCAATAGAATTTGTTAAATCTCACATTTAGTGTCAGCTCCTTCTACTGCTGTGCTGGCTGATAGCTTCTGTTTCTCTCTCTTCAGTGAGTCGTCAGGGTAGGTCACTATAAAACAGTTATCAATTATCCAACACAACCTTTACATTATTATAGTTGCCGCAGAATAGCAACTAGGATGTATATCAGTGTTAATATGAGCAGCAGCAGTATTTGAGCAGTACTACTTGTAGTTTAATGTTTACCCAAAGTACTAGCAGATGTAGGAGCAGACGTGAACTGCTTCGCCGTGACTTTGGTCGCGACCAGCCTCTGTGACTCCATCTTGATGGGAATGTTCTCCTTCTCTAACAGCACAAAGTCTTTTCCTGGGGCGTCGTCAGCAGAGGGACTTCTGGATCTCACTGTGAGAGACAAACAACACTAAATTAAAAATGAACCATCACCCACTGTTGGTTAAACAGAAATCAGTCCCAGGTTGCACTTTGTTGGCCCTTTTATTTGTCTCAATGCAAAGCAGTTTACTAAAGTTCAAGTTACTATGACAGGGTATGTGTATGTATTTTATCCTTCGAAATTGTTGCTCACCAGTGTTTGGGCTTACTCCAAGGCCGGTTAGATTTTTGTGCACACCATAAACTGTGAAGCGACAAAAACAACTCTTCAAAAAGTACAACATAGTTTTATTTGTCTAATTTAATATTGATACTCCAAACCACATTTAATCCAGATTTTTTGTATATGTTGTTGCGCTTTACCTGTTTGAGAGTTTCCTCCTGCTGGAGACAGAAGAGTGGGGCTGGTACTGGTCAGATTATTCTGAACACCGTACACTGGAGCTGAGACAGAGATAAATGGAGGTGTCAGTGAGAGCTGTGGACGTGAAACCCCCGGAGACAGTGATGGATGAGGCTCACCTGCGCTGCTGGCAGAGAGGCCACTGCTCACAAAGGGAGAGCTGAGGGTCATATTGTTCTGAAGTCCTGGACCTGGACACAGCACAACACAACAAAATGCATCACAATACAACACAACACAGCACACAACACAACCTTATTTGATTTATTTATTTAACAATCTTAGCTGGCAAAGAAACTTAATTCAAATATTTATATCTATGAAAAATGTATTTTGCACAACATAAAGATCAACATATTTTGATTACATTTGATGAATTCATCGACAACAATAATAGTTATTATTGTCATTATTATTAAAACTATATAAGGTATTATCAGAATAAAACACACCACACATTTGGCATGCAATGGTTTATGAGTTACATACAATATTGCAACATTTTATATAACCTGTAATAAATTCCTCAGGAAACAGAAAACCAGTTAGTATTGCTGGCTTTAATGGTTGTCATGTGTATTTCACGGACCTGACTGGTAAAGAGTGGAGGTAGTGGACAGGTTGTTGTTGTTTGTGTTTGTGTAACTGTAGCTACTGCTCACACCTCCAGGCCAATTGCTGCCATAGGGGATGTCTAAAAAGGACAAATGAATATGTTAGACAAACCCATAAAAACAAAAAAACTGATGAAATGTTGTGCAGAGGTAATGTAAAAAGTAGCCATCCAGAAACATACTCAGTTTCAGTTATAACTGTGGTATAGAATTGCAAATCTGCAAACATTATTAGAAGAACTAAAGAGCAGGCATTTTTATCAGTAGTATCTTGTTTCCTGTTGACCACTGAGTGAGTAGCGTCTCTGAAACAAAAATCTGTGGCGTTGAAGAAGAGGTGAGAACTTCTCATTTACAGCACATTCCATACATTCTCATTTTAACTGATTCAGCGCTGCTCTGAACACTCAGCCCTCCAGGCAGTATCACAGCTCCCCAGACCAAAGGAGGAATATCTGATTAAAACATGACGGACACGGGCGCTGAATGTCTGAACCTGTGCTGGAGCTCTCAGACATGCTCCGGGCCTCCACACTGGCCTTCGTCGGGATGGGCAGCGTGTTGTTGGGGGACTGAGTGGGGCTGGTGCTGGTGGAGTTTCCTCTCAGCAGACGCTTCACATCATCCAGCTCCGTCCCTGCACAGACAGTGTTTACATTTACATTTGAACTCATGTTACAAACTGGTTTTAGTTGATGATTACAGTTCATGTATAGCATTAGATATATTTATATACATGGATGTGGCAAGTCATACTCACAACGTGCTGGGGGAGAAGCACTCTGGAGTCTGGCTCTGATCTCACTCTCTTCAAAATGACAACATAGTTAGTAAATAATCTCATGTATGTATGTGACATGTATTGATTATACACTCTCCCTCATGGTTTACCTCTGCTCTGAGTTCTCCCCCTGGTGGCAGAACTTGAAGTTGCATTTGATGTGCCTGCAAGAAATTCATTAATGATACACGTTGTACTTCCTCTGCACATTCCAGAGAACAATCTGAGATTGTAATATGTTAACACTGACCGTAGTCTTTCCTGGTGTACTCTGGAGAAGAGCTTGTGCTTGAACTTTCTGAAACACAAAAAGCCTTCATTTAACACTTAATTCTGCAAATCCTGCATCATTGTGGTGCTGACACCTCTTACACACTTCAATCAATAGTGTGAAAATATAACAGTGATCAATAACTAACCATCAAACACATCTGGGAGAGCTGCTGCCATGCTGCTCTTGCTCCTCTTCTCTTTTGGAGACGGGATTGCAGAGGAAGACCCTCTCTTTGCTTCACCATATCCACCTGAACTGTAGCTGGTTTTTGTCACTGTAGATACAGCACCTTGACTCCCCTCCCTTTTTCCATCTCTGCCATCAACAATAAAACCAGAGGACATGCCAGAGGACCCCCCTCCAGAAACACTGAACCCTGCCCCAGAGGACCCCCCTCCAGAAACACTGAACCCTGCCCCGGAGGACCCCCCTCCACCAGACCTGGACCCTGCCCCAGAGGACCCCCCTCCAGAAACACTGAACCCTGCCCCGGAGGACCCCCCTCCAGCAGACCTGGACCCTGCCCCGGAGGACCCCCCTCCAGAAACACTGAACCCTGCCCCGGAGGACCCCCCTCCAGCAGACCTGGACCCTGCCCCAGAGGACCCCCCTCCAGAAACACTGAACCCTGCCCCGGAGGACCCCCCTCCAGAAACACTGAACCCTTCCCCAGAGCCCACAGAGGCTGCAGAGCCCTCAGCAGAGGAGGATCCTACAGTAGTGATGCTGATGCCTCCGGTCCCGTTGCTTGCTCCTGATCCACCGGAGCGGCTGGATGTTACCACATATGAGCTGCTTGTGACACTGGAGCCTCCTGACGTAGCTCTTCCACCTGATCCAGCCGAACTCACTAAAAGATCACCTTGGGGGGAATATAAAAACATATTTAAAAATATAATTCCTATGTTTTTTACAACTGTCACTGTTATTGTTTGACCTTTGGAAAATTTTTGATGATCAAATAACATTCCTGAGATAAGAGTGCACTCGCCTGGTTCTGTGCCTGAGCATGCCCAATTCCTCTGCACTATGAAACCTTGCTCTCTTAGATGAGACTGATTTATGACAGGAACATATAACACAGCTGGTGCTGGAGCTGCCCAGGATCATGATCCCTCAGGTCTAAAACATGATAAGCTGCCTCCTCAGGACTTTACAGTTGCGATAACTGTTTGACCACCAGGAAGCAGCAGAGCAACTACCAAAAACAGCACTGATGTATCTAGTTGATCTGGCTAATGGGAGTCGAAAACTGTTTATTCCAGTAGATAGAGTCAAACACAGTCTTTCTACTAAAAGTGGCTGCAAGCTGCTTCTACCAACATGTCTGATCAGAGCTGTGAGACTGATCTGAGCAGCCAGGAAGCCCAAACACCTTGCTAAACATAAAGATCATCAAAAGCTCAATAGAGCAGAGGGAACGTCGGTCAATAATTCTCATACAACCTATCTCCACATGACAGATCAGTTATTTTAGACATTGTCAATGACAGGACATTAGTTGCAGCTTTAATCCTGGGAAGAATACAGATATTGTGTATGACCATTTTTTTAAATGTATTCATTAAATACAAATTCATCATCTTACTGTACGTACACTGATGTTCCTAAATCTTCTATCATGTCACTTTAAAGATTTGTTTTAATGTTTGAAGTTTTTACTTTTTTTCTTCCAAAGACATAGCCTGTCCAAAATCTATTTACAGTGCTCTGAACATTGTTCAATTCACTCCCATTGTTCTGGTACTTTGGTACAAAAAGCTTAAGTGAAAAAGCAGTGACACACGTAAGTAAAAGACAAAGATATCAGAAGATGTTGAGATGATAAGAGCCAAGGCCAGTGTCAATTTGTTGTAAACAAAACACTTTAATATCTGCAGTGGAATTAATATGTTTCTAAGTGGAGGATCTCCTGCTGCTGCTCATGTGTGAAAGGAAAACTCTGGAGAAAGTCCGGTCTCAATTCTCCAGAGAACCTCCACAGGACATTTGTGAAAACGGCTTAAAAGAGAGTCACACTAGCTCTGACATCCCCCCGGGTCAACAAGGTCTGCGTCGGCTGTTGGATACATGATCCCACTCTGTCATTAAGTTGATGCCATTAACTGCTGGTGTTTCACATTTTTCTACTATATGGGTGGTTTGTTGCTTTTGTCGACAACGTACCAAAACTTGTATACATAAAAGTTAAAAGATGAATACATCACTGCACTACCAGTTTTCTGTGTAAAGCCAGCCACAGTCTAACACTTTTCACATGTTACCTTTGCTCCCTGCTCCAGCTCCTCCTCCACCATAGCCGACAGTCTTGACTGTAGTTAACTTGTCCATCGAGTGTTATCTGTGGCAAAAACAAAAACACAGCATATATACTTTGTGAGTAAAAGCTGTAATACTTTGTTAAACATGAAAGAAGAACGCTGGATGCTGAACTGGAATGTTAACACCTCAAGGCAGGATCTGCACATATTGCTTTTGAGCAAGTCATATTTTTCTGTGGTCATGTTTCTTTCCTTTGTAGTCAAGTCGCTTGTGGAAAAGGCTCTTTGGAGTCCGACATGCAACTGACTTGAAGGGCTCACCGAGACGCTGTATATAACTTCCATGAGCTCATTGTTCACTTGATGGATGTGGCATTGCTTTTGACAAAAAAAGACCCACAATATGGAAGCATATTACAAAAGAATCTGGGCTGAAAGAGATCTGAGGTTTCAGTCATAGCTGGAGGTAATGACATTAAATCTTTGTCCACCTGCCGCACAGGCAGTAACAGATCCTTCACTTCTGTGGAAAGTGGCATGTACAGACTCACTCAGCGCACAGGAAAACGCTCACATAGTCAATTTAATTTAATAACAATATGATTTTAAATAAGATTGCAAAAAATGTTGAATCAATCAGACAGTTTTCAAGTCACTGTAAAAATGTGTTTGTGGGGTTATAAATGGATTATATTTTAAATGATTGTGTAATCATTAGTGTGTGAGTGACTAGGGCTGGTAGTACTGTCTGCTACTGATGGGAACCAGAGTCTCAAGTTTCCAAATGGAGCTTCAAGGAAATCTCATGGGCTAATTGTTTTTCTCCTGAAAATCGAGAAGCCACAATGGTCAGAAGGATTCAGGCCCAGGTGGTTGTTTTCTCTGAGGAAAGCAACATAATAAAAATACTCCAAATCAAATCTCAACAAAATATTGTTAAGGAACATTTCTGATTGTAAAACATCACTTGTTTCCTCTTTAAGGTAATGTGATGATTTTACTCATGCACACGCACACGCACACACACACACACACACACACACACACACACACACACACACACAGACACACATACACACACACACACACACACACACACACACACACACACACACACACACACACGCACACACACACAGAAACCTTCCCCCCAGAAAAAAAATCATTAGAAATAAAGAGCAACAGTTTTTCAGGCTGCTGTATTTTAATTGGTGTGATCTTTGACTTATGGTGAAAAACCCTTTCAACCCACTCACTTTTTGACTCTTTTTATCTTGTATTACTGTTCCACTGAATTCTAGCATTTAGCAGTATTTTCCCATATGTCAACAAAGAGACAGACCTCTGTGTCATCGCCCGTGCAAGCAGCTTGTACATGCAATTCATCAGATGTAAGGTTGGGTAACAACCGGAATTTTGGTGTGCCTCAATGTATGTCTGTTGAGATTTGGGTAATGTGTGAGTGGTGAATGGTAGGTTTGGCTGAGTATATTGCATGAGAGCTTAATCTAACCATCAATCAACAGAACTCATGCGTTGCCTTATTGAATTGGATTCCTCCAGCGGCTGCAGCTTCAGCCTACTAGAATTCCTCAAATATAATTACATTGATATTTGAAAATGGTTGGGGAGGTTGAGGTCAAACAAGCAAAAGAAGTAATATTAAAATGAAATACTAACTATACAAACTTATCTATATGCAGTCAACTTTTTCCATGCTAATCTGTTCATCAAGGACTGTAAACGCGCTATTTTCCATTGCTGTGTTATTTTATATGAAATTAATCCATATATCATGTCGATTACAGCCTAGTTTCCAAATAGAGTCAGCCTAAACATGGCTATAAGGCATACAAAACATATATTCAAGATAATGTCATGTCATCATGATTATAAACCACCCGAACAGCCTGAAGTCACATAATAAGCAGTGAACAGCAGATGAATAGATATCAGCCCTTTACATTTGGATTTCACAGTAGATATTAACATCCACTTCTCAACTTGCTTTGTTAGAGCAAAGAGTCTAGACTGAGCAGACAGTAAGTTATATGCCTGATAATTAAGATCCTTTTTATGTTCCACACTTTCAGGTACAGTATCTATATCTCTCATTGCTAACACTGCAAGCTCCCAGCGCTCAGTTCTCGTTTTTGTGTTCAACTATAAGTTGAAACTTACCCATGTCCCCATTATATATGATATTACGATACTGGAATGCAAATATAAATGTACCTTGAAAATGATCAGGATGTAAAGTTTCTTTTTTTAGAACCTCACAACTTGTATTAGTTGATTATACCCATTTCCTCCCTTTGTATGATCAATGAAGTTTATCCTGAACTATCAATTCCACAGAGTTGTGAACACTTCTGCTCTTCTTCCAGTTTCGCACTGTGTGCATGTGAGCAGCTAATGATATACAACCTGTACATCTCTCAGCAGAGCAATAAACTTCAATGCAGTCCTCTACTATTATCATAGTTCTATCTGTTATTTGTGACAAGTATACTTTAAAGCAGGAGACAGGTGTTTTGAGTAAGTGCTCAGATGTTCAGCGACAACCTGAAAACCAGATTTTTAAACATGACTGAAGTTTTACTTACCTTTTACCACTTTATGCAACAATAATCCCGTCACCCCTTTAGGCCCCCATCAGAAGAAATAATCTCACTCTCCTGTTCTGTATATCTCCGTGCATAAAGTCCAGGTACTGAGGGGATACACTGTGCCGTGCGAGGGACTTACATGTGCCTGCAGAGTTTATGTATTAGCTTTGTCTGATTCATAGCTTCAGTCGACAAGTTCCAACAAGGTAGAGGGGGCCGTAACTGCAGCCCATGACAGGCACTCGGTTTAAAGCAGGAATAATAGCCCTGGGCTCAGTGAATGACAGAGGGAATCATAAAGATAGTGTACCTTTAAACAAAGTGATGCGCTCCTGTATTACTAATGACTTTTGTTTGTTTCTGTCATCAAAGAATAGAGACTAAAATGCTTTGTTAGTCGTAGTGACCTTGAATCTGAAATGCTTTTTTAAAAATACCTGAATATCAATGAAAAAGAAGGAAGAAAAACATTCCTGAAGCCCAGACAAAGAAATGGCGCTCAGTGGTTCTGCTGTGAGTTGTGAGGAGGATTCAGCAGCGGCTTCTCATGCCTTCAAATATTCACTTGTTTTTTTAATGAGTCAAACAACGGCAATAGCAAACTGTTGCAACATTTTTCATTATGCATGTAAATTAGATAAAAACAATACTTCTCTATCGGAGCATGTACTGTTTGTTTTCTGTACTATGTTCTTTGTTTTGTTGTACTGTAGATGCTTTGAGCCAGATCTGTGTTTTCTCTCAGTGCAGCTGAAAAACACGTTCTGCAGCATCATAAGTGCACATTTCCAGGGGTAAAAAAAAGGTATGTTTTGTATTATCCTCACAGAGTTTGAGATTGTGCAACTAACATTAGATCAGAACAGAGAAAACAGAACACAGTACACAGTGATGTCCCAATGATGGCATTCTTACATATGATCATACATTTATTTTCCAGAAGCTTTTGGTTGTGTCCATAATCCTATAGGATGCAGAGATACCTGGACAAGTGCATTTTTGTGCCGCCTTCTCTACTCCAATTATCATATCATATAATAAAATGATGGGGAATCATTTTCTGATCAATAAAAGCTTTAGATTGTAATATATTTTTTGGGATTTTTTGTTGACCTCTACCTTTGGAATTTGCCTGATCAACTTCGAACGCGGAGATACTATAATATTATTGAAAATCACACACACACACACACATGCACAGTCTTGTCTCAATAACTAAAAAGGACATGACATTGACTCACAACGATTTCCTGGAGACTTACCATAACCGCAACCATTATTATTACTTGCATAATCCTTACCCTTTACCTAACCTAAACCTACATTTAGCACATGTCTTCACCTTCCATTAATGATTATGGCTGTAATATTTCATGTTGTTTGCCACCAACCAATAAACCAAACAAAGAAGAAGAATGTATATAATTCCCCATTATGTGAGCGTATTAACAGATTTATGTCCCCACAACATGACTGATACCTGGGAACACACACACACACGATAGCACGTCTACAAATAATCTTTTCATTGCAGTTTAGGAGATGGATGTGGATTTTCTTTAGAGACAACATAAGAGAAATAATTATTTCTTTTAGCCAGTTTGGGGGCACAGGAAAAAACTGAAACCGCCTCTGATGTCATCACCTCACCAAGCTGTTATGACCAGTCTGTTGTCGACACTATTATGAAGAAATGTGCCCCCATATCTGCTAAATGGTGTGGACCTGCGGCTCTCTGTGTTGTTAGATGCTGCCTGTGGGAATAACTGAGCTTTCATGCAGAAAACTGCTGACTCCTGCTGCAGGACACAAGGTTAAGAAGAGTGGGTTTGCTATGATTCATTTATGTGACATGCCCTGTGGACACGTCACATCTTTCCCATCTCATATACATTGATCAGATTGATATTCATTTATAGGACAAATTAAACGTTCTGGTATTCTGGATGAGCATTTTTGGATATAAATATCTGATACATGAAATACATGTGACTTATGTAGGTTTGATGAAAACAAAAGTGGACAAGAAGATTTTAGATCTCAAGAAATAAAGAAACTTTTCTAATCTTTTCAAGGATAGTTGATAAAAAAGTCTGAAATGCTCTTGTTTGAAACGTATGAGTTCCCATGTTCAAAATACATGTTGTTTTTACAGTAAATTAGATTCACATTGTGATGATCTCCATTTGCTCACATGTCAATGTTCCATTCTCCACTGATGCATTTGACCTTCAACTTTAAACCAGTCAGCTCGGCTTTGTTTTGGTCTTTGTTCAGGCTAAAATAGTGCTTTAAAAGTTTTTGGTACACAGGGTGATGACTGAGTGGCGTTTTAAAAACTCCCCCCCCAGCAGCTATCTGCTATTATACAGGTATGTCTGTGTGCTGGCAAGTGGGGATCTTAAAACAAGACACTACAGGTGAATGGGATATAAATTTGAAAAAGATATCACCATGGAACTTTCCGAGTGAATTACAAATGTTACATTTTTATGTTTAAAAATCCCACTTTGCGAAAATGCCCTTGAGATCTGCAGATGCAAATTGATAAAGTTTAGTCAAATAAAAATCTAAATATGCATATTGGACGTTTCCTTTCCACTTGTCTCAGAGAAAACATGTTGTGCATGTTTTCTTCTCTTCTTATCCCAGTTAGAGGATTAATCATAACAGTTTCAAGTTACAGATGAAATGTAATCTGTGTGAAAATGCAAATTAAATTGTGGCTAATGTAAATCAAATTGAAAGTTATTTAAACTCATTCAATTTAGTTTCAAGTTACGGTTGTTAGAAGGTACCACTGGTCATAAATACCCAGTGCCGGCCCTAGCCTTTATTAGGCCTCTAGGTTTGGGGGACACCAGCGCCTCGTGCCACCAATATTATTAACCTTATATGTCAATGCTTGATCATTTACACACTGTCGATTTACTCTAGTGAAAGTACCACAAACAAACCACATAATTATTCTATGAATCATGTCTCCACCCTCTTATCAACAGGCAACCTGCCAGCCACAGGTGTTTCACAACATCTGTGCATCATAAACTAATTTTGTGTGATACCATTTTAGTGAAGATAGTGTGTGACTCATCACTGGCTCTGCTACAAATCCACCCACACAAGCTACAGAGATTGGCCAGAGATATGGGACAGAAATCATTTGCTTATGAAGTGTGAACTGTTTTGACATGATTATTCAACTGATGTTCTAAACTTTTCCTAATCTGATGACAATACCTAAAGCTGTAATGCAGAGATACTTAATTACACTTATTATAATATAGTCATCACTTTGCCATGGATTATTCAATTTTTTTTGTATAAAGCACTTTTTAACCTTGTTTAGATAAGTGCTATACAAATAAAGTTCTTATTATTATTATTACTACATAATGCACCTATGATTATTAATTTGTGTGGGGGGGGGGGGGATCCCAACAAAGTCTTTTTACGGATTCAAAATTCCAAATGCAGGAAATTAACCTTGAATTAATAAAAAATTAGTTATAACAGATAAGTATGTCACATAAATATACTGTATATTGAAATATGTTTTTAAAAGTCTTCTCTAAGAAAATTGGCAAAGAAAGTAGTGACTTAATTCAGGTCTGAGTCAAAGTGGGGCTCAGCTCACATTAAGGCTCTATGTGTATGACTGCTGACCGTAAAAATGACAGGGCACAATATGGGATCAAATCTTTTCAAATCACATGGTTGTTTGAAACAGAATTACTTGTTTCAGCAAATGTACCAAAGCATCTGGCCTATGTTTACTTAGTGACAAAGCCCTGTACTGGCCTTGGTAATAATGACAGGAGCAAGGAGGTTACAGATCAACCAAATCTTTTTAGGTTGCAGGTCGGAGTGGCTGGATTTTACCCATGATAAGACATTTTAATCTGCTCCCCAGGCGCCGTACACGGCTGCCCACTGCTCTGTGTGTCTAACCCTAACCCTAAAAGCAGAGGTTAAATTTCCCCTTGCATGAGGGTGCCTGTGCATGTCTGTGCATGTGTGTGGGATAAATACATGTATCTTAATCTTAAATATAATCAAAGACACGTCCCAGATATTCATGAAAGTTGTTGTTCAGAGGTGACGTGCATGTGTGGAATCTCAGGGTAGCCACAAGGCAAGTCAGGTGACAGCTTTGACCTTTATTCCATGCATCATAGTAGTAACATAATATATCAGTAAAAGTATGATGTGACTCATATCTAATAAATGAGGCATTGATGGGCAGGTGCTCAGACACAAGATCCAGAAAATTGCTTCAACTCTCCTACCATAAAAATACACTTTATGGATACAGTGAAACCAAACTGAAATGATTTGTTTCATTAAATATAAAAGAAAATGAGTAAAATAAAAAGGCACAGCGAGTGCATGTTATTTTGAACATTCATAACTGTGGTTAAATATACATAAAAGGCATTGAAAAATAATACTTTTATTTGGTTAACTTAATAACCCATCTTTGCATGCCAACTCAGTCAAGATCAAACATGTTCATGTAAAATAAGAGTGATTTAATCACATGACCAGGTCTGACATTTACCTACGACAAGGCAGATTTATAAAAAACAAATTGTGCAGACTGATTCAATCAATCAATCAAATTGTATTTGTATAGCCCACATATTCACAAATCACAATTCGTCTCATAGTGCTTTGACATGGGGTGAAATCCTCTGTCCTTAGCAAGAGTAAGGAAAAACTACTAAAAACCTTTTAACAGGTAAAAATATGTAGAAACCTCAGAGAGAGCCACATGTGAGGGATCCCTCTCCCAGGACGGACAGAAGTGCAATAGATGTCAAGTGTAGGAAAACATCATCAGAATTAAAGTTTTTAGCAGTATCGATGAGGGTAAACATTTTTCAATACTATATGTCAAGCAGTCCTGCTGCATCATAGTCTCTGGTCAGCAGCCAGCAAGATCACGATCCAGCATCAGGATGGGATCCACTATAGTCCACAGTCATTGTCCACTGCTGCCAGTTAGGATCCGTCATCAGCCGCCGCCTCGGTCGTGGTCCACCACCACCCGATGCCAACGCGACAAAGGATCTTCCATTACCACTACGATCAGCTGGCACGATACAGGATCCACCAAACTGGTGCGGCCACAGCTGTGGCCCTGCATCTGCAGCTGCGGCACAGAAACTCCGGGGAAGGGGTCAAGTTAGTTACATGTACTGATCAGATAAGAGTTACTTTGATGTGATAGGGATGCAGAAGAGGAAAGAGAAGCTGGAAAGAGAAGCTCCGTGTGTCACGTGTCATAAATTCCCTGTGCGCCTTAGCGTCATCAGGGGTTTTTGCCTTGTAATCAATGATACAATGATACAGGCCGAACTTGAGGGTACACTGAGGCTCAAGGTAAATCTGACTGGCTACTGGTTTGTATGGAAGTACGATGAAAACCATGTGGCCCACTCAGTAGATCAGACATCAATACCTCTATGCCTTTTTAAACTAAACGCTTCCTATTTTGGAACATAGGACGAGTTACACTAGACGAAAAGCAGTATTATTGTCACAGTGAACCTCTACGGACAGGCCTAATCCCCTGCTGTAACCAACTGTTTCCATGATGTTACCTCGGCGTTCGCCAGTGAAGACAAGGTGGGTCTATCGGCGTTTGCGGACCTTAAGGGGGATTTGGAGAACAAAGGAGAGAGCCGCGGGGGGGCTCGCGCCGCCGCGCGGACCGATCGCGACGTGTGATCTAATTAGCATATGAATCGGAGTCCAGCCGCTGGCTAGAACCTCTCTCTACTCACCATTGGAGGAAACCACAGACCCTTGAAACTAATGTCACTCGTGATTGGCTGGTAGAAGTGTTGCTATTGGTCACCTTATGGGTCATTGCAGTGCACACGTGGGGTCACAGCATTCCGCACGTGGGGTAAGCCCCTCCCACACAATATTTATAATAAAAATGTATATATTAATATTTATTATTATTTATAAGTAAGCCTTTACCAAAAGCACTGCAGTTAATTAAAACTAAACATTCATGTGATGCTTGATGCTATAGGTGAACATATTGTACAGGGAACAAATGTGAACAAGGTATATGTGGAGTGAAAGCTTTATTTACATACAGCAAAAATATTGTACAAAATCTCAGGTGAGGCTTGAAATGTTTCTCTGCAGCCTCTGGGTCATGACTTCTTTGTGGGACTCTTCTCCAGTGTGTAGACGTCTGTGGTGTGTAGCTGTGAGATCCAGTGTAGCTTCCAGTCTTATATGAAGTGTGGGACACAGGTCGGTGCACTCCTGGCTGTGGAAGGATGGATCCATGTCGTCTGTCCCGCTTCAATCAGCTGTAAACACATTCAGTAAAATTAGCACAGTTCAATGACAACATACACCTTTACATGTAACTGGAAAATTATTTAATGAATATAACCTTACCCTCTTTCTTCTCCGACAACTCCTCAATGCTGATGTAAGGTCTGGTCGGATCATACCGGCTCATAGTGTGTCTTTGTACGTCATGGACAGGCAGCTGGAAAACAACACATGTAACATGACTTTATTATTAATAAACGGAAATAGCCGCGCTGCATCACCGTTGGAAGATCCACAGCAAAAAAACACCAAAACAATTCATAAACAGTTACTTACATTCAATGGCTTAATTTTCTGCACTTTAAATCCGGACTTTCAGCGTCTCAGCCTAACGCCTCTTTGTTTGTGTGTGTGTGGGGGGGGGGGCTGAGGCTGTGAAAACATACAGAAAAAATTCACGTTGATGAAAAAACTTAACGAGAACAAACTGTTACATCTAAGTAATTCATACATATTTACACATGCACTAGATCTGCTCCAGCACTCGATGCTGTATTCGTATTTTAGCAACTTTCTCGCTATCCCAAAGAGTGGCGGACATGCTTTCAGATGTACCAGTTAGCTTAGTGGTTAGCATGGCGTCTCTAGCTCACCGTAACTCAGGGACTGTGCATCCGTCTTCTCCGCCTCGACTCGTCCACACCGGGCCCGCGGCTCTGCCTCCACACGCACTCATCTTCTCCTCCAGGGAACAGCGTCGTGTCGACTTCAGCAAGTTATTTACCCCGAAGACAGAGTCACTCGTACGGGACAAGCTAAACACGACCCGCTTCCTGTCTGCGGGACACTCGACGCTGCTGCACGGCGTTTACGAGGCTGTGATTGGACGAGTCCATCAGCTGATGACGCGAGCGGGTGACGTGAGCAGCGGTTACTTCATGGGATAAGTATTTGACTGAGGCCAGGTTTATTTTTTGTGGTGTTTAGTAAATTTACACACATGATTCACTCATGCTGTTCTGTGTTCGTAACCTTATAGTTGAATGCACTTATTGTAAGTCGCTTTGGATAAAAGTGTTGACTGTTTTAATGGAATACTGAGAAAGTTTAATAACAACAATTAGACAATTGAAGTTCAAATTATGAAGGAATTTAAGCTCTATATTGTGTCTCCTTTATATTTAAAATAATAATCAAACTGAGTGGAGATGTATGTTGTATCCAAACAGCCGGCTGCTGTGTTTTGTCACTGTGCAGTCCATGGGGGATTAAATATTACACTGAAAAAATAAATCATTAAATCAATGAATGTTTCATAGCAATTTTGAAAGTAGTGGTGAAAAGGTTCCATTTATAATTCATGGAACAGCTTAGTTTGCCATTGACATGTGAATTTGATGCCAGTATTTTGGGAGGACAGATATTTTTATGGAAAGCCAGTAGAAGTTTGGAGCTTACAGGACACAGATGATCATACCCAGCATCATTTATTTGCTGGTAGAGGTGTGGTTTACACTTCCTCTGTGCATTTAACCAGCACAATTGAAAAAGTGACTGTAATCATGCCACTCTATACAGTTGTTGAGATTTAGGATTGTTTTGGATGACAATAAAAATTTGAAATAAAGTGCATTGTTTCATTTCTTTTGACTGCATTGACCTTTGTTCGTGGTATACAATATAATTCATTATAGCACACTTACTTACTTAAGAACAATTTAAAATTTCAGGTTTAATATTTATTTTAAGCCTGGTTTACTCAGCCAGATAGTTTGTTGGTGCCTCTAACACATTGGTGTTATCTGCTCTCAGGGAAACTGATTTGCATTTGTGAAGCTCAGAGCATTGTCATTTGCATGTGAAAGCGTCCTCTAGGAGTTGGAGCAGGGGGGGTCAAATCTCAACAGCTCACAGGCTTGACAACTGCAGGAACCCTGAGCGTTTCCTTTGCTGCCTGCAGATACGTGTGAAAGTCGTTAACCGAAGGATGTGCCAACACTTCTCTGCGACACAGATTGACACAAACGCTTCTTTTCATGCAGTGTTACTTTCTGTCGCACTAATTAGCTCTAACTATACGCTTTATCAAAAAGGAAGGTTTTAAGCCTACTCTTAAACGAACAGATCGTGTCTGCTTCCCGAACTGAAAGTGAGAGATTATTCCACAGGAGTGGGGCTTGATGGCTAAAAGCTCTGGCTCCTACTCTACTTTTAGAGACTTTAGGGACGACAAGTAGGCCTGAGTTCTGGGAT
Source organism: Limanda limanda (assembly GCF_963576545.1). Lineage (NCBI taxonomy): Eukaryota > Metazoa > Chordata > Actinopteri > Pleuronectiformes > Pleuronectidae > Limanda > Limanda limanda. Next base: position 29,459,160 of record NC_083637.1, on the reverse strand, counting down.
CGAGGGCTCTAGTGGGTTGATAAGGTACTAACATCTCTTTAAGGTAAAAAGGCGCCATATTATTAAGGGCCTTGAAGGTGAGGAGGAGAATTTTAAAAGTCTATTCTTGATTTAACAGGAAGCCAGTGTAGTGATGCTAATACTGGAGAAATGTGCTCTCTTTTCTTGGTTCTCGTCAGGACACGTGCTGCGGCCTTTTGGACAAGAGTCTTTAACGACTTACTGCTGGAGCCTGATAATAATGAATTACAATAGTCCAGTCTCGATGTAACAAAGGCGTGATTGCATTCCATTTGTGCGTTTCTTCAGAAGAGGCTCATGTTGCTGCAGGACAAACCCACAGACTCCAATGAACTTGGCTGCACATTGTAATTATGCAACATCGCAAACATTTCAATGATTTAAGGGCACAACACCTGTAAATATTTCATAGTACAAGTACATGAATTTTAACACAAATTAATTTCTAATCACTGTCCTCCTCACTTTATTCCAACAGTACAATGTAGACTGTAGTGTGACACATTGATATTTAACTTTTCCTGTGTAGTAAATACTAAATATAAAGAAAATCATAAAGCTTTCTGTCAGATAAGCTATATCATATTCTATAACTAATTATTTTAACATTTTGTGTGTGTAGCATATATATATATAAATATATATTGATAGTTTTGTATGTATGTATGTTTGTATGTATATATGCATAGATGGATAGATAGATAGATAGATAGATAGATAGATAGATAGATAGATAGATAGATAGATAGATAGATAGATAGATAGATAGATAGATAGATAGATAGATAGATAGATAGATAGATAGATAGATAGATAGATAGATAGATAGATAGATAGATAGATAGATTGATTGATGGATAGATACATAGATGGATAGATAGATAGATAGATAGATAGATAGATAGATAGATAGATAGATAGATAGATAGATAGATAGATAGATAGATAGATAGATAGATAGATAGATTTTAAATGTAAACTAGTTTTTTTTGGTTTTTAGTTTTTCTACAATAATATTGCCTCTTATATAATATTGACTGTTTTATTAGATAAGGTCTAATAATATTGTTTGTATCCCATTTCTTGACAATGCAAATATTTGTCATGTTTCTTTAAATCGTATTGGTCACGCCCCGGAATATTGTGATTGGTACTTCCGGTAGTACTGTCATGGCGGCGTCCTGAACGATTTGCCCTGAAGAAAAACCAAAACATTCAGACTTGAGATCTGCATTTCCACAGAGCCGCTGCAGCCATGATGTTAAAGGACGTGTTGAAGTGGAATAAACGAGTGTCAGCAGTTTACGCTCTCGGTATCTGGACCATGATCGGTTCATACGCGTATTACCAATACACAAGTGGTGATGAGGACAAACCCGGTGAGAGACCATCTCTCTCGCTCTCGCTCTCGCTCTCGCTCTCTCGCTCTCCCTCGCCCTCTCTCTCTCTGATGTATTCATTACCCCTGTCACTGTGTGTATGTCTGTTTGTATGTTGCTGCTGTGATGGGAAGTAACCAAACACAAACAACCAGAGAGTCTGCATGAATGAACATTAACCCAGCACAGTGTGATCACATCCAATAATAAACGGTATAAACAGCAATGCACAAAGCGAGTTATGAATGAGGATATTTATGTAACTGAGTGTTGATTGGTAATATGTGTAATTCTACTGACATTGAAAGGTCAATGGCTGGTATCTACAGACAGTACAGCCAGCACTGGTGTCATCTCTCTCTGTGACACACTAAGTAACGACTGTTGATTGTTCTTCACCATGACTACTCCCTGTTAGAAGTTTACAGCTGTATAGACACACAAGTTTGTATTAAACAAGTTTGTCTATAACAATCATTTGAACTCATTCCTGTTTTTATTATTGTAATATGTGGTCATGCTTAAACCTCTGACACTCATACGTGAAGGTTAAGTATTCTTTTATGACTGTTTTTATTTCATTTCATTTTATATTTTATTTTGTGAAATGCTTTAACTTTGTTTTGAGAAGTGCTGTATAAATAAGATATCGTAAATACTAAAGATATAATACAAAGAGCCAAAAAGGCCTTGCATTGTTATACAACTATATATTTTGTTAGAATTTGCTCAATATTAACAAGATACAAAATGCTGCTGCCATGGTGATCCATCAGTAATAATAATGATCCAATCCAAAATAATAGCTGATTATAATAATAATGACTGAAAAAATTACTTGACTACATTTTGCTTACATTACCTCTGTACTCTAACATAACTTTGATAATTTCTGCTTAAGTGTTAGGTCTGATAACTAAAGTCATGTTAATTTAGACATTTAGACACTTCTAACTTTGTCAATTAATGATGGTTTAACTTCTGATCACTAAATCCCTTTTTATTTCCTCCCTCCACCTCAGGGAAAAGAAAAGAAAGGGTAGAAGAGCAGGAGGATCCAAACCAAGTTGTGTACGTGACACCTCACACTAAAACTGTAATCGTCTACAAGGAAGACTTTGTCCCGTACAGCACAAGGATCTTGAGTTTCATCAAATCGTTCAGCGGTGGACCTGGGACTGGAGACAGTGACAAGTAGCTGCATCAGCACAAAGAACTGAAGCCACTGGAAGTTCAATCTCGTCATGAGTAAAACTTTGTGACGCACATGAATTTATGCTCTTTTTTGTGAACATTATTATACTGTGGGAAGAGGAAGAGTCCAATGCAATATACTCAAGCTGTCATGCTGTTTGATTGCCAACTGACTGTCACCAAACATAACATGTTATATAATTAAAATAATATAACACTTCCACCTTTTACAGTTGCCACAATGCTTGAATAAACTCATATTTAAACATGTGGTCAGATTCCATTAATCTTTATTTATAATGTTAATATCTGAGGCCATTAGGAGACTTAATATAATTGAAGGCATTATTATTCACAAATCAACTGAATGTTGTGCTACTATCCTAGTGTTAACACACAATAGTCCAGTACTACCTACTGGTATTGTATTGACACAACAGAAGCAAAATAAATTATACTCATGTGAAGCATTAAACTGTTGTTTACTCAGTCAGGGAGATGTTCATTAATCAGATCTTCTCAGGGAGACTCGGCAGAGGCAGCTAGATTCAGTCACCATTATTTACGCCAAGGAAGTTCTGTGTCCATCAGCGTTTGTTTGTCTGTTGGCAGGATTACGCCAAGACTACTCAACTGATGAAGTTTGTGGAGGGGTGGAACACGCCCCAAGACAGAGCAAATACATTTAGGTGCAGAACCAGATCAGGAGGCTGATTCATTTTCTTTAACTATGTGAGACATGTTTTTAAACATTCTCATTGATTTCTCAGGGTATAATTCATAGCTGTTGACGAAATCAGGCATGGTTAGAGGAAAGATATTTATGACTGTGTGCAATATGGTTAAAATCCAAATAATGAATGTGGTTTCATATCATGACATGTCATCTATGACAAAACTTATTGGAAAATCTTTTGATTATACAAGAATTCAACACTACAGCAAAATGCCGCCTCAAAATATACAGCTGAATTGAGTCTTTATAGAATAATAATGAAATCTCCACAAAACTGAACACTCAAAGTGTTAGTTATGTCTTATGGGGCACTGCTGTGGGCACCCAGTAAATCCCTGTTATCCACAACTTTGCAAATATGTTGCAATTCACATTTCCTATTAACATTCACAGTGACTGTTGCTATGACAGCTACATCCTATAATAAAGTCTCTGTGGTGAAAAGAGTACTACTGAAGTAAAATCCACCCAACGTTGTGTTTGTCTGCAAAAATTCAAGTTCAAAGAGACATTAAGCTTTATATGTTATAATTATCATGACATGCATTAACATGCAAAGAGCAATTATTCTCTAGGTGAGGCATGTGATAATTAGAGCTACTAAGTAACTGCTTTTTTACCTTAATATACTGTATAACCAGACATTGTATATATATAAATTACAGTTCAGTGTGAAACTTTGATCACTAAAATTACTTTAGCTGCAGTGGAGGATCTAAGATTTTTCTAAAGCAGGGGCCATAGAGGGGCCACGATTGGCAACATCCATCAAAACTGCTAAATCTGTCAGATGCACATTTAAGTCATTCCTTGATAACTGTTATAGCTCTATAGCTTTGAGCGAAGACACACATCACTGAATAAAGCTTGAAAATTGTTCCTAGTTCAAGCACAATGTGTTCATCGAATAAGCTTCGAAAATTAAAACTAATGACAGGACAGGGAAATTGCAGGGGCCAGTCAGATTTCAGCAGGGACCAGTGTCCCCCTGGATCCGCCCCTGGCTGTGAGATCAAAGATCAAAGGTTTTACAAATGACGTAGAGCTTAACATAGTAAAAGCAGGAGGTTAATTTCCGCCGTCAGTTTCTATCACAGGCCTGTCCCAGTAGAAGAAGTGTTCTGCGCGCTGCTGCCGCTAGATGGCGACAGCTGGGAAGTAGTTCACGCGTGTGTTCCTCCAACAGCAAAACAATGAGAGCGATCGTGCAGAGGGTTACCAAGGCGACTGTGACAGGTAACATGCTTTTCTCCAGCTCCATGAAAGTGTCATGCTAATGTTAGTTAGCCGAGGCTAACAGCTTTCATTAAGAAAGCCCGCTGGCGCTGCACGTCAGCTGCGGCTAGCGGCGTTAGCATTAGCACTCGAGCTAAGTGAGACGTGGGCCACAGAGACAGTCAGACTCAGGAGTGTCTGTGAGAGACCAGAGTCCAGACAGGAAACAGGCTCCATCACTGCACCAACAAGTGTCCTCTGTGTGTCAGGTGGTCTCACTGCTGCTTCGTGTCATTCATCCATTCAGCTCTTCATTCCCTCTGTGTGTGTTTTCCTGCAGTGGGAGAGGAGCAGGTCAGCTCGATAGGCCGAGGACTCTGTGTCCTGCTGGGTGTGTCTGTGGAGGACACCCAGAAGGATGCTGACTACATGTGAGTGTGTGTGGGACCAGCACCCTGACTGGATCACTGCTGGGTTCAAAGGGTGGTACCAGTGTGGCAGGGAGGTTCCAGTTGTGGAGTTTCATTCACTCATCCACAGTACTCATGTTATGCAACTTTATATTTATTCTTCACACTATGGCAGAAGGAAACACATTAGCCCTAATTGACTCATTTCTAAAGGCTCCTGTAGTTAGATTGCAAATTAAGATGGCACAGGGAAACCTATAAAGACCATTCATTGTCATACAGCATATATACTAGTATATCAAATTGTTAGAATTAACTCAATATTAACAGGACACAACATAACATTGCTGCAGCCATGATAATGCATCAGGAATAATATTAAAAACTGAAATTAATGCACATTTCATATACAGTGGGTTGGATAACACAGTTTATGCACGTTTCACAAATGAAAATTTATTGAATCTGAAGACTGAGTACAAGTACAACATGCCACTTAAAATGCATTTAAAAACCATTCAATATTCATCATTAGCAGCTTAGGACCTTATTATAAATATTCACAAGTGAATTAAATGATTACAACTTTGACAAACAATAAAGGTAACTTAATTGTTAATACTGTTTAAGGCAATATAAATAATATACAAATTTACACTTTCTGTATGTTCAGCAGTTAAAGTAAACAGTACATTGCAAATCCACTGGGGCCCCAAGTTCCCTGACAGTTTTGATAAGATTGATCAGAGTCGTTCTTAATGTCTCATAATAGACAGAGTGGAGGATTCACTGCAGCTCACACTCCTTCCTCTCATTCTGCTCATGTTGTCAGAGTACGCAAGATCCTGAACCTGCGGCTGTTTGAAGATGAGAACGGCCGACCATGGCGCAATAGCGTCATGGACCGGGACTTTGAGGTGCTGTGTGTGAGCCAGTTCACTCTGCAGTGTATACTGAAGGGCAACAAGCCAGACTTCCACTCAGCCATGCCTGCAGAGCTGGCCCAGCCCTTCTACAACAGCATCCTGGAGAACATGAGGAGCACCTACAAGCCAGAGCTCATCAAGGGTGAGTAGATACTTTTACAGTCCTTCAGCCATGCGTTCCTGCTGCTGTTTGACCTTATACCAGAGGTCTTCAACAGGGGGTCCGAGACCCCTAGGGGGTCCGCGGAGGTACTGCAGGGGGGTCGCTAAATCTTTGGTTGATCAGACAAGAATCTGTGAATTACTTTAATAGCTCAGTGTTGTATGCAAGATTTACAGTAAAATATTTCACTCTTTGTTTCATTGCAGCAATTTGCTAAAATCAAAAAAGTTCATTTTATTTCTCATCAATGAACACTCAGCACCCCATCTTGACAGAAAAAAACAGAAATGTAGAAATGTTTGCAAATTTATTAAAAAAGAAAAACTGAATTATCACATGGTCATAAGTATTCAGACCCTTTGCTGTGACACTCATATTTAACTCACATGCTGTCCATTTCTTCTGATCCTCCTTGAGATGGTTCTACTCCTTCATTGGAGTCCAGCTGTGTTTAATTAAACTGATTGGACTTGATTAGGAAAGGCACACACCTGTCTATATAAGACCTTACAGCTCACAGTGCATGTCAGAGCAAATGAGAATCATGAGGTCGAAGGAACTGCCCAAGGAGCTCAGAGACAGAATTGTGTCAAGACACAGATCTGGCCAAGGTTACAAAATAATTTTTTTGCAGCATTCAAAGTTCCTAAGAGTACAGTGGCCTCCATAATCCTTAAATGGAAGAAGTTTGGGACGACCAGAACTCTTCCTAGACCTGGCCGTCCAGCCAAACTGAGCAATCGTGAGAGAAGAGCCTTGGTGAGAGAGGTAAAGAAGAACCCAAAGATCACTGTGGCTGAGCTCCAGAGATGGAGTAGGGAGATGGGAGAAAGTTCCACAGTCAACTATCACTGCAGCCCTCCACCAGTAAGGGCTTTATGCCAGAGTGGCCCTACAGAAGCCTCTCCTCAGTGCAAGATATATGAAAGCCTGCATAGAGTTTGCCAAAAAACACATGAAGGACTCCCAGACTATGAGAAATAATATTCTCTGGTCTGATGAGACGAGATTGAACTTGTTGGCGTTAATTCTAAGCGGTATGTGTGGAGAAAACCAGGCACTGCTCATCACCTGCCCAATACAATCTCAACAGTGAAACATGGTGGTGGCAGCATCATGCTATGGGGGTGTTTTTCAGCTGCAGGGACAGGATGACTGGTTGCAATTGAAGGAAAGATGAATGCGGCCAAGTACAGAGATATCCTGGAAGAAAACCTCTTCCAGAGTGCTCTGGACCTTAGACTGGGCCGGTTCACCTTCCAACAAGGCAATGACCCTAAACAGACTGGCCCAGCCAGAGCCCTGACCTAAACCCAATTGAGCATCTCTGGAGAGGCCTGAAAGTGGGTGTCCACCAACGTTCACCATCCAACATGAAGGAACTGGAGAGGATCTGCAAGGAAGAATGGCAGATAATCCCCAAATACAGGTGTGAAAAACTTGTTGCATCATTCCCAAGAAGACTCATGGCTGTACTAGCTCAAAAGGGGGCTTCTACTCAATACTGAGCAAAGGGTCTGAATACTTATGACCATGCAAAAAATTCTACATTTCTGTTTTTTTCTGTCAAGATGGGCTGCTGAGTGTACATTGATGAGAAATAAAATGAACTTTTTTGATTTTAGCAAATGGCTGCAATGAAACAGAGTGAAAAATTTAAAGGGGTCTGAATACTTTCCGTACCCACTGTATGTTTATAAATGGCAGTGGCATGGCCAGCCTGTACCTTGCACATGTTTAAATTAAAAACATGAATATATGAACACGTGTAATATTTGAATAGCTTACATGGATTCAAGTTTTCCGTCGCTATGACGGATTTCCGTCAACTCCGCTCGCATAAGGCGTAAAAAGCCGAGTATAAATCGGCCTTCCGGAGTCTCATTTCCGGTTTTATACCCGGAAACTGCGGAAACCACGGAAGATTTAGAAGAACGAATATAGACCAAAATAGAAGAGCACTTGGCAGAAAAGATCCGAAACTATAAACACTAGTATAACCCGTCACTGACCGGCGGATTTGTTCGCCAGAAAAAGGCTCTGAGGAGCCGCCGTGGCGATGTATATAAACGTATGCCACACACGAAGAAGAGCCGACTTCAACAAAAAACATTACTCCGGCTAGTGGTCTGGCGGTGAATTGCGTTGCAACACGCGCCACTGTAGGGGAACTATTAGGGATGAGCGAGTACAGCATTATCTGTATCTGTATCTGTTAACCATATGAATTATCCGTATCCGTATCCGTACTCGGAGTGGGCGGGGCCTAACCCAGAAGTGGGTGTGATTTAACCCGGAAGTGGGCTGGTTCAACTGAAATTTTTTTATGATTTTTTTATTTTTATTTTTTTTAAATGTATTTCCACACCAGGTGTGTGTGTGTGTGTGTGTGTGTGTGTGTGTGTGTGTGTGTGTGTGTGTGTGTGTGTGTGTGTCTGTGTGTGTGTGTGTGTGTGTGTGTGTGTGTGTGTGTGTGTGTGTGTGTGTGTGTGTGTGTGTGTGTGTGTGTGTGTGTGTGTGTGTGTGTGTGTGTGTGTGAGATGCGAGGGACGTTCGCTGTCTCCCGGAGAGATGAGCACTCTGTGTTTTTGGTGTGGAAAGACGTGAATTGTATTCGTTCGCAAGTCATACAGACTGGTTTTGTTATTTTCACTTTACACTAACACTTAAAGTTTAGTGCAGTGTAATTGTTTGCCGTGATAATTAAATGCCAGTGTGATAATAAATGACAATTTCAAACCATACAAACTGTCATGTTGTACTGTATTTAATAGAGGTTTACTTTACTGTAAAGTAGGTGTGAATGTAAAGTGAAAATAACGGGGCCAGTCATTGTGACTTGTGGACGGATGTGGTTCGCGTCTTTCTGTGCTGGAAACACGGAGTGTTCATTTCTCCGGGAGACAGTGAACGTCCCTCGCATCTCCAGCGCTCCTCTACTGAGCCATTGCAGGTCTCGTGAAACATTTTCCAAAGACTCGTACCCGAAGACCCAGTCGGGAAATGAACGAATCATTTCTGCTTCCTTGACTGAGCCTATGGGACAGTCCCGATGCGCAGTGAACCTGAGTGACTGAGAGACAGAGAGCTGTTCTGTGAGTGAGTGAGCAGAGCCGTGTGTGACGGGAGGAGAGCTGTGACGCTGTGTGAGGATTTTCATTCAGTCCGAGCACAGATAATGACTCCGATTACTCGTATAATAATCGTACTCGGCAAAAGTGCTTTATCCGTACCGGATACTCGTTTCAGCCGAGTATCCGGCTCATCTCTAGGAACTATAAACCAAAACGAGTCAGTAGAAGCTGCGTGCGTGCGTGCGTGTGTAAAAAACGACTATAAATCGGCCTTAAAAATGAGATCGATGCAGATCCGAAGAGAAAAAAAAATAGGGGGGGGGGGGGTGTAACACTGATATGATTTGCAATAACTTCACCAATCAGCTGTGATTTTTTTAACCTTTTGTTTGTGAACCATGCCTAGCGTCTTTCTCATGTTTGAATGGATAAGTTGACGCGGCATTTTAAAAAAAGATCCATGCGTTGGCATATAATTGTTCTTGAAAGCATTGTGGAAATAAATGCTTGCTCTGACAACTTGTGCAGACGTTTTGTCATTTATAGCCCATTAACACGAATGGTGAAGTCTTTCAAAAAAATATTGGTTTTATGCCCTAGCTTTAAACTAGTAAGTGATAATGGACCACGTGAAGTTCAAATATCGAGGCGGTAAGCAGCCACGACCCAAAGTGAGTGGCGATTTTTTTTTTCAGTCAGATGATTTTTTTTTGCTTTAATCCCTGAGCTTAGTATTGAATGCACAATATCAGGGGAGTGATGTTTATACATGGCACAATTTTATACAATATACGCTCCTGATCAAAATCTTAAGACCAGTTAAAAAATTGCATGAATTTGCATTTTGCACTGTTGGATCTTAGGAAGGTTCTAAGTAGAGCTTCAAAATGCAAAAAGAAGAAATGGGAACAAGAGACCAAAAGTTGTGAGCAGGCAATTTATTGAAAACAACAATTTAACTCAAATAGGCTGTTCATCAGCTGATCAAAAGTTTAAGACCACAGCCTTTAAAAGCCAAAATCTGTGCAAAAATTTGGATTCCATGTCATTTCCTGTCAAGTAATCACACTGTGAAGATCTCTTGATGGCAAAGGCAAAAAAGTGGTAGGATTGTTGAACTGCATAAACAAGGCCTCTCACAACGTGCCATCGCTGCTGAGGTTGGACGCAGTAAGACAGTCATTTTGCATTTCTTAAAAGATCCTCAGGGTTATAGAACAAAAAAATCAAGTGGTAGACCAAAAAAAATCTCACCGGCGCTGAGCCGGGGGATCCGAATGGCTGTCCGTCAAGACACGGGACGATCCTCGTCCTAAATTAAGGCCATTACTGGTGCTGACTGCAGCCCAATAACCATCAGACGGCATCTGCGAAGGAAGGGCTTCAAAAACAAGAAACGTCTTCAAAGGCCACGTCTCCTTTAACGCCACAAAATTGCCCGTTTAGACTTTGCAAGGGAGCACCAAAGATGGGACATTCAAAGGTGGAAGAAAGTTTTATTCTCTGACAAGAAAAAATGTAACCTTAATGGTCCTGATGGCTTCCAACGTTACTGGCATGACAAGGAGATGCCACCTGAGATGTTTTCTACGCGGCACAGTGGAGGGGGCGCCATCATGATCTGGGGTGCTTTTTCCTTCAATGGAACAATGGAGCTCCAGGTTGTGCAGGGGCGTCAAACAGCAGCTGGCTATGTGGAGATGTTGCAGCGGGCATCCCTTATGACTGAGGGCCCTCGTCTGTGTGGTAACGACTGGGTTTTTCAGCAGGACAACGCTCCAATTCACAATGCCCGTCTGACCAAGACTTTTTTTCCAGGAGAATAACATCACTCTTTTGGACCATCCTGCGTGTTCCCCTGATCTTAATCCAATTGAGAACATTTGGGGATGGATGGCAAGGGAAGTTTACAAAAATGGACTTCAGTTCCAGACAGTGGATGCCCTTCGTGAAGCCATCTTCACCACTTGGCGCAACATTCGCACTAGCCTTTTGGAAACACTTGCATCAAGCATGCCAAAACGAATTTTTGAAGTGATCAACAATAATGGTGGAGCTACTCATTACTGAGTCAGTTTTTGACACTTTAATTTCTGTTTTAGGAGGTTTTTGGTTGTTTTTGAGCTGTGGTCTTAAACTTTTGATCAGCTGATGAACAGCCTACTTCAGTTAAATTGTTGTTTTCAATAAATTGCCTGCTCACAACTTTTGGGCTCTTGTTCCCATTTCTTCTTTTTTCATTTTGAAACTCTATTTAGAACCTTCCTAAGATTCAACAGTGCAAAATGCAAATTGATGCAATTTTTTAACTGGTCTTAAGATTTTGATCAGGAGTGTATATAGTAGGTAGCCTGACGTTGTCATACTCATTATTCTAGTCAGAATATGAGTCTGAGACCGCTCCATTGGGCTGTGATTATGGGGCGTGTTTCAACGGAACCAGGAAACAAAATGCCTCTTCGCTCAATTGGATAGACCTACAACCAATCAGAGCAACGTAGTATGTGACGTATGTCAAGCGACGCATAGTTGTTGTCAGTTGTCTGTTTCACGAGTTTGTTCACTCTATAAATAAATCAATGGAAATGCTGCAAATGCCGCTCGTATCTCCACCGGAGGCAAAGCCCCCAGGAAGCAGCCGGTGACCAGGGCTGCTCGTGAGAGCCCCGGCCGCCGGCGGCGTGAAGAAGCCTCACCGCTACCGGGACCCGGACCTTCCCGGTCCCGGGACCGAGGCTCTGACAGAGATCCGTCGCTACCAGAAATCTACGGAGCTGCTGATCCGCCAGCTGCGCTGCAGAGCTCCGCTGTCATGGCTCTGCAGGAGATCAGCGAGGAGAAACGGCAGCTAATCGTTTTTTTCAAGCATTCACTTCCTTGTTGCTCCAACATTAACAGCGTCCCAACTTGTGTGTTTTTTGTCTCATATGTGCTGAGGAGCGTAGCCCCCCCCCTCCCACTCTCTTTTTATTTACATGACTGCTTGTGTGGCTGCAGCATCGGGGCCAGCTGATAAATTAAACTTTTTATGAATCCCGTAGGAGGACGGCAAAAACATCTGTTCGATCTACAAATGCCTTGATCGCGTTCCTCTGTTCCTCTTTCAAAATGAATGCGCTGTCGATGTCTCTGAAACAGACTCGATGGCAGCATCGACACATCTCAGCTCATAGATATAAACACTATATATGTCTAAATATGTCTCAGCTCTGCAGGCAGCGCTCTCTGGTGACGTGGTTGATTACGTCACTGTAGATCATCTGTCAATCATCGTATAAAGCCCGCCCTGACGATCTGATTGGTCCGTACAGCTTCTGTACGAGCATAGTTTCTCCCCAACGGAGCGACTCCAGACCGAACTTCCCGAACAACAAATGTTGTGGGCGGGGCTAAGTTCGTCTGGCACCCAGGCTATATAGTAGGGGGTCCCTGCTCCATCTCTCTACCTGTTTGGGGGTCCTTGGCCTGAAAAACGTTGAAGACCCCTGCCTTATACCATGCAGTTTTAAAAGTAGATTACCTCTTTTATTTTGAATTAACTGAATATCTTCCATAAATTGTCATACACTGATGGAATAATCTGAAGGTCGTCTGTCATTTTTACAGATTTGACTCACAACCCTATCTCTTACCACATATAGACCCGCTTCAGACCTGGTATTAACATTCGTCCAGCACTATCTTCAAGTCTGACCCCAATGTATTCTCAGTGAGTTCTGAGATCTGATCCCTCAAACCACATCTGGATGTGGTCTGGGACCCATGTGGCATCATTCTTTTCACTGCATGAACAAAAATGTGTCCTGGTGCCACATATGAAAGACCACGCACTCAGCTGACGTCTCTGGCTTTAAGCTTCTCAGTGTCAATATGTCGATTCGTTCAAGAACTACACCGCATAGTGGTGATCAATGGTGATTAAGATGCTGAACCCTCAATAGCCCCCCATAGAATAACAAAGTGCTGCAAGTAGATGCACTGTATGAATGTGTGTGAGAATGGGTGAATGTGAAACTGTACTGTAAAGCGCTTTGAGTGGTCTTCATCAGACTAGAAAAGCGCTATATAAATACAAATCCATTTACCATTTACCATCAATACTTTTCTTAAATTAATAAAACTTTCTTCATAGCTGCAATCATTCATTCATTCAGTCCCTCCTGACTCTTCTTGCTGTCTTTCTCTGTCTACACACAGACAGACATTCACACACACAAAAAACTCAGTCATTGGACACATCTGTAAACTCAGACTGTGTAAAAACAACATAATTAAAATCTCCCCGAACAAAAATGTTCTTGAGCCTGTCTACTTGTGCTCAGATGTCTCAGGACGGATGTTAATACCTGGTCTGAACAGGACCATAGAACAATAAGAGTCACAGCGGGCAGCTGTGCTCCTGATGCGGGAGGAGCACAGGCTGAGGGCTTTCCTCCCGGTGCAGTGAGTGAGTTTTTTATATTCTAATTGTAAATGCCAAAATAAGTAAAATTGCATTACATATATTTGCCTGTTCAGATACAAAGGCCACAGTGCATTAGTGCTCTCCACCCTCACTGTGAAAAACAACTTATATCTGCTAAGTCTGGTGAGAACATGAAGAGTGGCAACACAGTCAGTGATCTTTGTCTCATGTTCTTATGCAGATATAATCTGTTAATTTGATCTGTATATTATTGATGTTGTGATCAAGTAAAAATGCTATTAAATAGACTGACTTATTATCATTAATAAAAGACAATCAAAGTGATTGGCAGATTATGATAGAAAATCCTGACCAGGACAATTATAATAATTATAATAAAAATATGAATTTGATTTGTAAAGCATTTTTCAAAACACGTAAAATTTAAAAAAAAAACAACTTCGAAAATAAGACCTAAATAAAACAGTGGAAGATCAAATTATCTAAAACAGATATGGAAAAAGACTATATTCACTAAAAATGCCTTCCTGTACACATATACCATCACGTACAGACACACACATGCGTACATACATACATGTATATATATATATATATGTGTGTGTGTGTGAGTGTACATATATATGAAATCATTGACAGCAATAGTTTATATCGTCATGTTAAAAACAGTAAGAACTTAAAGAGTCTTTGTGAAAAGTGTAACAAAAAGCGTTAGTGCCGAGTCCCAGGAGGTTGCAGTCAGGACAACACAGTGACAAGACTCTGGGATGTTCACAGCTAATTAAAAGTTAAATGTTGAGGGTCACCATTACCACTCACTTATAAGTTTGGACCAGAGCCCTTTTCCCCCTGCTATTTAATTTTCTCTGGTCCCACCTCAGTGTGGCGTTATGGCAGTTAAGGGGTAGGGAGGGGTGGATTATCTGTGCTTTGATGCAATGGCGGTGACAGTGAACTGGGTCAGCCCACTGGGGAGCAGGTGTGGCGAACGCCGTGTCCCAGCAAGGGTGGCATAAGGTTTCCTAATTAGTCCCGCACCCCACCAGAAGAGAAATGTGATTATGCAGCAGTTTTCCGCTGCGGCCCGTGCCTTCATTGTGCTGATGTTGTCATTATTCTTGTGGAGCCAGTGAAGGAAAAGAGAATATTAAAGTTGAAACCTCTCCTCGTAAAGAACCTTCATCTTTTGTCCCCAATGTCTCCAGACTCCATGTTATCCTACGTCTTCATGAAGCATCGTCAGCCAATAAATGCTCTGCCTTTTACTGCTTGTTAATTTCAGGTTCGGCACAATTTAGGTTATGCTTATCTCTACTAAACTGTGACAGTGATACTTATATATAGTATGAAACATGGCTTTATGTGATCTCGTTCAGTGTTGATTTTCTCTGCTCATTCTTTATGACTTGTTAATTCTCTTTGTGTGTGGTTTGTTTTTAATTTTGTGTTTCTAGACGGGCAGTTTGGAGCCTACATGCAGGTCAACATACAAAATGATGGACCTGTTACCATTGAACTGAATTCACCTGCTGGTCCCAAGGACGCCAAACTGGTAGGTTGATAAAGGAGAAGTTTTAAGTTGTTTGATAGGTAAAAAAATCCTAACTGAAAGTCAAGCTCTTTCTTTGGTCTTTTCACCATAAGTCACTGAGTTATTGAGATGGCTCAGTTGCCTGGTGTGGTTTAAACCTCAGAGAAAAAAACTAGGAAATAGAACTTTTCATTAGGTTTTTTTTAAAGGTACCTTTTAATGACAGATTTTAAAGCCAATATTTGAAATAAGTTTTTGGTTTTCATTTATTCTGCAACTGCACTAAAAGAAAAACAACTTTAAAACGTGCACAAAAAGTCATTCCTCTTTTAAGAGCAGTCGTATTATTTCTATTTTGAACCACTAGATGGTGATATCTGCTTTTCGGTTGAGTGCAGTCACCTGCAACATGGATTGTCCAAATATGTCTGTTTTACAATTTATATTTATTTTCCATCTTTGAGGCCAGTACTGATATTTAAAAGTTTAAAAATCTAACACAAACACACAGCACCAAACACCTTTTTAATAAGAATTGCATTTTATTGTTGGAAAATTAAGCCCCGACATAACATTACATTTTAAAGTGGCTATAGATAAGCTTCTACTTTCTTGCTTTGCTGGCTCAAGAATAATGACGACACAATGATCTCTAATTTCTCTTTTGAAATACATCCTTCACGTCTCACTGCTGCCTTTAATTACATCCTGACATCAGTCAATTAATCAATACTGATGTATTTGTGATGGTATAAGATAGGCTATTATTATGTGATGATGTATTGGACAGTTCTGCATTTGGTTAGTGTACATCTGTGAATTTCCCTGAACACATTTCACTTTATTAAGCTTAAGGTGTTTGGGTTGAAAATGAAAAGGTTATTAATTTCTCTCCAACTGTGGACGGTGGTACTCTGTACTGTCAAAGTAATACTTAGCAGGAGCGCATGCTGTCTCCTGGTTGTACACTATAGAAAAAGCATTAAACCACCTCAAGCTAAATAAGGATGGTGAATTACTTCAGTTATATTTGGATATTCAGACAAAAAAGAACTTAGAACACCCAGTGAGCAACAATCACGTCCTTGCCAAGATCAACGTCTGCCATTGTCACCTCTTCCATAGCCTTGTGGAGCGGGACTGATTCACTGTGTCCTCGCTCAGTCAACCCCGTGGCAACACTGCCATCCTCCCAGTTGCGTTAGTCAAGTGTACCATGGTGTGGGTGCCAATGCATGTGCATGTGCATGTGTTTGTGTGCACGAGTGCTGTGTGGAGTGCTACAGATGATTGGCAAAGGCCTACATGAGGAGGCTCTGTGGAGCTTGTTGTGGCCACTTTAATTTCACCCTCTGTCATACCTGTCCCTTAGGGAGGAGACCTGCTCTCTGCAAGCTCTTCCTGTTCTCTCTTCACTGTGATATACTGCACTGTGCATCTCATACATCAAGGGTCCAACCCCTGTTCAAATGGAAAAATGAAACGAAGTTTAATAAATCATCTGCAGTAAATGCCGAAAGGTGCTCGACAGCTCGACGGGTCTCCACGTGCTCCATTCCTTTAGGGAAAAGGTGAAAAGGTTCTGTGATTGGCAGATCACCTTAATATGGCGTCTTAGGTTCTGACAACTTATGATTAACAGGGAGAATCAAACCTCCGGGTTTTTAAGTATAACAGCCAACTTATTCCCAGAAGTCAGCCTCTTGAGGAACATTAGGAAAGTGAAGTTCAAATCAAGTGTCTGATCAGATTTGTGAATATAAGATTAATGTGATTGTCAGGAATGAACTTTTCATTGAAAATAACAAGATAATGATTATGTTTGATGATTTTGTTGAACAGTTCATGATACAGGGATGGTTTTTTTTTACATCTTTCTGCTTCATTAGGAAAGAGAACACACTTTCAGACCAGCTCTTCATTATGTTAATGTTTTAGAACTTCTATGTCTCATTTTGGACTGAATGAGCAAACAAGACACTTGACACATGCTTGTGGCTCTGTGAGGCTGCACTTTGGCACAATGATACCTAACAAGTGGCCATACTCAATGTGTTAATTCTAACATGTTATTTCCCCCTTTATTCAAGAGTGTAGTGTTTCAATTTGAGAGCTCAAACTGCGCTTGCATTCAGATTTCCTGCGCTTCAGCTCCAGGTCTTCTCTTCGCACTCACACTGTTTCTGTGCCTGTGTAAAATGTCTGCTCTTGGATTTCTCCTCTGCTTTTGGTTTTTATGCCTCTGCTCCGGTGACAGCCACTAGCTGGAGGCATTATGTTTTCGGGTTGTCTGTCGGTCTGTACTTTTCGTCCTTCTGTTCGTCCACTCGTCAGTCCGTCTGAGAATGCCTTAGGGAATGTCATCAAGTTTGGTACAAACAGTCACTTGGACTCAAAGATGAACTGATTGATTTTGGTGCCTGGAGGTCAAATGTCAAGGTCACAGTTACCTTATCTTTTTACCAGTTGTCTCTTTGACTCAAAGATAAGGCAGAGGTATACAACCGTGGTGCGGTAATTCTAGTTTTCTACTGCGTTTGGATTTTGTCTGTCAAAATTCCTCAACCAATAGACATCCAGATGTGGAAAAGACAAATGAAATTGTCTCACCCTTGTTGTGGATTCATTAGCTTTACTCCTTTGAGAGTAACTCTCAAAGAAGTTACTTAAGAACAGAAGGAAAAAAATACCAGAGCAGGGGAGAAATCAAGTGCGCACAGGCGCAAGCGTGAGTATAAGAAGAGAGCTGAAGTTCAAGTACAAGCGCACAGTTTGAGCACAAGCAGAGCAAATCTTATCACAAACAGGGACTATTTGAGTGCAAGCTCATGGTTTTGAGCGAAAGCATCACAAAATATGAACGTGAAATCACGTCTGCTCTCAAACTGAAACACCATGCTCTTGAATAAAGATATGGAAGATTAGCTTGTTATCATGCTTAAGTCTTCAAGTGATTATTAACATAAAGCTGGGACTAATGGCAATGCTAATGGTTTGAAGGAACCAAATAAAAATGTAAATTGTCAGTAGACTTCACCTCACTGTACAAAGAATGTATCATTGATTGTACCAGTAGAAATATTGGTATTCTATTGGTTTTGATCACCATACCCAGACAAAATATTATAATAACATAACATTTTACAATGAAAATAAAGTAATACATTTTTTTTTTTTTTTTTAAAAGAATAAAATCCACATATCGTCCACACTGATTTTAAGTCATTCCTACTTTTTATTATCATGGATTCACAGTAGCTGTGAAATCTTAAGTGAAAAACATATTTTTCATGTTTTGGGTATAAAAAGTAAATTGCTTATGAGCCTAACTGTTATTAATTCTCTCCAGATCAAACCTAACACAATGTTTCTTGCTCTGAATCAATTAATATAACAAGGCCCTGGTAGCAGACATTTTGACTTACCATAGTGCAAAAATCACTGATTGAACCAATAACATTAATGGTGGCTCCATTCCAGCAATTAATATAAAAAGCTGCAGTGATTTATATTGTTTAAGCTCTGTTTTTACCCCTGTAATGACTCTGTGCCTCAAGTTTGGGAACCGCCGCATTCATCGGACATCTGTGTCTTTAGTGAGGTTCATTGTGGCGATTGAATATATATTTGCGAGACCGTGTTGTGTTTATTGGGTTGTAAATAAAACCAAACCACAATAATGGTTAGTTGCAGCCATAGATATCTCTCTGTAAAAAACACCAGTTATGGCTTTCAGTAGCAGTGAAAGTACAGATAATAAGGTAACTAATGTGAAACTGTCCTTCTCAGTAACAGGGGCGAGTCTCTCAGCCACTTATTCCAGCTATTTGAAAAAAGTTCATACATCCATCTTTCTGAATCAATTCTTGATATGTCCGTCGAACCCAGCCAACTTCCTTTTGCTTTGGCGTCGGTCCGGCTTTGGCTGCTCTCCCTTTTCGGGGCTTGGCTCGCTTGCCAAAAGTGAGGGATATTAAGCAGTCCTCAGAATTTTAATCTTGTCTATTTGGGATGTTTTGCTGTGGGGACGGAGCAGCCAAAGCCAAGGCTGAACATGAGGGATAAAAGGCCAGCCAATAGGCAAAGCTTGGCACAGGGGGGGGATGAAGCAACGGCCAAGAGACACTGTTCCTTTCTTTCCATGAATCAGGGATTTGGTCCACTGCAGGGTCAAGCAGCAGGCAGACAATGGTGTTATCCAGAGGAATGAAACCCATTCAGTTTGGATGTGCTCTCTGTGGATACTCATCTGCATTTTTCTGTTTGTTCACCTGACTGTTTGTGCATTTTCTTTTTTGCGATCTGGGCTGAAACCAAACACACACAGAAATTATGTAATGTTTGACCATGTTAGGTCAAGATTTGATTAGGTCGTAAATCAGAGTTTGGGTTTAAGAGTTTCTAGTGATGATTGCATCGTGGCAAAGAAAGACTGGAGTTTGTTTTCTCCTGTGTCCATTATGTGTTCAGATGTTGAACGTTTGTGTTTTCTGTGCAACAGATACAACAGCATGTTAATGGGTTCAAGTGGGAATAACAAAGAATTTTTTTGTGCTCTTTGAATAATGTTATGTCTTATGCAGTGCTTTGGATTTTTAACATGACATTCAGTTCATAAATATTTCCTTAGCAGCCATAAAAGTTTTAGCACCTGTGTTTACAGGCCTATTTTGGATGACGGGCAGCATACCCACTTCTTCATTACTGTTGTGGTGTTTCATGAGCCGTGAAGAATACAATGAGAAAAGGAGGAGGAGCGGGTTTGATGGGAGTAGTGACTATCGGCCCTGAGTGGCATTGTGAAGGGCTATTTTGGAGCGTGTGAGAGGCACTGCATGCAGTCACAACAAGAGAGTCATTGAAGTGATCATATGACGACCCGGAATAGCTCCAAATGAGCAGAGATTGGAAGTGGCTGTGTATTCACGAAGTCTGGTCAGATGTGGTGTGTTTCTCTGTGGTGCTGACGTGTTCTCATTCTCATGCATGTTGGGACCTTTGGGTGAAAGCTGAACACACTGCAAAGATCATGATGTGCAAGTCATGATGCAGTGTGTTTGTGCTGAGCAGCCACAGATTGAGGAGGGTTTTAATATATTTAACGAGGGAAAGAAAACGCAGACTGGCACACGAGTCAAAGTGTGGATAGTGGACCTAAGCTAGATTAGATGGTGGACAGGGCGCGGAGAGAAATTTAAGTTTGGGTTCAGCTAGGTTTGTTCACAGAGGCAGACTTTTGCATGTGAGCTTACAGTATAAAAAACAATGCCTTTTCACAACCCATGTGCACCTTTTCAAGTGCTTTACAAGGTGCACATGTGTAATCAGGGTAAACAGTAAAAGCTGTAACCATGGTAACAACAACTGCGTGACATACACCATCTTATGTGCTTCAGCTAACATTAAACATATCAGGCTGTGGTTTGGTGTCGACATTAAAACAGAATGACTGTCAGGTTGGAGTTGGTCGTTGTACTCTCTCAAACTCAGCTCCGGTTCAGACAGAAGTGTGAGAGTCTCACGCAACA
The DNA here is from genome assembly GCF_963576545.1 of Limanda limanda. Taxonomy (NCBI): domain Eukaryota; kingdom Metazoa; phylum Chordata; class Actinopteri; order Pleuronectiformes; family Pleuronectidae; genus Limanda; species Limanda limanda. Next base: position 29,438,557 of record NC_083637.1, on the reverse strand, counting down.
AACCCCTTGAAAAGTCTTAAATATTTTTCTACAACATTAAATAGTCAAGATGAAACAGGCAACAATTTAAGATTGTAATGCAGTGGTTCTTAACCTTATTGGAGGTACTGAACCCTGCAAGCTTCATCAGTGCATTCCCCGAACCCTTCGTAATTGGAACAATGAAATATGATTTCTTCAAAACATAGGTATATAATTTGTTAGTGCACAAAATGAACCATGCATCAGTTTCACACAAAATCAATGTGTTCAAAGAACAAAACCAACCATAAAAACCAACAAAAACATAACTCAATGACTATTTACTGCAAATCAATGTGACTTTTGCTGTTGCCTTTCAGATACAAGTTCAGGAATGCCTTGGCAAGTGCCACTTTCATATCATTTTTGCAACAAAGTCTGTTCCTTTTCTTAATTTTCATGTCTACTATCGAAAAGGATTGCTCTCACAAATACGTTGTAACAAACAGTGTGAGTATCTCAAGGGCAATAAGGTATGGTACGATTTGGTGACACCAAAACGTTGAGAGCGTTGTTGTTCTGAAGAGTTGCTGTTGAAGCTGGCTCTGCTGAATGACGTACAATCACAACAGCCACAAGTCGACTACTGAGCGCACCAAGCAGCACAGATATCAAAGATAAGCAATGTGGCGTGATCAGCTGCAACAAGCTTTATCACTGCGGAGCGTGACGTCACGAGTAATACGAGTAGCCTGAATTTATTTTGTGTAACACATTTTTACTAAGCAACAAAATGTTTGCAATCTGACACGGCGAAGAAAAATTGTGTGTTACCAAATTGTGGGCAGCCAATTTTTTGACGGCCGACAAAAACGGCCAGACATTGCTAGTGTGAACCGGGCTATACTGTGTTTGTTTTGACCCCTGCCGAACCCCTGAGAGTGACTCACCGAACCCCTGGGGTTCGATCGAACCCAGGTTAAGAACCACTGTTGTAAGGTAACGTTTTCTTAGGTTCTATTGAGAGTTCACTTTTAAAACCCATTTACATGGAAGTTTGTGACATCCAGAGAAAAAGACAAACACACACATCTCTTCACAAAATATAACAAAAAAAGTAAGGATTTGGGTTTGTGGCTAAACTTTACTAATAGAAACAAGCAAATTGAGAAAATAGGTACCAGGCGCATATATATTGGGAAACTATTCTACTACACACATTGGCAGGAAAAGGTAGAATTTAAGATGTTCATTTTCACCATAGTGGCAGAAACATAATATGTGATGGCTCTATCCACTCTCCACAGTTAAGATATACTAAAGGGCAGAAAATAGTTAAATATGACATAAATTTCAAATGAAGCATCAGAAAGATTTATTATTTTAGTTGAGCTACAATGTTAATGAGCAGAATATATATATCTAAATATCAGCTCACCGCTCATGCCACAGCTGGATGCATCAAGTTCAGGCATGTGTATGTGAATAAGCAAGAGGGAAGTAACTCCTTTTCTCCCTCTGGAGGCACATAAATATTGTTAAGGGCAATTTTATGGAAGAATCGAAGCTTTTGTATCTATTATTCATGACGTGTCTCATAGATGACTGCTAACTGTGCGTCATCTCTTTTGACATGATAATAATGTACATGTAAAGAATTTATTTATGACCCAAGCTTTCCTGTTCTTTGTGTTTACCTCAGCTGTCAAAGCAGGAGAAGCAGCAGCAGAGGAAAGAGAAGACGCGCTCCAAAGGCCCCTCAGAGTCAGGCAGGGACAAGAGCGCCCTACGTTCCCGACAGGACCCGAATGCCAGTAGTGGAGCAGAGGGTGACGTGTCCTCAGAGAGGGAGCCCTAGGTGAGCAGGCTGAGGGAGACAAGGACACACACACAAACACATGCAGCCACTTCCAGCACACATTTGTACACTCCACCAGACTGCAGGTCCCTAAAGTATCACAAGTGTCTTTAATTATGTAAACCTGAGGTTTCTCTGAAAGAGAGCAAATAGAAACTGAATCGGTCTTACCTTTACCTTTATTTGTTATAAAAAACAGTTACTATCAATAATTATATGTCACCTGCATATATACAAGCACATTTGCACCTATATATACTCAGACATGTAAGAATCCAAAGTAGGAAACCAAAACACACACACACACACATAATAGTGTAATAAGGAATAGAAGATATTAAGACTGTGAAAGAATAACTAAATTGGCTTAGAAATATTGTGAAAAATCTTAAATATCAGTGAGTCATGTAATAAACTTCTCAAATCCTTTTCATATACTTCATACAGAAAGATATAAATACATATTGTAAAAGTATGTCATTTTTGTAAGTAAAGAAGAAAAATGGAGAGGAAATGATATTTCATGACAAGACAGCACTGAGCTAATCAAGCAAATTTATTTTGTATTGTAAAAATTATGTTTTTCTGTGTATGTTCAAATTTGATTACTCATGAATGCAGTATCTTAAAATAATTTAAATTAGGATAAATTAAAGTGTAATGCACTGCAAGAGGTCACCATTGATTAGTTAATTGTGTAATTTTTCTAGGATAGAAAGATCGCATTGTTTGTTGGCAACAAAACGGATAGAGTTTGTCATGAATTAATATTCCTGAGAACTTAATGTTGAGATTAATGAGTTATTAATTATGTTGGATGATTTGTAAGGAAAGCTAGAGGAATGTTTGAATTGTTTCAGCATTTCTGCTTCACTGAGAGAAAACGATATACTTTCAGACTGGCTCTTCATGATGTACATTTTATTGGAAATGTAATGTTCTCTCACTTGGGTCTGAATATTGTCTCAAGACACTTTCCCATAGAAGTAACAGTAGCAGTCTCTACAGGTGAGACCTTATATCTGTTGCTCTTGCAGCACAGCTCAAGTTGGAGTTCTGTAACACTGAAGACAAGAAATAAAATATATACATTTTTAGCAAGCTGTAATAAATGTATTGCTTTCTTTTTGATATTTCCTTCTTTTGATATAAAGTAACATATCAATAAAGTTCAGGTTAGCAGTATTCAAAGCTGCATTAATTGATCTTTCGCCCTTTGTCAGTGTGACAAGATAAAAAAATTACATCGTCATATTGTTACCTTATCAAGGAGCTGCAACTAATGTGTTTTTTAACATTTGCATGTATACATCTAGTAGACACAGAGTGATGTCATTCCTTTGTACTGTGTCTGTCCCCCTATTGACCATATGTACTATATTCACACTGTTTCTCTCCACCACCTGCTGAAGGATATATGTGGCTCTTTATCTGCCAAATGCTCCTTAACTTTCACCAACAAGTTGCTAACATTATCCGTCTGTTGTTTGGTGCTGGTTACTTAAAATACAGGTGGTGTATCAAAGCAAAGAACAGCTGCCTGCTAGAAATGAGCCTGATGAGAGCAATGAAAATGAACCGAGTCAAAGCCAAAGCAGGGGCATTCTCTTTCTAGAGCTAAGTAGAAATGGAGAGTCAGGATGTTAATGGGGGATCATCACTAAGAGCAACACCTTTTACATTGCAAATAATAATTACTTTGATTGTTAATATAAAAATATTGACTAGTGCAGCCTTAAAAAAGTGAGCAAAATAGTGGACATTTTCTCAAGTGAGATCACTCACTTTTCAGGACTAAAGATGAATACATTTTCAATTACTGTTTGAACAATACCCTGCATAATGCCTTCTATACCACACGTGAGCATACATAAATTGAATAACATGCCCAAAATAATGGTAAGTTTAATATTTCGTGAAATTTTCCACTGGTCCTTCCTGTGTACCAAGTGCTAAATATCACGTGACTCTATCACTATCTTGGAGTCTTGTCATGTTTTTAAATGAATAACATTTTAAAACTGATTAAGATCTGTGTTTTAAAGCCCAGAGGCCTGTATAAGATAAATAAAGCTAATGATTCTACAGATACTACGTATTAAAATGGCTTTTCCATAACTTTATACAGTATCTACTGTTCTTGATTTACTTCTAACCACCATTTATATATGTAAATAGTCATAGCATAATGTATTTCAAATAATCCTGTATAACCCTGAGCAGTTGAGAGACAATGTTCAGATAGTTTACAGCTGTGACTCTTTGCAAGAGATTGCAGTTCTTTTATTTTCCTTTGCACTATCAACAAATACAGTTGCTCCCAAAAATATGTATATCCCATTTATTACACTGTTGCATTGTTGCAGTGCAATTTACAGTGATAGGCAGCTACCGTCCCCTCACCATCTCTGTTTTCCACATCTTCTTTTCCTGACTGAGCCTGCTCTCTTTGTAATTGTTGACATTGCGGTGAAATACGGCAATGCTCATGAGAGACAGACTGGTTTGTTTCTCATTCTGTGGCTCACATTGCGGGGATGAGGAAGGGGATTGGAAGAGGAGGAGGAGGAGGAGGGGTTTAAGGTTGCTCTTATTTGCCTTCAGTATTTGTTTACTAGTGCAAAAAGAGTGGCGTTCTGGGAGAATAGAGACGGGGAGGCATTGAGTCAGCTCCCTCCGTGTCCCTTCTGCTCTCCCTGCTGAGGCTGCTGCTGCTGCTGCTGCTGCTGCTGCTGCTGCTGCTGCTGCTGCTGCTGCTGCTGCTGCTGCTGCTGCTGCTGCTGCTCCTGTGGCACAGCTCGTCTCCCTGTGTGAACTCTCTCACAGACACGCACGTAAGCGGACACGCCGTCAAACTGGCACTGGAACTGCAAAGCCACGCTTTCTGCTCCTCTCTTCTCACAGATATGTAGTCGGTTACATAGAAATACGTATGATACCATTACCATTTTTGTTTTCTTATGTACAGCCTTGTCTGTTCTCTAACGATACACACACACACACTTTCCCATGTAGGCCCTTGTAAGCCTGTAGTCCTATCCCAAACTCTCTTACAGCAGGGGGCCCTGCGATGTAATCCCCTAGTGCATGTTGGGTAAATATGTGCCCCAAGACATGGAAGCTTCTGGACCTGGTTATGTAAGATGTCTCTGTCTGACAGAGAGCCAGAGCAAAGGGTAAGATGGGAGAAAGAGGGAGGAAATGAGAAAGAAGGAGAAGCCGAACGAAAATGTCTGATAAGTCAGGAGACTTGTGTAGTTTTTCATCTGGGGGTGTGCAGCAGGGGAGTGCACACGCAGCACTCCTGGAAACGTATGCGCTGTGTTGGGAGGAGAGGTGGACGAGGGGAATTTGGATGTTAGAGAGATGTCAGACATGGGGCCTGCTTGCTTGGCTTTGTCACTGCATATTTTAAAAAGGGAATTTGTGTTCCTGTGGTTTGCTTGGCATGACTTAAACATGAGCAGTTTGCGCTTTTCCTCTGAATTAGTAATTTGTGACACTCGACTCCTCCATTATCTCTCCTGGTCTTCCTTCCTTCCCGTCTGCACTGTTCTAATTTTGACAGTTTACAAGAAGGTCTCTGCTGTCAGCAATTTTCACCCCACATTGAAAAATCCTTTTTAATTGTTTGCAAGTCTACCACCTATTCCAGACCTGTCAGGGATTGATTTAGACAGTAGATGTAACTTTATTTTACAATTTCTATATGGCTTCTTACACAGCGTTGTGCCTTTTAATTCACCTGACATCTAATGTTAATATGGGGGTTAAAGTGATCAGCTCGTCTGTCCTTAATCTGAAAACCATACAAATTGTATGATTCAGGTAACTATTCAACATCAGATGATCTGCTCTGGAGAAATAGAGCAGATTATCTGCAGTGGAGTCTCAGAATTTCGGACCCAGATGGGGGTCAGTATAAGGGCAGTGTTTCTTTGAAGCTGCACTAATCTACATTTTTCATTTTTAGAATTGCATCTAATGACTGTTAATATGAAGGATGAACCTGACGAGAGCAACCTCTGCAGTGTCCCTCAGCGGCATGGAGGACATGAGTCAGCTCATTATTTTGTGGCTAACACTATTGCTCACATAAACAGAAAAATATAAGCAAAGGAAATAATCAACCTAAGTTAACATTATTCAAAAACTCAATCCAAGCTATAAAAATGTTGCTTGAATCTGATGATCCACTTAATGTGTAAATAGCCATTTGTTTTTTTGAAATCATGTTTTGGCCCTGAAAACTTCCTTAAGGGTTATATACTACTATGTAGATTCAAGTGCTGATAGCATTGCCCTCAAGTGGCCCAACAGTCCATTAAAGTCTCACCGCTTTAAAGTGAGAGGGTGTTCCTTTTGAAAAAACATAATTCCTGAAGCTTTATTACCGTGTGCACAGGAAGAGCCGGGCAAACGGGGTCGTTTTCACTGCCTTGTGTATGTTTGGGACAGAACATTGTTGGATTTGCAAAAAACTTGGTGGTAATATTACTTGGGAGTGGATCTCCACTTCAAATACTTTTTGAGCTGAAATAGATGTTCTATCATATTTCAGTAAATCACAATCTCAAGCATGTATTGAACACACAATTAGTTCCTGTCATATGATGTTAAATAAGTAAAATCATGTAGAAGTCATGATGTCAGGAAATAATATGCATAGATCACACATGCCGTTTTTTAAGACATTATCTTCAGCTATTTCAGGTCAACCAATCATTTATAATCATATGATGTCATCTTATGACATCATATGACATCATACTGTTTCAGTATAAAAAAGTGAACACTTCCTGAGCCATGCATTTATTTTCAAATATTACCCCTTACTTACAGTTGCTACTGTCAACTGGTTTATTCTATATATTCTATATATTTTCTATCAGCTAAATGATATGTTTGTATTTCTGTTCAACTATATGGAGTAAATTGTGGCTGCCATTCAGAAAAGTAATTTGTCCAAGATATTATTGATTAATAACACGAAAATCAAGAGCCAGAGACCAAAATGACTCTTCTGTTTTCTCTCATTGCAGTTATCGTACCGGGGACATGACGGTGAACCCAGTTTCCACAGGATGGCCTTAATCCTCAGTGACTTACACCTGATTGTGGACCGTCCTGCTTCCGCTTTGGAAATCAGCAGAATTCTTTTGACCTGTAACAGAACATCGTCCCCTCGCTTGTGTCCTTGGTCTCTCGTCTTGGGGATCAGATAAGGCCGGCTAGGTGTAAACACAGGAACAAAGAGGATGTGAGAGATAGAACAAGGGTTCATAGGGAGAGAACATGGTTGATATGGGATGGAACAGACCTCAACAGCTTTCTGTGCTCTCCTTCTGTCTCTTTCCTTCTGCTTTTCAGTCCACATTTCTTTGTCTATCTGTCTTTCTCTGTCCATCTTTCTCCTCAGACTCTTCCTACTTGTCTCACTCTCAGCCGGCTGTCCCCAACTAATCTCTTCTTAGGGATATGTCACTGACCCTGAAGCATAGCTCGGCTCCAAGTCCTTGGCTTAGAGTACGTCAAAAGGTCATTAGGACAGTGATAATGTAACAGCCTTGCCATATTGATTAAAGGATTGACTGGCATAGCTTCATGTGTAAAATCAATTTTAAAAGGTTATTGTACCTGTATTAACAGACAATGTTTTAAGGTCCAACGGAAACGGCTCCTGCACATGTTGGCTCTGTAAACTACATGCTGTGTTCTGTCTTTTGAGAGAAACATCTGTGGCTAAACAGGACAAATGTTTTATTGGTAGACACATAGACTGTATATATAAATGGACAATGTCTTCTCTTGGTACCACTAGAAGCCATAATATCCTGGATATGAACATTGCGCTCTAATGCCGATGGCGTCATCTGAAGCCAGGTGGAGTTGCGGTATTGAAGTCCTGCCTATACACACGCTCAACCAATCACAACATGTTAGACCCCGCTATTGTAGCATTAAAGAACAGATAAAAAGTTTTTAACTTAATTGCTTAAAATGACAGAAACCATCTTACGGAAAATTGTATTTGACATGTACTCCCATCACTAACATGGAGGAGGCAGGGGTAATGACCTATACTGCAGCCAGCCACCAGGGGGCGATCGAGGAACTTTGGCTTCACTTTTTGGGTAGCGGTCATGTCTTCAATCTTTATATACAGACTATGGTTAGACACAGCACAACATGCAAAAAGCTTGCAACACCAACCCACATTAGCTTTCTTACTAATGTCTCCTTCTCGTCCTTCAAGCATGGGCACATGTCTTTTTGGTTTACCTTACCTTGCTTAGTTAGTTAATCGCCAGGACAGTGCACTGCTAAAATTAATTTGCAGGCTAGTAAGATGGCCAAATAGCTTACAAACTAACAGCAGACATCAGCATCAGATAAGTTAGACACTATCGGGTGTGTCCTCGCTTGTTGAAGACAGTAACTAGGCCAAATTTGTTTACCGGGGTTGTTTGTACACTGGCTCAGCTGTCAGTCAACCCTGCACATCCAGAAAACCAAAAGCTAAATGAGAATTTTTTTCATCCCCTTATAGAATAAAAATATATATAGGCCATACATTATTAATTGTTGACTGCAAAAGCTATACTACAAATCACTAATTGGGATTTCAGTTAATGTTATCTGTGTGTCACCACTCAGGAAATTATGGTTTTGACTGCAGGGAGGGACAGGGTCAGGTCAAGCAACTGAGTGACTGTGAGTGAGTTTGTTTCGATCACTTGATTCTACCTGTGGAGAGGAGCCAGCCGTGCTTAACATTCAGTGTGACTGGGCAGACACACAAACACATCATCCAGTGTTTACTACTGTAATGTTTGTGCTAGTTATGCTGTCCTGCTGTCACTCGACAGATCTGAATGTACCTTTTTTTATTTTATAAAGACATCAATAGACAAAACCTGGCTTATGTTTCATTTGTGGTTTTCCACTGCTTGTTCTGCTGGTTTGGTGTGATGCGAAAAGCAAAGATGCTTGTCCTTGTTTCTCATTTCAGCATCACCACCTGGATCGTCTCACTGTCCCAACTTTTTTTTTTCTAGTGCAAGCTATTCCTAGCCTACCATACCCCCTCTCTCTCTCCACTGGTGCTGATCTGATGTTTCTCCAGGTTGTGAAGAGCAGAAGGAAAGTGAGAGGAGCTGCTGCAGCCTGGACTATCTCTCTGGGAGAGATGACATGACCCAAATATGTCTGCTTGCTAACCAGCCTCAGTACAAAGCTTCTTTAACAGAACTACAGCTCTACTCTGCAGTGAAAGCATTGTGATCCTAATGCCAAGCAGGTTTTACTACAAAAGCAGGGAGTCTTATGTGTCTGAGACCACTGCAGTAGATCAAAGCTGTAATGGGGTGTGAACAGGGAGTGTTGTGTGGGGCAGATGTTCAGGGTCAGTCTATCTATGGAATCACCTGTGAATGTCAAACCAATATGGTGGTTTGTGTGTCTTTGTGGGACACCCTGTGCTGCAGGGCAGGGCAGGGCAGTGGGAGTGGGCGCGGTGTAAGTCGGACATGGGAAAGTGGGTTAAATTCCAGGCATTCTCATACATCTGAAGCCCCGTTGTTTCTGGTCTTCTTCTCAACTACTTATCTTACATCTTGTGTGTGTATGCAAGTCCTTTGCCAAGCCCACTGGCTATGGAAAAACAATTTAACTGGATTTAATTTGTTGCCCCCCCCCCCCCCTCTCCTCCTTCCTCTCTGCTCCTTCCCCTCACTTTTTTTCTTTTGTGTGCCTCTGAGAGGTTGGGAATTCATCTTGTTTAGTAACTCTTTGCCCAGTCCGTGCTTGCTTTGCAAGTTGTATGAGCCTGGTTCCACGGCAGCTTTAAGGCCTCCAGTCACGTGTGGCTTTTCCACTGAGGTTTTTGCTTTCAATAGGTGATGCTAAAAAATAAACAGAAGTTATTTGGACACATAAACTTGGATTATTTTCTCTGAAATAAGAAGTGCAGCTCTCAGTCACATCTCCTGCATTTCTTTGGTCTGCCTTAGCCTCATACTGCAAGGGGTTAAATAAAAGCATAATGAAACCAGTTGCTTAGAGCCCTGACCACTTTTTCCATGCTTGCTGGAAAGTTTCCAGTGCTATTTATATGAAACCTCAGGCCCGACAATCAAGAAACCCACTTGGCCAACATGAAGTATTTGTCATTATCCTTAAGTTTAGTTTCAGTCAAATCATCAGGAATGGAAGACACACAGGGTCCATATGTTTTGGGAACACACACATGCGGTAAGTGGTACGTTCAAGCAGGTACGAGTCAAATGAATCCATTTGATCAAACTGCCCTTTAGTAACGAGAACATTCCACAGTACGTCTAACCTGTAGATGTTACAGATTAGATGCCTGATAAAAAAAATTGAACATAGAACAATATGGAGAATATCCCTTGTAAGTTCTACGGCACTAATTGATGCCCACCGCCAGGTGATGTTATCTGATGTAAGTGAGCACCAGCGGATGTTAGGGACAATTCTTCAGTTGTGTAGCTCAGATTTTTCATCTCATTCTCTTCATCAACATTATCCTCCCAGTGTACTGTCAATTCTCCAAAGTGCATGTTGTTGGACCAGAGTATCAGGTCAGGTCTCTTACAATATGTGACAGCTCGTGCTAGTCTGTTCTAATCATCCAGAGAACCCTGGAATTCCAGTGTTTTGGACTGATGTATGCACCAGCTTGTTTTTCACCAGATAGCTTGTAAGCCTTTGGGCTATGACTCTAAATAAGATCTTGCCTTCAACATTGAGGAGATTGATGGGCCTAAATTAGCTGATGTTGAAAGATTCCTCTTCTTTTGGTATCGGTACTCTACCAGCTCTGCTCCAAGCTTTGGGTTTCGTTTGCTACACCCATGCCACTGTCATTAAATATTCGGGAACCTGTTCGGTCCTCACTGTGTTCTCCACTTCTTTCCATTTCGAAAGGAGAGCTTATCCATGTGGTGTTCTGGCTGCTGATTGGGTGGGATATCAGATGGAATAGCTATTGGATCCTGTCTCAGGTGCTCCTCTACATCTTGCTTCGATGTCCTCAGGGTTCCTACCTTCTTTGTGGTGAAGAGAGATTTCATGAACCTGAAGGGGTCTTTGAGAAACAAGTTCTTGCTTGTTCTTTTCTTTTCCGAGCTGTTCTTATGCGTTCTGCTCCTCTTAACCCTTTGATACACAAGCTATGCAAACCCCCTCTAAGGCACAACATGGGTCAAAAATGACCCGTATTGACTTACAATGTTATTTCATGCACGGCTGAGTGTTTCTTTGCTATATTTTTGGAAATCTAATTATTTCATCATTTAATATTCAAAGTATTCATTAAATATCTTGTTTTTGATTACCACAAATCATTATTTTCATTTTATCTTTCATAATTTATGAACTAAAATAGTTTTTGTATTTTTAAATCAAGTTTACACACATGGGTCAAAAATGACCCGATGGAGTTTAAATTGTAAATATCTTTGCAATAAATTTATTTCATCATTCAGAATTTCAGGAATTCCTCAATTAACTTGTTTTTGATCATCACAAATTCTTATTTTCATTTGTCCTTTTCTACTTTTTTAATAAAAAACATTTTTGTATCACTACCCTTCCATGGGTCAAAAATGACCCGTATTCATTTCACATGTTATTTCATGCATGGCTGTGCTTCTTTGCTATATCTTTTAAAATCTATTCATTTAATCATTTAATATTTCAAAGTATTTATTAAAATATCTTGTTTTTGATTACCACAAATCATTATTTTCATTTTCTCTGTCTTAATTTTTGAACTAAAATAGTTTTTGTATTACTTCATCACGTTTACACACATGGGTCAAAAATGACCCATGTGTGTAAACGTGAATTTGATAGGAACCTTTGATTTGTAAATGTTTGTAGTTAGGAACGTGTTTACTGTGGACAACTTTTCACATGCCACACTTGTCAAAACTACTTGTCAGAACTAAATCATGTTGACCTAGCTATCGTTAGCTAGAATTTACCTAGCTTACATAAGCTAACATTAGCTAGCTAAAAGAGAATATGTTAACAGCTAGCTAATAATATTGGACATATTTATCTTTCCCACCAGTAGAGGGAAATAATGTTCAAATGTTATGTGCAGTTATCTTTTCACAAGATATCAAATATTTTCTTAGGTAAAACAATTGTAAAATAAGACTTACATGAATCAGATGTGCAAACGCAGCCCGTTTAGTTCTGACAAGTAGTTCTGACAAGTGTGGCATGTGAAAAGTTGTCCACTGTAAACATGTTCCTAACTACAAACATTTGCAAATCAAAGGTTCCTATCAAATTCACGTTTACACACATGGGTCATTTTTGACCCATGTGTGTAAACGTGATGAAGTAATACAAAAACTATTTTAGTTCAAAAATGAAGACAGAGAAAATGAAAATAATGATTTGTGTAATCAAAAACAAGATATTTTAATAAATACTTTGTAATATTAAATGATTAAATAAATAGATTATAAAATATATAGCAAAGAAGCACAGCCATGCATGAAATAACATGTAAAATTAATACGGGTCATTTTTGACCAATGTTGTGCCTTAGAAGGGTAGTGATACAAAAATGTTTTTTATTAAAAAAGTAAATAAGGACAAATAAAAATAAGAATATGTAATGATCAATAACAAGTTAATTGAGGAATTCCTGGAATTCTGAATGATGAAATACATTTATTGCAAAGATATTTACAATTAAAACTCCAGCGGGTCATTTTTGATCCATGTTGTGTATCAAAGGGTTAAGGTTGTCAGTCGGCTCTTGATGTACTCCTGCAGTATGTTGAATACCCCTTCTGCTCTTCTGAGGCTTTCTTCAACTGCTTTTTATGCGTCCTTTCTTCTCCCTTGTTGGTTTTCCTGGCTAAGTGAGCTCTATACCCTCTTCTACAACTTCCTCTGTGCTTGAGTTAACTTCCTCAGATACAGGGGGGCTGATGTCCTGCAGACTTTGGGCTGATTGACTTCTTTGAAAAAAACTATTTATGCGACATCCCTGCATTCGCTTCAGTGAACATGGTAACTCTTATTTTAGACTAAATGACTGGTGGAGAGGGAATGGATTTAACTTTTGGCTGAGATAGTGACATATCTAGAAGGTTTAGAAAAATCATTAGCGTTGTTGTTTATATAAGAGGTTGTTTGGCTGGAAGGCATCACTGTTGTGCTCGGCTGCTTTTCACAGGGTTTGAGTATGTTTGATTGGGTGAGTGATATCAGTCCAAAACGACCACCAAGGTGATTAGATAAGCAGTGCAGCTTTACAAACAAAGGTTGATGTTATTCTTCAACAGTGCACTGTCATTTCTCTGGACAGTAAAGTAATATCACTAAAAGATACTCCCAGAAGAGGGCAGTGAAAAGCACACCCAACCAACAGCGTCCAATTTTCCTCTCCACTTTATTTAGACTTTATTGTATTCAAACTATTTGAGCCCTGTGAAATAACGATCCAAATTTAGTTGAACACACTCATCAAAATGAAACATGGATGAATGAATGAATGTTCCCCATTGAAAATGACAACACAGTATTTTTGTGCTTACTCTATTGAAATTATTTCTCATATGTTTTGGTCTGTAAATGGTCTGTATTTGTGTAAAGATTTTCTAGTTTTGATGACCACTCAGTTTTTGCCAGGCACATATTCATGCATCTATGTGCAGCCCTTTCTCTGTCATACATCACACACACACACTGCCAGCACAGCCGTTGGGGAAAATTTGGGGTTCAGTGTCTTGCCCAACAACGCTTCAGCACGCAAAATGGGGAAACTGGGATCAAACCATCGTTCTTCACATATCTTTTTACATTACATGTTATTTACTTGATGCTTTTATCCAAAGTGACTTCCAATAAGTGCATTCAATCATGAGGGTTCAAACTCAAAACAGCAAGAATTATGTAAGTACATTTGCTTAAAAAAAGCCAAACTCCAAAGTACTGTCTTCTATGACATGCTTAGAGTTAATTTACCATTAGTGCATTTCTAAATAAAATATAAATCGGTAGATACCAGTTCTAAGTATTTGAGGACTGTATTATAGAAAAGTGAAAAGTTATCAACATTGTTTCATGTGGGCATTACTTTGAAGTCAGACAATAGTTTGCTGCTCAAAAACAATCAATCAATACATTTATTTTCCAATGCAAAACTAACCATTGATTGGATTATCAAACTGACTCTACACATCACAACCGGTTTCATGGCTTATGGGGAAGACTTTACTCTGATCAACCTCTAACCTTGATTTAAACCTTGTGTTTGTTGTGGCTCTTTCTGATTAGAGCAATCACCTGACTCAGACCCAGAGAACATTTTAGCTTCTTTCAGCTTGTTTTGGTTTAAGGGTTGTAACATAACTGTCATGGCTCCGTTTCACTGCCTCTCCTCAGTCACCTAAAATCTTTTTAACACAGATTTATTGACTTTCAAGCTTAACTCTTGATATTGGGCTAGAAAAGTCCTTGTACAAATATTGATTTGATATATATTAAGGTTATTTTTCCCTTAAAAAGGAATAAAGATTTTATATTTTTCACTTTGATGTTGTGTATATGTTGTGTCTATGTGGTGTAGGCATTACAAATGCTGTGGGACCCTAAATCGGTTTACATGGTCTCATTATAGGGACTTGTCTTCTTTATGAGGACACAAATCAAGTTCCCTTAATGTGAATCTTTCAATTGTCAACTGAAGTCATGCTTTAAAGTTAGGGTCTTGCAAGTCGTGGACCTGGTTAAGTTTAGGTCTTTACAAAGTGAATGCAAGTTAATGTAATGTCACCTGTAGTCATGGAGTGTGTTTGTGTTGTAAAATGCAACATTTGGGGACAGTTAGTTTTCCAGTTGGGGACAAAGTGTCTAATCTCTGGGTCAGTGGTCAGGGTAATGTTTGGGTTAAGGTTAAGTTACAGTTCGGTTAAGTCTCCTAGAAATGAATGGAGTCTATATTAGGTCACCAAAATTTGAATTGACCTATGACTCAGTGTCCCCCCCACCTCCCTTACCCCCCCCCCCTTCTCTCTCTCTCTCTCTCTCTCTCTCTCTCTCTCTCTCTCTCTCTCTCTCTCTCTCTCTCTATCGCTCTCTCTCTCTCTCTCTCTCGCTGTCCCTCCGTGTCTCTCTCTCTCCTCGCTCAGCAGCTCCTCCACGGAGAGCTGGTGCAGTCCTCCTCTTCCTCACTTCTTCATCATGACATGAGAAGCAGACCGACCTCGGGGCTGAGTCTCGCCGTGTTTACCAGCGTGTTTACAGATCAGCCCTCGCATCATCCCGGCAACTTTTCTCCGATTTCTTAAAGCGCCCCCTCCCCTGCTCCCTTCAGACCCCTCCCCTGTACTTTTCCCATCCGCTCCCGGGAGAGAAGTCACTTCTCTGGGAATCACAGGAGGCTGTTTCCTCTCCCTCTCTCTCCGGGGATCCGCATGGATGTGGCAGCGGTAGAGGGGATGTCTCTGCCGGGTATCCGACTCCGGAACCGGCCGCCGCAAGGGATGGCGAGCCAGAGGAAGGTCCGGGCGAGGCGGAAAAGGCGAAAGGAGTTGGTGTTGATCCAGATCTGCTTGTTCGGAGGCTTGGTGCTGCTCGTCAAGGGCTTCTCCTTCTTAGGGGAGAATTCAGGTGAGGTCCGAGCCGGCGAGGGGACACTGTTCCTCTGGGTAGACTCACACACTCTGAGCAACACTACGGGTCAGTTCAGTTCCAGTAAACAGCTGCAGAGACCTGAGTGTAACATGAAGGCAGCTGCATATTAGTTCAATATTAATCCCGAGTGCTTTCTACTTCACCTGATGTGTCATCAATCTAACATGTGACATCTTGTAAGTGACATTATAATGATAATATTAACCGTTCTAATGGGAAATCAACGTTAAATGTGGCGCAAATAATCATGACTTTAAAATTAAAGCTTGAACAAAACACTTATACAAAGTGCTTCACTGAAAAATACATGCAGTGCAATTATTAAATGCCTGGTTAAAATCAATATAATAATTAAACAATAAAATTAAGCAAAAACAAATATTATCTGGTTAAAGCAAGAACATTGTAAAAAATAATTGAAAAGAGCAACGTAAGGTAACAGTTATTTTATAAAAATGCGTTTTAAAAGAGTTTTAAAAGAGGATGAGGTTGTTCCACAGCTGTGGAGCTCTAACAGTGAATGAATCTTAAACCCAGGAACAGCTGGTCAGCAGAACCAAGTGCACAGCAGGGGTATAAGAGGTAAGAACGTCTGCTCAGTAAGTAAAGTCCTCAGTTATTTCAATTAAGCGAACTCACGTCCCGAAACAGAGATATAACAAAGGTGTGTGTGTGTTCACACCATTTCCAGCACAAGCTACATTATGTTCTTCTTGAATCATAGTAAAAAAAGTCATGTCCTTTTGGAGTTAACTTCTGGTGCAAGTTGACCTGATTTTAAAAAAGAAAGAAAAAGAAATGGGACAAATGTCAAGGTGTCACACAGGTACACTGGTACACAGTGGGCTATAATGGGAACTCATCTGAGCTTTAACTATGGGAAACTATTCTGGGGCAGAGGGATGCAGAGGCTCCTGCATGTACAGGTGTTTTCGTTGCAGAGCTGTGAAATCAGGGCAATGAGCCCCAGGGTATAGGCCTGCACCTCTCCAAGTTACAGCCAATGGTTACACACTGTTCCCCCCTTCCCAACTTCCCTCTAACTTTTATTTCAAAGCTCTCTCTCTCTCTCTCTCTCTCTGACGTCTCTGTTAAATGATCACCAAAGCGCCGACGTGCAAATAGAAACCCTGAAAATAAATTACTAGAGTACAGCAAACATTTGTGCCACTTGACTTGATGCCTACATGTTCCTATCTCTCTCTTTCTATCTGTCATTGACTGTGGCCCCCTGACACTCCTCTTGATTACTGAGTCAGCGTCAGCTAAAGTGAGAAGTATTTATCACTTTCCATGGACAGAGGGCCCTGCATGAATATTCATACACTCATGATTCGTGCATCATCAGTGTGAGTCATTTTTCCCCCCTCCCCTCTGCATATGCTGGTTTTATGGAAATGCAACAGCACTGCTCTCTCCCTGCATGTGCTCACAAAGTGGAGGCGAACAAGAGGCGACACAGACCCATTTAATGCACTTCCCCTGTCCCCATTGTGTTCTCGTTAACTCTTAATCAGCTCGCCGGAATATCAATTAAAGTTGATTATTTATGATGTGCTTAATGAAGTTCTGCTAAATGGAGCTTGATGCTGTGGAGCTGGAAGCAGAGCACTCAACTCCTCCTCGCAGCGGCACATTAATCATTCCCGCTCTCGTCCTCTCCTTCATCGTGTGCAAGATAGCGAGAGCTAGAAGGAAGGGAGGGAAGGAGAGAGCACTGAGCACTGGCACGCAAACCTCGGTGCTGCTTCGGCTGCCCTGTCTGGGGTTCTGAAGGTGAGGCCAGGTGAGGAGTTCAGCCGAGCCCTGAGGACTATTCAATAACTGGGCTTTTTAATTCGTATTAATTTGTATCCGTCTCTTAGGCCAGCCCTGTAGTTGGCAGGGTGGAAAGGGCAGAGGGTTCCTGCTGAGCTCCCTGAAGTATGAAATGAATTCATTGGTGTTGCTGCTGTCTCGAAGAATGTGCAGATGTAGCCACAGTGGGAGCCTCACTTTGTGCACTGCGCTGTTGCTGCACCCCCTAAGAGAATTTTGTTTAGGAAAAACATGAAATTCCCCTTTAATGTATGAATTTTGGAGGGAGGAGGACGCCAGAGTGACACATCTGTGGTGCACTCCTCCAGCTGTTCACTACCCGGCTATTACATAAGGAATCAAACTTTCATGTCACAGAGATCAGAAGCCTGCTCTATAAAAATAAAACTAATTGCCTCACATGCACTTTTATCTGCAACATTTAAGACACAAACTGGTGACTTGGATGAAGAAACTAAAACCTTATCTGCACATTTATTGTTAATGTGCAAATATGTGTGTGCTCCAAACAGATTGATAAGTCATCAGCTTCTATAAACATAATTGTCCAGCTTGGCTCTCTTCTGCACATCTGGTTATTGAATATCTGTGATCAGTGTTTGTGTGACACTGACTAAATTATGTCCTGTCTCTGAAAACTGTGAAGGACCAGAAGTTGGCATTGAGTGCTTGCTCAGATTCATAATTCTGATCAGAAAGGAGATCAGAGAACACATATCTGCCAAAGCTCACGCCCTATCTCGCCAGGTCAAAGAAAGGGGAGAAAAAAACCCGGATCCATCCCCTTAATCAAACTCGCTCCAAAGGGTAAAATTTCCTCTTTGGCCCAGACCTCACATGTCCACCAAGTGTCAATGAAATAGGTTCAGTAGTTTTGGAAACATATTTTGCTTGGCAGAGGTAATTAGAGTTTTCAGGCTGCCAAAGGTGCCATGTGATGAAACCTACAGTCGTAAATCAAACCTCAATCTCAGTTTGTATTGTGAGACACATTTTCCAGTGTCAAAATCATTTAGCGTGAGCATTTATGGTTCCCTGTGGCATTTTCTTTCAAATGTACAAAAAAATCTTAAATTTAGTGTCACCAATTTGTGATGTGTGTGTGTCTTTGATGGACAACTGTGCTGAATGCATTTCCTCAACATCTATAGATCCAGTTTTTGAACATTTTAAACCTGCATTGCTCATATCCATGTGTACCTGCTGGTTGTGTTCTTCTCTGGCAAATTACTGTGTTTCTTTTGCTCATTATTAACTGTGGGTTAATATAACGCTGATGAAAACACTGCTCCATAAAGCTAACAGGAACAAAAAAACACAATTTAGAGTCAATACATACAGAGATGCCACATTGGCCACTTCTGCCCATTGCTGCAAAATGTCAACACCTCCATTGGAGCGGGCACAACTGGCCTGTGAACAAAGACAAATAAACAGTGGTTTGCATTTCTCATCGAGTTTCAGTTTTGCAATCAAAAGTTAGATCAATTGTGTTTCAGTGTTAGCCTGCATGAACGGAATTACTGCTGTGATGGAAAATTATTCATTGGCTGAAGGAACTCACATTCATCAAACCTGGATTTGATTAATACTGGTGTACACGTACATGAAATGCGTTTCTTCTTTATTGTGCTGCAGCTCAAAACAAAACCCATTGACTTTGAAACACTGAAAAAAATTAAAAAATCCTGAACTGAGTTACTCAGTATCAGTCAGTTGTGTACTTCAGTGTTAATATGCTTTCATTCCTCGTTTTTAAAGGGAAAATGATTAAGCCCTTCACTTTTTAAGTGGTCTGAACAGTTAATTGTGAATATTTAAAACAAAACAGAACCCTGTGATAAAGTACAACTGCACAATATACACAACATTATTATATTTGTATCATTTCAACTTGTCTCTTGACTGTTTAGCAATTGGAAACAAAACCTTTAATACAATATGTAATGTAAAACCTTAAACAAATTTTTTTTTAATTACTTTTGAAATGTTGTCCCGACAAACCACAGCTCCCTTGTTTGCATGTATTTGTTACAGGGACGTCTTCCATGGTTCAGTATGGCGGCCGACTTGACATATGATCCAGCAGCTTATGCATACTTTTAATGTAGGACCAAATGCCACACTGTGAATGTTACTTCATTTTTGAAAACTAACCATGAAATGATGCAGATTTGAGCTGCTGGCAGCTGCAGACATACAGCATCTACCCTAAACTCCCTTTGCAAAATCCTCATGTTGTACTGTCCTCATGAGAATGGCAGAGAGGACTTTTTGACACGTCTCTACTTGCATACTCTGTCACACTCTCTGATATGATATCAAAACTGATACCTCACAGTCTAACACAGATTGGACGCAAGACTTCACTTCAGACCCATCTCGCACCAATAGGAACTGTATTGAACACATATTGTTAGTGTTTTCTCACATTTATTCATTCTTAATTATTTATTTATTAATTTTAGATTACCTTATATATCCATGCACATATTTCTCATGGTCATTTAAAGGGAAAGCATAGTTTTGGTATCACCGTTTATAGCATTAGGTATTGTATTATATCATAAAACACCCCATTGAAATGCTGTAGCTGCTCTAAAAGGTCACTAGAGTCTGTATTTTAAAGGTGTACTTTTTTCTGTGGCAATCTGTGTAGGTTTTGACATCTCGAGCCGGAGACGCGAGGACCAGGAGAGATGGGGAGGAAGGAGGCTACTGCAGGAAATGGACAACAGCAGCCTGGAGGAAATAGAGGGTGAACAATCTAAGAACTGCACGGCTCCAGGTAAGACGAAGACAGGATGAAAGAAAGCGAAGACATAAGTGTTCTCTCCCTTGTTAGAACAGAGAGAGAGCAGGATAGGGCAGAAAGGAGTGAAAGTGCAAAACAAATGGTTACCCCCCAACATGTTCTGATTTCCTTCCCTTCCTGATCCCCCTGTTTTCTCTTCCTTAAAGTGCGGTTACCCAGATAGTGAGGTCAGATGATTCCTCATGAGCGCAGGTTATAGCGGGTTGTGAATTTCTTTCTGCTTCAACAATTTTCACACTCTGCCTCTGTCACTGATTTTCTTCAGGATCTTGCTGGTTTCATTCTCACTCACTCCACATAGCTTTTCCCCATCTGTCTCTTCATCTATCCCTATCCCTCCCTCTGTGTTTACCTCTTGCTTTATCCCCACAGTGGTCATACCTCAAATCTTGTTTCTATGGTGATCTTTTTGTCTTATCATCACCCACCGACTTGTTTTTGAGGCACTCAAGGTGGTGTGTCAGGATGTAAAGTTTAAAATCAGTCGTTTTAAAAAGGATTTAAAAGGTAGACATGTAGGCATGACATGTTAAACCACAGTTGTAGCATTTCTCACTTGACCTCACACATGGATTCCAAACATCACCCTTGTCCATTGCTATTTTTTGACGTAGATGGAAGGAAATTGAATGTTCAGCTCTGTTATAAAGGAGGTATTCTAGGTGAGAGGGAGGGAGGTGACTCCTGCTGATCGCATTGACATTTGTCTTTTTTACCTTGAGTGGGAGACAATTGACCTCCACCCTAAGGGAGGAATTATTCTCTTGTGAGCTCATTAAGCCAAATACCCATCATCAATCTCCTCTCTCACCCTCCCAAGGTCGCCACTGTCATCTATAAAGGGAGCTGGGGTCAAAGTTCAACTTATTTTCTCCGCCGGCTTATTATGCAGTAGCTGCTCTTTCCTCCTCTGGTGCTAAATTTAAAGCACATACCCCCCTGTGGCCTCAGCCCCCACCACACAAAGGAGGAAAGAAGGTTTTTTGCTAAATAACCTGATTTTCTGAAAGTCTCAGCACGTTGTGGTGATTTCCGTTCCTTCCCAATGACATAAAATAAACCCTTGTGTGGGGTCGGTGAGACATTCATCTGAGTGTTTATAGGAAAGAATATGCATAGGTGGTACATGTGTGTGACGGAAAGGAAATTGAATGTATACAGGTGCAATATCCCTAAATTTCATGTATACATTTTTCAGATCAAAGTCTGTTGAATAGGTGTTGGGAACCTTTACTGCTACATATCTAAAGCAGCATTATAAAGCCTTCTGGCCTCAGCACGTCCTCAAGTGAAGGAACTTGGTTGGTTGGTTTTACCCTGTTCATCTTCCTCTCAGTAGGGTTGGGTATAGTTTAGCATACCTCTGCTCCAAACTCATGACTTCTCTCCCCACCTCCGGGGCCACACTGACGGCTGATTTCCTTGGCATGGGATCACGCTAGCAGTCAAACACATCCCTGTGATTTCCAATGTATCCGTGATTCGCCAGGGGCTTCAACAAGTTTTGTCATGTTCTTCCCTTCCTTCTTCTCTCGAATTGGTGAACTCTGCCACCAATTCTAACTGTTGCTCCCAGGACCTGGCAGCTGCTCTCGGTTCCCGACTCTCCGCTATTGCTCGGACATTTGCGGCACGTCATGGTGTCAGAACCCTTTAATGTGAAATACATCCACACTTTTGACTCTTAACATTTTGTTTGTGGTAGCTAGTAGCTATAATTGTAGGCTAAATTGACTTGCTGCCAGAGCCATGCAGAGTGTGTTGTCACCAGAGTAAGGTGTAATGATAACCACACACATGCAGTGGTGTTAATGTTGCCTGTAAGCAGAACAACTATTTCAGTCCAAAACTCAGGAACCGAAATCTCCGTTGTGATTGGATACTCTAGGTACCATTTCCCGATTGGCACTGATTCCAGTACCCAATCCTACTTCTCAGTGTTGCCACCACATTCCAAAATATCTGTAATTAACTTGGTAACCTCAACCACAATGTTGTGCTTGCCACGTAATAAAGTTGTTATTACTGCAAGGCTAATAGTTTATAGCCATTCTAGCAGCACTGTAAGACAAAAATACTTTTTTTTCCTTGTGTCTGTCGCATGCTAGGATCTGCGATTAGTAAGCATGCTAACATTTGCTTATTAGCACTTAACACAAAATGGGAATGAATGCCATCAATCTTGTTCTTTTGTCATAATACAAAGATAATTGATTCCACACTGGTGAAATTCTCATGTGACAGCAGCCTATAGTCAAAATGAGGTAGACAAGAAAACAAGTATAAGTAAAAGCAAACTGATCTAATTAACATTTTGACATGATGGTGACATTGATGAAATGTCAAAAGATTAATAAAAATTCATGCACATCTGTACTCAATTTCATGGCAGTCCCTCCAAGAGTTGTCAAGACATTTCACGCAAGGCCAGAAAGGTCAGGAAAAGTCAGGGGATCGCCAAATCAGTAGGATTTAAATTCCGGGAACTATGAACTTCTGATTCAAATTTCATGCCAATAAAACCAAATGTTGCTGTTATATCGTGGCATTGCCATCCACGCCACAGGTGTGATGCTTGCATAGCATGAGATAAATAAATACTTGTCAGTTGGTTAATCAAATTATGTGTGCGATCATGTAGTAGCTCACACAAATTGTGCGAACTGTTTTCCACAGCGGTCGGAGCACAAGGTTGGCTGATGAAGAAGCGTCCCGACATGGGCTCTGTGCTCTGGGAGAACGCAGCGCTCACTGCAATGATTACAGCTTGAAATTAGAGGCTGCTGATGATCAGGTGCAAGAAAACTGAGGGAGAGAGTCCGGAGAATTTGCTGAGCCGAAGATAAAACAACCATCATCACGACTCCCTGATTTATGTCGTGAGGACCACGCTGCTGCTGTTGATTTAACATGCTTGTTTAGTCCTTCACCACCCACCCCCACTCCGCCACTCAATCTTCTGTCAAGGGTTTAAAAAGATGTGAAATACAGGCAGATGCTGCAGTTATAGTCGGAGAGTGGTCACATCTTAGTAACCTCGTGGCTTTGATTTATCATGTAACAAATGACTGAAAATGTCAGACTTTCTTTGCCTGAGAGGAGGTGGTGAGTTCATGACCAGTATGTGTGTTTGTGGGTGTCTATATGTGTCGGTGCGTGCCTGTGTGTGTGTGTTAGCAATCTTGCACAAAAGGAGCCCTATCCGTCGTGCTCTTGACCTTCCTTTTATCATGGAAAACAAGTGTTATTCACTTTGATGATGCTGCCGTCCACGTCTAGTGTGCAAGGCCACGCTGTGCTTTGATGTCCCCAAATAAGAAAAGTCCATTTCTTCTAAAGATGTCTGAGATTAATCATACTGCAGTGTTCATCTGCAGTAAAGCTGATGAAATGCACTCACATGTCCACGCACCTGCCCTTTACCCCTCCTTGTCCACCCCTTACAAATACACACATCACTACAGTCCACCATTCATGTTTTTTTTTTTAGTACCCCCCCAGCAGCTCTTTGCACAGTAGGATTGTGTGATTCGACACATACAGGTCTCTGTACACCATACACCTGACTGCTCTCTCCAGGGGTCTTTCCCCGGAGGCCGCCCTCCTCTGTTATTAAAGATCTTCTCCTCTGCACTCAGCTCGGCTCCGACGCAACACTCCATTTTAGGAAAGGAGGCTGCTATGACTTAATCAGGGCTTCCCTGTGAGAGATGTGGTGTGTGCATGCGCATGCGCGTGGCTGCAACCTGAAACATTCGAAGGGAAGCCTCAATAGGAATTGTGTTAATTAATGCGAGGGTGCTAGTCCCAGTTTCTGCACTGTTTTGGTGTGTGTGTGTGTGTGTGCAGGTTTCCTCAGTGCGCGTCTGTGTGTGCTTGTGTGTATGTTTGTTCATGTTTCCCTCATTTCACGTGGGCAGCCAAACTGGCTCCTCCCTTCATTCTAGAGGCAAGTAAGAAAGCATCACCATAACGAGGTTGATGAATTTAATCACATCAGAAAAATAGGCCGCTCCTCTAATACTTTGACAGTAGCCTCCCACTAATCAAATGCTAAATTGACCCAGGGAGGGCCCAGAATGATTTCCTCTGAGAAATTCATTCTGCCAAATTACAATATTAGCTTTGAGTAGGCTGCTGCTGCCTTCACAACAGCCACAACTGTATTAACAGTTACAGTTCCTTCATAGCCGACTAACATGCGGATTGGCAAAGTCATCTTGTTGTGTTATTGCAGGAGCAGGAGCTCGGTGCTCAGGGGAATAACACAAATCCATCACAGCAATTAGCCCAGCAAGTCCGAGGGTCCCCTCCACACTGGCTCCCACTGATTCTCTGCATGAAGAGGCGAGTGAGAGAGACGCTACACGGTGTAATATTTATTTATTTGATCATTGGTGATGTTTCTTCTCTCTCTTATCACATCCAACATATTGAGGAATCACTTTTCTGGATAATGGAGCTCAGGTTTTTTGTCACCAGCAAAGTGGCTTGACAAACCTTTAAAGATTTATCCTACTGAGACATTGAGGCTGTTTCCTGAGTGAATCGGCAACATCATTCTTTACCGCTGTTTTTCTGCTTGACTGGATTGTTTTCTGTTTGGTAGTTGTTAACATTCAGGCCTTAAATACCTTCATTACACAGTGGATAATTGAGATAAAATAAAATGAGAGATAAGTCGAACAACAAAGATTGTTGCAATAACAGTCAACATCTTAACCTCCCGTCACAGTCCAGATAATTAATGGATCGTTTTGAGATTACAAAGCATCTGTGATGAGAGCATGTAAAAGGTCAAGGTACAGGGTCGTGTTATGCAGTGTGGGATACGGGTGTTTGATGTGCTTTATGTTTAAGAGTATTTCACTATGCCAGTTTGCCCTATCTGATGTGTCAAGCATACCCTCCATATGACCCTTCCAAGTAATAATCCCAACATGTTGAGATTTTATTAAGACCTCAAGAAATTTCAAAGAAAAAGTTATGTAAATCTACTCAAATTAAAGCTTAGATTTTGGCAATGTAATCTAGTATCCATTACTTTATTTAACGAGGAACAAACATTTCTAACTATTTATATATTAAGCATTTGGACTTTATGTAAAAATATGCTGCAGACAATTTGTGGACTATAAAAGATTTAGCAATTGAAATAGATAAGAAAAAAAGTCATACAAACATTAGAAAAGTAAAACCCATATTGCCTCTGAAACAAATCATTGAAAAGAATGCAGACAATAAATTGAGTGGGTTAATTAAGTGTTGAGACCTTTTTATATACAGTCTATGGTTCAGATTCCATCATTTTTTCTATATTTTATTGAAGTATAGATTTTATTTAATTTAGTGTGTCATGTTTGTGGCATGTTTAGAAATATTTACAAGACCAGGCCAAAAAGTTGAGGGAACTCTTTGCAAAGTGATACAACTGTCGCAAGACATAAATCAGAGACAGGGTATATAAACGTTATTAAGGCTTTGAGTGTCGCCAGGAACACAATGTCTTTAAAAACTGTGTCGCCAAACTGAGTAACCAGACAAGAAGGGTAAATGGACTGCAATTATAATGGCATCTTTCTTGTCAAATAGCCACTCAAAGCTCTTTGTAATGCATGCCTCCTTCGCCCATTCAGCAAAGAGTCAGTGTTAAAAAATGCACTCGATGTGGGGAAGCCAGGGACTGAACCAACAACCTTCTGATTACTAGATGACAGCTAACTCCTGCTTCAAACCTCCCCTAAATGTCTCTCCATGGCCCTAACTCTAGCAGAGTTTTCTGCAAAGATCACATAGCATGCCAGAGGAATAAACACCTCAGCATCCAAATAGCAATCTGGCCTTAATGGTGGAGTAGCTCGATGAAAGCCATGTTGAGTAAAAGGCCTGACAGGCGGTTTGGTAACCAACCAGAATGCAGTTAAAGAATGAAAAGGAATGATGAAACCAAAACTGAATCCTGTGGTCAGAACTCTATACCATATACCAGGCACTGCTCATAACCTGGCTAATACAAACTCAACCATGAAGAACGGTGCAGGGACAGGAGGCTTTTCAGATTTGAGGATGCCAAATAAAGAGATCCTTTAAAAATGACTGTTCCAATATGCAAATAGCCTGGGCAACAGTTCACATTTCAGCACAACAGTAATGCACAAGAGAAAACCGCAGGGAAGTGGCTTGGGGACAATTCTCTGATTGCCTTTAAGTTTAGCAGCCAAAGCCCCAGGACTGCAGATGACAGTTCACTGCCGAAATCTAACCAATCTGACAGCGTTAGATAAGATCTGCTTTGAAGTGGGGGATAAACCGGCCAAATCCAGGTGTGCAAAGCTTTGAGAGATAAATCAAAGAGGACTAAAATCTCGAAATATCCAATTATGGATCTGATTATCTCTGTGAGAGATTTAGACATTACATTTTTAATACATTTGGTCAAATTTTAAAACATGGTTCCTGTTTGTCATTTTTATATAGATTATTGTCAAACCATATAAAAATAAAACACAATAAAATGTGGGATAAAATGGGTCCTATTATTCTCTGAAGCCACTGTATATAGGTTCATAGCCTTGTCGATGCTGTCTATTAAAGCAGAGTGTTCAAACCTTTGATGCAGTACTCTGTCATCGCACTGCTGATGTGAAAAGGTTTCCTATTCACTAAGTTGGCCTCATGCTGAGGTAATGGGAACGTGGGTACAATCTAATGCTTCAGTCAATCATAGAAAAAAAAAATGTCAGCGCAAAGAAAACTTCATTCATTATTGATATTCAAATAATGTTCCGTAAGGCACCTGCTATTTCTTGGAGGTAATATTTAATAGCCATAGAGGGGAAGCTGCTCTGACAATGCTACAAACAACTATCTCTTGTATAATGAGTCGTGATGGGAAACAAAAAGGAATCTCCATGTGTCCCAGTGCTGTTGCTCTTCATAGATACTACAGTTAAAGTAGCGCTGTCATTTCTGCTTGGACTTGAAATCACTTCCCTCATTCATCTGATGTGAATGCGGCATTGATGCCAAAGAGATGAATCACGAGCAGCTGAGCTTTATACATGTATTCAAAAGACCGAACTTAACCTGCGCCGGTGTGCAGCCTGTGTTGCCATGGAGACGTACACTTCTTAAAAGTGAGTCATCGTCATTATATTGAGGCCAAAGTTATGCCCAAATTTAGCTCCATGAATTATGCGGCACTGATTGACCTTGCTAGTGTGATGGTGGATGTGATATGAAATACGAAACTGGATTTGTCTTGTTTAGGAACCTTTTGTAACACATTGTCACCAGGAAGGAAGTGATAAGCTTTCTGTTGTGAAAAATGAGCATCCACTTTAATAATGTGCAAAGAGATTTTTCCCCATGAAATATAATTGATTTCAGTCAAAATTGTACACATGCTAATTATATATATGTTGGCCTTGCCCAACATATATATACTCTATATACATATAATTATATATATCAGATAATCTTTTTCTCAGAAGATGAGCCCCAAAAACCTATAGTAACTTCATTAAGTTTCAGTAAGCTTGGTTTAGTTTTTTAACAGGCCAGCAAGCTGCCCCAGATTTTTCTGTGATATTGAACAAAGTCTGAGAGGCCTTATTCTTCTTGGCGATGTTTTTTCCGCGACCCACCACCTGCACTGCTTAAACAGAGTAAACTTTTGGCACACATAAGTCAAGTGACAGTTGATGCCATCATTTACAGTATGTGGCTGGAGTAACATATAGAAGGTGAACAGGTGAAAGCAGGTGAAAGCTTTTGTCAGTGTCGCACACGTATGTAACAACATGAACTTCATTCATATAAAAATATAAGAAAACATTCCTTTTTTGCCAGCACCAATGCTGATGCATCTTGATATTTTGTATCCTGTTAGCAGATTAAACACCGACTTTCTGGTTGAGCACTTGCCAACTTCCCATAGTTGTGCGTGCACAGCATACAGGCATTATTGCTGTCAGTTCACGTGGGCTAGCTGTGTGTACAATCTGTCTGATTGTCTGACAGCTTGTGTTTCTTACCCTGATGGACTTTGTTCTACAGATGCTGCTACGTTCCCTGTTTCCAGACCTCTGCTATTATTTTCCTTTCCTTATTTAATATTTGAATTACTTCAAAAGAACAATGTCATCCTAATCGATACAAATGATACCAACAATTGTAGTAAAAGAGAACAATTCACGGGTAAAATTGGTCTTCAAACTTTTACTCATGGAAAAGGACAACTCAACCATAGAATCCAAAGGAGGCAAAAATATATCCCTCCTTCATTATTCCCTTCCAGATTTCTCTCAGTCCACTGTTCACTCACAGTTGATCTTCTTTAACCTCTAACCGCAGATGTGCATTCATGAATAAAGGCCCTGAGCGTGCTCATGCACAGTTCATGTAAGATTATGGGAATCCTGTCACAGCAGTCAAACTGTGTCAGCAGTGAACCTCAGCACATTTCCTCAGTCCCCACTGAGCCATTTTGGACAGTTTTTGCTACTGATCCCGTTATACCCGCAGGGTTGTTGGGCACTGTGTACCAATCGATCTTGAGAAAGGGCTTTTGCTGTGGCAAACTTCCCCTATGGTCCACTCAGCAATGTTTTAAAGCATCTTTTTTTCTCTCTCTCTCCCTTACTTCCATTTTCCTGGGACTGTATGTACCGTGTAGGATGGTCTTAGCAAGTCGATTTGATCTTGTCACCTACCATTCTAGTTTCCACTGTGGTCAGCAGGTCTTCATGCTGTGATCATTCTGCGAACGTCCTTGTTGGTGATGGGATCTGTTTATGGAGTCTTCTGTAGCATATCATTTCAACTGCTTGGATTGTCTTCTGTAATTCTGATAAAAGAGATAAAAAACAGCGTAGATATCACAGAATAAACACAGAGACATGAACTAGTGAGAGATGTGTCACAGTCAAATCATGCAGAAAAGTATTTTCCGCAGAAGCAAGCTACACTCATGTGTTTATGCATACAAGAGTGTGTGTTTGTGTGTTTGTGTGTGTGTGTGCATGCTGTAAACAGTTCAAGGAAGGCAAAAAAAGAAGAAAAAGCAGGAGTCCTTAAATGTCACATTACTCAGCACGGTAACTACGCTCACGACATGCGATGTGTCAGCCCACATCATCATCGCCCACTGAGCATGTGCAGAACAGGCCCCCAGCCCTCCACGTGCGCTCGGAATATGCACGAGATGAACACGGGGATGTGCTTTAACACATCCCCGAGGTTGAGGAATGCAACTTTAATCACCTTTTTAAAAAAAAAAATATTTCGTTGTTGTGCTGAGTGGCGTCGTCATCCCCCTGGTTGCATTTATTGTTGTCCTCACTGCTCGCTCTTTGTCGTCATTGCCGCAAAAGCTTCGACAGCTTCACTTGTCGGCCGCACTTCCAAGGGTCGGCCGTGACTCCTCTGTGTGTGTGTGCATGTGTGCATGTGTGCGTGTGTCCTCTCTTTGCTCGATCTCCCAACCAAGACTCCAATCCCAAAATGCATTGCCTCCAGCTACATGATGCAGGGGCTATAGTCCTGCAGCTATTTTTATTCACTTTCTTCCAGCCACTTTTGACTAGGACTCATGTTCCTCCCTTTTTCCTGAAAATAAAATATCCAGAGACTAAAGGAGCAACTTTCAACTTATGTGTTGGTCCCCAAAGGGCCATTTGCGTTTACAGCAAGGAGTACAACACATAAGACATAAAAACATAAAATAATCATCAGCATCCTGCTATCTGTAATACAAACAGCCATCATCAGGGACATATTCATCAGAGACATCATAGTCAACAGCATCACCATTACAACACCACAGTGTATATTTCAAAAGACAATACAAATCAACATTGTCTCTTGTATTGTCTCATGTAAAAACAACACTACACCACACACTCAGCCAGGTGATTGGCCTTTGTCACACTAACTCTTCCCCCTACCTGAATTAAAAAGAGAGATGGCTGAGGGGATGAATGAGTGCTTGTACCTGTTTGTCTTTAAAGGGGGGGAATGTGAATCAAGAGGCTGGAGGCAAAATCTGGTATTCAGAGTGTAGTGGATGGGAGCTGTTGGATAGGATGGAGTTACCCTTCCTTCTTACCTGTCTTTCAAACAGGTCAGATAACATCCTCTGCTGCACTCCTTTGGTCTCTCACTTTCACTTTATTGGTTAGTGAGTTCTTGGCCTTGTTGCTGAGGTTCCCAAACCAACAGATTAAAGAAAAACAGACATACATCATGAGTGATAAACAGTTGATCTCAGGTTCCCAGTGTCTGTGTTATAATGTCCTGAGCTGTGTGCATTGTTGAGCTGCAGAGTGGGCTGCATATTCACTGAGGGGTTTGTTTGCCCCACAGCTGTGCGGCTGTTCATCTCACAGCTTCAGAAAAGCCAATATTATTGTGTTCCAAATTGGGAGGAAAGTCAGATTTGTCTTTTTTCAGGGCGATTGCGTTGCGCTTCAATGAACTTATTCCCTTTGACTGGGTACAAAACAAGTGTGCATGCCAGCTGCGGCATCTCTCTTTTTTTTCACTATTATCCACACAGATTCTGATCTTTTAAAGATGAATAGTAAAATAGATATATTTGATCCTGTTGGTATTTAGAGTCTACCTTTCATACTGAGCACTCCCATAAATATACTTCCTTTTCCTTTCAACTTCAAATATCAACCTCCGTCATCCTCACCACCAAACGAAGTCTAACCAGCATGTGATTTAAGCTGGACACTGGTAGGGAAGTGGCTATCGCATCATTCAGGAGATTTCTTTTCCTTTTATTTTTTCACTGAGGGAAAACAGAGTGATTACACACAAACACTTACACACCCACACAAAGAAAAAAACATTTCCCATTGTGCATAATTAGCAACAAGGGTGAGATGCCGAATCATTGCATTCATAACAGGCTGGATAGCTTCCAGCTGATAGTTGTTTGACGAGAAACAGAGCGAGAGCAGAGGGAGCTGGATTGTAAATATCACTCTCACCGCTGTGTGAGATAGCAGGGAATTCTTTAATGGCATATTTAACTGATGCTTATCACCATCATCATGGCAGACACAAATCTGCTATTTGAGTTCTACCCCTTTATGAATTCTATAAACTTGTTGTAGGACCCAGAGCGTATGTACGACAGTCACTGAGTAATACACACCTAGAAAAAACTACAGCAACTAGAGAATCATTTCAGTTTGTTACAGCATGGGTCTAATTTTTTTTAATAAGCCATGCTGATTATACTTTTGATCCCCAACTCTTGCTTGATTGACTTCAACAGTTTGAACTTTTGGGAGCCGCTGTGGCTCCAGGGGTAGAGCCACTATGCAGAAGGTCAACAGTTCGATCCCCGTCTCCCACGTCCTGCATGCCCAAGTGTGGGCAAGCTACTAAACCCCAAATTGCCCCTAATTATTGTGTTGCTAGTGTGTGAGTGATGTGTGATAGAGAAAGTGCTGCACTACAATGCATTGTATGTTTTTCTGTGGGAATGGGTGTATGGCAAAAACTGTACTGTACAGAGCTTTGTATGCCATCAAGACTATAATAGCGCTATATAAATACAGACTGCTGCACGGGTTGGAACTGTCACACAGACATACTGGTCAGCAGCTGAGGAACTGAAGGGACAGCAGCTGTCCCCTCTTTCTGAAGCCAGAAATGAAGAAAAATAGCCATCCAGTGGGCTGCAAGCAGATTATGCAGAAGGAAATCAATCTTGTTTTTATTTGTTGATTCACTTATGCTGAGTCTGGAACACAAACAGATCGATCTTTGAAGTTTACTATACTTTTAACATTAGGGGTATTTGGTTTTCCTTGGCGATGATGCTTCACGTGAGCTGGGCTGACGTGATATGTTTGTCTCAGAGTCAGTGTGGTTAACTATAAGTTGATAGCAATATCAATATCTGTTCCACAGGCAAGGCAGGTTTTTCATATCTTCATTTTCGTCTTCTTTATTTCATTTTTCTTTTAAGGTTGTATGCACCAAGTTCACTGCTGGGATCTTGGAGAACAACATCGATAAGTAAAGTCAGACAGAAAGACACATAGACAGACATGCAGACAGACCAACGGACGGGGACAAACACACAGACAGACACACAGAGACACACAGACAGACTATCCATCCCAGTTCAAGGACTCATTCTGACTTCCTTGGCGGAGGTTATTATTTCTAAGACTTCAGGCGTGTTCATTCGTCTTCATTTTGCCTCCAAATAAAGTTGTGTAGATAACAGCTCAGCCCATTGTGTTTTATCCAGTTTGATTGATGATGTGATAGTCTGATATGTGGACCAATAAGTCTGAACCGAATATGACTGATCGAGCGGCAGTGTCTTTGTAAAAGGACTACAGTTGTAATTCATCAAACTGTTTCATTGATCAAAGTGTGATTGTGCCATCCCTCTCTCTGTCTTTCTGTCCATTTCTCTCTCTCTCTCTCACACACACACACACACACACACACAGGTACGTGTACACACAGTGAAATCATCTCTCAAGCCCCCCCCCCACACACACACACACACACACACACATACACACGCACACACACACACGCACACACACACACACATGCCAGCCAGCAAGGCCCATTCATTTCCATGACAACGGCCTGAAAGTATTATATCATCAGTCAGAAGTGAGCAGTGCACGCATACACACACACACACATACGCACAAATACACAATTCCTTTGCTTGCGGTGTGTATTTCACTCCGTCTAACACACAGACACAAACACACTCACACAATCACACACACACACACACACACACACAAACTTCCAAAAGTACCCTCTCTCCCCAAAACGTCCTTTAGAGCATCCGCAGCCTTGCCCTGTGTTATGTAAGCTTCCCAGGCTGTAACTTGGGAGAGGTGACTTCATCACCGTCAAGATGGAGGCTGGAGTAGAAGTTTTGTCTATTTATTACTGCTTAGTGCTTCTCTGTCAAATCAAACCTGACACGCTTCCTACTCCCTCAATTTTATTATGCTCATCATAAACAACGTTGGTGATTAACAGCACAGAGACATTAACAGTGGCAGCACAAATTAGCAGTTTGAGCGGGCAGGCCAACCCTCTTAAGACACTCTGAATAATTCACTGTGACTACATTAGCTTATCAACACATTTTACCCCTTAATGCAATCATTAACATCCTTGTAGCTGGTTATCAGTGTGGCCTGTGGTAGAGGGATAACCTAGCCTGACGTTATCATACTCATTATTCTAGTCAGAATATGAGTCTGAGACCGCTCCATTGGGCTGTGATTATGGGGCGTGTTTCAACGGAACCAGGAAACAAAATGCCTCTTCGCTCAATTGGATAGACCCACAACCAATCAGAGCAACGTAGTATGTGAAGTATGTCAAGCGACGCATAGTTGTTAGTTGTCTGTTTCACGAGTTTGTTCACTCTCTAAATAAATCAATGGAAATGCTGCTAATGCCGCTCGTATATCCACCGGAGGCAAAGCCCCCAGGAAGCAGCTGGAGACCAGGGCTGCATGTGAGAGCCCCGGCCGCCGGCGGCGTGAAGAAGCCCGCTACGGATCTCTCTCAGAGCCTCGCTACCGGCCCGGGACCGCCCCGGGACCGAGGCTCTGACAGAGATCCGTCCCTACCAGAAATCCACGGAGCTGCTGATCCGCACGCTGCGTGGCAGAGCTCCGCTGTCATGGCTCTGCAGGAGCGTTTTACACTTCCTTGTTGCTCCAACATTAACAGCGTCCCAACATGTGTCTTTTGTCTCATATGTGCTGAGGAGCGTAGCGCCCCCCCCCCTCTTTTTATTTATATGACTGCTTGTGTGGCTGCAGCATCGGGGCCAGCTGATAAATTAAACTTTTTATGAATCCCGTAGGAGGACGGCAAAAACATCTGTTCGATCTACAAATGCCTTGATCACGTTCCTCTGCTCCTCTTTCAAAATGAATGCGCTGTCGATGTCTGCTGAAACAGACTCGATGGCAGCGACACATCTCAGCTCTGCAGGGCAGCGCTCTCTGGTGACGTGGTTGATTACGTCACTGTAGATCATCTGTCAATCATCGTATAAAGCCCGCCCTGACGATTTGATTGGTCCGATCAGCTCCTGATCGGCCATAGTTTCTCCCCAACGGAGCGACTCCAGACCGAACTTCCCGAACAACAAATGTTGTGGTCGGGGCTAAGTTCGTCTGGCACCCAGGCTAGGGATAACCCGCATTGATATCTGATGGTTTCTGTGCTCTTCACTCGTCTTGACGGCTTAATTTAAGTGAGTGAGCGGGCCTGCCTGGTGGTCTGCCGCCTTATGATATGAAGTAAGGATCCATGTCTGAAGTTTAGCTACAACACGCAGCAGCCTGTGGTTTGAGCTCTCTTGCTCTGCATGTCAAGAGAACAGCAAGTTGGAAGTCACTGGGCAGAAATTGGTGAAGGACGAACCAGGGGGGCTTCTTGGTGCGATACTTTATATTTAAAGAGCAGAGATTGCAGGAAATCCCCAAAGACTCTCAAGCATCACTCCACCTTTTCATCAGCTGCTCTGTGAAGGTTATAAATAACCACCAAAGATGGAGGGGGAGAGGGGGGTGTTAGGTAGAGACGTCGAGAGTGGGTGTCCAGTGGGATTTGTACAGTAGAATGTGAAAGGGAGAGAATTCTAGGCCAAGAGCAAGTGAAACGCCACCATATGCATGTGCGTGGTCCTCTCACGTCCTCTTTTCTATTTTCCTCTCTATAAATACATGTACACAGTGGCTCACTGGTGCTGAAGCAACCACAGCCAATCATCAGAGAATCAATCAACAGTGCTTTTCCCAAGTTAAGTCCATAGAAAGTAGGCAAGTGTGTAGGTGAACATACTGTGCATGTGAAGTGGGTGACATTGCTCCCACAGTTGCGATTCAATTGGTATCATACTCCTCACCCAAGAGGGGTAGAATGTCCTTCAGGCTATAGATACTTTGTCATGTCATCCTGCTTTAAATTAGCTTTTCCCTTCTGTGTTACACTTTTGTAAATATCTTTGGGTTTCGGGCTAGTAAATTGTCTCTTCCCATGCATATTGTTTCAAAAGAGGTCAATTTTGAAGTGACTGTATTTACAGATCCATTTAAACAGATGATCCATTTTTACCAATAAAATGTCAAATTCTTCTTGATGTATGTAGGGAGTCATCAGGACAACACCCTGCAATCAAGTTCTTCATTGCTTTTTTTGTCCGTTTCTGTACGTCTTGCTCTCGTAATACATCTGTACACTCCTCATAACACCCTGCACTAAAGTTCTTCATTGCTTTTTTTTGTTTTCCTCAGTTGAGTCTTTGACTGAAACTGGTGATATTAGTTATGGCCCCTTTAGAATCCTGCCGAGGGGCAACGTATACGGCCCATGTGAGCACCACCTCATCCTCATATACCAAACAAATCCTGATCGGTACATATTCAAACACAGATCCAATCAGGAATATGAGATTTGACAACAAAAATCTGCAACAGAGAACAGCAGGACGTCTGTTTGAAAATATTACACCTACTTCCTGCTTATTGTGTGACATGATGGTGGATTTGGTCTTTTAGTCAAAATCAATATATATGTGACAGAAAAAAAGGGAGAGGAGCCCCTGTGAAATTGTGAGATGAAGGATTAAAATGAACTAGTAAATGCTATATGTCTAAACTGTCAGCTGATGTGATGCCAAAGAAAGCGACAGCTAGTGGAAATAAGAACCTGAGGATGATGACAGCATAGCAGTAAATGTTTCAACACAGCAGCTAGCGTGATGCATCCGACCGTGTGCAATTTTGCATAAAGGAAAAGCAAAGGTGCAGCAGAGCTCCATCACGAGGGAAAATAGCCAAACGGAAGTCATGCTTCATCTCAGTTCAGAGCCCCTCTGTGGCTCACAGAGGCTCCTTCAGAAGTGCCTGCTAAATTAGAGTGGCACGGGGTGAGGCAGGCAGGCGGATGAGCAGGCGGGCGGTCGAGACAGGAGAACGAGGCAGACTGAGGCACAATGTGTCCCCCAGCAAGCTGAAGCCTGATTGCTGATTGATACACTGACTGCCACTGGTGCACAGTGCAGAGGACGATGGGGAGAACAGGATGATTGCAGAAAAGGAAACAATGGAAATCTCACTGGCCCGTGTGTGTGTGTGTGCGTATGTGTGTGCGTGTGTGTGTGTGCGTGTGTGCGTGCATGCCTGTGTGCGTCGTGTATGGTTGTGTGCACTATAGCCAGCACGGGCCAGAGCACCATCAGCGTTCATCCCAAAGACCTCACTTACAACTGCACTTATTACGAGGGCCAACTCTATCACTTTGTCTTTCTTTCTCTCCTTCTTCCTTCCGTCTGCTCTCAGTACAATTCAGTTTCCCCTTGTTCTACTTTTCCAGCATGACTATTGAGGGAATATTATTGATTGAGCTGTCAAGTTCATGTAACACCTGTCACATTGGAAGTTCTCCCTTTCCCTTCTATCCATCCCCCTCACTGTCCACCACCCTTGACTCCACCAACACACACCAGGGCACAGGTATTTTTTTTCAATCCCTTAAACATCATGCATAATGCACCACATCTCAGCCTGCGCACTGCATGTAGTACATCGAACGTCATCGCTAATGGCGAGTGTACGATGGAGCAGAAGCAGCAGCAGCAGCAGAGTGACGCCCTTCGGGTTAAGCCGAGCAGTCTATTATTTGTGCCCACCTCTCCCCGCTGTCACTTAAACACACTCAGCCTCAAGGAGACACTCACTCTGTTGCTATGGAGTTTGTGTTCAGATGGATACAGTCGAGCACACTTTACAGCTCCTCTGGCCGGAGCACTGATATCGATTAAACAGGTCAAAGTGGCCTGTTGTGAGTGCATGTGAGTCACAGACAAATAGCTTCATTAACATTGACAGATAATTTAAACCCTAAAATTGCAATTGTGACCTCATACAGTACTTATCAAACAGTTTGAAACTAGTTTGGTATTCAGTCAAATATTCAGAAACCCTGATTGGAACAAAATACTTGAGTCTGAGGTACCACCTTTGCTCTGAATGGGCCTTTATCTTAAATAGTGCTAACTCTACTTCAGTATTCAGCTACAGTTTGTGTAGGGTGACTTGCCCTTGACAGTTTTCTCTTACCCTGAGGTCTCATCTGGCAGCTCAGAAAGGACAAGTGTCCATCTTCTGTTGGCCCTGAAACACCGCCTGTTCTTTGCCTGTCTTGAATGAGTATGAGTGAGGGTGACTCACTCCTTAAATGCAGCAGTTGCGTCAGAGGTGAACTGATAGGCACAGTACAGTTGAATGAAACAAACGCTTCAGTGGCGACCCTTTGATCACTGAATAAAGTCATACGTTAGCGGTTGTGTGTCCTTGTGTTTGATGGATGGCTTTGTTGCTGCGAGACATTCAGTGTAATGTATTTTGGTTGTGGTTCCTTGCATCCACTGGAAATTGGAACATTTTTCCCTAAATAGAAGCCGACTTTTCTGTGACTTGCTCGCTAGATTCTTATTTACCGAGGGTTATCGGAACATGAATTGGGTTTCAACAAATAAGATAAAAAGTGAAGAGCCAGAAAATCAATCAACAGTGTAAATGTTACGTGATGGGCGGCTGTGGCTCAGGGAGTAATGCAATAACCAGAAGGTTGGTGAGTGAGTCAGAAACAAATAACCAATAGCTTCAAAGTTTCAAAATCATTTTGATGCTACTCTGGTTTGTGATAAGGAGAAAATTGCTTCTGTCATGTCCACTCCTCCTGAATAGATGTGTTGAACAATATCACTTAGGTTGAGCGGGTAATCTCCCCCAAGTCCATAAGGGTTAGGGTTGCTGCCACAACAGCAGTGTCTTGATTCAGGGGCTGCATCCTTCGGAGGCTGCGTTTGAATTGATTACATCACAGCGGCACGACTAGACTGACTAATTTGAAGGCTCCTTCAAAAGCCTCCTTCCCACATCTTGTTAGCATAGATTTAAATTGTAAGTCACATGGTCACATGTCATTGTCCCAGTGTGAGTGCGTGACTGCTTAAGATGTAATGTCTTTGTCTTAGTATAATTAGTAATAATGAATATTGAATGATGTTGGCTAATTTCATGGGCTATGTGGAATATTGGTGGTAATGCACACATTAGCAAGGTTACCGTGGCAACAGCTGAAGCGCCAAAGCTTTTCGGTCAGTCCTACAGATAGCATAAGTCAGATCAGATTGTTAATTTTCTAACAAATCCCTGGTATTTTACATACTTGGAGAAACATGAGTTAGATTGCATTATTTTTTGTATTATCAGATTAAAATACTTCACTTTACATGACAAGACAAAAGAGCTTTTATAGCAACAAGTGTCAAATCTACAAAAATAAGTAATAAAACAGAAATGATCATTGAAAGTGTATATGTTTTAAACATATCTCCATAGAAGTGTGACATGGTGAGCGTGTGTTTCCGACTCAGAAGGAGCCTAAGGTGCTGTTAGGAGGAACCTCTCAGTGCTGATGTGCATTTCACTGATGTTCCTTGTTTACATGAAGCTTCAGTAGGTTTGTCTCTTCTTGTTTCTCAGGTGTACTTAGGTCTCCTGGGTTTCTCGTCCTTGGGACAGTCATTTGTAGATGGGTTGTATCTGCAGGCTCTTTGGTGAATGGTAAATGGTTAGTATTTATATCAAGCTTTTCTGTCTTGATGACCACTCAGTGCTTTACTGTACAGTGTATTGCCATTCACACACACAGATTCATAAAATGCATTTATGGGCAGCACTTTTTCTATTAGGGGCAATATGGGTTTCAATATCTTGCCCAAGGACACTTTGGCATGCAGATGGGAAAGACTTGGATCAAACCTCCGCTGACCGCTCTACCCCTCAACCATAGCTGTCGTCTCTTTGAAGACTTCAGGACACAGTCAGCTTCATGATTATTATCTTTTAGATAGATATATATATATATTTTTTTTTTATCTTTCTTTGTCAGTCGTATCTTACATTCTAATAATGTATCACTTGTGCTGCTGATTTTATCGCAGTTTCTCTGTTTGGGTCTCTTTTACATCCACACTGGGCTCTAATTCGTATCACGTGAGCTTCTTGTTCTTTCTCTTCACACATTAGCATGGCATTTTGGCTTGACTGAGTTTGAGCGATGGAACACAGGCCTGCAACAGTATTAAACACATCCAGCTGTCGCTGCGAGATGGCCCTCTGCCCTGCTGCTCTGTACCCTCTGTGGCTTTTTACAGGCTGCTCTGCATTGTGTTAGGCTTAAGAAGTTATGGCAGTAGAACAGTGCAGGAAGACTGCAGCAACTCAAACACAGCGAGATACTGAGGATGCAAATGGGTCAAAAGAGTACAAGGAGAGGGGGCAGAATGGAGAAAACAGTGGGAAAGAAGGGAAGTATTCTTTCTTCTTGTATTTATCTCTGCATCATGTTGCGAGGGAGTTGAGACTGAAATAATTCAGCAGCCAGGGTTTTAACGAGAAATAGGAAAAGAGATCACATTACTCCGGTTTTAGCATCTTTACTGTACACTGGCTTCCATCACTGAGAATTGATTTTAAAAACATTTTACCTGTTTATAAGTCTCTTAATGGTACAGCACATTCCAAACTCGCCTCAGGTCTTCCACCTCAGGCTTGCTCAATATCCCAAAAACAAACTATAAAAGTTGATGGTTTTAAGAAACAACTCAAGACCTATTTCTAATTTGATCTTCTTTTTTGAACACCATTGTCTGTATTCTATTTTTTTACTTATTACCTTACCTTTTGTTAGTTTGATGGTTTTGATTTATCCTGAGTCCCGTGTTATTTCTAATGTGATTTTATTTCATGTCTTTGATTCTATTATATTAAAGCACTTTGAGCTGCATTTTATGTATGAAAGGTGCTGTCTAAATAACATGTATTATTATTATTATAAGACCAAGAGGAGGTGTAACTTTAAACCACAGGAACTTCACCATCTCATAAATTTGTTTTTCCCTTCATTCTGTCTCCCACTCATGGTTAGTCTACCTGCCACTCGTGTGATTGTGAATGATGCAGAGGAGTTCCTTAGCTCCAGTATGGCTCTAGAATTGAAATGTCAGTCTTATATTATTTAACTTCACAAAAAAGTGTTGGAGCATACACTTTCGCATTACCATGCCTATGGTAGCCATGGTAAACTTTATCTGTAAAACATCTGCCTGTAGGCATTCTGGTTGTGAGTGTTTTAGCAGGCTGACATTAGCATTTAGCTCATAGCGCCACTGTGCTTTGCTTCTTTAAGAATGACTTACCTTCATCTCTTCAAAATCCTGCTGTGAAAAATTTGACTTACACCGCCATGTGTGTCGTGGATGATTTGATTGCAATGGTTTGTCTTAATCCGATAAACCATCTAATATTAATCTCATGTTGTATGCATGAGACGCCCTGGGATTTTCACCAATTTATATCAAGTTTTTATTTATTTTTACTTTGTTTGTTTGTTTATTTACCCTTTACTTTGGAAGATCTCCTGAGATCAAGATATCTCTCTCTGGGTATAATTACATTTAACACAGAACCAAACACAATATTCACCATTCACACAGAAATCAGCTGAAAAAGTAGCATGTATGAGTTAGTAGCATGTTGTCCTCTGAATTATCAGCATCTCAGATGTCTTTTGTATGTCTTCCTCAGTGTGTAAATGTATCATGTTTGTCATTTTACTCTCCCTGGGGATCTCCAAGAATAGCTCCTCTATGTTTACTGTGCTGGTCAATAAAACATTTTGAATTCTCGTGTTGCCATTTGTTGCACCACATGCTCTGCGCCTGATGCAGAGCGCTTGTCTTTCCCAGGGAATAGTGAGTGTGCTGAAATATGCAACAGATGTTAGCAGTGGCCTGTGAATGGGCTCCTGAGTCGTGTGCAGTAGATGATCACATGGACGACTCGATGCTTTAGGGACGAGAGGCACAGGTTCTGCGACACTTCTTGGCAGCCAAAGCGCCTGTCCCGGTTAGCAGGACTGTGGGGCTGGGAGAGGAAGGCGAGTCAAAAGCCAGGGAGAGGGATTGGAATAACTCCAGTCACCCTTAAAAGCCAAACCCCCTCTTTTTCACCTCTTTCTGTCTTCCTTCACACTCCCACCGTCTGCCAACTTTCCACTTTCCCCTCTATCCTGCTCTCCCCGTTGTTTACTCGCTCACAGTTGCGCTCTCTTGCTCAGTTGTGCTCACATTCCCATGCAGAGATGTGGAGTCCTGTGCGGATATCAGCTGAACTTCCATCACCTTTTCTCCCTCCACCCTACTTCCCAACGAATGTCCCCTAAATGTCTCTCTATTTATACTATGCTCCCTCGCCTCTCTTTGCCCTCACTTTGTCTCCTAACGCTGACTTTCCCTCAGTTCCTCTGTGTTCTCTGGTTGCTCTCTGAGGAATCGTACACGGTCCCTGGATGGGCACAGTTAGACTGTCACACTCACTTGGGCAAGGCTCCTTGTCAGTACACATGAGTCCAATGGGTTTCTGTGCTCATATGGTCGACCTCCCTTCCGGGCACTGGAATTATGTTCCCCGTGCAACGCTCTGCTGAAACACACACACACACACACACACACGCAAACTCACAAACCGTTTATGAATTTGTCTAATGCCATGTTTTTGTCCCTTCCAGCTCTGCACGAGTTCCCTACAGACCTGTTCACAAACAAGGAGCGGACAGAAGGAGCCGTGGCCCTGCATGTCCTGTGTGTAAGTTGGCCGGAGCATTTACTGCATTCATGTGCACGTGTGTCAACATGTCGGTTTGTGTCTAAGTGCACAAATGACCTGTATTTTTTTTTTTTTAGCAGAAGACGTTACATCACTCTTAAAAGGTTTGGTCAGTGGATTGTCAATAATCTGGCTAATATCCCATAAATTATCTGTGTATTCATGACCTGGTGCAGTGTTCCTCCACTATTCTAAACTATTAAAACTACATCACAAAGTGAGGTGACATGTTCCTTCATTAACAGGAACACTGGCACTGTAGTGTATTTCAATACACTCCTACACACACTGTCATTACGCCTCA
This sequence comes from Limanda limanda, assembly GCF_963576545.1. Classification (NCBI taxonomy): domain Eukaryota; kingdom Metazoa; phylum Chordata; class Actinopteri; order Pleuronectiformes; family Pleuronectidae; genus Limanda; species Limanda limanda. The sequence goes on along the minus strand of NC_083637.1, from coordinate 29,396,351 downwards.
AATACTTTTGAGAACAGCAAATGTGTAGTGATGCACAACTGTAAATAATCCAAACATGCACCAAATGCACTATTTACCTCTCTTTAATTAGCTTTTGGATGAAACTACAGGAGAGTATAGATAGATCGACTAAATTGTTGTTGTTTTTGTCTAATCAGGAGATTTGTTGATTTTATGATAAAATATAGATCAGTATAGATAAGACCAGTAATTTTTTTTTAATGTATTCAAACTCCTAACGGGGTCATAATCATTGCAGAAGAGCCAGCGATATCATCTGAATTATTCCACACATTCTTCTTTCTTGTCAAAATGTGACACGTAAATTTTCTACAATGCAACTAGACCATACAGTTAGTTAAATAATCTGGTGTGTTATACAAGCAGCAGCCTAAGTACCCATATAGCTTCATGACACTACCTCAAGCTGAGAGTGAGAGTGTGCAGCAGAGGTCTGGTTAATGGTCAATGATGATGATTGAGGCATTTAATCAAATTTCGCACAGCTCTAAATCTACAAAAGGATTAATACAACTAGTCTCCTGGAAACAGAAGTTAATGTGTTCAATTAAAACAATATGGCTCCTCTCAGGTTCCCGTTTTTTAATAAAGTCATAGGATGAGTGCTGCTGTCATCCAAAGCAAGGATGAACAAGTGGTGCAAGACATTTCATCTTCGCTGGCTGAGCAGGAAAGAATGTGGATCAGCAGCATGATGCTCTCCTCCTCTCCCCTCCGGCGCGGCCCAGCGGGGGGGTCAATAAGTGAAGGCCGAGGCTTCGACGGAGCATTTTGCTGTCACTCCAACATGACCGCAACAAATCATGCACGGTGTTCCAGCGCATGGCCCATGTTGTGTTGTGCTGCTGCTGCTAGTCTCTGGGGAGCCGACTGTAATGGAAGCTCATGCCAGCAGAGCAACATCTCCAGGGAACTTTGCTGTGCATAAACCGAGCACTAAGAACCTCAGTAGGGCCATTTTACCAGTACACGTCTGACATTATAGGCAATGTCACTACTTACGGAGCAGCCACCCTCTGAGTTAGCCTTTTCCTTCAGGAGAAGGGCAAATAAAAGTAACCTTTTCTTGGATGCTTAGATATACACAAAACATACAGTATATCATCACCAGCTTTGTGCCTGTGATGTCTAACCTTTAATATAGTGTACTCTGTCATTTTATAGCTGCTGTTTGTGTATTTATCTTTGAGAGAACAGCAGGCTCCCTGCTTTTAAGATCAATCAGGGGTAATACCTGCAGTACTACTGTATAGTTTACTATATAGATGTGGTGATGCAGACTCTCGAGCTGCCCATGTTTAGAAAATGAAAGAATTCACACACAAATAATAGTTTAAATATCATAAAATCTGTTTGATGTCAAAGTTCATTCCTGACCTTAGGAACAGTAAACTGTTACTTGACTTCTACGTTCCCTTACAGTCTCTTCCAGGAGCATTTAAATGCATTTTTTCACTTTGACATTAGAGCGAAATTAAGTTCTGATGAAGATAAGTTGAAAAGCCAGGGAGTAGACCTTGAGTCAGGTTATTTTTTCCCCAAATTAATCAGTTTTGTTTTTTTAAATAATCCATGAATTGTTACGTCCTTCAATTTGTAAAAAGTCTAAGTCTAAGGCTACACACTCAAATGTGTGGTTTGCCTTACCAACAGTCAAAAGAGATAAACAAAATAATTACAATGTTATAAGGTAATAATAAACTAGTGAAAACCAATTCACACATTATAGACCAGACATGTTTTTCATTTATATAAATGACTTGATTTACTCGATTATCGAAATGTACCCATCTATAGTTTCAGTGCGAAATTTTCTACATTTAAAAAATTTATATTTTAAAGTTATTTTAAAAAAAAACTTAATTCATTATTATTCTGTTTGAACAATTGGGACTTACTGGTCGTGACTTGTGTCGTGACATCATACTTATCTGGCTTCATAATAATGTACTGACCTCTTTCAACCTGAGCCGTACTTTAAACTTGAGAGTCCTAATAAATACTTATTTTATGCTAATTACTTGTTAAATATAAAAATGTAAGTCCTCATGAAGCCAAGATGTTTGGTCTGAAAATGCTATTTAAAAACCACTGAAGAAAATTAAAGCACAGATGTCATGTCACCATGTGGCTGATGTTGTTGATATTACAGCAGCATATGGTCTGAGATCAGGGATGCTGCTTAAAATATGGATTTGATGCTGCTGCCTTTCTGTTGTATTATCCCGTGATTTAGCCACAGAGCGGGTCATCTTTCAACCAGAAGGTCGGCTGTTCAATCCTAGTCTGCTGCATTCTGCATGCTGAAGTGTCCTTGGGCAAGATACTGCACCCCTGGCAGTGAATGGGTGATGTGTGATATAGAAAGTGTTGCACATAGATGCACAGTATGAATGTGTGTGAACCGGTGAATGGGGAAAACTGTTCTGTAAAGAGCTTTGAGTGGTCATCAAGCCTAAACAGGCTCTATGCAAATACAAACAATTTACCATTTAAGTGAAGCTGCAGTCAGAGATTCTCATTGATCTCAATGATCAAGTATGCTTCCTGTATTGGATTCAGCTAAAAGGCAGAAAACTGTAAACGTTTTGCATTGAAGCTTTGTTTCAGAATTTTAATATCACAGTATTTTACTTTCCGCTGATTATGTCTTGGCAGCTTATGTATACTGCTGACCCCCATTTCTGCAACACTCATTAATACTGGCATCATCACTTCTCACAGGAGATTGGCTCTCAGAAACATAAACATAACTCTTAAGGACTTTCATTTCTGCATGCACACAAAAAACATATGCAGTACACTTGTATACTCACCTATAGCCACACACATCCTGACACCCAGTTACAGTAGATTTAAGATGTTGATAAGGGCTGCTTTCATTTCACTCTCTCAACCCTACATCAGAATCCAGATTAAACCCAGTCATCAGGATTACATGGTGACCTTTGACCGTTTGCTTGCCCTGAATGAACGAACCTTTTGGTTTATGGCACGCCTACAGACTCACACTCACAGTCACACACACAGATCTTGCTTTCAGAAACAGGAAGTAGAAGAACTGCTGGTTCTGAGCACAAAAGGAAGAAGGAATATTCTTTCCGATGTCATTCTTGCTGTAAGCAGGTCCTTGAAAATAAATTATAACTGTAAGAGTAGTCATGTGTTTCCTTTGTTCACACATTTCCAGTCAGTCTGTCGTCACTATACCTGGCAAGTTCTCTCTCTCTCTCATTGCTTCCCTGTCTCGAGGCCACTCAGTGTATTGTATTGTGTGAACAATGTGATGCCAAGGAAAGCTTGAATGCGGAGGATGTTTATGAAATGATACGCCAGGAAAGAAAACAGTTATAATGAGTCTTGCCGAGGGGATTATATGTGGGAGACATTTGAAATTGTATTGAAGGTATCTAGTGGTGTTCCACAAGGCTTAATGTTAGAGACATTATCAAAAGATATAAGATTTAAAACTGTGGATACTTTGCCTGAAAGTGAGATGACAGAAAATCCATATTTTGTTTTAAGGTGTGAGCATCTTTAAAAACAAAAAAACAAAGGGTGAGGGTGTTTTGATTTAATGTCAGAGGTCCTTACTTATTTGTTCTATCCATCTAGACAGTACATTTCAATAGGAGAAAAGGCTACATGTGAGTAGGAGAAACTGATATAGTAACTGATACAGTGTTAACGTTTTAATGCCAGAATGTATTAAATGTGAAAAATAACCCACCTTTTTTAAAATGTAAATTGTATGCTTATGTTATTTGTGAATTTTTTATGTATGACCGTTAATGTAGTGAACTGCATTTGCATGGGATCAGCTCTCCGACTCTGTAGGCCTCAATTAGACCTGTTTCCTTTTTTCATGATCATTTTAATTTAATGGGGTTTTCTCAAAATAGAATAAAAAGCAGAAGAAGATGTGAAAGGTGGTAAACATCAGCACTATATTTCTGTGTCTTTTTCTCTCCCCAGACCATTTACATGTTCTGTGCCCTGGCTCTGGTGTGTGATGACTACTTCGTCCCCTCCATGGAGAAGATATGTGAGGTATAATGCAGCACACTTTTTCAAATTAAAACGACCAGGTTTAATAGTAATGAGTCATTTTGACTTTTTTCCTCTCGCTGGTTCAACAAACAAGTCTAACTTCCCTTTCTCACTTTCCCCCAGATTTCAGTCAGGGAAAGCTTGCGGGAAAATCTCTTGACTTTATACTTTCATACGATATAACTATTACTGTCTTTGTGCTCATTTAATATATTTGAGTAACACTGCTCCTGGTTACACATACAGATCTCAAAGAACAACATTGATCCTAGTGTTGTGTATTTACATCTATAATTTCAGGGAGCATATGTTACATAAAATGTCAAATACAATTTGGATTTCACTGCAGGAAAAGAAAACTACAACTGAAATCTCATCTCCAAGGCTTTGTTCATGTACCTAAATAACTTAACGTTTGTCTATTTAAATATTAACGAAATTTTGTCAACGTTTTATACAATATATCACTAGATCACAGATTAACTAGAAAAGCAAGCAGAAATATTTTTGCAGGAAAAAAGCTTTTAGTGGATCGTAAGGATCAACTCAGTGACAGATCAGCTAAAACGTGTCTAAAATGTTTTGACTGCAGCCACTACTTCCTGTGGGAAAATCCACTTCATGTTAGTCTCCTGTTCTTTTCTCTCTCCCAGCGTCTCGATCTCAGTGAGGACGTAGCAGGCGCCACCTTCATGGCCGCCGGCAGCTCGGCTCCTGAGCTCTTCACGTCAGTCATAGGTACAGTGTTTACTGCATCCACCCCTCGCTTTCTTCCCCTGCTTTTATTCTAACTGCAAGGCTCGATGCAGTAGCTGTGTCAGGGAGGAAATAGACATGCCTTTTAAATCGATGCATTACAGTAGTAGAGCATTGCTGTTGAGTAATGGTCATATATGTAGTTTTTTTCATTCATCACAGGTGTGTTCACTGTTATTCTGAGTGAAACAACAATATCAAAAATGATTACTTCTGAGCTTTAATTCTCACACAACATTATTTCATCCTTTATATAAAAATCCTATTTTGCATAGACTGTGTTGAAAAGAATCAACGACTCATTTGTTAAGATTTTCCTCTTTTCTTTTTCCATATCTGTGCTTGCTTATGTGTGTGTGTGTGTGTGTGTGTGTGTGTGTGTGTGTGTGTGTGTGTGTGTGTGTGTGTGTGTGTGTGTGTGTGTGTGTGTGTGTGTGTGTGTGTGTGTGTGTGTGTGTGTGTGTGTGTGTGTGTGTGTGTGTGTGTGTGTCGGCTTGTTCTCTCTCCAGGGGTTTTCATCACCAAAGGCGATGTCGGCGTAGGGACCATTGTGGGCTCAGCCGTCTTCAACATCCTCTGCATCATTGGTGTGTGTGGCTTCTTCGCCGGCCAGGTATGATGTCACAGCCAAGGTTGCCACTGACCTGGTGTCATTTTCAGAGTACAGCTTAACTAATGTGCCCTTTACATATTCAGCCACATAAACACAAAGTGGTAGGAAGTGCTCCTGCATACATGCACATGTTCATGCAGAACTACTTAGGACACATTTTCACACTGTTGATTTATGCATGTATGACTCTATGCACTGAAGTTCAGAGGTAATGTGATCCACGTGTAAGCCACAAGATATAAAAGAAGTGGTAGTATTCCTGAACTTTAAATAAAAGGCCATTCCTCTTTCAAAGATGTTTATTGTTTGGATGTTCAAACTGTGTTACTTATAAGCAGCTTTCACTGTGAGAAGATGTATAAATACTTCTGTTTAATTATCTGTGTATTGAGGTTGTATTGAAATCTATTAATGGTTGTATCAGGGATTTCCTTCTTGGTACTGCTGGAGCCCAAATTCTTTTTCTCACTATTTCTCACTGCCGTTCACCTGAAAAGTCATGAGTCAGAACCTGTGCTGTTACTACACAAAATCGAATAGAGAGATGAACATGAGTCATGTTGTCACAAGTTGTAGCTGTGACTGATGTACATATTTAAGAAAGACTTTGATAGGGGGATTTAAATGTCAATGCTCATATTTTCCTTTTTCAGTGTGTTCAACAAATAGTGAAATGTAGATGTTACATCATCCTTTTTACTTGTGGAAATAGGATAAGGAAAAATCATGCCACACCCTCAGCTAATCTCTCTGGGAACAACGGGTCTTGGATTTTTCTGCTTTGCATCCTCGATATTGTGCACGAGATACAAAGCCACATAATAAAGTGCAGCCTCTCTCTGATGTTAGCTGATGTGCCAGGGACATGAACATAAGGAGAGAACAAGACTAACATCTCTGCTCTGAAAAAATATATGCATCGGATTCCAAACAGTGATGCAATCCCAGATTGTGCATTATGTAATCACAGGGAGATAATGAGGGAGAAGGCAGTGTGATGTGGATCAGAGGGAATGGGTGCAGTCAAACCATCTTCAGGTCAAGCAGTGCACCTCACCACTGCTTATTACCTTTGGCTGGCTGTTCCTAGCAGGTCCCTGCCACAAAGAACGATTGTACAGTGAAACAGAGCACAAGCAAACATTTCGAGCCTTGTTATGCTCTATCTTTGCCCTCTGCCTCGCAGCAGCAAACGCTTCCACGGCTGGGAGTGGCACGTTCAAGATGTGATTCCTGACCTTCCACTTGCGTATATAGTGCGAGGGCTGTGTGGGAGAGTGCTCCAGCGTTAGTCACTGCATTGTGGGCCCCTGCATTGTATCTGATTATATAAAGTCGATAACCACACGGGCACCTTTTCTATGTAGGATGGCACCTTGCGATTGGCTTTTTCCACTGACTGTGAAATGATTCAGGAGGTCAACTTCAGAGCTCCGCTGTTTACATTAGTATGGTAATGATGTTAGAGGCGTGAACTGTGCTTCATCTCTGTTCTCTCTCTCTCTCTCTCTCTCTCTCTCTCTCTCTCTCTCTCTCTCTCTCTCTCTCTCTCTCTCTCTCTCTCTCTCTCTCTCTCTCTCTCTCTCTCTCTCTCTCCTTTCTCTCTCTCTCTCTCACAGGCCGTGAAGCTCTCTCACTGGGCTCTACTCCGAGATTCCATTTATTACACGTTTTCTATCTTGGCCCTCATCGCGGTAAGAGTTTGTAGACTCACATGAAAAGATACAGGACACAGGAAGTGGGAAGAGTGTTGTGACTGCAGAAATATGCACAGTTACCAATGCTTCCACTTAACCATTGTATCCATTCCTACTTTTCCATACTCTTCACCTCAGCAGTATTAATTAGATTGTAGGAAGTCAATAAAATATGCAGGTATGATTTAGCAGTATTTCCATCACAGCTATCCTCCACATCTTTTGGGCAAAAAACATGCATGTGTAGTGTGAGAATCTAGACAGACTGAAGATGTTTCCATCATACATCTTGTCAGTTGCAGGTTTCAAATATGCCGTTTATTCACTGTAGAAACGGGAAGAAATCATGTATACTCAAAAACATCAAAACACTTGTGCGTTTGTTGAGGGACACTTTGTAATGTATGAATTGAAAAGGAGAAGCGGTAGAAAGTACATTTAAGTATTTCAGTATATCTGTTTTGTAGAGGTAAGTGGGAATTTGATGCAACATTATACTTCAAAGGGTTGTACTATACATTGTAGTCCATTCTATTTATTGAGGTACTTTGAAGATTATGATTTTTATTCATGAAATACATGATCAGCATATACAGCATGATTATTGTTATACACTCAAACTTAAAAATGAGTGTCACAAGGTCATCAATATTATTATATGTGCAGCACGCAGCTACGGAGGAGAGTTAAAAAAGCTGCTTTCAGAGTCTTTCTCTAAGTGAAATGGGATGAAACCAGAAGGTCGAGCTTTGGCCTCTTTTTGCCTCTCTGGGCTCTGGACTGCTTGCGCCCTCTAGTGGAGCAGAGGTGCAGATTTCATTTAACATTCACTCACTTCCTTCACCTAATTTCCACTTTTTCTTCAATTTTTCAGTTTATCTACGATGAGAAGGTTTGCTGGTACGTATGTGTTTTGTAGAATCCTGATGATTGCACTGAATTATAGTGCACATTGGACTGACTTTGTGTTTTTGTGGCAGGTGGGAGTCCCTTATCCTGATTCTCATGTATGCTGGCTACATCCTCATGATGAAGTGAGTGTCATTCTGGATGGATAAGTAGTTGTTAGTTTTGAAAAGCTACGTTCCTTTTTAACTGATTTGTCATTGGCAGGTTTAACGGCCGGGCGCATCGTTACTTTGACCGTCGAAAGAAGAGCTCTTCAAGTCTGGCCAATGGGCTGACAGGAAGCACCGATCTGGAGGACAATGTCACGTGTGATGCTACTGCAGTCCTGCTCAAGAAAGGTATCACAAACTGTTCTATTTCTTTCAGGCACTGCCCTCTAACAGGGCTTTGCAGGTTTTAGCTGCTCATCTCGATGCAATGACATTTGCATAAAGGCAGCAGGGGCACCACCACTCATCTATTTTTGTTCTTCTCCGTGAAAAGATAGTGAAGGTTGGCTTTACTGAATAAGTTCTGTACATCTTGTCCTGGATTGATCCTCACAGCTAATGCTCGTCCACACTCTCCGACAAAAAGTCCCAGTGCCCCCTGTGTGTGGAGCTTTACATACGTATCCCTTATGCTATCCCTGGTCAGAAAACATCCCATATGTATAATGGTGAACAGCAAGGTTTGGCCTTCTGCTCTTCTATCAATAAATCAAGCCACAGACCAGCTGCAGAGGTCAAGCCAGTGTCCTAAACCTAAGTGTTTTAGAGGAGTTAAGACAAAAAGTACTTTTGTTCTTTTTTGTGGTTCTTTGGCTGATTAATTATGACTCTTCAGACCAAGGACACAGAAGAATGTTATGATGCAGTAGAATATTATGAGTCCTCCTGGTGGACCGGGTGATGGTAGATGTATGCAGTCTGGTGCAGAGGGATTATTTCAGTGGAGACAATCAAGTTATCCTGAGAGGGGGGATAATTGCCCCCAGTGCATAGTCTGAAGAAAACCCTGACCAGGGATACATGATGGTCATGCTTATTTACTGCCTGTATTGCTCGTCTGCCGCCAGAAAGAGGTGGAATACCTCTGTGGTTTTACTCAAATGTAAAAATGTATTGTATTAGCCACCAAGCTCTTTCACTGATGATTCTAATGTCTGCAGCTGCCGCTCTGCCCTCAGTGATAAGGCAAATTCTGGGGCACAACAACAGCAGCTACCAGAATAGAGAGGGGTGCGAGGTGCTGGCTCCAACCTTCCTCAGCACGTCCTGCTCCGTCAGCTTGTTCTGTGTCTGATGCTCTGACTGCTGCCTCCGGTGAGAACAAGTGACCCTGCTAACTTGTTCCTTGGGGGTGTGCTGAGGAGGCAACACAGACAACTGGGGTAGCAGGTGGCAGTTGCTTCAGCAGGGTTGCCAGGCTGGATTTGTCTGAATGTGCAGCGTCACAAATGGTCCCCACAGTAGCCTGATGTCTGGGCTCATAGACACCTCTGGGACAGGACCTTGTCACCATGTCTTACTGTAACTCAGCTTGCGAGTGATGTTTGTCCTTGAAGGAAAGAAAGTAGCTACAGCTGACATTGTTAATGTTGCAGCTGCCATTGATCAGCAGAGGAAATGGATTGGTGGTAAATATTGGCCTGTGTCAACAGACAGGAAGGAGTTAATAATAATAAATGTAAATTTATGGGCGCCTCAATGACACCTTAATTATATACCAACAATCCAAAAACAGTGGGGATAAAGTCATAGATGCCTTGTGGGAAGGTTCCTGAGATGAGGGCCTGCACAGCTGAAGACTGGAGACCCCATAGTGGATAAGTGGTCAGGAGGAAGATCGAAGAGTAGGGGTAGGTCAGTAGGTATAAGGGAGGTCAGAGAGGTTCGGAGGTGCTAGGTAAGAAAGAGCCTTGAAGGTAAAAAGGAGAATCTTGTTATTCATGTGATTTTTCACACAGAGCTAGTGTGGATTTCTGTACATTTCAGACATGGAAACTTGCTGCGATCACATCTAAAAGTGAAACTTATTGAACAAATTAGAACTGTGTCCTGACATTTTGAGGTGGAGAAGTTTGACATGGTAGAAATTAAAATATGCATAAACTTATGGTTTACATTTTTTGCACCTAAAAGATTTGAGTTTGTTTTTCAGTTAAACTGTTCAGATTATAAATCACATTAAAGGGTGGAAAAAGTTCTGACATGATTTAGCTTGGTGTAATTTTTTTACATCACAAAAGCCTGGCATTACTTTTTATATCCACTGTATTTTCACTGTACCATAGTATGTACCTGATACCGGCTTATTGTGTTACTTGTTTACAGCATATTTTACATACAAACAAGATGGAATAGTGAATGGGTCTTGCTGAAACCGTTGCAGAGACAAATCGTTAAATGATATAAAATTATCAGTAGCTTACTCAGCATATAAGCATGCCAAACAGGTGTATGAATTTTGACTTAGCTTAGGGTGTGTCAGTAAATACAGTTTATTTATACTGCATCGTTCACAGAGACTCAGTCAAAGGGTCAGATAAAATCCACAATGGGAGCAGATATATGACAAAATATGAATAGAAAAAAAGAGCATGGGCATGTAGGGCTCCATATGTGAGCCCCAAATATTTAAAATAAACATGGCGCCAGTACAGAGAGGTTAGGATAGGTGTAATATGTGACCATCTGTCGGATAATGTTGAACAGCATTTTGAACAGTAGGGACGCTGGTAAAAGAGAGTTCCAATCGTGAAGAGATAATAGGTCAAGACTAACTAATGTTGTTCTGGATGTTATGTTTCAGATGTGGTCCTTCATGTAGTTAACACAAGTTATTAGGTTAGGTTAGATAACTGGAGGTGGGAAACAGTTTGACTGCATTTGGTTTTTAGTCTCACAGTCAACAAGTAGCTGAGCAGTCAGATAAAGAGTGTGTGTTATTTCTTCCCAGCTAACTTCCACTGTAAGCCATCAGTGCTGATGGTGGATGAGCTGCTGTGTGCATACCCCCACCAGCTGTCCTTCTCTGAGGCCGGCATGAGGATCATGATCACCAATCATTTCTCCCCCAGGACCCGTCTCACCATGGCCTCCCGCATGCTCATCACTGAGGTACATGCACACCAACCTATACGTGGACTCAGGCACGCTATATTACCTGGAGTTATGTGGTTTCATAGGCTGCAAGTAGCTTTATACATGTCTTCTTCAACATCCTCAGATAAACTACAGCAGTGGTCTGCAACTTGGTCAAACTATTGGTCTAAATCACAGCCAGATAATTTGTATAATCTGATTGTTTTTATTTCACTATATCTGACACAGACGGGTGCAGATCTCTGTTATGGCAACCACATCCATACAAATATGGCAACCACATCCATAGAATCATCCCTGTTTGGAAATTTGTCTTCAAAGCAAAAGCACATTTGTTGAATCAGCTGACATGCAGTGTTTGAACACATAACAGCTGTTAAGGAGAGCAATTAGACTTATATATTAATTACATACGTGAACATTAATTACACAAATTCACCTTTTATGCAGTTTATTAAAAAGCTGTACACACATCATCCAGCACACAAACAATAAAAAGAGACAGTATGTTGTAGAACTGTGTGATGAGGACTCACTAATGACAAGGATTAATTCTGAAGCAGCTCCAGAGCATTAACACAGGACAAGAGAATAACAGGTTTACAATGAGCACTGCACTAGTCATGTCCACATCTCTTGTGTTGATATCTTTATGTTCTGTTATCCCTTCTAGAGACAAAGAGTGATCAACACTTCAGAGACTCGAGTCAACCGCGTCACCAATGGCGACTCAGACTCAGCGGCCAGGAGTCAGGGGAGGCGGGGCTTGGAGAATGGGATGGGCGGGACCGAGCAGGGTCTGAATGGGAGATGCAGACTTCAGTTGCTGGAGTCTGGTAATGAGACGGAGAATGAAAATGAGGATAATGAGAACAATGAGAACGACGAGGAAAGAGAGGAAGAAGATGAAAGTAGAGGCCCCCTGGTGCCGTTCAAAATTCCAGGTACGTTTGTCACAGATGACGTTTAGAAATAAAATTATGATATGGTTAAATGTTTGATTGTCTGTTATCCACTCTCTCCCTGTCTTTGTCCAGCTGGGGCGTGCAATAAACTTATGTGGTTGACCATGTGGCCGCTGTCCCTGCTCCTGTTCCTCACCGTGCCCAACTGTGCCAAGCGCCGCTGGGAGAGATGGTTCCTAGTGTCCTTCTTCACGGCCACCATGTGGATCGCTGGCCTCTCATACATCATGGTCTGGATGGTCAGTCCAGTCAGACAGACACACACCCACACACACACACAAACTTACACACACACACACACGCAAACACATATGTGGATGTGGATATTCTCTTTTTTCCACATTATTTTTATTGAGTTTGGGCAATAAAGGAACACAGAATCAATCATAATAATAAATCATTATTTGCATATAGACTGTGGAAGTGAGATCCAATCACAAGTGGTCACATTCAGGATGCAATGCCAGATGTTAATAGATGCACTTAACACTTGTGATGGGATATCTCAGTGAGGATATTAATACCAAGTCTGAACAGGGCCAGTAACGTTTCCTAGCATGTTGTAAACTTGGCGTAAAACATTTCTAAAACACCTCTGACATGTGACTTCACATTGAAAGTTGGTGGTCTTTTCATGGTTTTATTTAATAATGAGCTACACATAAAAAAGACTGTATCATGAGATATCATTTGTTTGGTTTCAGGTGACTGTGATCGGCTTCACGCTTGGTATACCTGATGTCATCATGGGCATCACCTTCCTGGCAGCAGGCACCAGCGTCCCCGACTGCATGGCTAGTGTCATAGTTGCACGGCAAGGTGCATACACACACACACACAGGGATCAACACAGTCTGATGAGACAAGTAGAAATCGGAATTTTCATTCAGCGAAGCAGGAATGCTGTGAAAAGAAGGAGTGGCTGTTCACAGCAGACTATTGCTTGTCACTACTGACTTGTCCTGTGACTGCAGACAGACCTTGACAGTGCTTCTCTCTTTGCCTCAGGTCTGGGAGACATGGCCATCTCCAACTCCATAGGCAGTAATGTGTTTGACATCCTGGTGGGTCTGGGCCTGCCCTGGGCGCTGCAAACCCTCTGCATCGACTACGGCTCCATCGTGAGTGTTTCCTCACCAAGTAGAACAGAAAAGTGTTCATGAAGAACAGGAACACTAATCTCATGGCGTAATTCACTGTTACTGTTATGTACTAGAACACCTACACATTATCTGTTGAGGCACTGCAGAGTTGATCACCTTACTCCAGTAAATTGTATTTGATTATCGTTGTGTGGATAACTTTCCTCACAAGGGAAATTATCTCAGAATAGATTAAATCGAAGTCAGTCGCTTACATTACATTACATTAAATTTAGCTGACTCTTTTATCCAAAGCAACTTACAGTTAGTGCATTCAACCAACTGAATAAAAACACTGTGTAATTCTGTGTGGATCAGGATAAACATACAGGACAACAGCATCTGCCTTATGTCCTTATTTGCAGACTGTTTATAAACTTGGATTTTAAAGCCAGTTAATGGCAATAAGAAATTCGAAAAATACTTTAATATACCAAAGAATAACACTCTGTGTCTGTCTCTACAGATCCATCTTAGCAGCAGAGGTCTCATATTCTCTGTTGGACTCTTGCTTGCCTCAGTATTCTTCACAGTAAGTATACATTTACAACTTTGCAGAATGAGGTCATCCTGGCAAAAACACATCCTGATGATTAGATGCCAGTTGCCATGAGGGCCCTAAGGGCCCACTCAGACATTTGTGAATGTTTAAGCAGCTAACCTTTGCCTTCTGTTCACTTCCAATCTGTGAGAGCAAGGAGGTTAAGAAAAAATGTGCTTCCTATTACAAGGCAAATAGCAGCGTGGCTTGTGTTGACTTCAACTTTGGGGAACTTTGACCTACGATATTCGCTTCGCATTCACATATGTGTGACTGGCCCCGAATACTGTGGTGTGGGAGCAAAAGTATATATATATATATATATATATATAAGGAAGAACGGTTTAAATTCTGTGAAGCTCATCTCTCAGAATGTTCAAAGCAACAAACACCTGCAGTGCTGACCTCCTCCCCTGTTTATTTCTGCACCCTACTCTCTCTCTAATTCCATCTCTCCACCTGCAGGTTATCGGTGTCCATTTAAACAAATGGACTCTGGACTGGCGACTGGGCTTGGTCTGCCTCGTCATGTATGCCGTCTTCCTGTGCTTCTCCATCCTCATCGAGTTCAACGTCTTCATCTTCGTCAACCTCCCAACGTGCCGGGACATCCACTGACCTCCCTCCTCCTCCTCTTCTTCTTCTACTTCTTCTTCCTCTGTCTGATGGAGGATCTCTCACCTGGCTTCCAGTTTTTTGGCACCTTGGAACCAAGTCTTACTATTTATTTTTTCAAATAGACAAATAGATATATATATATATATATATATATGATTTATCTTTGGTGCAATACACACAAGAGAGAGGACACAGGAGGTTTTGAATTTTTTGGGGACCGGAGTGGTGGCGTGGAGAGAAAGTCCCAGCAGCTGTGTTTGCTGCCAATCGTCTGATGAACTGAAAGGTTGGCGGGAAAGAACGTAACTGTATTAACACCGACTGTTAGGCTACTGTTGGTGAAGAAGCTGCTACTGTAACTGACTGACTGACTGGAGGAAAGAGAGGAATCCTGCGCGTACAGCGACTTTTAGCTGGATTGTTTGTTACTCTTTGTACAAGATTGGATATAAGCACACAATTAAGGTATTTTTAAGTAAAAACTGTCTTTCTCTGTAAATATTTGAGGATTATATAAGTACTAATATGAGCTGATATACAGGACTCTTTTATGCACAACTGGATCAGTTTTGCAAAGCTGACTGGTCCGATAACAGTAACAACATTGTATGCTTTATTGTAGTGGTCTTGTCTGCCAGTAACACACTCACCCTGCTCAGCACCAGCCAGCGTAGCATGCTGTAATAGCCACGAGTACAGTTGCGCTTTGCACTGTCAGAGAGAATCTAGATATTTAACACTATTCACATAGAGTCTATTCTTGTTTGTATCTCTACAGACATATCCAAGTAGATGTGGGCTTTGTTGTTCTTTAATACACCCACATGAGAAAGGGATCTCCCTGGGTATGACATCCAGCACTGTCACTTTATGGATTAGAGATAATCTATCTTTGCAAGGCGTCTACAGGTACTCTTAACATGTAACTACTAAAGTTAAAGCTCCCTCTAGACAGTAGACCTCTTGTGCTGTATTAAAGAGTTAGTTTTAAGTCTCTGAGTTGAATCTTACGTTACTTCTTAAAGCCAAAAGTATTTTTAGAACAGGAGGAGTCAAGTAGATTTGGACTTAAGAGTTGATTTTAGTCCTGTGTGTGTGCGTGTGTCAGTGTGTGTGTGTGTGTGTTTGTGTATGTGTTTATGTGTGTCGCTGTCGAGGTACTTCATTTCTGATCGGTCCTGGTTAATATCAGGGGTAAGGTCTTAATTGAGGTAAGGTCAAGGGTTTAAGGGTTTGGGTTTAGGCCATCCACAATGAATGGAAGTCAGTGCAATGTCCAGCTGTCCAAAGTTTGTATGTGTGTGTGTGTGTGTGTGTGTGTGTGTCACAATCTTGAGGGGAACCAAGGAAACCACTGTTACTGGGAAGACATAATCATGATTTATTTATGAATTAATTTATTCAAAGATCATGTCTAACCCTACAGTTTCAGCCCTTTGGGTCATGTACAGTGTATTAAATGGAGCGCTCTCCACTCTTTGTTGATGGAGCTGTATGTACTGCTGTACTTAATATATAATTCAAGTACTGGAAACTGACTTGATGTTGTTTATATTTAAGATCTTAGAACTTCATAATTTATAAGTTTTGTATAGTTGAAAAGATGTTGCCGCATTTGTATATTGGTGCAAACACAGTGGTTTTTGAAGATGACACGCGGCCGGGGTGAGTTGACATGGAGAGAAATTGCGATCTTTATCACTGGTCTTAACAACATAGGTAGGAGCCTGATCCCTGTGCATGTTAAATAAGTGATGTCAAAGATTCACTTTCAGGTAAAAAAGGATTTTAATTGCACATGAAGCTTTAACCTTTCACCTCTCTTACACAGGGCTTGAACTCTTGTGCCATCTTTTGTATTTGAGGCTTCAAAATCAACGCCTGTGGCCATTCTCCTGCTTGTATTTGAGCCATAAAAGAACCACCTTTGTCAACAGTATTGCCACTCTGTTTCAGCATGTGTTCAAAAAAATGTGGAATATGTGTATTTTTATTTCATTTTAATTTTACCTTGAAAGATACCCATGTCGATGGAATCGCTTATTAATAATTAAAAGCCTCCTCTGTAGGTGTTGATGCTCCTCCTGCGGCCACAAGATAGCGCTGTAGAGCTGTGCTACACCCTCAGAGATGGCTGTTATTTTACACAAACTGTAAAAAGTGGATGGATGTAATTTCAGGTAGGCTTCATAGGGATAAATACTGGAAGGTTTGCATGCCTTGTTCAGAATTCAGTTTATTTTGTGTGTAATTTTAATGCATCTCCCAGATCAAAAAGGCACTGTCTTGATTATGCTGTACATATCAGAGGGATATGCTATTATAAACACAGATGTTTAAATAACTGAGCAGTTGTATTTGAGATATATACAGTATTTAGAATGTAGGCCTAAAACAGTTAGTTTCAGCTAATTCATGTCGTTTTATGCTCATGTCTTTTGAATTGTTTGTAAATCCTCATTTTTGTTGATGAGGACCTCTGGGCTTGGAGCTCAGAGCCAGAGTGAGACACAATCATCTGCCTTGTTCCCAGTGGTCTTCTTGCAATAAACTGATTTACATGCACATTTCGTTTTCCCATGTGTTAATGAGCTGGACTTGTGATACTCTGGTTGGGCACATCTTCCTTTCCTATTTTATTTGAGACACACTACTATAGCACCGGTATGATTGATTTTTACCATTTCTGTCATATTCATAATATTGGATATTTTGATTAAATCTCAGGATCACTTTCCTAAAATTCTCCTTTTTAAAGGGTAAGTTGTAACATATGTTGATGCTTAATAGACCAATTTCTATGAGACAAATCATGTGTCATTTGTTATAATTATGAAAACAGTATAGCTACACAAAAGCGTATTAAATCTGCGTTAATTAATGTTGTTGCATCAACACTAGGTTAAATGACAATATGTAACCTCAAAGACGTCCTTCGTAACCATGGAGCCACAGATAGTGATCACTCAGCTCTTCCTCCCTCGGCTTTAATCGTTCAATCTCAATGATGTTTTTTTGGCCTGCACAGTTGTTTATTGTTCAGTGATTTACTCCCACGACCCTCAGGCAAAGGTTTTCAGCAATAAAGCTTGAGCCAAACTGGTAATAAAGTTAGCAACGAGCTGCCTTACACTGTTTAGCATTTAACTGAACTGACTTAAGTATACTCCAAATCAAAGCTAATGCTGCTGTTTTGAGTGTGTAGACAAACTGGTTTACCATAACAACTTTATGAAGGTGTGTTTACAGCTTATGCTGCCCCCAAGTGACCACATTTATCAATTAATGAAATATATTTATCAAAATAGCTTTGTAAACTTTTAATCTACGATAAAAAATGTGATAGGTCCTTTTTAGTGGCATCTTTGGTGGAGCTGAATACCTAGAGAACTGACTGTGGCCTCTAGGTAACTTAAAAACATGAACGCCTCTGTGAAGAGACTGGCATCCTTTTTCGGTCAGGTAGAGCATAAAACAGTATCGAGCCACTTTTAGAAATGGATCTCGCTCCAATAGTAAATTTCCCTCTTCATTTCTTTGTTGACGTTTCAGAAAATCCTCAAAAAAGTTGTAACCCTCGAACCAAGCAAACCAGCTACCAAATGAATCATGATATAAGAAATTTGATTCTGAGTGAATACATTTTAAAACGGAAAGCAACCATGAAGGTGGAAGGCTGTGTAGCCTACATTATTAAGTGTAGTTACATACGTTTCCCATAAACCAATGCAAATTATCCCCTTTTGAAGATTCCCAGGGCTTCTTCTTAAACTTTACCTCATAGTGTTTTTCACCTCTTTTGACTTTTCTTTTCCAGCATGTTACAAAGAGTAATCATGGTTCTTTGTGGCAAACATAATGTAACGCTGAACCATCGAGTGTAGCCCGTTGTTTCACAAGAGAATCATGGGTAGGGTAGTTCTTCTCATTGATATTGTCTATACAGTAAAACATCTTTTTCTTGAAACACAGTTGATACCGTACAGAGTTGTGACTTAACAAGAATAACTAACACTGTTTCACGGTCTCGAAGCTTGTGTTAAATCTACCCTGGGTGGTTACGATATTATAGCTGGTAATCAAAATCTCTATTCAGGAAATTCAGTTATTCCTTAATTACAGAAACGGGCTGTTGAGCCCACAGACCGTACCAATACACTGATAGAAACATAATCATGAACATTAGGTCGCATTTGTGCTGACAGATTTCATTACGCCCGAAGCACGGGACCTATTAATCAGTCGAGATGTCAGAAATTACTGCAGTAAAGTGAGCCCTCATATGGGAAGCCAGCCACCACTCAGGTTTTTGTTGCGCGTCTACTGGTTTCCCATACGGTAAAGCGGTATAGATAGTCGGAGCGCCTAAAAGTACGAAAACACAACTATATTTTAGTTAAAGTCTCTCATTTGATTATTTATTTTTTATCTTCATGGCGTATCTGTTCATGTTAATTATGTATTTTTACTGCAAATTGAAGGGCAAGTCTCTACAAAAGGACCAATGTATTCATATTGTAACCATATTTGGAAGCTGATAAAAAATATTCCTTGAGAGGTTACAATTGACTTTGAGTGGATTCCTGTTCACGGTGTCTCTGACTATGCTGAGATAAATTTTTGTGTATTTTTACTGCAGAATAACTGAGAAAATTAAAGGGCAAATCGGTAAAAAAGGACCATTGTATTCCTAATGTAACCATTTTTGTAAAAATACACAAAAAATTATCTCAGCATAGTCAGAAACACCACTAACAGGAATCCAGTCAAAGTCAATTGTAACCTCTCAAGGAATAGTTTTAATCAGCTTCCAAAAATGGTTACATTAAGAATACATTGGTCCTTTTTTACCGATTTGCCCTTTAATTTTCTGTTATTCTGCCCTAAAAAATAGACAAAAATGTATCTCAGAATAGTCAAAGATACCATGAACAGGAATCCACTCGAAGTCACTTATAACCTCTCAAGGAATATTTTTAATCAGCTTCCAAATATGGTTACATTATGAATACATTGGTCCTTTTTTACAGATTTGCCCTTTAATTTTCTCAGTTATTCTGCAGTAAAAATACACAAAAATGTACCTCAGAATAGTCAGAGACACCATGAACAAGAATCCACTCGAAGTCACTTATAACCTCTCAAGGAATATTTTTAATCAGCTTCCAAATATGGTTACATTATGTATACATTGTTTGTTTTTTTACAGACTTGCCCTTTAATTTGCAGTTAAAATACATGATAATTGACATGAGCAGATACGCCATTAAGATAAAAAAAAAAAATCCAAAAAAATAAAGTTGTGTTTTTCGTAATTTTTGGCCGTTTCAACCTGTTTTACCGTAAAGCCACAAGTAGACGCGCAAAAAAACCCCGAGGGGCGGCTGGCTTCACACATGAGGGCTCACTTTACTGCAAGATGAGACTGTGTATGGAACAAACAACAATTCAGATATTTATGTTTGCCTGCTTTTTAACAATAATTGTACTTATATTTAACATGCTGCTGTGACCATTCTAACATCTGGATAAGGCCTCTCATGAAACCCTTTCCACCATAACACTGTATGTGTACTGTATAATATGTTGTACTCTATATAACGTTCCACCTCATGCTGGGTGGAAGCTCTATAATTTGCAGAACTGGTCGAGAACACACACCAATAAATCAAAACTCTGACTGTCAAGATTTCATAACGGGATTAAAAGTAAAGGTGAAACTCGCCATCATCTCCTCAGCCAATCAGACGGAGGCATCATGTTACCGCAGCCTCCTCCTCCTCCTCCTCCTCCTCCTCCTCTTCCTCCTCCTCCAGTCTCACGGTGCTCTGCCTGATCCAAACCCTGTGTCTCTGTCTCGGAGCCGCAGTCCAGCCATGTAATCCACCGCTGACACCGGCCCCTCGGTGTCCCGCTCCTCCCAGAACAGCAACCACCGGGAGCGTTTCTTCATGGAGCCCAGCCGGAGGATTTCCTGAAAACTGACTCGAGGTGAGTGGAGAAAGACAAACCCTTCGTGCAGCTGCAAACTGACTGATGAGGGACCAGCAGTTCTCCAGATGTTTTCAGGAGATTTCAGACCTGCTGACTCCTACTGTGATGACAGTTAGTTTAAACCTGATTCCAGGAGAGATTTACGTCTGTTATGTCCAGTAGAACACAACCTTTCGGGGTTTCATACTATAGAGTTAAGATAGAAATCTGTGAAGTGAACATGTGTGTGTTCACTTCACAAGAGTGTTGTGCTCATTAAAAAACAGACAGCTTCATCAAAACAAACTTTCTCTGAGTGTGTGTGTGTGTGTGTGTGTGTGTGTGTGTGTGTGTGTGTGTGTGTGTGTGTGTGTGTGTGTGTGCGTGTGTGCGTGTGTGCGTGTGTGTGTGTGTGTGTGTGTGTGTGGTTGCTCCTGCAGAAGAATCTGAACTTGCTCTGGCTTGATCTTATCGCAGCAGCATTTCTTTAAGTTCAGTGAGGTCAAGTGTAAGACTGAGGTGCAAATACCTGGAGCATTAACTGACAATATAAAGTGTCTCGTATAAGTAAATACATGTGCGTGGCTATATATCAGACACATTCTCACAGTGACTTCAAAGGGTTTTTATTTTCCTGGAAATACCACTTCCATATGATACAGCCCCAGGCCTGTGCTGAGCATATAAAAGGTATGCTGTGGGGAGGGGAGGGCTAAACCAATGTGCACTACCTGCACTTTTAAACACAATGTGACCCTCAATGTTATTGTAGGACCCTTTCCTGACTTAGAATGGCCCCTTCCAACCTCTGAAACATGTAAACACGTTAAAGGTGTAATCATTCTCAAAATAGGCCCCAATAGAGGTTTGATACTGCAGTGGTTCGTCCACACACAACACTCAGACCTCATAGTTTTAGCTGCTTTAGTGGAATGTAATGCAATTCTTTCTCAAATGTGACAACTTATCTTTCACCCTTAAAGGGAAAGTCCACTGAAAAATGAAAATGTACTTATTATCTCACCACTATCTTGATGGAGGGGTGAAGTGTTTGAGTCCACAAAACACTTCTGGAGTCTCACTACTGACTACTACTGACTATTGCTGACTACTGCTGACTTCGGAAAAGCCGGCTCCGTCATGTGTGGGTCCCATGCCAGCGCTACCTGAGGTTGACCAGCGACCTGTTCAATGCCTAGCTAGCTCAGGTCAGTTTTCATCTGAATTTAAATATTTCAACTTAAGCTAGTGTAGCAAATATCACTATTCACCTCCTTGCGACTAGTTGTGTCCCTTTATTTACTTTGTTTGTAACCTCATTGCGTGAACAATTGGCTTTGCATTTGATGTGAATGCAACATAATAATACATAGTTTTAATTTTGAAAAAGTTAATAAAAAAACACTTAAAGTAAATGCTCATTACTGTCAAACAGGCTATTGATTAAATATTTTCATCCCATGGATTCTTGATAATAAAATTGAAACATTATTGAAATATGAATGAGTTTAAAATATAAATTATTTAACTCCCCTGCTCTCCAAATAAATCGGACTCGGCTTCCTTTAGCAAAAATAAAATACACATCCTTCTGCACCACATTCTCTCTACACATTTTCATACAGTCCCTTACCGTTTATTTCACAGCTTTGGCTTTTCTCTATCAAGGCCTTATATTCTAAAAGCTGAAGTATGTCGTGTTGTGGCCTGTCGCAGCTTCTTCTGTTCATCCAGACATACCAGACCTGTGAGAATCTGTACACTGTGCAGCTCACTTCTGTGCTGCTCTCTCAGATTTTTCTAAATGAACAATTATCTGATGTTTATCACTATAATAAAGGGACCAGTTTCCTTATTTAAGCCTCTATGGAATCTGTTAAAGAGATTAGCTTCACTGCAGATCCAAGGGGTTGTTTTGGCACATGGAGCCTTAGTTTCTTACTGCTGTGGGCAAGTGAATCAGCAGAAAGGTATTTTAATTAACAATAACTTGCTGCTTGTTAGTGCTGGATAAGCAGAGTTTAGTTTAGTTTAGTTTTTGTCTACAGAGACACAGTTAACAGTTTGTGTTGCTGTCTGCTGTTTTCAAGTTGCTTTTCTTTCTATCGCCTGATTATTCTGCTTTAAATTTATTCGAGTTATGTCGTAACCAGTCTGCAACCTGAAGGCAGAAGGACACAGGTCTAAGAAAAGTGATGTCATCTTTGCTGGACAGAGTAGCGGGGACTCAAGTTTCCAGTGAAAGAATAAAGTGTCCCTGTGGAGGATGTTTACACTGAACGCTTTCACATGGGCACTGCTGTCAGCTATCTAACACTCAGTTGGACTGGAGCCCTATGAAGGAACTGAATATCAGCTGTATGCATGAATTCAGCTTCAGATCAATGTGAAAAGGTGTTAAGTGTCACTACCAAAACCTTATTACTGTCATAGTTTGTTTCTACTCCTGCTATAATTCAGGATTCAACTTGACTTTGCAGCCAGGGTGGAATAACCAGCTAACAGGCCCTGAGCTGTGGGCCTGTTTGGATGTATTTTTCCATGTATCCCATTGTCTTCAACCTATGTCTTCAACTCAAGACAATGGGATACATTAGAATATCACTCAACCCCAGGCTTATATATGTCATTTAACTTGTGATAAATCGAAACTGTTTAGAAATACAGTAAGCAACAAGCATAACATCATGGAAATATATCCGATCTTGACTTGCAGGAGCCCTTGAGCGTGATTGAAAAGCCCAACATCTGGATGAGAAAATGAAGCCATCTGCTCCACGATGACGATCTTTACTCTTGATCCAAACAAGGATGTTCGCCAAGTTTAAGTTATGTTACTACTTAAATGTGTCTGTGTTGATGATATATTTCCATACATGTGATGTGATCATTAGTTTCTCATGTCGCACAAAATCAGCAATGATACAAATTTGAGGCGGGACTAGGTGTGTCAGTGACCCCAACCTGCACATTTTTTAAATCGTGCTAATAAGAATATGACAAACATTTGTATGTTAGTTGTTGGAAGAAAATCAAAGTTTTGTTCAAATTGAACTTGAATGTTACTCAATACCAATCTCAAAATCAATCTAGATCCATGAATCATTCCGTGGGGCATCAAAAATGTGACAAATAAACACCCAATCTCCACAATGTTAAAAACAGGGATTAAACAAATCACGGATCGGCCAAAATTGAACCTTGGACCTCCTTGGTCGAATTAAGTAAAAAGCTAACATTCATCGGTTTTGTCACTGTGTTCTTTATACTAATAAACAGGCTCTAGGTCTTGGAACTACAATTCCCAAAACAACCACAGTTATCACCAAGTGTCAGTGTCCTTCGAGGGTATTGATGTGAGTGACAACTCTTTCTGAAGTTAATCACTTTCCTTGGAGTCTCTGTCAATTACAGTAGTTAGAATATTTTCTGTTCATCAGGACATTCTCCCTTTATCTGCCACTTCTGCTATTTACTCCTCTTCCTTTGAAAAGTGAACAAGCAGAGACATCGCCCCCACCCCCCCTCCACCCAGCTAGTGTTCCTAGGACTCATTTAAATGGGAGTGGCCCAGAGGAAACAGCACAGCATTCTCTCTATTCTCTCTTTCTGACCCAGATTCAGTCCATCCACTCTTTAAATACATGTGAAAGCTGATCTGCTTCGCAGTGTTGTTTGTTTTGCTATTGCGAGACTTGTAAAGCTGCGAGAATCTTAACTGTTGGCGAACATTTCATGGAAAGGCTGAAGGTAATCCTAACCTTCTGTACTGGAGAAAAAAGAAAAGAAAAAGGGAGTTCACAGATTCCTGTGTGTTATATAAAAACCAAAGAGCTTCCTCTGTATCAAAAACATGGATTGGACTTTCAGTCAGTTCAGCTGAACTCCCCTCGAACCACTGCCCCATTATCTGCTCTGTGGTCACACACACACACACACACACACACACACACACACACACACACACACACACACACACACACACACACACACGTTTCTCATCACTGTAGTTTACACTTTTTCCTTCTTAAGTAAACTGTCAAAGTCAATGTTTATTTGAAGTGATGATATAATAATACCATTGTGTATGTAGCACCTTTCAAACGGCTGTTACAAAGTTTGTTACGGAGAGGACGAATACAAAACAAGAATATAAAACATCATAGACAAGAAGCAAATTAATTCAATGTTAATCAAAACTCAAAAAGACAGAAGAAAAAATAAAGAAAAAGAAAAGGATAAAAGAAACATAAACAATAGTAAAAAGGATATAATCCTACAAATAATATAATCTTTTCCACTTCCTACACTGTGTCCTGCATGTGCGCATGTGCAGGCACACAATCATCTGGTTTGCCTCAGGGCAAAAAACATGGTCCTCGGGTTGGGGTTCTCATCTGCAGAGGGTTATACAGCTGCCTGCAGCCTCCTATTCCTCCTCCTCCTCCTCCTCCTCCTCCTCCTCCTCCTCCTCCTCCTCCTCCTCGTGCTCTGACAGCAGCAGGAGCCCCATCATCCCAACAACACTCCTTACTGGATCAAACATCCAACCCACAGAGCAGCGCCTCACGTTGTCCCGACAGTTTAAACAAACACCAAGTTATGTTTTTACAAGGGAGGACAGAGAGACTGTCGGGGGGAATGTTAGTTTTATTGTTTTTTTGACCACAGTATATTTGTGTTGGAGTATCAGTCACTGTGGAGAGAAACAGAAAAACAGTCCCTGCCGTTTTTCTGTGGATTATACAGTCATGGGGATAAAAAATAAGCAAATAAACAGTATGGCTGCCAAAACAATACTCAGCAATATTCACTGACTAAAAATAAAAATGTTCACTAAATTTACACCCCAGTTTGATGACATTAAAAACTTCATAGAGTATTTGCCTCAACTAACTTAATTAAATCTATTTTGTAAAGTTGGCCTCAATACATAACTTATTGTGGCAAAACAAAAACGTTCCGTTTGGACCACTGGCTGTACCTCAGTTTAAACCAGGCCAAGTTTAGAAAGGAGTCACCCAGAAGTTTAGTATGTTTTGTTAGTTTATTTGCAAAAACAGGATCTGCAGGACAACTCTCCAGGGTTTTTGACTTCATATTCAGTGACCTCCTTGTGATTTGTTAAGACTTGTTGACCTTCTGTATGTCCACTACTCCTGTCTGCATGCTCTGTGAATGATGTATACGTGTGAATGGGAAAATGTAGTGTAAAAGCATCTAGAAAAGGTCATGTTAAAAAATCTGGGTGAAACCCAGACGTACAAATGTATGTAGTCGGTACAACTGTTACTCTTTGTAATTCTCGGTATTTCGAGAAATAAATTTGTTTTAATCAATATGAAATTATCCAAACAGAAGATAATCAGATAGTACAACATTTTAGGATTCTGTGCCAGTGACAGCCAGGGGCCAGAGGCATTACGTTGTCAGGTTGTCCGTTTATCGGTCTGTTCGTCCGACCCAGTCTTTTAAACACGATTTCTCAAGAATGCCTTGAGAGAATTCTTAAAAAATTGGGACAAATATTTACTGACACAAAGCTGATGGATTTTGGTCACTGTGACCTCACAAAATACATATCTCAGCAACACTTAACACTTAATAGTAATTTCTTCAAATTTGGTACAAATAAAGTACTCTATCTATCTATCTATCTATCTATCTATCTATCTAAACACTCACTTGGAGTCAGTGGTGAAGGGATTACATTTGGGTGGTCAGAGGTTAAAAGTCAAGTTGGCCTCATAAAACATGTTTTTGGCTTCTTAAACATGATATCTCAAGTCTGCTTACAGGAAACATATTCAAAATGTGACCAGTTGTCACTTGGACTCAAAGAACTAACTGATTCAATTTCAGTGGCCAAAGTTCAAAGTTCATATGACCCCATATGAGTCTGGAGAGATACATTTAGGAGTTACAGTTAAAGAGTTTAAGGTAAATCTTTTGCTCTAAGTTGCCTTGAACTTTAAGTTTTCCTTAATATTTCTTTTTTTACAGTGCAGTTCATATTGATCTTTTATTAAATATTAGATATAACATACATTTTATGATTCGAATTCTGAGCCGAGTCTGTTTTTGACAGTAGGGTAACATTTATGCATTACACGCAATTGCACTGTTGACTATAAAAGCACTTAATTATTAAGGGTCTTTGAAATAAAATCATCAGACCTGATATATTTGTTACTAAGAAGTTAGAAGTGACTTTGCAGTAAAAATAAAAGGCAGGTGGAGAATTAACAGCGTTCAAAGGAACATTAAGACATTAAGATTTAAAAAGTTTAATATTGACAGGATGACACTGAACTCATGCCATTAAAAGCAGAAGCACTGCGGCTATTCATCAGCTCGGATGTGGGACAGCAGCTCCACAGCTAGCCTCACACCTACTGGGAGAAAATTAGGGTCCCACCACCAGAGTGGGCTTTAAAAAACAAAATACCAGAGCTTAATGAAGTCCTGCTGTCATTCTTGATTCATTATAATTGTACAAAACACAATAAAGTCTGTGTATGTGTGAGGGGGGGGGGGGGGGTGGAGTTGGCTGGGTCTCACAGTCTGCTTCTCTTTATGGAGAATTAAAGAGCACGGGAGAATCTATTAGTATAGTGTATTTTATAGACATGTCTCTGCGCACATGTGTGTCTCTGTGCTGGGGGTGAGGAGGGGATGCCGTGAGGAAGGGGCGCACGCTCAGATGTGTCTTTGTTTACTTGCACCTGATGATCACACACCTGCACATATATAGGCTGCACACACACACACAGATACACACAGTCATCTGTGATTGAAGAAAAGACATTAGTGAAGAGTTCGACGTGATCTCAGTGGGTTTTTCCAGTGGGGGGTGAAGAGGAGCTGCCCTGCTGGGAAGTTATCTTGTTTCCTATTTCCTACAATACCCAGCATGCTCTGTGTTGTGACTGAGGCTCAGGAGGTTTATGCATGTGGAAACATTATTTACCTTTCTGTCAGAGTTTTTGTTGGCACCGTCACTGAGTGCAGATCTGTTGCAGAATCAACAGTGTGAGGACACAGAGAATCATCACTGACTGACTTACAGGAATCTCCTCAGTAAGAATCACTTTTGTAAAGTTCATCCTTACATTTTTCCTTTGTGCATATAGGCTTCCTTATTTCTTCACTTTCCTCTGTTTGTGGAAATGAAACCATAGTGGCAGACAGATATCAGTTCCACACAGAGACAGTCAGGAAACGGAGTTAGACTTTGTGCAGGTCACCACATATTTAGATAACATTTACTGTAACTGACTTCACTGACTTTGTTTCTGTTTTACTTGCAAATTAGTTTGACAAGTTGTGTCTCGTATGATGATTACAAATCAACTGTCTGACATGGAACCAAGAATAAAAGCATTGGATGGTTCCTGTGAAATAAATCCATATATACTGTTGTTGATGGAGTCGAATTTTGGCTCCAGGGCGTTTAACATGTTCATTCAGACATGGTGAAAGTTGTAATTATGAAATTCAGGGACACTGAAAGGTCTACAATTTCATAATATATGACCTGAGGCTCAGCTTGCCTGATTAATGATGAATCGATTTCATTTAGGTTAAATGTATGTGGCATGACCCCTGTTCCAAGAAAAGAAAACTGGTGCCCCATGCACCAAGAGTTAGAGAAGAAGTTAACATTTCATAGTAGTATGTCTTTTATGCAATAACAACGGCACCAGATAATCACTATATAAACACAGACCATTTACCATTTACATTTAGTTGTCCGAAAGTATCCTGACATGCTCCTCTGAGTTTCCCTTGCTCCCTTTCCGCCCTACAATTAGGGGGTAAGGGGTGGGGGGGCTTCAGGGGCGTTTCTAGGATTGAAAGAAAGGGGGGGCTTAGCCCCTAAGGATGTTGAATGTTTGCGCGCACAGCGCGCGCCAATTTTTTTTGAGCTCATTTGGGGCTGCGGATATCCATTGTTTCAGACAGTTCATAGATTGGTTCAATCAGAAAGACTGTGATTTTTCTCTGTATCTTTGCTTGCATTCATTCAGTATAAGATAACAGAAGAGACAGAATTTCAGGGTCATTGTGAAATTTGACAACACAAATATGAACTTTTCTCAAATAGAGAGAAATAATTTTCCTGCTTGTTAAGGAAAGACGGATATACTA
This sequence comes from Limanda limanda, assembly GCF_963576545.1. Taxonomy (NCBI): domain Eukaryota; kingdom Metazoa; phylum Chordata; class Actinopteri; order Pleuronectiformes; family Pleuronectidae; genus Limanda; species Limanda limanda. The sequence continues at coordinate 29,367,829 of NC_083637.1, read as the reverse complement.
GTTTTGACTAGGGATGGGTATCGTTTGGTTTTTATCCGATACCGGTTCCTAACCGATACTTTTAAAACGATACCGGTGCCTAAACGGTGCCTGAACCGATACTTTTTTCAAAAAAGTGCACAAAACGATGCTTGACTAAGAAAGGCTTTTTTTATTGCCAAATATATTAACTGTTTAAAGTAGATTATAAATATAAATAAATACAAAACCCTTTTTAACTCAAAACTATGAATAACATACGAACTGTTAACAAAAGTTTACACTATACTTAAATAAATAAAAATAAATACAAAACACACACACTCTGACTCGTGACTCTGCCTTCCGTGCCTGAGCCAAATGAAGACTGAGGGTCGCTTTTCCATCACTCAGAGACCCCCGTGTCTCCGCGGCTGGGGCTGTCGCAGGCAGGCTTCGGCCCCCCGCCTTCGTCCCCCCAAAATGCGGTCGCTTTTATGAAACATTTCTCGGCGTGGTCTTCGTTCCTCCCGGTCCCGGAGCCCGGTCCCGGAGCCCGGTCCCGGAGCCCGGTCCCGGAGCCCGGTCCCGGAGCCCGGTCCCGGAGCCCGGTCCCGGAGCCCGGAGCCCGGTCGCGGCGCACCGCCACGGAGGAAATGCGCGGGGGAGAGGTCTCACGAGGAGATCCTCCCCCCCCCACACCTGCACGGGAGCCCTGACGCACGCGGGGTGCGGGCAGCGCGGGGACAAGAGTCTGTCCACCGGCAGCCGCGGGGCCCGGCGGGAGCCGCCGCTTCCCGTGAAGGAAGGAGCGGAAGTGTGAGGAGGCGGGACGAGCGGAGACCTCAGTCTTCCATTGGCTCAGGCACCGAAATGAGGCACCGAAATCTCCGTTGCGTTTCGGTCCGGGTAGGTACCGGTTGTATTGGAACCGGTTCCATATTGGAACCGGTTCTCGGTACCCAACCCTAGTTTTGACTAGCATTAACTGATTATAAACATCAACATTCTATAGGCACTGATATTATTGTTTTAAAATACTAGAGATAGAATTTAATGCAAAGAATAGAGAGCTGTCGATAGTTATTTCTTACATTTCAAATTTGCTCGTTCACACTCTTGCTCACTGGAGAAATTTTCTAACAAAATAGCTAGCTAGCTAGCTTAGTGTTAACATAGCTCATTACAATATTCCCTTTCATTTGCCTCAAGTAAACCTAAATTCAAGCAGGTAACAAACGTTAGAAACTACAGATAGCCACAATCTGTAACCACCTGTACTTACAATTTCACTCTGTGCATCATTTACTATGAGCTTAACTCCTTGGCTGTAATCCTGCTGTCTTGATGAGAGACGTTACTTGACAGAGTGAGAAAGCCAGCGCAGCAGCGATACAGACTCCCCAAGGTCCTAGTGCCCGGTCTTTTATTGTTAAGTATGATGAGAGGCTATTGGATTGTAATTTGAAGGGGGAGAAAACATACAAACCAGAAACGCACTCACATATGCAGCATGTTAGCTATAAAAATAACTTGTCCATGTGTAAAACAATAGTTTATTTAAAAAAAATATATATTATTATTATTATTTTTTTAAATCCCAATAATTATTTGGGGGGGCTGAACAACATTTTAGCGGGGCTTCAGCCCCCCTAAAACAGGCCTAACGACGCCCCTGGGGGGCTTCCTTGCTATGTGAGATGAAAATACATGTGGAGGCGGACAATCGACAGAGCATCTCCTGGTTCGCAAGGATTGTGAACATCAGCCAAGAAGGGCAGGACTAGCCTGATGGTTTCAGCTGGACGGAAGAGAAAGATAGAAGAGAGTGAAACAGAGAGATATGGGAAGGACACATCCCCAACACAAAGAAAGATAAGAAAACGAAAGTGAATCTGACCAAGGAAGAAAGGGAAACCAAAAACAATTAGATATAATAAGAAGATGAAACGATTTAATCAGAGTTAAATAGAGTTTCTGGTAATTTGAGATCATTTTCAGGTCGTTCAATTACATCAGATCCATCACTAGTGTCTTCTTCCAAAGCCCACAGGCCTAAAAACTGAGTTATGGTGGTTGGTAAAGGAGGGCAGCTGTTCTTAAAGTGAGCCTCGCCAAAATGGAAAAACTAATTATGTATGTATGAGAACATGGGAACAAAATCTTGGAAAAAGAAAGAGAGTGAAAATTTGATGGAAGGAAATGGGAGAGGCAGGTGAGTGGAAACTGGTTCAAACAAAAATGAGTGAGGTTTGGAATGAGATTTTTAAAAAAGGGTCTTAGGGTGAGACAAAGGAGTGATGAAGAGAAATCAGAGGTGAATGTGTAGCGAGGGAGGTAGAGGAGGACGAGACAGGCGGAAAGCCTTCCAGCAAGCCAGCACTTCCATAATACGGCTGTGGCCAACGCAGGAATTCCTCTGGTTGCACCACAGCTGAAGTAACTGAAGTGAAGTGTGTTTTTGACCCACAGAGCTCCGGCGCCTGCTGACACTGTCTGAGACGTACACACACACACTCAGACTCAGACGTGAGAGGACAGGAAGACAACATGGCCTACAGCTCTTCAGCCGAGAATCCCCCCAGCGGCCTGACAGACAGGAGCGGCAGCTTCTTTAAGGTAATGATGACACCGGGGACTTTCCAAAACTCCCTTGGAAATGTTAAAGTTTCACTTCCTGTTTATCTTCTAGTTGATGTCTTTTTTTGGCTGACGCAACTTGTTTTTGTTTAGAAGACAGAAACAGCCAAGGACTGAGTAAGCTCTGTCCAAAACTTCTTTATTTTCCGTGTCAGCCACAACTCCCATCTGTCACTGTTCAGGCAGAGCTCAAACACCTCCAGGTGGGGTTGAGTTTGAAGAATCTGAAGTAAAATATATAAACTAAAATGGCACTCGCCAAGGCCCAACAAAAGGAAATTCCACCAAACTGCACCAAATTTAACACACTCATAAAAAAAAAAAAAATTGAAAATCTGTATCCACACAAAAATGTCATGAGTTCTTCCCTGACCCAGACTGCACCCTTACACAAAGATTAGTGTTAATCTGTTCTGTTGTTTTTGTGATGTCTTTCTTAAGGCCAATTTATGCCTCTCCGTTTCTTCTATTACGGACAGATAAGACCGCCCTATCCGTCGTGAAACGCCCTCTCCGAATGCTTCGTACAGCTTTTCGTACACGTCTGATTTTTCTAACTATCCGTCTTCATGTTTGAGACCCGACGGACCGCTCTTGGCTGTGATTGGTCCGCGAACTACATCATTTCCGTATGACGTCATTTCCGTATTTCCGGACCTCAAACTTCCTGTTTACTTCCTGTTTACTTCCATATAGCATCAAACCCAAACACAACTATGATTCTACGATTAATGTGACGTGTGTGTTAAGCCAGCGGAGTTGTCCGGCTGACGGTGGCTCGTTCGAGCACTGAGGGCATGTGTGCACGGTCACAGACGGTTATAACGAGCTTTCAAAACGGCGCTAGCAGGCTAGGCTAGCGGGCTAGGCTAGCCACCATGCTAACTGCGGTGGTAACAGTGCAAGAACCCGCCGTCACGACTTTAATTCCACTTCTATCATGACACTGTTTCTATAATACCGTCAGGTTAGAAGCAAACACTGGATAGTAGTAGTTAGTGTCGGGAGTCCCTGCTGACTGTGTGTGGAAGCTGGGGGGAGCTAGGTCCGTGTAGCTTCTAGCTACATGTAGCCTCAAGCAGATTCAAGCTGTGGAATCAGCAACACAGTTCGGAAACAAGACCGGGGAACCGCTGCGCTAAGAAACGATTACATCAGCATTTTGACCCGCTGGGTGTCACTTTATTTAGTTCTGTTAGTTGCCATGGTTCAGTGTGTGGGACGCAAGCTAACATGTCAACAGAGACACGTGGACTTCTTCTTCCCAAATGGGGTAGGCTTCTCTGAGCTCGTCTTCCGTTGCGCCACCTATGGGTTTGGCGGTGAATTTTTTCCGGACGTAGACTGACAGAGAAGTAAAAATCAAAAAGAGTCTTTGCCCCCTGCTGAGAACTCTCCGAGAAACGGACACGTAGTAGTATATAAGAGCCTTAACAAATCAACCAGCAAAAGGACAGGAGTCCTTGGCCGAGGTAAAAAGTAACCACTGTAATCCAGACCCTGCTTAGACCTGGTATAACAGGTCAGAACATCCATTCTAAATGATAAGATGAAAAGAGAAATGTGTTAGTTGCACTGGTCACGCCTTTTGTTAAAAACTCATCCAGAATGTGTCTCTTGTAATAACTTATGATCGGATCTCACTTTCCCGCTCTGCATGCAAATAAACACGTCTGTCATTTGTGTTAGTTAAAACTAAATTATGAAGTCGGGGTATACAGATGTGTCTGATGTCACCGTTTGTGTGTGTCTGTGTGTCGGCATGAGAGGGAGAGAAGTCACTCTGAATGAATCTCGTGCAGCTTCCACCAGTTCAGGAAAAGTATCAGTTATGATGTTGTGGTCAGTTTTTATATTTTGGCGATGGCCACAAACATGGGCTCAGATAAGAGTAAAAAGGTGGACGTCAGCTGAGCTGGTCCTTGATCTGTGGCACAGGATGCATTCATGTTTTCTTACAGCTAAAAGAATGTGGACACATGTTGCCCAGACCACCTCCCAATGTGGTCTGCGTGATTGGATCGCTTTCTGATCTTAGTGCGTTCACACCTGTACGTAGTCCACTTATGATCGGATAACAAAAAACACATATTAAACCCAGGAGTGTACAGAGTCTCAGTCAGTGGTCTCCATGCTGCTTTCTACTGTTTACTCACCCTGTTTCACACCATTAAAACTAACATAAAGGCAAACTTCTCGATTAACAATTTGTAAGGGGAGGAGGAGAGGAATTATCTAACACGCAATGCAAAAATGAAAACAGATATTGGAAAAGCAGGGCCATCCAAGTCACAGACAGCAACGAAGATGTCAAGAGAGTTTGTGGTGATAAACTCTGCTGTGAACCAAAATGTGTGATTGCCACAGCTCCATGCTCCGGAGATATCTGTGTTGTGGAAGTCCGGACTTTCCTCTGGATGTGTAATGAAAACAGTTTTGGAGTAAAAAGGGTATGAAGAGATATATATCACTTTAATATACACATGGTAGATCAATTAATGTTCATATATACTTATATTTACCAAAAATCTGCTAGACACCTTGATCAACAGTAATTAATTGATTACCTGCATTCTAGTCCAGTGAGCATCATCAATCATATGTAAAGGTCAGTTCAAAGTTGTTGCAAGCTTCATTCATATAAAAATATGTCTGCTGACGCTCACATTGCATTAGTTCTATGTCTCTCAGAAACTCTTACTTGTGAAGTCACCAGATAATTTATGGATTTATTCACCCAGACTGTTTTTATCCTGTCAAGGTTTTATCCTCACACTGTTTGTTCTGACTGAGCACTTTCTTGCATACTTGCAGGAAATGTAATTGAGTATTGATTGATGAGAACTTCAAGTGGATCTGTACGTTTCTACAGTTTTCCTTTGCTTTCTGCCATATATTGAAGCAGTGCTGGAAGTGAGGAAAGCCAGCTGCACTTGTTGGCTGCCTGACAAACACATTCACAGGAGTAATGAAACTCGCTCTCCCTCTCTGTCTTAGTGTCTCTCACTCCCTTTTTCTGCTTCTCTTCATGGTATCTCTTTTGCCTCTGCAGTTTCTCCTCCGCTAACATTCACTCTAAGCCCATTGCACCTGTATTCTGCTTCACTGTTCTATATAAAAGGTGCGAACACAGAGGGGAGAAGGGTTGTCATCCCCCCTTCATGTGGAGGCTATCACAGATTCATATCTTTGTAAACAGGAGAACTGGCATGGTGGGACAAGACGAAGACACAACAAGATGTTAAAATCACAGATGGGGCCAGTGTTTGGTTCAGTGTAAACATTTACATATATGGTGGCAGAGAGAGCTCAACGCACTGTTGAGGAAAACAACTACATCAATTTGACGACACATGCGCTGTAGTTGAAGTTATTGAAGTCTGCTACTTGTCAGTGGGGCTGGAACTTCACAAAGCATTGAACTAGAGAAGGGTTCATCCCTTTTTTGGGTCCCCTGGAAATATTTCTATTGTAGTTTTTGCAATTTGCAGCGCTTTTCTGTATTTGCATGTGTTGGGACTTTTTGCAGCGCATGTGACATCAAATTGAAGAAATTTTTATTTTATTTTTTTGTCGGATTAAAGTCAGATAGAGTTTTAGCACGTGACAGTGTAAAATACTCAAGAAGCTTGTATACACAAACTTGTATGACCTTTACGTCACGTTCTCCTCCCATGGAGTACAACAATAGAAAGGGGAGGGGTGACACGGTCCCTCAAAAGTGGACGTAGGGCTACACATTGACTACACACGCCTATGCCAGGAACAAAGATTTTGTGTCATCATAACAATACAATAAGTGTAAATACACAATGGAATCTTCGTCACATATTACTGCTGTTAAATTTGTACGGTTACAGGGGTACAGATATAAATTCCTCCAAAATCCATTGAGAAGGCAAATAGAATTTGTTCATGTCAGAGGTCAGAGGCTTTTGGCTTCAAAGATAATTTATTATATAATATAAAAAATGTACAAATATTCCTTACATCAGTCTTATAACCTTTACTGTATAACTGTAATATTTGACTGAATGGAGACAAAGGGGTCAAGGAATTTACTCATCTCCCCCATTATATCAACTAGTGCAGTTCTCCTTTGGAGCTACTTCAGAATTATTCCCTGTCATTAGTAAGATCTCCTCAAACAGTTTATCTATAAACTGTCACCTTGTATTGTGTGTGTGTGCTGGACGTTGTGTGTCATATACTGTATAAACAGTCTATGATGCAGAGTGAATGTGCAAAACTTTGTGTTCATCCTACCTGGTTTGCTGTTGACGTAAAAATCCTACAATCGTCTGTTCATCCCTCCCTTGTGAGTAATCTGTATTTCTTAATCCCAATAGTTTTTTGTTGTTTTGTGTTTCCTTTAACTTACTTTTCATTCTGTATTTAAAGCAGCTGTAGCCTTGTACGTCTTGCTCCATTCTCACTCATCTGTGTAATGCCATTGAGCAAGGCACCTCAAACTTGAGATGCATGCTGTGTAAAAGTTGCAGTTTTCCCCTGACGGTGTCTGCTCACTTCATCCAGCTGAAATGCACCAACAGCCACTTTTAAAGCTTCAGACGACTATGAAACAAAACTGAATGTTGTCTCGCCTCTCATTTCCTTTGCAGCTTTTCCTTCTGCTACCTCTATGAAAGCTTGTGTGTGTCTGTGTGACAAAACCAAACGCATAGTTTCCCATTGACTCTATTCATGGCTTTAACAGCAGCACATGCAGAGAATCACTTACCTCTACAGAAACACACACACACACACACACAGACACACGTCCGTGTATACTTGTGTCGTGCAGAGAGGACGGAGTCAATAAAAGTAGAAACAAACCCAGCTGAATGAAGTGGGTTAGGTTTATAAAAGTTAGTGACACGCACACTCTTGTTATGGATTGTGTTCCTGAGTATCAGTCTTTTACCTCTTAAAGTTGTCAGAGTGAAATAAGCCCAGCCTGGGCGCCACCATTAGAGCTGCACACGGCACTCTGCCCAGATCCAGTCACTCTGCACCTCTCGTGTTCACTGACCTTCATTTTATAGCTCAGGAATTTCCCATGTCTTCTCCTCTGGCCTCATTACCCATTTTCATACAGATAATTCAATGCCTGTCTATTAACAGAAGGTAATAACAATATTTCAAATTCTTTCCATGGCTGGATTAACTCTTTCCGGGGCCCTGGGGCAAAAAGTAGTAGCCCTATCAATGTTGTGTGTTTGTGTTGTGCAAATTATTGCAACACTGAAGCAGATCCTGGCCCCAAGTTTGTGGTCTAATAATTTGATTAAAATGGTATCAAATGCATAGCAAGCTAATAATTAATCAGTATGAGTAGTTCCTGAATATCCTGATTGTGATGAGCTACTAGAGAACAGACTGGAAGATACTTTATTAATGAATCATTAGTCAATGAGAAATTTTTAAACTTTATAATTTCACAAAGGTCTGCTTCAAACTTGGCATGTTATTGTAAATTGCCCAAGTAAGTGCGTTACCAAGTTTGGTTTGATTTTGACATGAGATATGTTCAATATTAATACGATTTCAATAAACAGACGACTCGTGCTATGTAGCAGTCAGTGGGGGGGGGGGCAGTGTGCCTTCAGTCTGTGAACAGAGTTGAGCATCTTCTTCTAATTCCTCCATTTATAGCCACCAGATACTTTTGATAACTAGATTATTTTTATTTCACCATATCGAACTGCTGATTTCTGTCAAGGCAGGAACATTCATAGATCACTTTTGTACTAAATTGTCTTCAAAGTAAAAGCACTATGTTTTATTTTACTGCTAAAAATGCTTCATATTAAGCCAAATTACAGAGCTTCTATTTTAAAACAATTGTGAACTTGGATCTGAAGATTGCTCAGGTTGTTTAACAGACCTCTGAAATAGCCGACATGCAATGCAATATGCATGCAATATGTCTCATGGACTTTAACAAGGTGTGACATCCTCAGTTCTTAACCCTCAACAAGAGTAAGGACAAAAACTACAAAATAAAAAACAATTAACAGGGTAAAAAACATAGAAACCTCAGTGTGAGCCACATGTGAAGGATCCCTCTCCCAGGACGGACAGAAGTGTGAGATGCTGCGTTTAACTGAACACATCAACAAAAAAAACAGCATTTACAACCTACACTAGGAGATAATGATGAGTTACTACTAGTGAACACACTGGGAAATACTTACTTAATTATCTTAAAACTAATTTGTAACTATTATTTTTTTTGTCAAACCTTGATGCACTTTCTAAATGGCACATATTCAATATTTTCTAATAAGGCAGAGAGAATCAGAGAAGAGCAGGAAACACTCACATTTGAAAAACTGAAACCAGAGAAGGTTTATTAAGATTTTTAAAATAGTTTATGATATTTCAGACAGTTGATTATTTTACAGAACAGCATGAGCTCCACTGTAAACAGTGATGTCCCATGAGCTATAGTGCAAATCCAGTTACACAGTAATAAAGTACCTTCAACAGCCTCTCTGTTGCTTTTGAGGACTGAGAGGAGAGAAGCTTGTTTTTCCGAATGATTTCCCTCTCTAGGATTAGCTGCAGTCACTCAGCACTAATTCAGGGGTCGGTCAGTTTATGCTGCCACTTCAGCTGATTGCAGCTTCGGATTTTAGGCTCCTCAAAGCTCTTGAGAAGAAAATGACACGTTCTGCTGTGTGAGAGCGCGCTGGCTGTCTCCGGTCGGCTGTGGAGTCTGGAATAGTCACCTCATACCACAAGACTGAGCGTCACCAGACTTAGTTTGAGTTGCACTGTTTTCAGTCTGGAGCTGACCTGTCGATTTGTGTCGTATGATTAAGTTTTAACCTGACAGACCCTGGTAGATAACTTGTCATCCGCAGAATTGTAAGATAGAGTGTGAACAGTATTACAGAGGGTAAGCACAATAAGTACACCAACCTTTCCAATAAACACATGATGTTGCTTATAATTATTACTAGTAGTGACATCTGTAGAGGCACGAGTATTACCAGTAGCTATATCTGCATTCTTTATCAAAATGGCACAGCCTAGACATTGAGAGACAACCCATTGCGTGAGTACTTTTACTTTTTAATACTTAAAGTAAATTTAAAAGTAAGTACTTTTTACTTTTACTTAAGTAGGATTGTTGATGTAGTACTTTTACTTTTACTTAAGTATTAAACTTCAGTACTTCCTCCACCACTGCAGAACGCTGAGAGAGTGTGAGGCTTTAACAGAGCTGGCACCAGTTAGTCCATAGACTTATCCTGCGGGGCTGTGGCTACTGTGGTCTGGCCTGCAGCCTGCCTGGTGGAGAATAGTTTGTAAAAGGATGCCTCCTTTTGGTTGAAATGTGTAATGGAAGCATTGGTTCAGACTTAAAAAAGTGTTTATACAAACCAAAACCTACAGTTTAAGAATATTTCTGAGTAATTATTTGAGTTTGAACTACATGGTTGGAGTTTACCACATCAAGAAACTACTCTGATAATGGGACAGGAATTTTCCATCTGCAGTTGATGTCAACATACTTTCCTCGATTGCCTCAAATTTCTGGTCTTCATTACGTTGTTCTCTGCGGCGGCCTTGTTTTGTTTGAATTGTTTGACCCAGATCCTCAGTGCAGAGCGTCCAGATTTCAACATCTGCTCAGTAATGTGTCAGCAGGCCCTGAATCCCTGGGAGCGCTCTAACATGTGGAGTGAGGGAATGTGGACAATGCAGGAAAAGAGAAGACAACATGAAAACAAGTTGTGTTGTAGGCTTTAACTGGGCAGCTTTCAAACTCTGGCTGTTTTTTAAAAAGTCCCTTTTGAGCGCAACTGGTTTGTCTGTGCTGATTTAGGCTTGCATTTACCAGAATCTCACTTTGTTTTTTACTCGAGATGAGTGGTTTTCAGTGGTGAATAAGATACTGCAAAGTGACGGGACAATTGCATGCAGATAATAATTAACACGATTTCTGTAAACTTAATTCAGTCTTTTCTCACAGTGAGACACACGTGTTTTCTAGATTCAGCTCACTTCTCTCAATCCAATAGCAACACAGCAGACTCCCTGTTTACTTGTTTGGATGGTGCTTGTGTGCATTCCGAGGCTGGTGTAAGTGATTAGAGATTCCAGCACGAAGGCATGATGAGCATTGTTCATCACACGTTCACCGTCACATTCTGTTGACTAATGTTTTTGTTGACAGATTTCAATGACAGGTGATAGTTTTTATCTCAAGTGAGTCCAGTGTGGTGTGGAGGATGTAGTCATACAAGCTTCCTGTCCAGATATATCCAGATGTTTAAATCTCTTTGTGTGTGTCTTTACAAAACAACCTTGGAAGTTCGGTGGCCCGCTCTGAATAATGTGATGTTTCTTTTTTTTCTACAATGCTTTGTTTCCTGTCTATAGGAAATGAAGTCCACATACAGGAGAAATGACTCACTCTTTCCCTTCCCTTTGTTCCAGATCTGACCCTTCAGCCTGTCTGTCCCAAAGTCTCACTATCTTACTTTGCATTCTACGTTTGAGAGATGTCGTCAGTTTCGTTTTTTGCTGCTCCCCCTCCACTTCTCGTTCTGATATTCACTGGAAGCCTCTCATTCTGTCCTTCTGATATTCACTGGAAGCCTCTCATTCTGTCCTTCTGATATTCACTGGAAGCCTCTCATTCTGTCTTCTTGCAGCTGATTGACACGTTTGCTCTGGAGATCGGGGAGCTGAAGAAGGAGATGGTCCAGACCTCTCCGACTACGGACAAGGAGCCCATGGAGCTGCGGGGGTAATGTTGTATTTCATACATTTATCCTGCTTTAGACAAAACTTTCCTAAATCTGACTCATCAAATTTTTTTTCCTGATAATATCTGATAAGAATATCTGCCTCAACTAGGCACAGCATTTTATTGCTGTGCCCTGCTTGGTTTAGTTGTCTGCTAAATAGGATCAACAATATTTGTAAATATGTATTCACCAGGCTGCTCATTATCACCAGCAGATGGCATTAGTGTTTGATTCTGTCCCTCTCTCTGTCACGCTGTCAGGATGGAGAGTGAGGTGAGCGGCGTTTACCTGCAGTCCCACCACTGCTGCGGGGTGGGGGGTGAAAGGGACTCTGGGTACGACTCCTTGCGAAGGAGGATGAGCGTGTTGGACAGGCTGAATCAAACCCACCCAGTGTGGTTGCTGCTGGCGATCAGTGAAGAGGAGGCCAGTCGCTTTCTGCTCAAGCAGCCACCAGGGGTGAGGAGTTACCCTCCTGGGATACAAATGTTCATCTGATATTATCTAAGCTTACGTTACATGTCATGACGAATGATTCCTCTCCGGGGCAGGTATTCCTGGTCAGAAAGTCCGCTGCTCTGCAGAGAAAGGTTCTGTCTGTGCGCCTGAAGCAGGAACAGTCAGACACTCCCATCAGCCACTTTCCTGTGAAGGAGAGCCAGTACAGTGAGTAATATGTTTGTTTTTACTGACTCTAACTGGAGTCAGGATTCATCATGGATTAAATCAGGATCAGTAGTGCCTCAGAGGCTGTCGAATACATTGACAAGTCAGACTCGGTGTCCAAGTTTCTTTCAAAAGATGATCCCACATAATCTAGTATTTGCAATACCTGACGGAGACGCAATATCTGTAACACGTGTACCTCAGTTACAGTTTGTCCCGTTGTTGACATCGGAGACCATGCACGTACAGTAAGAATCATTTATTTAGTGTTGAGTGTGTTTATCAACTGTCTGTGATGTTTAAAAAATATACAATTTAAAGATTCTCATAATATTAGAATACCTCGTCCTGCATGTGTTGTCCTTCCACACAGAGACTGAGTAACGGAGCTGTTGCAAAGCCAAAGTGTGATGACATAGCAGCTGTGGATTCTCTGAACTGAAAGGACAGCACACGTGGGAGGGGCCTCAGTGACTTTGGCCTGGTTTGACCCTTAGATGTGGGTCAGCTGCTCTTCAATGAGACTCTCGTACTGATCACAGTGCTGCATCAAGTCAGCCATGTGAATGAACAGTTTCACTTTGCTCATTAACATACACATTATTTCTTGAAAGTTTCTTAAAGTGATAGTTCCCCCAAAGATTCCAAATGGACTGGAAACGGAAATGGTTCAGTCAGACAACTCCCTTTCAAATGTTTATTGCAACGGTTCAACATGTTTTACAGCAATAATAAAATCAGGTTAAACATTGGCATGGCCAGAAGTGCTGAGTTCAGCAGAACGTGTAGCAGGTATAACTGAGGGGTTTATCGGTGCTTGGGGACTCTGAGTTTATTTTTCCATTCCAAAAGGAGTTTTCTTTAAATGTTTGCTATTGGCTCGGGTTTTGAAGAAGTGTAAAATGATTCAGCAATACACCTAATATTTTGGGACTTCTCCTGTGTAGACAGCAGATATGGACCACACCCTTTCTACAGTCCGAAATGTTTCTTTATCACACGAGTCAAATGTTTTTCCTCAAACATTGATCATTTTTGCAGGTGGTTTAGGTCCAGACGACATTTGGGCTAATCTCTATAAACAGCTTTCTGCACATGAATGCAGATAAATTAAAAAGCCAATAGCCGATGTTTAGCTGCTCTTTTGCTCTCCACATGTTCTGTTTACCTGCGACGTGCTTAAACATGATTGGTCAAATTAGGAACGGAAAAAAGCCCCAAAACCTTGTCCCATGCCTTCGGACTCTATATATTAACATGCAGAATTTGTTTATTAACAGCAGCTTTAAACAATGGGTCAGGATGATTTTATTGTTTTAAATGAATAGATGAAATAGAATTGACTGCCATTTAATTTGCATTTTCATTTGTTTGCAGCGTTTTCTCTCGAGGGATCTGGTATAAGTTTCGCAGACCTGTTTCGCCTAGTGGCTTTCTACTGTATTAGCAGGTAAATACACATTTCCTTTTCTGTCTGTCCATCTGTCATATCCTTCAGCTTCTCTTTGTACTGCTCTGTGAAGAGAGGGGATTTGAGGATGGAACCTCCACAAGTGAAAACAGGGTTTGTCGAGTAAGCAGTCAACTCTCAGTGCCCAGGGCTCTCACTTCTTGTTTTAGCTGGTGCCAGGGTCTCAGACAGACTCAAACTGCAGACACGGGGAACAGTGGGAAACTGTGCCACAAGCAATAACAAGCCCAGCAGTGGATGTGACTGTGGAGATGGAGCACAGAGTTTTGGTTGAGCAACACAATTATGAGAGATGTTTATCTATGAATTGAAACACAGGGTGTGTCAACATGTTTATATTATTACTGCTTGTTTATTTATGGCCTCATCACTTTTGTCAGGGTGTGTCATTGACAAAACTGCAATATTACTTTAACCAGAAAGTACCGCACACTAAACAGTAATGATGAGAGATCACTATCTAAACTCTCTGACTTTCCCTCCTGTGTTTTTTGTTATATTTATGGCTGTTTTTTCTTTCCTTAGGGATGTCCTGCCTTTCACAATCAAACTCCCAGAGGCCATTGCATCTGCCAAGACTCAGAAAGAGCTGGAGGAGGTGGCTCAGCTCGGAGCAGGTATTTTAATTTATTACTTTGCTCATTGTCTTGTGCGGCCTCGTAGGAGTTTGAACCACAAATAAATTGTCTGTTGATAAGTTTTCAAAGCATAATGCTGTTTTTAGATTGGTGTTGTCCTGTTCATGGAGCAATAGGTTTAAATTAGTTTCACAAGAGAATTAAAAAAGAACTGCAGAGATTTCATTTTAGACTGGAGGCAGGTGGAAACAGCGAGCTTGCTTCTCACGCTAATATTTAAAAAACCTCAAAAGCCTAATCTAATCTAGTTGAGATCGTCACATCAACTAAATAAATGTCAACATGGCATCTTGTAATGCGCTCTAACTATTCCTTAGTGAATAGCAGCTGTGCACTGTGGCCACATAGTGTATGCTAATTACAGAGCGATTACCAGAAATAGTACCATTTCATCTCCACAGTTATTTATAGGGAAACCTGTGCTCAAAGACCTTATAATTCTACATATTCAAGTGCAGAATACATTCATAGAGATTAGCGTGACACAAACGAGGGTAGGACTAAAGAATATCGACTTACAGCATGGGCTAAACTTAAAAGCACAATATCAGCACACAAAAATGTTGTCACGCTGTTTGCCTGCTGGGAGCACTGTTCATTGTGGTTGTAGCAATTACATTAGCATCTAATATTCTACTGTCAGAATAAAATTACAACAATCTGACACAACAACCACCCAAATGCATCAGCCTGCTTTATCAACCTGCTCCTCTAACACAGTGTAAAATCATCAACAGATTTGATAACACCTGGGAGCTGTAACCAGATCATTGAAACAGTAAATATTGCCAACCGCTATTTTTGTAATTCACACAGTTCCAGGCACTGAATCAGCTTTTCATGCTGACCTCCTCATTAGCCTTCATTCTCTACTCTTGATTAGGGTGTAGGACAGAGGATGATAAGCCCTAGGAGACAAATTGTGATTTGTAAATATGGGCTATACAATTACAATATGATTGATTTATTGATTATTGGACGCTATCTGCCCCCAGGCTGTGCATGTGCAGAATGATGATGACGCTCGATATCCATGAAAACTTTCAGTCATACAAAGCAAAGACAAATCAAACAACCATCATTTGTTGTTTATTTTCCTTTGACTTTCCACGCTGACCATTCGGGTCTGTTTTCACAGCAGTTTTAGTCACTTCATCTCTGCCGAGTTATTCCAGGCTCAGCTGCTGTGAAACTCCAGTGAGTCAGCTTCCTACAGTGGAAGCCTACGACATTACTCAGTGCTCAGTGTGGGGGGGAAGGGAGTGGCGAGTGGAAAGCTACAGTCGGCTGTGTGCTGTCTAAACACACACATACCATCATACCACAGTCAAAAAATTGTGAAAACACACAAGCTTCTCAAGTGTTAGTGCTAACGTAACGTGCAGTAGACTGTGTCACTGGTGTTTACAAACGTGAGACGCTGTCATTGTATTTGAATGACTGTATTCCTGTGAATGGAAGTGAGTGTCAGACTGCATTGTAATAGGTTTTTGCACTTTTCTCCCTACATTTACTATGATCTGGAAAAAGCTGAAAACCCATAAAGTATAAGCCAGCTTCTGAACTTCACTTAACAAGCGCATACATTCATTATGGGAAACTCCCTTCTCCACTGGACAGCTTCTATTTAAAGACAAAATGCAGACTGCCTCAATCTGGGCTGTGGACCCTGGGCACGCACATGTGAAACACAAACACATGTTGAAAACAACTTCAGACATTTGAATATCACAGAGACGTTGCACCCTTACAAAAGTTTGCCCCAATCTGTGGTATTTTACTTTTTTCTTTAACTACATATTTACATAGTCATATTTGAACTTATTCTCTGTGTCTGTCCAGCTAAACAGACGTGCTGTTTTCATTCAATTTCATAATTATTTTCAGTAGCTTTCAATTTAACAATTATTCAGATGTTGTAAATCCACTGTCCACAAGACATTTCCTGCACAACCTTTTCACATTAAAAGCCTTCCAATGTCCCAAAAGGGCACAATCATCCCTGTCCATGTAAAGGTTTTTTTACCTGTGTTTTGAAACGAACGCAGGAAGTGACAAATCTTTTTTAATGGGTGCTGTGGCTAAGGAGTCCTTTAAATAGGTTCAAGTTCAAGTTTTCCCCATTCCATATTCTGAAGTGTTCTTGGGCAAGATACTGAACCAAACCACCTGACATAGAAAAACGTTCTGCATGCCAATAGATATACTTTATGAATGTGCTTGTAAATGGGTGAATAGGACAAATAAAAAGGATCTGTAAAGCACTTTGAGTGGTCATCAAGACTCGAAATGTGCAATATAAATATTAACATTTATTTTTCTGCATTTCAATTTGTATTACTGTTTGACCTGACCACAGAAAAATATTAATCTATACAGTATTTTTAGCATGCTCTTTTGCAACTAGTGCTACAGTGAGGTCAGTTAGTATTACAGTATGGGGTATTTAGGCTGGGCTGCCTGGTGCAGTCTTGCTCTGCAGTGTCAGGTGCTCATTGCTCACATGGACCAGTGAGAATACCACAGGCAGAGTTCACTCTCTAGACACTGAGGTATTATGAGACATCTGAAACTGCTCTACCAGCTGGACTCTGCTTCTTCAGCAGGAATGCTAGAGGTCACGTTTCCATTTTTAGGCTGCACGACCGGTCGCACCAGACTTAGGCTGTAGTGTAAAGCATATGCTTTAAAGTGTGTGTGATCTGTTGCCTGTTACTTTCAGTTTGGTGAAATCACTGATACAAAACAAAAAAACAAAGAGCATTGATTTAAAGCAGGAGAGAAAAAAGGCATAAAATCATACACATGTGGTTTTCAGTCAGCTATCAATTCCCTGAACAAAAGAAATTGAATAAAACGTACTCAGTTAGGGGAGTAACAGGGGAATACAGCTCTGTTTGAAATACGAGAGAAGGAAAACAGAGCAGGAAGAAGGAGTGGAGGAACTGGGACTGTGTGCTGTGTGGTGTGTTGAGTGCCCTCCCACTCTGTGATTAGCAAGGGTAACTCCCTCTGTATGACTCTGGGTGTGTGTCGGCATTCAGTGAATCAGGCCCAGGAGACACGGAGCTAAAGTCACCGCATTTCTCCGACCAGCAGAAAGAAAGACACACACACGAGAAGAAAGCCAGGCAAAGACAAAAAAAGTAAGAGCTTTGATTGAACAGCTGTTGTGTTGGTGAGAAATAGTTGAGAATACTGGCTTTGTTATTATACATCTATTATCTCCCTCATCTGTTCACTTGAGGACTCCTTTTGCCTTTCTGGGAACTTTCAGTTGAACCGGGAGAACTATGTGTAGCTTAAAGTTGTAATGTTTAACTTTCTGTGTCTGTGTGTTAAAGGCTTCTGGGACTCTGGCCTGTGCAGTCAGCGCCGCACCTCCCCCCGCCCCTGTCGCCCTCTGAGCCGGACCCTCAGCCCCCAGCGAACCAACAGGAACGGGGAGGTCGGGGGGTCGCAGCAGAGACACACCGGGTCTTATTGTGAGAGCGCGCCGCCAACCTTACGGTCCCACGCTGTGCCACCTTCCTATAATCTGGAGAGAAGACATTCAAGTGGTCCTCTGTGCTTCGTTAACCCGCTGTTCCTCCAGACTCATCAACACCACCACCGCCGAGGTGCAGAGGATTCTCCTCCACATGCCGACAGGTCCAGTAACCACCCAGAGGATGTGGGGGAATCCTCTGTGAAGCCGCTGAGCGACAGCAAGTCCAGTGAGCAACACACAGACAAGATCAAACTGAACGGAAAATCCAGGCTCCCTCCCCCCCGTCCCCCTCCCCCGCGCTCGATGCCACGCCGCCGCCCTGCGCCACCTCCACCTGGGCCTCCAGCCGCAACCACCAGACCCAAGACCATGCCGGAGGCGGTTGCTGTGGCTACGAGACAACCGCAGCCCCCCAGCAAGCGCCCAGCCCCCGCTCGACCACCAATGGGTGCCAAGCACAGCAGCCTTACCAAAGGTGCCAGCTCACCAGTCGCCGTGCCTTTGAACCCACCACCTCCAAGGCCGAAAAAGCCTGATATGGAGGCCCACCGCTGCCACATCGCAATGGACGATGAGACTATCGCAAAGGCCCTATCTCGTGCCAAGCTTCCATCATGCCAGCCTCCGCCTGCTGTCCCAGCTGATGTACCACTGGAGAATAACGCTCAGAGCTCATCCAGTCCTAATGAAAGGGGACATCAGCGCCTCAGTGACATGAGCATGTCTACTTCTTCTTCTGACTCACTGGAGTACTCACAGTCCCCTGGGTTCTCCCTAGGACTGGCCCCCAGCCCGTCTCAACACCATCAAGACCCAGTGGAGGACAGCAGTGAGGAGGATGAGGACGGCGAAGAAGATGAAGAGGAGGATTACGGGGTCGGCCTGGAGACAGATCTAGAGATGCGCATTCGTACATCCTTTAAAGCTCGGAGGCGAAAGGTTGGTGTGAGCCTTGGCGGAGGGTCCTTTATCCTCCCTAGGGCGTTGAAGGGACGCTTTCGCAAGGTGAGCGGCATGCTGAGCTCCCTCATGACCCCGGAGAGACGGGCGGTGAAGAGGATTGCTGAGCTGTCCAGGAACAAAAGCTCATATTTTGGCTCCCTGGTTCAGGACTACATCAGCTTCGTTCAGGAGAACCGAGGCTGTCACACATCAGGGATGGATTTTCTGCAGACTCTCAGGCAGTTTATGACGCAGATGAAGGCTTACCTGCGCCAGAGCTCTGAGCTGGACCCACCTTTAGAGTCACTCATACCTGAGGACCAGATCGGTAAGTAGGACAAGTACATTGGGAATCTTTAAACCATGACTCTAAATATAGCTTTTGAGGTTGGAGGTTATAAGTGCATTTGTGTGTCCATACTTTTTGGAACATCTGCTTCTACATGCGTGGGCACGGGTTTGATGTGTTAGTCAGATGCCATCTTTGACAGCATTCAGTTTCGTACAGGTTTTCATTCCAGTATAATCTGAGAAGTAAAACCCCTTTACTATTTCCACAGAAGAGGATTTGAAAAGGACTTACGTCACTGACAATGTTCACACAGTGCCCAGGCTTGCCGCTGTCTTGGGAGTCAGAGCTGAAGTTTTCCATATTAGTCTGCCTCATTAAAGGTGTTGAGTTACAAAAATGCCATTGTGCTGTGCCCCAATGAGTTATCCTTGGCCTCTGTTCACTGTCGTAGGCTCATAGTGCAGTTGAAATCGTCAAAATGTATCCACAGCCTTGATTATTAAAGCTGGCTTCAAATGTCAGGTTAAATTTGTACTGTAATTCTTTTACATTTCTGATTAATTGTTTCATTCAGGCAACGCTCTTGTGCATCTACTTGTGGTAACATTTGATAAGTTTGGTTTCCACTTTGGATATCCTATTTCTGATCCTAGTGGTGTAGATCAGATGTGTTGATACTGTCTTTTGAGGTCATAGTGATTGTATAAATGAAGTTTTCAGACATGAGTGGCAATATCAAAAGGTTGTTTCAGTCCAAGCAGATTATTGTGGACAAGAGTATTTGCATGAGTATGTAAGAACGTCTCTGCACGCATCTCACATCCCTTGTTCATTGTAAACAATAACAGCAAGGCCTTGTTCAGAGACAGAGAAGTGATCCACTCTGGTGGTGCTAGCAGACCACAGATCCGCACATTAATGCCTCACACCCGCAAAAAAGGTTCTCTTCAAGGACGGAAATTGTGAAAAAACGTAACGACGTAAATACATAATGAGAGGACTGTGTGTACTTTATATGCTATAATTAGTAGGTTTTTCAGCAGAATTATAGTTGTTAGTTTTTTCCTGGAAAAGAAAAAACTGAAAAGTGTGAGCAGCGAGGCCGACAGTTTGGATGTCTGTGCTCCTCTCCTGAGTGTGTACAGAGCGGGAGAGACGTGTGTCATTATACATTAAGGCTCAAAGTGTGACATCTTGGAAAATAAATGTTACACTTTCTCTGATAAGTTTGAGTTTGAAGAAATAGGCAAAGAAATTAACTTTTGAATATTGGTCGCGACTGTAATGTCTAGCAATGAATGATCAGCCATTAGGTGTTTGTAAAGGGAGGGTGTACAACTATTAGAATACACCCAGAAGTATGGCTGTGACAGGATGAGAACAAACAGGCAGGATGTGAATGAAGGGGAGACTGCCATTTTTATACAGATGTAAAGTTTGTTCTTATGTACATTTCTGTGAACATTTGACTGTTGTGTATGTTTTCAGGCATGTGCTAGTGTGTATATGGATGTGGCCGCGTGTTTCTCTTTATATCACTCACTCTCCTTCAGTTTATGCCACTTGAAGGAAGCCTATGAACAGGTTGTAGCCCAGATAAAGCCCAATAACAAACATTGCTCAATATACAAAGGAAATGAGCCTTTCTGGAAGGAATCAGGAAGTATGCAGTGTGTGTGTGTGTGTGTGTGTGTGTGTGTGTGTGTGTGTGTGTGTGTGTGTGTGTGTGTGTGTGTGTGTGTGTGTGTGTGTGTGTGTGTGTGTGTGTGTGTGTGTGTGTGTGTGTGTGTGTGTGTGTGTGTGTGTGTGTGTGTGTGTGTGTGTGTGTGTGTGTGTTTGCCAGAATGAGTGTCCTGAATAGCCTCTGTACCCCTCCTTGTGTACACAGGAGGATCTGACGGATTTGTCAGTCCACTGTAAACAACTCAGGCCGCCACTTGTTCTTGATTAAGTTCATGAACGCGTTATTTGTCTTACCGGCATTTTTACAGTGGACTTGTATTTGTGCTCCTCTGGTGTTTTCGCCACCAAGGCAAAGGCAGGCCAGAAGAACAGAGCTCCTGTGTGTGCAAGCTCATTTGTTTACTCTGTTACCAAACATGTATTTTGTTCTGCGTAACTCATCGCATTAGCATGACAATGGAGGATGGGGATTCCTGTGCACCATGACTATTTGTGTCAGTTCTGCCAGTGGAAAATAAGACACAATTGTTTCAGTGTGAGATGCTGGACATTGTTGAGGTAGGCGGGAAATGAGATGAAGCCTATGGACGTAGGTCTGAGGTACAGATGGACCCATTGTAAGATCCAAACTCAACATTCGATTTCATGTCAGCTGAGTGAATGGTATACTTGTGAACTATGTTGAGCTCCATGTTTAATTGACTTCCATGGTGGTGAGCTACCTGGTCGGATTCAGCCTAATCTTAAACCCTTCAAAGAGCAACACGTAACATTGAAGTCGCCCTTTAACTTAATGAAAAATATGTAAGCTATCATGTGAAACCTGACTTTTAAGTCTTTGAATGTCAAACACTGAGGTTAGTTAATTATTCATTATGTTGCAGTTGTTGAAACCCAGGAGTTAGAAATGGTATACACTTCAATAGGATGTTGTTTTGGGCTACAAGTAACAATTATTTTCAATCAATCAATCTTACAATTAAATCTTCATTTAACTGTTTGGTACATGAAACGCCAGAAAACGGTGAAAAGTTCTAATCACAAGGCAACATCAATAAATGACTTGTTTGTTGCGTCAAGCTAGAAAATATTCTGTTAACTGCCGTATAAGCAGAACATTTGTCCCCTTGGAACCATCAGCTGAATGATGACTGAAACGAAGAATCATGAAAATAATTAAATTCAAAATACTTTATTTGTAACCCAAGGGGCAATTCAAGGCAAACATCACAGGAAACAAATGTCTTACCATCCCTTGAACTTCTGCTCTACACCGGTCTGATGGCATCTGGTATAAACCCAAACTTCCTCCCATTTGTTTTACATGCAGGCAAAGCACATTCATGTTGACAGCAGGTCATCACAGAGGACATAGGTTCACTCAGTGGCGATTTTAGCCTGAAATTTCTGGTGGGGCAATTTTGTATGACGTCATGTCACCGTCACAAAAATAGAGGTAGCTGATTATTATAAGCAGTAGGCCTATATAGACCACCAGTAAGATATATTATGGGCTGCATTTTGAGTACCAGCAGGCAGCAGAAATCCTATTTCAAATACATTTCACATGCTTTAGCGCTCAGCCCGACACAAAGATGTTGCCTATCATACAGCATTAAAGTAAAATGATTGCAACAAAGTAAAAGATTAGACAGACACATAGCTCAAATAACTTGCAGAATTTATTATTATCAACATGAGGCGACATGCATCAGCTTCATCTGCACAACACTTTGTGTTTTCCTCCCTAACTTAAGAAGGCCTGCAACTGTTTAGAGTTGGCAGTCATTGCTTAGTGTTATGGATAAAATAATTTATTTCTATATTCATTATATATGATATATTCAAATGAACACTTATTAGAACAATGTTTATCTTTTGCTTCTTGATTTGATACACTTTAGATAAGAACCCAGTGTTTTCTTTTTCTTCTTTGCCATAAGAGACAGAACACGGTCAGCACAGCTGTGTCCTTCAGGCTCATCCGTTCCTAATAAAATGATAGGAAACATAAAATATGGCATTATTGTAGAGGAAGTGTTACACAAAGTTTGTATCTTTATTTTCTGTGGATATTCAACTACTGATTTTGAATATGGTTTTGGATTAAACTGTGCACTACCAAGACAATGCATTTACTGTATGGAGTTCTTCCACATTATTAGTATTGCAAAGCTTATTCTCCAACGACTCATCCTCATAAACTAATGCTTCTCTCTGCTGGGTGGACCGGATCATGTAGCCTGACTGCGGGCTAGCCGCCAGGTACACGTCCCTTTGAATACGTCCACTACGTTACAGATAAATACAAAACTAAACTTGACTAACCTCAGAAACGGGAGCTCTCACGTCTTCAGCCTCTCTGCCAGGAGAACAAGCAGGACTTCAAAACGTATTATTCATCCGATGTGAGTGAACCTCTCCACAGACCCGGTTGGTGTTCACTGCCGAGGCAGCCTGTTAGCTCAGGTGACGTCGAACCGGAGCGTCAGCCTGTTTCCGGGTGACGCTGACGCAGGAGTCACGTAGCTCTCTGGGTAACGTCGTGGGGCTCATCTGCATAATCACAACCTTGCAATGTTAACAGTGGCCTGTGTGCTTCACGCTGATTGGTGCTCCCATGGCACTGGTCTGCAAGCTTCACGCTGATTGGTGCTCCCATAGCACTGGTCTGCAGCTTCCTCTGTGTGCCCACACCAGAGACGTACGGCAAGAGGGAAGCGTTTCACAAATCAAACTCACAGACAGAAACACACACGAATCAAATGACACCAAAACAAGACTATAATGCTTGTGAGTCTCGTTTATTCACACACACATTCACTCTTTTTGCATATAAAATAAAATAAAATATATTTTTGCCACAAAGTTCAGATATGCAGTATTTAGCTTTGTGCACACCAGCGCCACCAGGGGGGGCACTGCCCCACCTGCCCCTTAGGTAGAAACGCCACTGGGTTCACTGATATCTGTATATTCCTTTTTAAGAATAGTTATTGATCAGTTTTCTTTTGATGGACTTATTCATTAGTCACCTCCTTGTTGCATCTCTAATGCTTTTGTTTCAAAATTGGTTCTTACCGCATGTATTAATGTATTAAAGAAAACACTCAGCATAAGAAGATCATTGGCTATGACTGTTGATCTCAAGCAGCAATGATGTCTTGGTGTATATCTCTTTGAGTAACATCTACAACAATAAATAATGACTTGGTTTTATCATCAGAGACTAAAAGAGATCTATGTTAAACATGTTCAGAATTAATGTGCTTGAGAGTTTACGGTCAGACATTATGTTGATAATTTAATGAAAAGGCCAGTCTTATCCTTTAAAGGCCCATGGTCAGTTCACTGTATGTCCTGTACTGGGGTTACTGTAATGAAATTGATATAGTTTAAAGGTAGTATAAAAGGAGAAGAATATGATTCTGTGCAGTTTGTTTCCCTTTAGGTTTAATGACTAGATTATGGTTTGAGTTGGGCTGACAGTGTCTAGTGTTAGCATGCTAGGCACCTTACTTTGTGTCCTGTAAAGACTGTAATTTACTGAGTTATAAATTGTCTGAATGGCCAGAGTCATACAGATTTAAAAGAATAGAGAGCACAGTTTAAGTTTTGTGTGATGTGTCTTATCTTGAGACTTACAACATGCACCATGATGAATTTAAGGTTTGAAATATGACTTGTTTCCTTCAAATGATTTAATTATCAAACTGTCTCTTTCTATCTTATCTGTGTGTATGTGTGTGTGAGACAGACCAGGTGCTTGAGAAGGCCATGCACAAGTGTGTCCTGAAGCCTCTGAGGACCGTGGTTGAGGTGGCTTTACATGACTTCCAGGTCTGGATTTTTTGATGGTTACTATTTTATCAGATGTAGGACTTGTTTGATTGTGGACTTTCTAAAAGGAAAACAAATTCTATAATAGATTTTCTTTCATTATTATTAATATAAAGGATATTTTATTTGCTTGATAAATAATCATACATACCAGTCATGGTCCATAATGAGAGAAGTGGACTTTCCTTAAATTTTAACAGGGAACCTTTAAGAGTGAATAGTCCTCTTTGACGTTACTTAATTCAAAAACAAAACCATGCCTAAGACAGGAAATTGGAGATAATAGAGAGTTCAGTGTAGTAATTATTACTAACTGGCTGCGGGCTGCAGCTTCATTTTCAATGTACAGACAGACCTGATCTTCTCGGCTAACTCTTAGCTAGAATGTGAACAAACATGTTTTCTCGAGTGACTCCTTAAAGCCTGTCTGTGTTTGTTTTTCTGTAGGTAAGCAGTGGAGCTCTGCAGCAGCTGAGGGAGAACCTGGCCCTGGCGAAGGCCAAGAGGCCCCAGGAGCTGGGGGTGGATGGAGCCGTGCCCCCTGACGCTGTGGCTATTGAGAAGATCCGCCACAAGTTCTTAAACATGAGGACGATGTACTCCCCTGAGAAAAAGGTGTCTCTGCTGCTCCGTGTGTGCAAGCTCATCTACACCATCATGCAGGATAACTCAGGTATAATGCCAGTGTTAAATGAACACTGTACGTAGCACTCAAAGCTCATATCAGTCTACTCTGGATACTTGTTTGTTGTAATTGCCTTGTCCGTCTGACCTGTGACCACCACCCTCCTGCCTCTCTGCTCCCATCCTGCTTCCTTCCAGGGAGGATGTACGGTGCCGACGACTTCCTGCCCATGCTGACTTATGTGCTGGCTCAGTGTGACATGCCCCAGCTGGACACAGAGATCGAGTACATGATGGAGCTGCTGGACCCGTCCCTGCTGCAAGGAGAGGGTAGGTTACCCTAGCGACCAGCACCTAGCTCCTCTTAAAGGGATAGTTCACCTAAAAATGAAAATTCACTCATTAGCTACTCACCACAATGCCGATGGAGGGGTGGGTGAAGTGTTTGAGTCCACAAAACACTTTACGAGTTTCAGGGGTAAACATTGTTGCAGCCAAATCCAATACGATATAAGTAACTGGTGACCATGTCTTCAAACGTAATAAAAAAAACAACAACAAAAAAACATAAAATGCCTCCATACTGCTCCTGTGGTGTCATCCAAGTGTCTGTAAGCCCCGATATTCAAATTTGACTCGAAACGGCGTCATTTACACAGTGTTTTGATCCTAAATGTCCTCAGTGATCTTCCTTCGGGGGCTGCGTTTAGGTTCTTCAACAAGTTCTGGCGATAGCTGCAGGAAGTTCTGGCTGATTTCGACACGTGTCCCTTTGGCGAGAGCATAGAGACGCAAGGTTATGCGCGAACATGGCTCCGGGCTGAGGATAACAGCGAACACACCACACAAGCAGTATGGAGACATTTTACGTTTTTTCCTGAAGTGTTTTGTAGACTTAAACACTTCACCCGCCCCTCCATCGACATAGAGATGAGGAGATAATTAGTTAATTACATTTTTTGGGTAACCCATCCCTTTAAAACCACAAATAGTTTTAACATTTCTGTCTGTGTACGTATTAAACACGCAAGATTCAACCTGTTCATGACGGAGCATTAGGAATGATTTGAAGTATGTTTTCTTTCTTTTGGACTGAGCCAGGGTTACTACCTCCCACTGTCTCCATGCTAGGCTAGGCTAACAACATGCTAACTCAAGCTCTATTCCAAACGTTGAATTGAATTATTCCTTGTAAAGGTTCGATTCAAAAGCAGAGAAATCCAGCTGTTTTGTTTACCTAAAGTGATTTACCTCTGTGTTTCCTCAAGGATTTTTTAGCAGTGGGGGCACACACACACACACACACACACACACACACACACACACACACACACGTCAATACTCATTTAGTTACTTTGTTGCTCTCCACATCCCGATTCATTCAGGTTAAGACCTGTGTGCTGTACCAAAGACTTAAAATGGTAGAAAAAACTCTGATTATAGCCTGGATAAACTGGGCGTCGCTTCTTCATCAGTACTGGCATTAAACAAACCAACCTTCTGTGTGCGGGACGAACTTCTTGTGTGTAGTCTGTGTTTGTGTGTGTGTGTGTGTGTGTGTGTGTGTGTGTGTGTGTGTGTGTGTGTGTGTGCGTGTCCGTTTATCTGCTTGTCTCTCTTCACGTTTAAACTGACAATAAAATTTAGTTAGTTATTTTTGGATGGCAGTTTGATGGTGACTGATTGTGCACCCAGAAATGTTTGCCATGTGTTTAAATTAGTGCTGTCAGTTAAACGCCTTATTAACGACGTTAACGCAAACCCCTTTTTAACGACGTCAATTTTTTTCTCGCAAGATTAACGCAGAGCTGCCAACTCTCACGCTTTCGCCGAAGCAGCCGCTCACTGACTCACTGGCTGCTTCTTAACTCTGGAAACAGTGAAAACACAGAGTTTCTCTGGTCTCAGCTGATCAGAGAATCAGCGCCTCAGCTTCTTGATCAGAGCAGAAGCTGCAGTTGGTTTCTACCGAGCTTCAGTATCTGTGTTCGCCTCCAGTCTGACCTGCTCATGCTTTTTGTTTTAATATTTCGCCAACTAAAATATATATTTTTTAGCTATTAGGCTGCAGCTATATGTTTTTATTTATTTCAAAATAGGGTACTTCTTATTTCATACATTTTCCACAAATATGGGGAGGACTCAAATAGCCCTACAAAGTTCTGTGTTTAATTTATTTCAAAGTAGGCCGACACTTGCCTGCGTATTTTGTTTGTTTGTTATTTTGTTGCTTGTCTGTTTGAGTAGCTGGCTGAAAGCAAAGAAGTAGTACGCTTACCTTTTATTGGTAACCTAACTGTTACGGTTCATTGTTTCTGAAATAAGAGGCCTGACTGCTATGTTCACAGCAAACTTATAAAAAAAGAAAATACTAAGCCATGGTTTAACTGCACTATAGGCTGAGTCCTTGTTTACCTGAAATGTGCACTTCATAATTTTATTTTGTACCGCCCTGTTTGGCAATGTTGTTTTTCAATTAAATAAAACATTTGCATAAAGCAAGCCAATCCACTTTTCCATGTTGATAAGAGCATTAAAACGAAAACAAAAATTATGGAAAAAAAATAAATGAAGGGACATTTAGAATAGATAAAAATTTGCGATTAATTGCGATTAATTTTGAGTTTACTATGACATAAATGCAATTAATCGCGATTAAATACTTTATTCGTTTGGCGGCACTAGTTTAAATCATAGACTGTAGGTTTAAATGCATGCCTGATTAATTCTAGAGGGAATCAAACAAACACAAGTAAATTTCAAGACCCAATAACTTATGGTTAGTGTTGGTGTTTATTGTTAAAGTGCAACATCAAAGTGTCCTACAAAGTGTCCTACCTAGATAGGACACTTTGGCAAGGTACAAGGCAACCGGCTTTAATGTATGTCTGCTGCGGCGAGCAGCAAAATGTATGGGCCAGAAACCTCGTAGTTTCACTGCAAGTTATATGATATTGTATATTTCCATTGTGAGGTCAGGTACATGACAGTGTGGTGAGAGGTTAGAAAGAGCTCCACACTGTTGTATAAAAGGAAGGTCTTTCCTGGGGGTAGCACGTAACACTATGTGAACAGAAGGCACATCTCCTTGTTGTATAGGAAACTGGAAACTGTTCATATCATTAGAGATCAAGAGTGGGGGGTCATAAATTAGGAGTCCGCTACTTTGCAGATCGTTCAGGTTGTTGCAGAGATTGACACTGGACAACGACAAGTACAACTGAAAGAACATTCTCAGTGCTGGGGCCGGCTTTGCCTGTTGCAACGCCCCTACAAACTACGCACCATATTCTGGAGGAATGTCTTCCTTACAGAACTGCTTGAGCTCAGCCACTAGGATTTTCTTTTGAGCTCATTCCACAGCTTCTCCATTTGGGATAGAGTCCAGGCTCTAACTGAGCTGAGGTTGCCAGATGGTTTGTCGTGCAGAACCATCTGTTTGAGATCACTTTGTAACTTTTTCCAGCTTTATGCAGATCAACAATTCTTAAGTCATGTGAGATGGGGATGGAGACGTGGGTCACATCAGCAGATTATGATTGGCAAACTCAAAATGTTGTACTTTTAAAATAAATATTGGCTGTAAATTAATCCACACCTTCATCTGGTTTCATTGACTGGACTCCAGGTTTGATAACTGCTGCATCCAACAGGTCTTTGACCGACACGTTGTATTCTGTAGTCTCACTTTTACTGAGCGTGTACAGTAAGTTCAAGACTTCTGTGTGACGGAATAGTTCATATGAGTCAGAATTCAACTTGAAGCTCTTAGAAATGTTAGTAAGGATTAGTAACAGAGTCCACTGTTAAGATGCAGTTTCTATTATCACATGCTGCTGAAATAAATGCAAACACGTCTCTCTTTCGGAAAGACTCATTGTAACACAGACCTGTTACAGGGACCATGTCGGCTGAGTTGAGTTCACAAGGAAGCTTCATTGAGTGAGTTTGACACAGGCATGGGAAGGAAAGCCCTGACGACATTGGCAGGAAATTCCAGTCCGTGTTTGATTTGAATGGGCTGGAACAGGTTAAGAGGAAAAGAGAAAACCAGAATAAAATAATTTCCTATTAGCGTCAAACTGTCTGGCGCATGAGTTATTTAGGAAAGGCTTCAATACATGTGTATGTACGTGTAACCTTCTTTGAACATTAGTTAATTATCTGAAAATATCAGTTCCTGCTTTGACATAAATACTTGAGATCAAATATGGAAACATTTAATGAAAGTGTTCCACAAAACATTAAAGGGATAGTTCACCAAAAAAGATTCACTCATTATCTACTCACCACTTTGCCGATGGAGAGGTGGGTGAAGTGTTTGAGTCCACAAAACACTTTTGGAGTCTCAGGGGTAAACAGTGTTGCAGCCAAATCCAATACAATTGAAGTCAATTTACACCATGTTTTCGCTTAAAGGTCTTCTGATAGCATCCTGGTTGGTGCACTCGTACCCTTGGGCACACCATAGTGTGGCTACATTCGCTAGCATAGCCACTACTGGTAGTGGACATCTAGGCTAAAAACACTGTGTAAATGACCTTGTTTCGAGTCAAATATAAATGTCGGGGCTTGTGGACACTTGAATGACACCACACGAGCAGTATGGAGGCATGTTGTGTTTTAGCTGGTCATTTATTTTGTCTGAAGAAGAGGTCGCCTGGGCTAAAACACTGTTTACCCCCTGAGACTCCTAAATCGGTATGTGGACTCAAATACTTCATCCACCCTCATTTGGCATAGAAATTTTTCGGTGATCTGTCCCATTAAGGTGAATCGATCTGTCCCGAACCTCATGCATAATTCTGACTCATTTCTATAGTGGGAGAAATGGATCAGAGGAAAGAGGAACTGTTTGTCCTGTATTACGTCAGAGTTTTTGCGGATTTCATTTCTAGATAAATGACCCTGATGTGTTTCACTTTCCAGTTTCTTTTTCTCCCTCCAGCTTCAAGCTTTCAAACCTCTTCCTCTCCGTGTCTCTATCCTAGGAGGTTATTACCTGACCAGCGCCTACGGGGCCATGGCCCTTATCAAGAACTTTCAGGAAGAGCAAGCAGCCCGGGTGCTGAGCTCCGAGGCCAGGAACACTCTGCACCAGTGGCACTGCCGACGCACCGCCCAGCGTTCGATGCCATCTGTGGATGACTTTCAGGTATCAAGCCGGACCTGAGCCCACCTTGAACGCCCAGGCAGTGAGTCAAAGTTGTACCAATTTCATATAAAGCCAAACTTCCCGCGCAGCACTGGGAAGGTGCATGTCAGACATCACTGAAAATACAATTTTCTACTAACATCACAGCATGCGCACCTGGATCTATGGCTTTATATTTTTGGTAGAAAGCTCCCTCTTGTGGAACATTGAACCAACTACACGTGATGTTTTTCTGTGGCCGTACGGTAACTGCATGTCTTCTCTGGCTGCTTGAATTCTTCATCTTTTTCTTTTCTGCCAAAGTATAAAACAGGACCTTTTGTATCTCTCCGTAGAACTATCTCCGTGTAGCTCTGCAGGAAGTGGACACAGGCTGCACGGCCAAAACCTTGGTCGTCCACTCTTATACCACCACTGAGGAGGTCAGCTCGCTCTGCGCCTACAAATTCAAGATCCCCGACACAGAGAACTACGCACTGTTTCTGGTTACTGAGGATACCAGCCAGCAGCTGGCTCCAGACACTCACCCTCAGCGCATCAAGTCTGAGCTCCTCAGCCGACCCCATGCACAGACCTTTCACTTTGTCTACAGGCGGTTGCCTAACCTTAACCTCTGTATGCCTACTATAATGCAAAATGGAAACTTCCTTCAAGTTGAGTAGTAGAGGAGACTGTAACAGCTTGCTGCACTTAAAAACAGTAATAGGTGGCATTCCTCTGGTGCTGGTTGATGTTTGTTTCGTTGAAAGATTTAAAGGATGTTTTAAATAGAAAACCAATTATCTGCATATTGATGTAGAAGTGATAGGATGGATTATGTAAAGTGCTGGTGTTTTAACTAACACCTCAGAAATGTGGCTCAAATATGGGTTGAAAATGGAAAAAATGATGGTCACACTGATGCACCTCCGAGTCTCCTTGGTGTGTATCTGATTTAGTTCGACCATACGTTGAGCTGAACTTGTTGGATTGCGCATATAAGGGGTAAAGGTTTTTGGGATGTCAAAAGTTACATGGACATGAGAGGTTCTTCAGGTTCTTGGACGTGTATAACACCATCAAAGCAGAGGTCCTACAGTACAATATTGCATTTCATGTAACTAGCGTTTGCATTAACTGCTGTTATTCCAGGTGCTTTCAAAAAGAACATGATGAACATGCTGTTTGCTACTGAAAGTTTACAGCTGTCATCCAATGATGAGTCACCTTTCATCAATTTACAACTTCACGCTCAAAAATTAATTTAAAGAAGCAAAGTGAACTATTGTAAAAGTTCTAATTATTGTTATTTTTGCTTGTATGTTTTTGTCTGCAGTTGCTGGTCAATTGCAGCCTGTATTTCTATGTAGAAATATTTTTATATTCAAATGTTTCATCACTTAAGTGACAAAGATCTGTATTCTGATTTGATCTTTTTGGACTCGACTTGGATTTTATACCAGTTATTTGTCAAAGGTCAACTTACGACAACACTGTTTTTACTGTTTGTTATGAAAAGCTCTGAGCTGACTCTGGAAATTTATAAAATTCTCTCCAAACAAAGCTTTGTGTTGACTCCAACATCATCATTATTGTATTGGTGTTGCTGTATCATTTTGAGAGGAAGCGGCAGTTCTACAGTATATTAATCAGGTGTTATTGTGGCATAATACCTGAAAAATATCCTGACAGCACAGGAACAGTTGAAGATCTCAGGGGGACTCTAAAATGCACCATTGATCACATGTTCACTATTAAACTGTCAGCATACACAAATGAATGAGACTCATGCAAAAAAGATGACATGTAATAGTTTTCAGAATTATTATTATTATTGCATTAAAGTGTTATGTTACTTAAACTGTTCTTATTGTGTTCTATGAGTTGCATCAAACACTATTGTCGTCCGTGACTTTGTATTAGCATTTAGCAACATCAGGAACTACCACATTATTGACCATTCCATGTCATGGATTACAGCCTTTTGAAAACTGGCCTAAACCACAAAGTCACATATTCACAATAAGGTATTACGTATAAATTATTATATGATGTAATGTGTACAAATTTGTCTAATAGCTTCCTGGAACTGCTAGTGAGCTATAACGCTTCAGATTAGCCTTTCTGCAGCTCTTGAGATAAGTAATATTCACAATAATAATAATAATAATAATAATGTGTTCTATGGCACAATGACCACATACTCTGACTCGAACATGTCACACACCCATGTCACCGCTGTAATGTTGCAATGCATTTACATGAAATTCTTTATTGCATTCCAATATGACAACAGCTTATTGCTTCTGCCTCTTGCCTTTGTCTCTGTCACATAAAACATTGCGCCAAATAGAACGTAGTCAGTACATCTTATTAATCTAGGTATTTGCCATGAAAATGACAAACTGATTGAGCTATAGGAGAAAATAGATTAAGTTATCTTTCTGTCTTTTGATATTTTCTTTATGCATCCAGATGAAGCTATGTGTTGAGACAGACGCCAGTGCAAAACTACGCATTTACTTTTCCAAGAAGTTGACCTGTGATAAGGCTTTCTTACTTACATATAAATTCACTGTACCAGAACCCCCAAAAGCAAACTGAGATATTACATAGGTAGTGTATTGTAATTGATCCTGTCCAGGACTTTCTGAGTGCCTTCACCTTTTGTTGTTTCACAGAACACCCCTCGATAAGCCCGGCCACCTACTAATTGTTTTTAGACTTGTATTGATGTAATGGTGTAAAAGCTGAACTGTTGACCATCAGACAGAATTTGTGGCCTTGTTGTCATGTCTGTCTCCACTGCTCAGATAATAAAACTCATCTGAATCATCCACAGAATTTGGACCTGAAGGATTTTGTATTATTCCATAGATTAACATAAAGCATAGAGATTAACTTCCTTTGATTAAGTTGAAGCAAGTAGTCTATTGCAATTATGATTAGTATGATTCTATATATACAAACCGAACATGCCCAGTGTAAAACACTTACAGGGGTTAGAGCAGTCGTCCAGGGTTCTTCAGTCCGTTTCCAGTCTTCCCATTCCGAATGCTGAAGTGTCCTTCGGCAAGATACTGAACCCCTAGTTGTCCCTTCTCATAAAGAAAAGTGCTGCACATAGATGCACTGTATGAATGTTTGTGTGAATGTAAAACTGTAAATTGTAAAACGCTAGTCAACGCTGAATGGTCATCATGACTAGAAAAGCGCTTTATAAATACAGACCATGTACAGATCATTATAATGGTGCAAGGTATTTCAGCAGCAGGTTTGTTTAAGACTACAGGTACATTTAGGAGGTGAAGAGTTAATTGGTTTTGTGAATGAGATGTGGAGTTACCACATGCTGTGTCGACTCATCAATAGACTGGGCCCTTCAGTAGAAGTCCGTCTCATCAGTCTGATTAATGCATCTAACATGTTGATCCAGTTATAACTATAGGGCTGGGGAGGGGAAGGGAGGAGTGGGTAAGATAAGAATGTGAAAAGGAAAGGGTAAAAGTGTTAGATGACTGGTCACATTAGAATGTCCCTATTCTCATGTACATGTAGCCCTCTAGATTGATAGACCTGCAGAGGGCGCTGTCCAGTGTTGCCAGATGTATGATATTTGTTCTATTTGTACTATAATTTTTCCCTCTGTACGATCAGTGACACTTAGTATTATTAGTTGTAATCTGGATAGTAAAACATGAATCCTGTGTGAAACCTGAAACCTGTGTGTTCAGCTCAACTACAGACTGACCTGGAAGTGTAACACTGAGACAGCAGACAACCTTTTGATGAAGCTTAGATCTTTGAGATCCTTTAGACTCTAAATTCCACATTTTGACATAGTTTTGCTCTAAAGTTAAGAGGGTTAGGCAAACATTTATTGTGGAAAAGTGAAAATAAAGTCCAGTTTTGAATTAATGATTCCGTCCTCTGTTTTCTTCAGAGGGGCCACTGGATTAAATATCGCTCTGTTGATTGTTCATTTTGGGAACATCTTCTATGGGGTGATTGGCCTCTGGAAGTGGCAGAATGATGTGTGGTCACATCTTGTAGTGCTTACCAATCATATGGAGGCAGGAGATGTGGGATAAAACCAATAACACCCAGATCACAGTACACATAGCATGTCTTAATCCTCTTTTTGCCAATAGTGAAGAAGTGAACTTTAGCACCACCTGCTCGTTGATGAAAAACCAACTCAAGTTAACGGGGAAAAAACGATTTCAATGAGGGGTCAAAGTATGATTGTAATTCGTACAATTCCCTTAAATAAGGAAATATCATTCAAAATACATTTGGAATTCTCTCACAGTCTGTTACCTTGCAGTTCTCAAGACCCCTGCAATATGTTTCAACAAACCCTGCTGCAACTAAAGGGTCATATATAACCACACACAACCACAACAGCATTGTCTTGCAGCAGTGATACAGCCATGCAGCTGAGCCAGAATAAACAGCTCACACTCTGCCCCCACATCAGGTCCTCCAATAACACGTTGAACCACCTCCCAACACTAGAGAGGATTCATAGGTCACAGCTTAAACTCCCGCTGTGAAACAAACAGAGTCACTGGGCTCCCTGCTGCTCCTATGCTGGACCCCGCTGATGTCACATTAGAGATCAGACACAGAGAAGCTTCAGTGGGTCTTTAAAGACACCACCATAAAAAAGTACCATGCATTTTTGATAATGCCATATCATACACTTTAGAGCAGAGAAACCTGCTGCGAACGCTTTTTAAAGTGCAGTTCTGTATATGCTGATGTTTGTCTCAATTAAATGAAGAATGAAGTGAGTCCCTTTTGTCAGTGTTGAGTTTTGCTCTCACAGTTTGTGTCATTTTGTGTTTTTTTCTGCTCCCCTGCTCCCTAGGGCTCTAAATGAAACATACATGAGGCCTGGGTGCGTCTTTATCCTCATGTAAGTTACGAGTCAAGTCAGATTTAGTTATATAGCACATTAAAAACCACGGCAGTTGGGCCTTTAAATGGGACCCAAAAAAAGCAGTAAGGATTTAAAGTAAGGCAAAATGGTGCAATAACATATAAAAGATAAAAGTAAACAGGATAAGAATCAACCTGACAGAATCAGCCTGAATCAAAAGCTAAATTAAAAAGGTAGTTAGTGGCCATCAACTCATTTGAAGAGCATCCTCATTTGAAGAAGGAGAGGAATAACAGGCAGGCTTAACCATCATTTGCCAATTCAAAGACAAAACTAAAGACTTCTAGGACTGCAAAGCAGCAGTGAGTGGGCCCGATCACATGCATTTTGAAGCGTTGCATGCGTTTTGCCTTTTGCCTCAAAAAAATAAATAATGACTGAGGAAATATTGACACATAGAGTTGTTCAGGCTTGGACTCTGATCATGAAACAGAAGTTTGGTGTTGTTAATAGGATAATGCACAGTGGAGTTATGACAACATCGTCTCCTTTGGCGAAGGAGCCAGAGAGAGAGAGAGAGAGAGAGAGAGAGAGAGAGAGAGAGAGAGAGAGAGAGAGAGAGAGAGAGAGAGAGAGAGAGAGAGAGAGAGAGAGAGAGAGAGAGAGAGAGAGAGAGAGAGAGAGAGAGAGAGAGAGAGAGAGGTGACCTTTGCATGACTAAGGATTCCTTTAAACTATGACCACTGACACTGCAGAAGTGGAGTTGTTGTTTACGGCTCAGCATCAAAGGATTCATGGTCCATGTATGGCCGCGATACAGAACATCGTGTTTTATTGGCTTGTAATCAACTTTGATGCTACGCCACGGTCACACCGTGTGACGAAAAATCGATCTTTGAGTTAGATTGTATCTCCTTCTTGTTGTGATGACACTCATCTCAATTTGAAGTTGATCTGATGCAAGCCCTGGGACAAGTACCTCTAAGTAAAAATGTGGAATATGGCCAAAATGGCCACTAAAGGCCAAAAAGCAGGCTTCCTGTTGCGTTTTTCAAATTGCACCCATAGGCTTTTTTGTTTGCCTGGTCATGATACACATGTGTACCGATTTTTGGTGAAGATCGGTCAATGTGAACCCGTTCCGGGGGTCTCGGGGGCATCGTTGAGCCATTTTGCCACGTCCATTGAAAATTCCTCCACTATATGTAAATTATCACCACTTTCTAATTTTTCCACGTTTTTTCTTTCATTCCATGTTAAAAACAATCTTAACTCTAAAATGTATTGTGTCTTGTTGTCTGTCTTCATTCCCCCTTCTCCTCATTCTGTTTGTGATGTTGTTGTTCCTCCTATCACCTGAACTTTTAATTCCAGCCTATTCTACTTCGCATGTGTAATACCAGAACTTGTAATGTCTTTGGTTGTCTCATTGTGATTTATCATGTTTATGTTTATGTGATACCTTGCCTCAAAAATAATTTTCTCTTGTGGGACAGTGTTTTTAAAACTGAAACCAAATGAACCACGTTAAACTGAGCAGAACCATATCGTGAGTGGATATGAAACAGAATCAGTGTGGTAGTTGTTTAATAGACGGTGTCATATAAAAGAGTTAAACAGTAAACTGTATTTTTGTTTAAGATGGGAAATCTCATAATAACTATGTGTGACATGTTTTCTACTTTAAAGTCCCATCAACTCTGCCACTCTAAAGGAACTGTTTTGTATGTGTTGCTCAATAAAGTTTATTCAAAGAAAATGGCGGGGTGGGACTACGTCACTTCCGTATCCTATTTATTCATTTCCGGTAGTTTCAACACCCGCGCCGCCTGAGAAGTAAATAACCTCTGAACCGCTCCTCCACGCTGAGAGCTCTTTGTTCGTCATCGGCATCACACCCCGGCTCCAGCACCACGATGTCGGACAAGATGAGCATGTCTCTGGATGACATTATCAAGATGAACAGGAAAGGAGGAAGCGGCCGCGGCGGAGGATCATCGGGGCCCGGTGCGGGTTCGGGTCGGGCCGGGGGATCGTCGAGGCCAGCGCGGGGTCGACAGAATAACTTCAACCGGGAGAGAAACAACAGGCCCGCACCGTACACCCGGGTAGGAAAGAGAAGCCGCTGAAACGGAGCTTAAACTTGAAATAACGTTGTGCTGTAGCTCCTTCTTGTATCAGTCGTGGTGATTTTACAATGGACGACGACGACGACATCTGGACTGCCGCTAAATCGCGTCACATTTCCACACTGAGTTTCTGGGTGCTTTTCAGCCGCGGGTCCTTTCCATTATCGCCATGTTCAAACTTTCCTGAGCTCCACCGAGCAGAAACAGTTTTCAAACATCGTCCCCGACCGAGGGGATGGATGTTCCTTTACCAAGATGGCTGCCGTGCGTGGTTCTTTATTTGAGCAGAAGAAGTCAGCTGAGGAGGATCAGTGAGCCAAACTCATCCAGCGTGTTTGACTTTAGTTTGAGAGTTTCTAAAATGTCGTATCCCCAGTCATGTGAAGTGGCGGCAACTGTGAGCTGGATGTTAACTTCAATGGCTTCAGCATGCCGCTTCCTTAGGCCCGTTCTTTCTATGGACGCCACCGCTACCTCACTGGAAAGAAGATTTCTCTTTGTGTCTCCGAGGAAACTCAAATATCCATCTTCCTAACGCTGGATGGTGAACTGGCCTGATTCCTAAGCTGTTCACGACTGTCGTGGGTATAGTCACTGGTTTTAGATTATTAGGCCTAAAACTGCTAGACTTTAAGATAATCATCACAAACTCTTTGTCGTAACCGTTAGAAAGTAGTATTGTGCTTTTTCAAGTGCAATATATTTACTCTGTCCCTATTTAAGAAAGGAAAATAAATATAACGCATTAAAAAAATAAGAACAAAAGTAACGGTACATAAAGTCCTTGAACTACAAACAGAAACTAAAAAACTACAAACAGAAACTAAAGAACTGAATGTTTCTTTCGTAATCAAGCATTTATGAATCGTTCACACATGCTTCTGAATGTGTGGCCCAGAAACATTTCTTGAGTAACCTCTGCACCAGTCCGCCTCTTTGTGTATTCTGAAGTCTGTATTGATTCCTTGTCTTGCTCTTTACAGCCCAGAGAGTTACCAGACAAATGGCAGCATGACATGTTTGAGGATCATGTCGGTGGACGCAGGGGACCGAGCGCAGTACCTGAAAGAAGCGTGGAGAGTAACGGCAAACTGCTGGTCTCCAATCTTGAATTTGGCGTCTCCGACTCAGATATCAAGGTAATACACTATACTCTGTGAATCCACCTTGGCCATGTCTCTGTGTTGTGAACGTGACTGACAGTTCTGCTTTGATCCCCAGGAGCTTTTTGCAGAGTTTGGTCCATTACAGAAAACATCTGTTCACTACGATCGGTCTGGCCGCAGTAAAGGAACGGCAGATGTTCACTTTGAAAGTAAGGCAGATGCCCAGAAAGCCATGAAGCACTACAATGGTGTCCCTCTTGATGGTGAGGAATCAGGTCTTATTCTACTACGGTATTGTTGTGCTTGAGGTGCTTCTTTAAGCACGTTAAGTGGTTTCACACATTTAAACATTTTCCTTTTTTAATTATTAGGCCGTCCCATGAAAATCCAGCAGGTGACATCAGAGGTCGAGGAACATAGACCGTCAACACAAAGGTAAGTCATGTTGTCTGGCTGTAGGTTGGATTTTGGGAAGTCTGGTGATTGTGAATTCTGGGGAAACCTCTTAAGGTGCTTTACTAACGGCCAAAATATAACAGGTTGGAGATTATTGGGGTTTATTTTACTGCAAAAGTAACAGCTCCCCTGCAAATGGCTTATCTCTTTGGTGTCCTTTTAGTTCAAACAGCGGTTTTGACCGGAGCAGACTTGGTCAACCTAAGTTCGAAAGGAGGGACAGAGGCGAAAAGAGGCAAAGTGGAGGAGGAGGCGGTGGTGGAGGTGGAGGAGGAGGTTTCCGAGGACGTGGAAGAGGAGGTGGAAACAGAGCCCCCCAGCTTTCTGCAGAGGAGCTGGATGCCCAGTTGGATGCATACAATGCCAAGGTGCCTGCTCTAGTAGAAATATGTTTTCTTATATACTTTAACTTTACAGTGAACATCTATCGATAACTTACCGTGTTTCTTGTGTTTAAGTTTCAGATGGACACCAGTTAGAAGAACGGAGGATGCTGTTGTCGTTCAATTTTTAAAACAACACTTTGGACATTATAAACAATCAGGTTAATGTGATATGGTGGATTGGACATTTTATGCAGCCGTTTTATTGTATGGACGTTGGATTATTTTGACTTTTTTGTAGCAATTTGTCCGGGAGCAGGTTTTTTTGATTATTTTCTCTTAGGCCATCAGCTCATGTGCCCTTTTCTTAACATTTGGACAATTACCTTAAACCTGCAACAAGACGTATTTTTTTAAACTTATCATATAAAACAGATTCAGTGGTTTGATTTGCTGTTTAATGTACTGTTAAATTGCTAATGAACATCAGCTCAGTCACCTGGTACTGTATACTCATCATGTTAAATGTATTTCAAAGGGTTTTGTATATAAATACATTATTGAAATGTCTTTCAGTGTTTTTTAACAGAGCATGCCATGTTTTGGGGTTACATGTAAGTTTAGCCAATTTTGATATTTATAGATGTTTCCTTACCAGCCTCTTATTTACCTCTAATGAAGTAAGCATAATAACCAGCTAGTCCCAGCCTTGTTGGCCTTTTTCATCACTCGCTAAGTCACCTGAGCATCTGCAGTGTATTTTGAAGAAGTAGTTCTGAATCACCTGCTCATGACAAGAAACTGTGTACAGTGACAGAACTACTATATAGCTCCATTTCTTTTCCATCAACTGAACCAAATGGAAGCAGAATTACACCTATACTCTTTTGCGATTATTTGAAATTGAACTATTTTGCTGAAAGGTGTCCAGTGAGTAATACAATGGTTAAAATAAATAGTGAGAGGAAAAATGTAATATACTAATCCTCTATTAGTCCTACAATGGGGAATCTTACAATATTACAGAAGCAAGAGTCAAATAAGCAGCATGCAATACTTACGTTTAAGGAATATATACATTGTACAAACAAATCTGCAGTGTTGCAATGTATACAGAGAATGGATTGCTAAATAAGCATTGTATTGCACATAATTAAACCAGAGTTAAAGTGTGTGTGTGTGTGTAGTCCTACTGGGAGCAGAGCTGGTTGTACAGCCCTTCTGCTGCAGGAAGGAGCGACCTGGGATACCTCTCCTTCAGACACTCTGGGTGCTAACCATAACCGCTCTTGGCCAGAGCAAGAATGCAGTATTTTTTTTTATGATATTGTTGCTCTTACATTTTGTAAAAGTGCAGTTTATAAGATGACACCTCAATCATGGGGCCAATGCAAAATGGCATTACTTGTAAATATCTTTGCAGTCTGCTTAGGTTACATTTTGGTGAGAAGAAAAGAGGGGTCAGTGTTACCCACCCTGTAGTCTGATCTCTCACACCTGTGTGTGTACAGTCTGTGCCCACACCATGCAGAGAGGGAACTGGTTTGAATGAGCCTGGGAACCATCAATGCACATAATACACATCGAACCATGATCTTTGACGGCGCGCGGCACCGCTCGCTACGTCACCTGCGTGCGCGTGCCTGTCTCCGGGAGCCGTGTTGCGCGTGCAGGGCGGCGCCGGCCCCTTGTTCTCCAGACTGTCCCCGGAGCGAGAGACCACCGCGCACTGACTGCAGAGGGCCTGAGACCACCAGCACGAAGGTAAGGGTCCTCCGGGCAGCGGTGAGAGGAAACCGCGCTGCTGGGGGGGGGGGGGGGCTGGGGCCGCAGCACGCCCCCCCCTCACCCAGTGCCTCCCTGTCCCCGTCAGCTGGGCAGGACTTGTGGAGCTAACGCTAGCCGCCGGCTCCTGTTAGCTTGTCTGGATTGTTCCCATAGAAGCAGCCCCTCGCCCCTCGGCTGGGCTGCGTACCGCCCGGGGCCGGGGGCTGCGGCAGGAGGAGTCCAGTCCCGGGGTCTGAACCCGCTCACCCTGACAGGCTCACTACTGCAGAGAGCTGCCTCTGACCCGGCGAGCTGTCAGGAGCAGCGGTGTGTCTGAAGAGATGCCGGTCTCCCCCCCCCCAAGACATGATGGGGAGCAGCTACTTCATTGCCCTGGCAGCTGCGGTTGGCTCTGACCGCAATACTGGACCTAACAGAATCCAGAAGAGGCCACGATCCTGTCAGAACAGCGTGTGTTTTTTAAAGAAAACGTGGGTTCGTTTGTCTCAGCTGAGATTTGTTATGATCGATGTGTCCAGATATCTGCAGATACATATTTCTCAGAGTGGAGATTTTCTCTGTAAATTCTGTAAAAGACTTGGCACCTATTCCTGCTGACCTGCACTT
Organism: Limanda limanda; assembly: GCF_963576545.1. Taxonomy (NCBI): domain Eukaryota; kingdom Metazoa; phylum Chordata; class Actinopteri; order Pleuronectiformes; family Pleuronectidae; genus Limanda; species Limanda limanda. The sequence continues at coordinate 29,326,393 of NC_083637.1, read as the reverse complement.
TGTTAGATCCACTCAGGAGAGGCTCCGGCTGACAGGAGAACCCGTCTCCAGCCTCCAGTCTGTGGATTAGAACTTTCTCTTTTGTTCAGGGAGCAGTGTGATTCCTTGCGCCCCAGCTGGGTGGGGTGGGCCTAGTCCAGTGCAATCCCGAAAGATCTTAACGATGATGTTTTGTGTTGCAGAACTGAACGGTGCCTTGTATCTTCTGGTCGGATCTATCTTAAGTCACGTCCCTGTGAACCTTGCACTTTGCAAACAAAGCAGATGAGCAGTCAGACTGGAAACTGAACAAAGAGTCTGAATGAGTGGTACATTTAAGGAAACCATAGTAAATCACTCAGACGCATGATCTGCTACTGTCTACACATGATTGTACACATCCCCATCCCCACACACGGGTTCTATCATTCTAAATGGCCTTGATCTAAATTTTGGCTCTTGTGTATATATATATCATTTAGTTGTGCGGACTGGAGTTCATTGTGTGAGACCCAGCAGATGTTCAATAAAGAGCCTGGACTCTTCACTGACTCGCTGTGTCATATGACCCATCTTCACTGGATCAATGATATTTGAAGCCACATTCTTTATTCTTCAAAGAATGTGGCTGAGGGGTAGAGTGGTCGTCCTACAACCTGAAGGTCGGCAGTTCGATCCCCAGTCTAACCCATCTGCATGCCGAAGTGTCCTTGGGCAAGATGCTGAACCCAGAATAGCCCCCCATAGAATAACAAAGTGCTGCAAGTAGATGCACTGTATGAATGTGTGTGTGAATGGGTAAATGTAAAACTGTACTGTAAAGAGCTTTGAGTGGTCATCAAGACTAGAAAAGCGCTATATAAATACAAAACCATTTACCATTCAAAGTGAGATTTCATCATAGACAACTATTGCTATTTAACCTGAGCTAAACTTTGAATATAGAAACAACTGAATCCTTTGTGCAGGTTTTTGGCACCTGCTCAGGCACATATTAGCTATAGACTAAAAGCACTCAGTCGTTAGAGATCACTCCTTTACTGTGTTCAGATATTTCCTCTGACAGCTGCAGGTCTGGGCAGGTCGGAGGCGAGACCCACAGCAGGTTTGGCTCATTGACTCTCACTTTGCACCAGATGGGGCCGTCTGTATCTGGTCCCCAGCCTTAGTTTACAGATGTTATGTACATTATTGATGGCAACTCTAGATAATAAATCTATCATAGCAATATCTGTCTCCTCTGTCCAGCTTTTCAGTGTCCATCAGTAATTGACATTTATTTGAGGTATACAGTTAGTTGTGCAGCAGAGCGTGCTTTTAAACTTTGGCACTGTGGGGTGCACTGTCAGCTCTCTTGGTTTAACACATACCATTTATCAGAGGTGAGGCCTCATACACTGCAGTGGCTCTGGGTTAAACCTGGCCCAGGTCCTCTGCTACATGTCATCTCCTCTCTGTCCTGCACCATCCCTTTTATCTCTACTCTTGCTTCCAAAATTAGAAGCAGAGATGCTCCAAAACAAATATTTTCTGTCGCTTCACTACAATTTACTTGTCTAAGAGTGGCCAGAGAAAGCATGTCTGTGGTTCCTGCTGTTGTTTTGTAATTTAAACTGATGTCAAATAAGACTTGGCTCACAGTTACTGTCCCCTGACTGCAACTAATGATTTTTCTTGATCAGTCAGGTATACATTTTGTCTGACCAGCAACAGCCCAAAACCAAAAAGATATCAAGTTTACAATTATAAAAAGTAGAGAAAAGGAAGAAATCCTCTTGTTTTTTTAAGAGTGTTTAACCATAGAATCGTACCTTATAAGATTAGAATTTGTAATAATATCAGATTTGTTTAAAATCAATCATTTGACTCAAACCAATGCATTTTTATAGCCCATATTCACGAAGTACAATTTGCCTCACAGGGCTTAACAGGGCAATAGTGAAGAAAAACTATACAAATAAACTTTTAACTGGAGATAGAGATGGAAACCTCAGAGTCACATATGTTGGGGATTTTTACAATTTTAAATATAAATGTAAAGTTGAACGAGAATGTAACTATGTGACGAATCATAAGATAAGATAATACTTTATTAGTCCCGCATATGGGACATTTGCAACGTGTATAAAAATAATCGTCAGTAAAGTAATAATAAGTAGCATGCAATACTTAGAATGTAAGGAGATATAACAATACCATATCTAAGAAAAGAGTCCTTCTTATGTGACCTAAAAAATGTCTAGGCCAATGAAGGACCACCCCTGGGGGGAGACGCTTTGCATCATGTGATTCATGACACCTCATTCCCGACTCTCCAGGCGGTGATGTAATTTCAGAGAAATCTGTACAGATGATATCACATAGCAGAGATCGGTCGTCAACAGCAGCATAAAGAGAAACACTGATGCTGATTCTAATGCTGCTGTGTTACCAGCAGAGCCTCACAGAGCAGCAGCACATCCAGTAAGCTGGACGCTTTCCATCAGCATACCTCACTGACATCGTTGCTGTGCTCGTCTGTTTGTCCAGTGATTTACAACCTTTCCTCAAAGAGGCAAGTGTCTATCAGGGAATTAGAGAAAAATTAACGCCATGTTCTCCATCTCATACAGTTTTTCCAATTTTCCCATTCCTCTTTTTTCCTCTCAACCCTTACCTGCTATATTTTGCTATATCCTTTTAATGTCCCATGTCTGTCCCTTCCCCTTCAACATAATCTTTGTCCAGACATGGCTGAGGATGAGGTGACTCCAGAGCAGCTAGCAGCCATCGCCGCCGAGAATGAGGAGCCAGAGCCGGTGGACTACAAGCCACCAGCCCAGAAGACGGTGCAAGAACTCCACGAGCTGGATAAGGATGATGAAAGCCTACGCAAATATAAGGAAGCCCTGCTCGGTGCTGCGGTCTCTGTGGCTGGTAATGCTCTCTGTGTGTCTGTGTGTCTGTGTGTGTGTGTGTGTGTGTGTGTGCTTGCGTGTGTATGATAGAGAAAGAGCAGGGGCGTTGGACAGGACAAAGTTAGAATCTGGAAATTAGTGATTGTTAAATCAAAAGTTGGTTGGTAGAGTAGGTGCATAACTGCTAAGGCCCAATTCCATTTTCCCCCTTGGCCCTAGCCCTAGTTTTCGATGGGATATGAAGTAAGTGAAAATATGGGATTATCATGCAAACAAAAGGATCCCTAGCATGCTAACGCTAGTGCACTCTCAATCTTTTTATTTATGGTTGTTGTTAAAAAAGTGACCTTAATACATTCTCTGTTCTGCTTATGAGTTGATATGGATGCTTCTGATTAGCCTTATCTTTTGTGGTATCATCTGTAACAGAATAATTAACGGGAAATTTTATTGTAATTGTGTTTATATTAAGTTATGCTAATACTAAGCATCACATAAACACTGTCAGATACGATTATGCATACCGTTTTGGTTCAGCTAGTCTCAGGAAAAGTCAACTTTTAAATAAGCTTTAGGCAGAAAATGGGTTTGTGTTAGTTAAGCTCACTATTGGCTTTCCAAACTCACAATGTCATTATAATTGGTTATATATTTATTGATACTTTACGGATTAATACAGCTCTTATCTGATAGTGTTCTTATATCAGACTGATGATAGTTAATTTATAAGTACTCCCCCTTCTGCATTGCAGTCCTAGCACTGGACAGTTAGGGGACGTAAGTCAGAAGAACCAAAGCTGTCATCTTTATTTATTCCATGCATTCATCTTCCTTGTCAAATCCTGGTGCCTGTCGCCTCCTGGGTGTGGCTGACTCACAGCCCTGAATGTTGGTACTCCACATTCAGAGCTTTTAAGGTGATGAGCCGAAATCGATGACAACGGTGACATGCAGCCATCACCTTCACAGCACTTACTGGGGACAAATACTCAGGTATTCTTTTATGAATAGCAAAATGCTGCCACCCCTTACAAAACAGATACCTGCAATCACCATATGTGAATAATACAGACTCTGGCATGAAAAGAGCACAGTAACCAGGCAACAACGTTTTCCTATTTCTAACAGAGTTAATCTTTATTAGCAACAGTGTAGGGACTATGTTTAAATTTCACCTCGTATTGCTTAACACTCGCGTCATACATTCATTATACTGTGGGTGCAGAATTTGCTGGTATGCTAAGTCTCTGAGGATCAGTATGCGGGCTCAGTGAAGATGGAAGGTAACTTAAGTGTTACTGAGAATAACCTGAAGTTTAATTAATGCAGAGTCTGTCCCAACTACTGCAGAGATGTTCTGCTTCCAGTTCCCTGGAGCCTGTGCACTTGGACGGCTGCAGACTCTCTTGTAAATGTTTGGAGTCTGCTCTAAAGTCTCTGCATGCTTCCACTCAAGTGTTGTCACGTGGAAGTAATGGTTTCAGGATGAAGTAGGTCAAGTAAGCTTGAGTTAATTAGCATCCTACACAAACCTACAGGGTAATAAAACACAGTCCAAGATGCTCATGTCTGAGAGCAAATTAGTTTTCTATATTGAACCATCTGTTTCCTGTCACAGACCCCAGTGTCTCCAATGTCCAAGTGACCAGGATGTCTCTGATGTGTGAAAGTGCTCCAAACCCCCTGGTCCTGGACCTGCAAGGTGAGTCCCGGTCCTGCCTTCTGTATACAAAGGGCTGTATGTCAACTTTTTTTCACACGTGACACTGGTGCTATAGAGGTGGATAGTTTTGTAGCATGGGTAAACATCTTTTACCAACTCTGAAAACAATCGCAGGTGTAGCGCATTAAACAGGTACGTGAAAAGCAAATGACTCGCTGCGTTCTATCTAGGCAACAGATACTAAAGTTTAACAAGCGCTTCCAGATTAACATTGTCTTTATTGCAGGGACATTACAACTGTATATAAACTTCAATATATTAAAATTAGCAGCTCAACTCTCTTTTATTCATACAAAAATATATATATATTTATATTGGATTAAAAAAGTGTCTGAATCACCCATGAGAGAACAAAGGTCTGTCTGTCTGGGTAGACTCCATGCAGACCAGGACATGGTTTTTACTCGCACGACAGACTACAACTACCAAGTGGAATAGCAAGGCCTCATCAATTCACCTCACATACAAGCAAGTACACAAACCCTCATATCACTGTCGACACACAAAGTGGCTGTGATTCACCTACACACACAAAAGTGAATCATACGGTGCTTCAGTGGTGAATTTGTTATATACCGTGGCAGTTTTTTGTCGCATTTGCAAACACTGGTCTTAGGTCACACCACAGCCCTGCTACAGTAGACATGTTATTGCCCTCTAATAATTTAGTTAGACACTGGATCTTGTGCATATAAATAAATGTTTTCATTAACAAACCAAAAATGAATAACCGAACTGAGGCTTGGGACCAGGTTGAACAGCTTAAGATCAACAGCTCGTGCTCCAAACATTTCAACACAGAAATCTCTCAGGTAATAGAGAGATTACTCTATTACCTGACTATATTTTGTGACAGTGCTTAACAATGTCACAAACTATATTTGTTCCTTTCAAAAATAGCATCACTCTTAACTCAGCCCTGTGTCTGCTTTTTTTGGTTTCCACAGCACTGCTTAGAGCTCAGTCTACAAAGGTTTGAATGACTGTGGAAATTCTCGAGCGACAATCTGGCAGTTAAGACTTGAGCTGTGAGAGCTGCTCATGCCCCAGCTGGCCTAGATCTGCTTTCCTCCAGAACATTCTGTCCTGTGTCCCGTTTCTCCTGCATCACTCCTCAGTCTCCTACTTTCTCAGCTAAATATAATGCCAGTAAATACAAGTCCCTGCCATTAATTTACTCCCAAATATCCTAGAGTGATGCTGATTATTCAACTATGACATTATTTCTAATACAAAAACTATAAAGTTAATAAGATACTGTAGTGTTTTTGTGATTGAACTTGAACATGAGATCAGCGCAAGTGGGTAGATCATGAGCACTTTGTCCTCACAGTAGAAATTATCTGCTCTTTATTCGCAGCCTCAGTACCCCCCCCCTAACTTTATGTTCTAACTTTCATGCAAAAATAAAAAACTAATTTACTTACAGAACTGATATATAAACATCAGTAACATTAATAAATGTTACTGAAGTTAAAATATGGATGTGAGTGAGAGGTGGTTGTTTGTAACCTGAATGAATTCTCTAAGTAAGGTGTGACATTTGTGAGGCTTCAGTTCATCCAGTTCATATCCACAGAAGCATGAAGCTAAAACTATATCAAGGTTCCTGCAGATGATGCAAATGGCTTCAGAAGGATTTTTATCTTATTGATGAATTGAGATGACATGCACCTTTTATGTTTGAAGTAGCAGTGACCCTCACACGCCTGCTGGGTATGAGTCATACAGACTGGCACTTACTCAGTGAGTAAGGTCAGTTCCAGTAAACGAATCAGTGTAGCTTCTGTGACAGACCTGTCTGATGTAGAGTTAGGTCTTGTTTGGGTTTTACAAAGCGGTTGTAAACTGTTCTTCAAAAATTTGCTGCGTGTTGCAGTGTCAGAATCAGGACTTGATAAAAATCCCTCTGAATATGCACAGGCAAAAATATATTTAGAGAGCTGATATCTGAGTGTGTGAAGTTTGGTGCAGCTTGATTGAATTTAAGGGGGCTGTTGGCAATAAGGTGGTCGATCTACTGAGTACTATTCTAGTTAAAGGTGCACTCACACATTTAGGATAAGGTGGAGGCAGATGGGCGCCCACATTGAGTCTGGTTCTGCTGGAGGTTTCTTCCAGTTAATTACAGAGTTTTTTTCTCTCCACATTCGCCAAAGTGCTGCTCATTGTGGGAACTGTTGGTTTTGTTAATCATTTTTAAGGTCTCGACCTTCTAAGTAAATTGCCTTGAGATAATCTATATTATGATTTGGTGCTATGCAAATAATAATGAATATAATTATTTTCCTCTGTGGTTTCTAACAGGAGACCTGGAACCCTTTAAGAAGCAGGCCTTTGTCCTAAAGGAGGGAGTTGAATACAAAATAATGATCAGCTTTAAGGTGAGAGCTGCTGCAGCCACAATGATATGCACACAATGACATTCCATAGCATTCCATGTATATATGTCCCTCCTATTTGCTGCCATGTTGAAAATATGACTTGCCTGCTACACCAGTAAGGTTTAATTTAATGTGACACTAATAATGATGTTTGTATTTTGGTCATTGAACAGTCCATCCACTCATTAGCAAATTGCTTGTTTACATTTTGTAACAAGCCCTTTGTGTTACTGCCAAGGCCTTCACAGTATGCTACACATAGAAAAGGCAGCAAATTGAATGTGGTGCTCAACACAAATTTCTGAATAGCAAGAACATATGAAGAACAGTAAACTTTTGCTAGTCTGCTGTGGGCTCTGAGAAAAATCTCTGAAAAAAGTGTCACAGAAATGTATGTATGCAGAGCTTAAAGGGATAGTTCACTGAAAAATTAACTCATTGTCTACTCACCAATATGCTGATGGAGGGGTGGGTGATGTTTTTGAGTCCACAAAACACTTCTGGAGTCTCAGTACTCAACTTAGGTTGGTTAGTAACAAAATCTGTCATTCTGCCATATGTCTTTAACAATGTGTGGTTGTGTCTCTGCAGGTGAACAGGGAGATTGTTTCGGGCCTGAAGTATGTGCAGCAAACATACAGGAAAGGAATGAAGAGTGAGTAAACACCTTTTCACCCTTCTTATTTCCCTAAACATATTGTGTTTGCTCCGCTTGAATTTATCTGCCCAGTTAAATACTGAGTATCAGATGATCACCTGGAGAAGATTTGTCATTAGTCTTCCTAAAATCCAGTTGTTTGTCTCTATATATATATATATGTATATGTATATTTTACTTTACATGTGCTGCGTTAAACCTTTTTTGGGTTCCATAATGATGTAATAATGCAATCTCTGCCTGGATATATAAAAATATTCTTAAAAAAAATGCTGCTGGCCCCATTTTGATAGAAAAATCTGTGGCTATGATGACGCAGTCCCCAGCATCCGCTTCCTGTTCGCCTTTATCAGATTGCTAATAGTATTTTCTATAACTAAGGAACCTACTGTTTCTCTGATTTTTTTTAAGTTCATCAATTATCACAAAATATCAACTATAAATTTAAGTATGGAAATAACAATAAAAACACATTGAATATAAGAAGCAAATGTGGATGTGAGATTTAAGACTGAACAAGGCTCAGTTAATATTATATTACATACACTGAGCACATTAACAGGAACATATGTACACAATTTTATTCATGCCATTAACTTATCAGCCAATCATGTGGCAGCAGTGCTTGCATCCATTCCAGCAGATACAGGTCAGAAGCTAATGTTCAACCATCAGAATGAGCTGGTCTGGGTTTCTTGAAGTGCTCATCTCCTGGGATGTTCACAAAACATCCAGTGAGCAGTTGTTCTGCTAATGAGAAAGGTCAGAGGAGAACAGCCCTGAAGACCTGACACTGATCTGAGAGCAAACAGAGGCCCCACCCTGTATTGGTAGGACTAGTGCAGTATCAGTTGTCAACACTGATGTCCTCACCACTGATGTCCTGACTTTTCAAAGTGTTTCAATGCACGCGCCATAAACTCAGGAGCGAATAAAACAAACACAAAGTAAACTTCAGTCACTGCTTCACTGTGTGTTTGTCTGTGTGTGAGTGAGTGGGGGCGTGGCAGGCCCAGGGGCTCGGTGTGGTGTTATCTATCTGTGTGTCACCGCTTTATCACCGAGAGATACTTGTTTTCTTGGCTAGTTTTTGTTCATTTTTGCGTCTGTCATCTGTTGGAAGCTCGAGGTGAATCCAGCAGGGGCTCCACTGTTGTGTTCTCACATGTACTAGGAGGTCAGTCGGAGACAGTCCATAGATAATCTGGAGCGTTCACTCATGCACCTCCTCCTCGGAAAATGTATGAAATCAACTTTAGACAGAGCAGCTAAATGTTAGATCGATGGTGCGACCAAGGAAATGTTGCACTGCAAATGGAACCAAAATCTTTGTCGCAAACCATCGTGCAGAAATGTTACCGGTGAGGACCAGCCGCTGCTGCTACAGAGCACGGGTCTGTTTATTCAAGGTTTATTCAAATATCTGATAATAAGTCAGACGTGTCAATACTATTCCTTTATTCAACCGTCCTCATTCTATGCCAGTGTTAGACGGTTACCTCTCAGGAACAACTCCTCGTGATTATCAATGATTTCCTTGGTTGTGACTTTGTTAATCATCACTCGGGGAATTTAAAATCTGCCTACAAACTTATTGCTCATTCTTAATGTAGACAAAGTTTGTTAACATTGTTTTCCGTTTGTTAACAGTTGATAAATCCGACTACATGGTCGGCAGCTACGGGCCTCGTCCCAATGACTACGACTTCCTGACCACGGTGGAGGAGGCTCCCACAGGCTTGTTGGCTCGCGGCAACTACGTCATCAAATCCAAGTTCACCGACGACGACAAGCACGACCACCTGTCCTGGGAGTGGAACCTCAACATCAAGAAAGACTGGAAAGATTAAAAGAGGCCTTCGTGTCTGGGGGGGGGGGTCGAGGGAGTCTAAACTCCCTCCGCCCCTGTGTGTCCCTCAGCCGCCGCCCTCATCCCTGCCCTGCGTCCACCATTTCTGCCTTCTTTGTTTTGACTTGGTTGTGCATTTCATTCATCTCATGCCTTAGTTCCTGCCTCGCGGTCTTCACACCCCCCGGTATCCAGCCCATCTCCGTCAGCATTGGTAGCAGCAGCAGAAGTAGCAGAATCCCCCCTACCCCAATCCCCCCCCCCCCCCCCCATATTCCTCCCCACCTGCCACTCCGTCCAGCATATCCCCACCTGCTCAACATTTCATTGGTTGCACACGGTTTACCATCGTACACCACCCTGCCATCCCCACTCACCCCCCACACTGAGCTGAGCCATGTAGCACCTTACCCCCCCCCCCCCCACTCCTTTCCTCCCAGTCGTTTTTGCTGCTTGAAGAGATTACCCCCCTCCACCTTTCCAGAATGGTGTCTTCCTCTCTCAGTATCAAGTACATGTGGAAAAGCAACTGTACAATCAACTTTTGTTTGCCTTTTTTATATAATTGTATCAATCGTTGTGTGACGTGACTGTATTCACATCACTGTTTATCAGCTGTTGTTTTCATAGCGGGCCCCACCACATCCACCGCACTACCCCCCCTTCCCTCCCACGGCTTTGCCTGCCTACTTTGCTCGCTGTCTTTTGATAGAATTACCAGAACCTGCCTTGTTAAAATAATTCATTCAGAGCTGCTCTTCAGCATCCCCCTCCCTGCCCTAAATGTATTAACCCACTCGCTCTTTTTAAGCGGTGAGCGGGACCAAAGTGAACAGGGGAGTAAAAAGTACAAGGGTATAGGAATAAGCTGCCTTATGTATCGACTAATGTTCAAACTTCTTGTCTTTAGCATGCCCTGTGTGCACGAGCAGTCATCTGTAACATCAAGGGCTTACCCTCGCTACCATCTTCTCTGTTAGCCCTGTTGTAGTAGAGGCTGTTTCTACAGGTCACTCACATACAGCTGAAGGCACCCACCCCCCAAATAAACCAACCTCCTAATCGGAGGGGACTGAATGTGAAAAATTGGAGAAAAAAAAAAAACCCTGTGAATATCAGTATTGGCACTCTCATTCCATTTAGCCATGAGGCCTTAGCATTGACTTTGATCATGTGGAGTAAAACGGCGACAAGCATTACTATTTTAGTCTTTATTGTTTTTGTTTGTTTCCCCTTTGCCTTAATGTACATCATTCCCCTTCAGCACTCCCCCACAGATAGCTTCATAACTCGTAGCCCGCAGTCAGGAAAGTAAGTGTGGAGTAGTACCGGAGGAAGCCCAGAAGGCGGCTGAGCCAGGCACCGTCTGCTGCTGCCGGAGACCTCGGCGGTGTCTGGCCTCACCCGTCTGGCAGAGAGGAGGATTTACAAAAAACTGACCAGGCCTTCAGTGTTTTTACCCAGTGACCCTCTCAGAAAGACACTATAACCCACATAGCAAAACTTGAGACTACTAGAGAAACACAACTGACCTGTCACACTGAACTGAAAGCGACTTGTACTGTACCAGAACATATGGATGTAAAAGTTTTGTTTTGTTTCTTCTGATAATGATAACGGTGTATTCCTGCTCCATACATTCCTTCACATTGTACAGTTTCTATGAAAACGCTGGCATGCTGGTGGGGTTGTATAGTCTGTCATCATTTGTGATTGCTCTTCTCCGTCAATAAAATGTTTGCTGAACTTGGCCTCTAACATTGTGGTGTTTTACAGGTTGTAGAACTGTTCCTTCCTGGACAAACTCTGTGTGTATATTTATACATGGGCACAAAAAACGTATATATATGAAAATATATAACAAACCATAAAACAGGCTAAAATGTAAATAAATGGATAAATACAATTTTATTGAAAGCTAGAGTAAAAATGAAGGTGAAATTGTAGCTTTTTGTTTGCTGTTATAAATATCAACCCTCTGCTGCCCCTCATGTCTTCAGAAAGGTTGTCCCAGAGACGTGGTGCTTAAAGGACGTCTCAACTCCACGACCCACTCTATATCTAGTCTTTAGACCCAACCCATTCCTATACTGTAATTTCTCATTACCATTCAGCCGCCATATTCAACAATATGATAAATCTTAATATTGATAAAGATATACCGAACATGGCTCTAGTGTCAACAGTTATCATCTCTACACACATAACAGCACCACTAGAGTTATGATGTGCTAACTTTGGAAGGACCATTCTGACCCTTTGACAGTAAAGATGAAAGGTGATGTTCAGTCAATGGTGGAAAGACATTTTTCACAAATTCAAAGAAACAAGAGCCATGAATTGTTTTTGCCCAAACTGTATTTTATACTTAATGGTGTACGTTTACCAAAGCAAAATAGAAATATTACTTACAAATGCATATCGAAAGGCACGGCATCAAAATACAATTTGACATGCGAGAGTTATTTTCTTTAAAACAGGAGTAAACATTCAAACGTTGACCCATCTGGCCTGTCTGTTAGAAAATAACAGCTGTCCGTCACGGGGGCGAATACTTAGCTTAGGGGTTGTTGCTTTTACAGAAGCATCCAGTCAAAATGGCAAAGTGAAATTCCTACCGACTTACAGTACTAAGAAGAGAGCGTGCGTTCTCCACAACCTCTTGAAAGATGTGACGTTTGTAACAAACGGTTTCTGTGAGAATGCCCGTGTACATGAGCTGCATCTGACGTCCACTGCTTAGCACCCGAAACTCTGCGCCCCCTTTGTACAACAGAGACCATGACAACACGTCTACATCACTGTCAGGACAGATGGCCCCTGTACATAAATATACATCTTAAATATACATTCAGAGGAGCGGGGGAGGAATGAGCATGCAGATTTGGTCCACGTGTACAGCGGTCAGCTAGAGCAGGAAGCATCGACCCAACACTCATCCTGAGAAACAGCACTGACCACAAGGAGCGTTCCCCAAAGGACATGCACAACCAGGGCTGGGTTTTTGGCACATTACTGTCTTTTTCTTTTTCTAATAACCACCCCCTCACTCATGACTGGCATTTGTTAATCTATCTAAAACATGACTATGAACTCACACTGTGCATGGCTTTAAGTCTCTTGATACAGATCTTTATACAAAGTGTTGCAGAAGCAAAGCACATAAAATATTCCAGTTAAAAAATACAACAATAAAAACTTAATATAAAAGTGGATGTGAGCAGGGACACCCTGTCAGTCCACGGGAGGTGCAGTTCAGCTTGTTATACAGTAGATCTGCCAAATCATAAAGGCCCAAACACAAGCTAATAACCCTGAAATCTCTACGCTCTTCCAGTTACTGTTAAATGTGCTCTGCAGGTGTTTGATGCTGCGTCTCTCTTCCTTGTTTGTGTCTTCTGAGCTGGATGACAAATAAATCCTGTAATACTCTTCATCTCCATGTAGGTGTTTTTTCCAGGTTCATCTTGACAGTTTGCTGATGACTCGAATGAGGGCGGCGTTCTCGTCCTTGAGCCTCTGGTTGTCTGCTCTGAGATCCCCCAGAACCTACAGAAACACCATCACACATTGATTATTTTACTCGCCTTGAAATGTAACCGTGACACAGTGATGTGATGAGTATTGAAGTGAACATGAGTACCTTCAGCTCATCCTCCAGTTCCACTGCTTTCCTCTGGAGGGCCAACTTCTCCTATGAGCACAAGAGTGTGAAAATCATGAGCAGACATTTTGCCTGCTGTTACCTAACTGCAAGTTTGTCAAATGTTTCTAACACCTAGGTTTCTCTGTTTATACATTTACATTACATCTTATACAGTGAGGTAAGTGTCAGCCATTAGGGCTTCACAGTTTGAAGTCACAACTCAAGAGACAAAAGCTGTGTCTGTTTTTTTTTAAACTACTCCACCTGTAAAAAGCTTCTCCAGTTTAAAAAAAAAGGTGGTTTTCGTTCCATTGTTTTAACTCACATTCTATCATGTAGAATTATTATTTCTGCATCATTGCAATATGACTGTAGGGCACCAGTGAAGGTGAATTCCACCAGACAAAGAAAAAATAAAAGCTGAGACTCACAAATCTCTCCAACTCCAGCAGGGCAGGTCTGTCTGTGCTGCTCTCTTGGCTCTGCAACAGGAAGAACCACTATTCATTTACTGTTTTCATACACTTGACTGCAGAATTACACAACAACAACAGACACTGGATTAACTAAATCATTTCAAAACTACACATCCAGTCCACCACGCTCTCCTTGTTATGATCAATGAATGTATAAAAAGATGGATGACATGTCCACACCAAATATCCTGCATGTATTTAAAGCGGTTAGCGTCATTTGTAGGCTGCACAGCCGTAATCGGGGAGTGGAGGCCCTGCAGGTACACGCGTCCCAACCCAGATTAATAAGGAAAAAAATAAAAAACACCAAAGTACCTAAAATGACACAAGCTAAACTAATCTTTGGGAGATAAAAAAACGAAAATTACTTTTTAAGTACTGTCCATCTGTAACAGAGGAGAGGTTTATGACCTATACTGCAGCCAGCCACCAAGGGGCAATCAAGATGTGGTGGCCTCACCTTTTTGGGAGCTGCCTGGTTACCTCTCTTTAATATTTACAGTCCTATATAATCGCTGATCAAATGAACATCAGTGCTTACTGACATGCACAGGCACAGGCATGTCTCCATAGCTTCAGAAGACATTCCATTGACTTCTTAAATAACTAACCTTAACCTACTGGCAAGTCGCTGTATTTGCACATAAGGAAGAGGAGTCCCCACAATGTGACGGTTTGTAGTTCCCAAGAACAAAACTGTAGTAACACCTGGACCACACTATATATGTTTTTATTTAAAAACTGTGTTTTCAAACTGTCAACACAAAAGTATTGGCAACGAATCATTATTAATCCCCGTCCATACTAATACACCTGAAAAAGCACATCACACTGGGCATGTGCAGGACGCTGGATACAGGAGCTGTCAGAGATTGCTCGAATAAGATCTCATTTCCTATATATGATAACAGAGTGATCATTGTAAAATACAGAATTCAGCTGTTAGCTAAGACGACAGGGCCAGCAACACTTGTTATCCATGTTTCAATCAACACTGGTAGCAGTGGCTGATGTCAGTTATCTTCAGGAAGAGTGTTATGTGATAGATGCCTGACAAATCTGCAAAGGCTTAGTTTTAACCAAAAATAACCAATCAGCAAGCGGTTGGGAGTGTCTCCCATATAACTTCCACACATCTCTGTTTCTGCTCTTCCAGACTCAAACACAGCCCCTGAGTTTTCAAATTAAACAGGCCCAGCAGCTTTTCCAGACTTCTCTGTTTTAGCAGTTCTAAACAACAACACTCTTGCACACAGAGCAACTCTGTATCACAGAGTTACACACACATGCAGCTCTTTCAATCTTTGAGGTCAGAGGAAGCAGCAAACCTGCCGAACCTGTCGGAGTCGCTCCAGCTCCACTTTGTTTTGGCTGAGCAGCAGCTCCATCTCCTGCACGTTGACCTTCAGAGCCAGGTTTTCCTGCAGTACCTTAAAGTACAGCTGATAGGAAACACACAAGACAGAGATTCAGAGAACAACCACATTTTGTTTCGTACAGTTCTGTGTGTGCAGGTGGGAATAGTTTGGCTGCTCAGGGTTTCTGATCACTTCTCTCTAGATCTTGTCTGATATCATTCCTGTCCTCATTTGTCAAGACCTCAGCTACAGCTGTCTTTCAGCCCTCAGGTGTTTTTATTAGGAATGTGTGATATCTTCTGAGGAGAGGTTCAGGACTTACCGTTCTGTAGTCAGCTGACAAGTCTTCCAGTGGACTCTCACTGCAGAGACACACAAGGGACTTTTAAAGCTCAGAATCGTCAACACCAACACTGTAATTTCCCTTTCTGGATGAAGAAGGTATCCATCAATCTAACACAGGTTTAAACATTTCAATACAACTCAAATTTACCTTCTGGGAAAAAAAACAACATATTAGTTGAACATGCAAAATCTGTTAGAAAGGTTTAGTGAAGTTCAAGATAGCTGACTCACGTGGAAGTGGTAATATTGTTCTTATCATCCAGATAAGAATCCTCTTCTTCATTCTAAAAAAAAAAAAAAGACAGGTTCACATTTTCAGTTACACATCCCTACACCTATACTCTCAACAACACTAGTGCAGTGCTTGTTGTCTGTTTGGAAGGGGCTGTTTGTTTGGCCTGTGGTGATGTTGGTGGCAGCTTTCTTATTGAAACTGTAAAAGAGACCTGCATAAATTGAACAGCGACAGAAAGACCAGCTGCAGGACAGTCCACAGTTGTCTTGGTCGTGAACACAACCGTTGTGTTGAACAGGACTGTTGTGTTGAACATGCTTTTGTCATGATCAACAACACCACTTATGTTCCAGCCATTGCTGCTACAGAGCACTTGTCTGCTATTTTTTATATATCGGGTAGTTTGTCACAATATCATAATTGACCATTGATTGTCATATATAGCTTTTTTAAATTATTAGTACTGGTAAGCATTTAATACTATTTGCAGAAAAACACCTTATATACAGAATGATGTTTTAAAGTTGTTAAAATGGTCTTATCCCACAGCATCATGTATACTGTGAAAGCTTGTGTAGCATTTTATCAAAGGTTAAGGATGTTCACACTGAGTAATATCAGGATTTGATTGATTTGTTGTTCATTTGGTTTTAATGGCTGTCACCAAACAAAAACATTCTAGATGACTTTTGCATCATCTGTCCTCATCCTTAAACTCTTCAGATTTTTGGCATCTTTGTAGAGTTTGGGGTTTGATAGACATCCAATAAAGTTCAGTGAGTTCTAAAAAAAAGTTTGGCAGCACACAATGTGTGTGACGTTCAGGCAGCTAAGTGGGGCTTACCAGCTTATGATCATGTTTCGTTACAGAAACAAAAACAAGTTGCCTGATAAAAAAAGATTTAGAAGTGGGCTCATTGAACATTAAGTAACATCCTGTCAAAGAGGAAGTAGTTTTGCTGACCTCTCATCAACTTTCAGTGTGCAGGTGTTGTTGCAAAGACAGGAGAAACAAATGATTTGTTCCCTAAAATGAAGTCCCAACAAAACAAAAACTACAATTTGCTTGTCAGTGAACAGTCGGCCATGTTTGCGATGATGTGAGGTTGTTTCTTACCTCTCCTTCCGGCTGGACGATGCCAGTGGAGCGCCTCTCCTTCCTCCCTTTTCTCCTTTCCTTCACTGCCAGACGCTTCTCTCCCTCCGGCTCCAACTTCTTTACTGGGTCTGTATCTGGAAAAGATGGAGATCAACAGTAAACACTCCTGAGGTCTGTGTGGGACTATATGTTGAGTGTGGAATTCTGAAAATGAAGAAACAATATCATTTACTAACACAGCTTAAACACAAAAGCTGCTTAACAGAAATGTTTTCTGTGAGGCTGGATCGATTAATATATAATATAATATATATAATTATACATGGGGTAGATCAGTTTCTAAATGTAACTTTGTAAGATGCAGGAGGCTGTCTTATCTTTGGCATCACTCTTTGGTTCAGATCAGTGCATGTTGAGGCTTGAGGGAAATGAGCTCATTTCACATGAACAGAGTGCTCTTCTTCTATTTATGAGCTGATGTTCAAGATTGACCTGATACGTTTGCTGAACTCAGCTTGATTTATCTAAGCGTGAACATATCAAATGGGGAGTTGCTCAGTTTGCATCTAAATAAGTGTGGAGTGTGGTATTAGGTCAGAGTATATGTGTGATAACTGCCCTGAAAGCTTAACCACACCTCATGCTGTACTTCACAGCTAGAGGATATAGCACATATGTGAGGAAACCCATTTCCTTTAAACTGCAATTCTCAAAAACACCCCTCCAAAATGTACTTCTATTTCTCAGTCTCATTCTTACAGTAAACAGAAGTGAGACTATTCACATGGGAAGGGTAAACAGACCAATAAATAATAGACCTTAGAGGCTTTAACAATATTTTACATTGTAACAATGTTTCTAGAATGGTTAAGCTTTTGCTTTTTTTCTGCAGAAATTCCCACCAGCACAATATACTGCGTAGAAAATCACTAAACTTTAGTGGGAGAAATGACCAATCTAAGCATTGTTCAGATTTTGTCAAAAAGAATGTATCTAGTCAGTCAAACAACACAAGTGGGTTGTGACCTCTGAAATCCATAACTCCTTGTTAACATCATCATTTGCTGTTGCAGCTGTTCTTCCTCACTCACCTCTTTCAGCAGGCGTGATGGTGACGATGGGGCTTACAGGCTGGACGTTACGAGGTGCTGTATCTGCAGCTTTAGCCACAGTCTTCTCTGCTTCTTTCAGGTCTGTCAGAGTCACACCCTGAGCACACAGAGCCAAAACATAAAACAACTCAAAGGCCAATCACAACAATTATGCCAAAAAAGACACAACCTTAGATGCTAATCCTAATGATGCAGTACATTTGTACCATGGTATGTGTGCAGCAAGATGCAAAATTCTACTAGTCCTGGAATATTCGGGTTAACCACATCATCACGAAGTAAATCGTTCACTTGGTAAAGTGCTGTCTGTCTGTCTCTCAAAATCCTGATACAGTACAGTGTTTGCCCCACAGCATTCACTCACAAGAGGTTGTAACACTGCCAAGTGAGCACCAGTCAATAAAAAGCAACAAAAACAGCACCGTGCAGCTCTGTGGGAAGGACATGAAATCTAAAAAGGTATGTGAGTGTACAATGCAGAAAGATGTTGCAGAGACTCAATGATTCCACCTCTTTGTATGCAATAGGGATGTCCCCTAAAACCCAGCTCTGGATATGAGCTGGTTCTGTATTTGTATGTTTGGTTATTTTATTAGAGCTTGAAGGAACCTGGGAGTGAGATCAGCTCGGTGTGTCTAAGTATATGTTTGCCCCAAGGGCAAAGCTGAGCTCCTTCACCACAAACACACACACACACACAGACTTGCATGTCTTTCTATACTTGTGAGAATACAATAGTTCTACCAAAACCAAATAACTAACCTCAGCTTTTATCTATAGTAGTATGGACTGATCAAAGATTTTTCTGAGTCCTTTGATTTCTTCTTTTTTAAACTTTTTAAAAACTACTATGGAGTTTATACTTTGCTGTGGTAAATATTGCAGTTATTGCAGTTGTTCCTACCTCCACCATAGAGGTTATGTTTTTGTCTGCATTTGATTGTTTGTTATATATCAGGATTACGCGAAAACTACTTTACAAAGAAATTGTGTGTAGGGGATGGGTCAACATGACTCATAAAGACCTCACAAAATTTTGGTTGCGATCTAGATTGTTTTTTTTAAATTAAACTGAGCATTGCATTCCACATTCCATTGATGACTCAAAGAAAATTAATGGATCCTGATCATGTTTCAGGCTGTGATATTTATGAGTTTTCTGCAATTTTGTGCAGATCGAAGAAAAAAAATGCTGATCTAGTGAATTCTAGTGGTTTCACAATATGACTTTTGAGCCTTGGCGGGGGTAGAGTGCCACTCTAGTATTAAAATAAAACTAATTCCTCATCTAAATGTTTTCAATTTTGAAACAAATCCTAACCATACCCATCACCTGTAAGCAATACCTGTGTGGAGCGGCGAGACTGGCGCATGAGTCGAGAGCGAGCTTTCCTCTGAGATTCAGACTCCTCGTCTCTGACAGGAGCCTGGAACCTGAACTCACAAACATCCACAAATGATATCTTACATAAGCATTCTGTCAACTTAACTGACTTTATGCACGTTGCAATTGTATGAAACTCCACAGAGAAAAAACTATAATTGTTCAAAAACTCAGTTCTCAATGTACATTAAAAACCTATATTGTTGTGAATATTTTTTGAGGGTTCCTGCTTCGTACTTGCGCCTGTCAGCGTTGGGGGCGTTGGGACTCTCAGCGGCGGCGTCCCTCGTCTGAGGAGTAGGTTGAACTCTTGCAGTGCGGTTCGCCTTGTCCTGCTCCTTCTCCTCATCATCCTTCTCCTCTGGTGTCTAAACCACAGAAGAGAAGAGAAGAAAGATTTTATTCACTGTTATCAGCTCACACCAGTTAAATCTTGGATTTATCATCCTTGTAAGGAAACAAAACTAATGATGGAATTAAGTCTTTTTTGTTGGCATGCTCTTACCCTTCTAAAAAGCCTTCCCACCTGACACAATTTAGTTCTACAGTTCTGGTGAAATGCTGATATGTGAGGTCAGCTGAGATGGAGGGTGTATCACGACAGTGTTGGTGTTGAAATTTTACATATATTAGACGACGTACACTCATTCTCTTCTTCTCATTTTCCTGATATTGATAAATATTGTCGCCATATACGACGAGTAATTTAAACCTTCTCTTCTGTGTTTGACAAAAAGTTCTACTGTTATCTATACAGTGCATCATGAGAATATGATGTGATAGCACAAAAACCTGATAAATCATGTGAGCTGCCTTTTGCACAAAACAATAGCTTATTCAATAAAATGTATATATTGAATAATAAATACTTTTCGATAAAATACCTTGGAGGACACAAACTGACAAAAGGGGAAACAAGTGGTATAAAAACGCTTATTTGCATTACTGAGGTTATGTTTTCTTTCAATCACATGTTGTCCTTTACATTGAGCTATCTTACATCAACCTTACATATGCATAACAACACTTGTGTAACACTGAGGTCTGCACTTCTAAGTGAGTATTACCTTGTCAAAAAGGCTGACTGTAGATGTGGTCACACTCTCTGTGTCTGGACTAGAAACTGTGGAGCTTTCTGAGGGAAGAGAAGGAGGATAATTTGTCATCAGCACAGCACTAGTATTTAGAGAGAAGTGGTACAACTCATGGTCAGTGTCGGCCCAGTCGCTGCTGTTACCAGGGCTGCTCTCTTTCTCCTCGCTCAGCTCATGGTCTCCAGAGACTCCCCTCTCTTTAGACTGGTCCTGCACGTTCATCTTGTCTTTACTGCTCATCCTGCACACTGAGCTCCTTGAAGAATTAAATAGGACAGAAGTTGACCTCAAAGGATAACACAACCCAATAAGATTTTGGAAAGCAAAACATGGCACCATAAATCATTTTTCAGTTTCATTATAATCTGTCCAAAATCTGTTAATTTAAGTAGAATATAGAGGAAAGGAAAAATTTAAGTATATTAAATGGGTTAGAATGTGTATAATTCAGGATAAGTAACAGATAGATACTAACCTCCGCCGTCTGTTTTGCGCATTTGCTGTGGTGGAGCCTTGCTGGTTTTGCCTATCCAGTATGGACTGTTCATTACGCCACTGAGAGAGGAGGATACACAGCAGAGTGAGATCAAGACAACAGGTCTTCTAAATTACACAACGTTAATGGACATGACACCAGTAAAGATAAACACTTTCTCACATTGGCTTGTTTCTGTGATAACTCCTCCAGCAGGTCCTCAACACTTTCATCAGCAACATCAAATGGCGTCTGACCCTGCAAGGTCCAATTCATATCAAAATGTCAAAAATAAAACATGAAATGGAAAACAGAGTGGGAAACCTGTGTGTTGTTAAGATTAGCATCCTTATTGGTTCACATGTGTTATACAAAATTCTGTCTGTCATGATAAATGGTCTTCCTGTAAAAGATAGTATGCCTTTATCTTGATTTATATAGAATAAGAAGTAGAAAATAGAAAACAACTATAATGTAACGGGAAAAGTTTTCAATATTGTTAGGGTCTTTACCGCATTGCTGCGGGATTCCATATTGCACAGCTGTTCAGCCAGAATGCGACAGGCCTCGTCCTGACCCCAGTGCGCTGCTGCATGGAGGGGTGTCCAACCATCAAAGTCCATAGCTGACACATCCAGCCCACACTGACACAGGATCCTGGACAACACAAGTGCAAGGTGTCAACAGGAGAGTGTCACTATACCTGCTGGTATAGGGACATAGTTTTTTATAGTTTTTCAAATCTAGAGAAGAAAAATCTAGAAAGCGTTCTGGGAATAGATCCATTCAAAATCAAGTCAGAAGTGTTTACTTGAGAGCCTCCAGGTAGCCTTTGGCTGCAGCCACATGCAGCGGGGTGGCCCCAGTCTTAAGATGCCGCACATCGGCAGGCGGGCCCTCAGTTAGCCAGGTTCGAGCGTCTTTCATGATCTGTTCCTCCTCCAGACGCTTAGCTGCCTCCAAGTCCACACCTTGAAACAACCAGAACATGTCAAATACACACATCCCTCGCTATATCCGAGCTCAGAATATGAGACACAAATTAAATGTGAATTGCATTTGGCTATTAATGCTCTATCTTAGTAGTATCCAGGGTTAAGACTTCTCTCTTTTTCCATCTTTTACAACACAGACTCAACTTTAAGCAAAAGCACTATAAATACCTTCCAGGAAAGCTTGTCCAAAAACGTGCACTACTACCTCCTTGCGCCACAGCGTCATCAGACAACACACTTCACCAACTACTTTGTTCCAAGCATCAAACTGCCTTAAACGCTCTGATCTCTTGACCTCGAAGCCCACTATGATCAACAATGACCCAAACACATGACACGGTGTAAATCCTTATAAAGAGGTTATTTGGATTATCTCCTGAAGGTCAATGTAATTCATACAAAACAGGCAGAATCCCATAAAACATTCAAACTCATTTTCAAAGCACTAAACTATGAAAACTCGATTTCAATGTTGAGACATAGGTGCATAGGCGGCCTTTTTTCCACACCTTATCCAGCATAAACAGGCCAATCAGGTACTTTCGATTTAGCTCAAGAAACATACACAAAAACACATTCCGTCAACGCAACAAAAAGATGTGCTGGAAAGAAACACACACATAATAAACCGCTGGATTAAGACATTCAAAAAAAGGTGAATTGTTGTCAAGGAACATCCCTCACCTTGTCTCTGAGTGTAATCCTGAAGAAGGGACTCAGTGGTTTCATCCAAAGCGATGTCGAGAGGAACGTCACCGTCACAGTTCACAGCAGAGAGAGACGCACCTTGCTGCAGAAGGAAACTGTCAAAACAAACATGGACAGACTGAGAATTCGTTTCAACTATAGTAGCTAACCAACTCTAAATAGAGAACATCTAATCTTGTCACATTATATGTGTTTGAGCTGCAGATACTTTCAATCTTCAAAGTAAAGCCATAACGAATTATTCACACGAAGAAAAGGTGCATAAATTCTTAAATCGTTGCATGTGTTTGTGTGCCAGGCCAGCCAACTCGTGCTTTAGCTTCCAAACAAGGCAACAATGTTAGTATTGTTGAATGCAGAAATACTCTGGCACCCACGCTGCCCTCGGACCTCCCCACAGTGGCAGAGACTGTTGTATTACACATCTTATTCGTCACTATATTATACTACATACACTGCAATGTCAGAGTAGCCGCAGGAGGCAGCAACATGCAGTGGCGTCCATCCCTCACTGTCAACCTGGTTCTCATTGGCACCTTGCTCCAAAAGGAAGGTCACCATCTCCATGCTGCCATCTATGCAGGCCTGTGGACAAGAGAGGAAACCAAAAGAAAGCAATTGTAAATGTTTCTTATTCATCATCCAATGACTTGGATGAATCCTCGGGAGGAGACGCTGCCTCACCTGGTGCAGAGCTGTGATTCCATCAGCGTTAGAACAATTGATAACTTCTATCACATCTTCCCTATTTGTCCCTTTGATGTCTTTGGCCTCCTCCAGCATCACCTGAGCCTCCTCCGTGTCCCCGCTGGCACAGGTAGCCAGGAACTCTGCAGCCCTGTCGAACCGCACGCTTTTCCTAAAGACATAATATACACAACTAGATAATGTCACTGGGTAGCAGTTGTAACAACCATACATTGTAACACACCTAAATTTCATACTGGGAATTCACAGAACATGAACACCGCATGACACTTAACAAACAAGGTTGTATAGTTTTGGTATTTGAAACATATCACGTGAAAAAACTCAAATGTGTCTCTCGATTCTTTCAGACTGTGATCCTTGTTTGTGGCTCTAAGCCCCATGCCCATCATCTTCCTACTGAAGAAGTGAACCCTTAAAAACAGCTAAATAATGGTAAACGGCCTGTTTTTCATATAGCCTTTTTCTAGTCTTGATGACCACTCAAAGCCTCATTCACACACACATTCATACAGTGGATCTATACGGGCAGTACATTTTTCTATGAGGGGTCATTCAGGGTTCAGTATCTTGCCCTCAGGACACTTGGGCATGCAGGTAGGGAAGACAGATGTAGAATAATGCAAGCCTTTAACTTCTAATAGTGTTTTGACGCAAATGTATCTGTAAGTGTGCTGCAGTCAGTGGTGCTGAGGGTCTACTTGTGAGCCCTCTGTGCTAATGCAGTTCATGTCATCATAGATGAAGACTTTTGGTCGTCAATTCTCATATTGCTGCAGCCCTTGTGGCAGGTGGACCTGCAGCTGTGACAGACACTCCTGCAGCTCTAGACAGTGATCTTACGGACATAGTTTAAAAGCTTTGAAAGAGATGGTCATTCATCATCATTTACACCAGTCCGATGGATCACGATAAGCAAAGTCAAGCAGGGGTCCTACTAGACCCTGACACATACCCTCTGTAGGAGTCTTTGCTAGCTAGCTAACAGGAGAAACACAACAGGAGAAACGACAACTGACAACTGGTGGTTTACACACACACTACGAGCTTCATCAAACAGGGAACTCGGTGGGTTTTCAGTAGCTGGAGGGTAAGCGAGTTGTAGTGTTTCTGGTATTTTGCACCCCCCCTCCTCCTCCTTGTCCAAGCCCACGCACAATTCCTCCTTTAGCATAACTGGAGATGTTTATGCTAAGCTAAGCTAGCTGTTATGTGGCCCTCGACGTAGGACTGTTTGACAGGAGTCGCTTCCTCACCGTCGTTTGAGGAGGGGGCTGACTTCTTCAGAGCCCACGGACCCGGGCTGCTCCCTGGGGGGGTCGCTCGGCTCGGCCTCCGGCTCCCCTGCTCCTTCCTCGGCATCGCCCCGCCACCTCCGCCGGGGCACGGCCGACGCTTTGTCCGTGTAGGAGCCGGACCAGCGCTTTAGCTGCTCCCGCCGCTTGGTTCTCGCCGAGTCCCCCATTTATTTATCCGAGGAGGACTGTGTTTTTAAAAATAAAACATACACTCGGGAGGGGAAGACACACCCTCCATGTGTATACTTTCACTTCCTGGTTCTTGCTCTGGATGTGGAGGAAGCCTCTGCTCGCGTTCGTGGGGCGTCGGGAGCGCGCAGAGCCATGTGACGTCAGCGCTGTTGTTGCGTAGCGGTGCCTGACGGGAAACGCTGGAGAAGTCACTGTGCACCGAGAGCAGGACACTTCCTGTCTTTGTGCTTCTTCTAACACCGCAGACACATGTTGACAGAAAACCCGCCACCAAGAAAAGCCTCTGCTTCTACCTCACTCAGTCACAGGACTGGAGGGGCAGGAACAGAAATCATTTACAAACAAGTACTCTCTTTACACACTGTTAACGGCCTAAATTGTAAGGATGATCTTATCATAGATTAATTACATTATAAGGTAAAATACTTGCAATGTGCATGACTCCCCCTGATGGGCTGTTTACCTTCTATAAATGACAGCCACCACTACTTTGGGCCATATGCAATGAGAGGAAATGCCCCAAAATAATGATCACCGGAGCAAAGCATAACAAAAAAAATAAATAATGGAAGTGTTATTTTGTATGCAAAATGCCAAAAACAAAAGTTTCATATCATGATTTCTCATGCAGTCTGTGGGTTAACAAGCCTACAGCATGCTACTGTCTCTCAGTTACAGTGAGTTTAAACCATTTTCTTTAATCTTGGGAGAAATGTTTTTATCACACTGACCTCGGGAGCCTGCCAATCAGCCTCGGTCACAACAATCAATTTTAAGCCTCATACTGGCTCTCAGCTCGTCAACATTCCAACATGGACACGGGGGCAAATTCCACATCACATTTTTGCTGTGGCTCCGTGTGCACAGTGCTACAACTCCACAGTCTGTTACCAACAGAAAGAGGAGGCCCACTGATGGAAGTAAGTAAATCTATCCTTTGTTTTTTGTAGTGCTGGCCCAATCTTGGACTTGTTGTCCCACCATGACAGAATATGCAGTTGTGATAATGTCTATTTGAGAGCGTTGTTGTAGAAGCGGTAGGTTCTTTGTGTAGAACAGATGCATTAAAAACAAGAGAACAAACTAACATTAAGTGTCTTAGGAAGGTGCTGGTCCATGAATCATATGGAACAGCTTCAGTACTTCCATGCATAGATTATACGAGTCTCCAGCCCTTTTCCAGAGGTAATTCCCTAAGTTGTAAATGTGATTAGTGGGACAAGAGGGACAGAAAACACTTGAATTTGTTGGGCTTCATTCATTTGTTCATGATTTGCCATGAATTAGTATAGTTTAACTGATTAACTATTAAACTGATGATCTGAAAGTACTCTACTGGATGCATATCATATAATCATGCTAATTCTGATAAATATCCTATCCTGTGATGTTTTTAAAGCTGCCTCTCAAGTGTAATATTTGCCCTGGTGATCAATCTCTTCTGGAGTGAGGGGAGCAAATCAAATCTATCATGAAACTTTCAAATCTATAAATCTACAGACTCATGGGCTGATAGTTGCTGAGTGACAGAGACAAGAAAGCCCTGTGAAGGTCATGAGGCGTCATTATCTGTTTATCTGTTTGAACTTTTAGGTCAACAAGAAACAAATTTGTCTCCACAAACTCTTGTTTCAGAATGTCTCTCCCCAAACACAAGGCAGCTCACTCGATCCCGCCACCCACTCTGTCCCGGCTGGCACGAGACTGGCTGGCAGAGGACACACCCAACTTTGACCCTGCAGGGGTGTGTGTGGGGTCACAGGAGGTGGAGGCCAGGCTGCTGTGTAAGACACCACACAGCATCCTGGCAGGGAGTCCCTTCTTCACAGCAGTGTTCACTGAGCTCGGCTGCACTGTGGACTGGATTTATCAGGAGGGGGCCGAGATTGGTAGGAACAGCACACTTTCCTCAAATGTGACCAGGTATCTGGGATTTAAACTTCTCTGACAGTGTTTCTGCTCATTATACACAAAGGAAAGCAGAGACCAGGTGTCACAAAGTGAAGACAGTTAGTTTTATTAAATATCCATCCATCCTTTAGTTGTCCATTAAGGGTCACAGGGAAGCTGGAGCGATCCCTGGGAAACTGGGCGTGAGGTAGTGCCCCCTGGATGGGGAGTCAGGGAGTGTCAATCATAGGGCCCTGTGGTAGAAGGCCCTAACCTACCAATAGTCGTTTTTAAAAAATAAAGTCATTTTCTAACAATATATTAATAGCAATACTAACAATGTATATGACAACTTGTTAAGAATTATTTTCCAAACATTTTCCAAGCAATGTGCATCAACATAGAGTATTAAATGCTCATAAAGTCTTGTTTATTTACCTGATATATTGCTTCTCAACATTAGATCTCAGTCCTCCTATGTCCTCTGTTTAACCTGCACAGGCCCAGATGCTGTCACATTGACTGCTGTGGTTAGAGGGCCGGCAAGGTGCCTCCTTCTTGGTGAAAGGCCAGCTCTGAACTGCCTGGCCCGGGCCTCGGGGATCGCCACTCGCTGTTCTCTGCTCCAGGCAATGGCAGCGACAGAAGGGTGGCATGGAGAGGTGGCTGGCACACGCAAGACCACCCCGGGCTTCCGCCTGGTGGAGAAGTACGCCATGCTGGTTGGCGGGGTGTCCATGCACAGACAGGACCTGAGTGGAATGGTGATGCTTAAGGACAACCATGTCTGGGCGTCAGGAAGTATCACAGAGGTGAGAAGCTGAAGCGAAAATCCAGTTAATATAAAAAATTCTTATAGTTTTAAACTCGAAATAAGAATATCAATCATTTTGTAGTTGTGTTACAGGATCCATAAATTCTGATGAAAGTATTGCTTCCACAGATCTTAGGCTATTATTTGTTTACACCGATTCACAAGCACTTCTGAATTTATAGCACTGAAATGTCTTTCTATGAAAACTATCGAAATGTATGTGATTTGAATGACAAACCTTTTAATAGATAGTGGAATTTAAAAGAAGATCAAACCCAATGAATCAAAAGTGGTTAAAGTTAGCAAGGGAGTTGAAATATATATCACAAAAAGACCACATCCTGTTTGTTGTGCAGGCGGTGAGAGCTGCCCGCTCAGTGTGTTGCTTCAGCAGTAAGATCCAAGTGGAGTGTCGCTCTGCAGGCGAGGGCAGAGAGGCAGCCGCAGCAGGAGCAGACATTGTTATGCTGGACAACTTTCAAGCTCAGGTAGAGCATATGAAAAGAACACAAGTCATTTTTCACTTTCATTACTCGGTTTCCACTCGCTCTGCCCCTTTGCTCCACAATAACCCACCTCTCCCTAACCCTGTCTCTCACCGACAGGGGCTCCATGTCGCAGCTCGGGCCCTGAAGATGGAGTTCCCAGCTCTACTGATAGAAGCCAGTGGAGGAGTTACTCCAGAGAACCTAGCTTTGTATTTCTCCCCACATGTGGACATCATTTCTCTGGGCTGTATAACACAGGGCTGTCCTGTTGTGGACTTTTCTCTCAAGGTTCAAAATCCTGGTGCTCACTCAAGCCACTACAACACAAACAGGACATTGTGAGATTTTGTTCTGATAAATAAAGAGGAGAATTTTTATCGTTTTTTTTTCCCCCAGCTATACAGTGATCTATGGTTGCAAAAGATTAAGAAGAATGTGCTTGATTAATTCACATCCTGTTTCCTGATTTTGTTATAAGGATCGAAGGAGAACAGAAACTACTCTGTTTTTTTAGCCAGGGCCATACAGACAGTGTCATGTCGTAAACGAAATATTCAAATCTGCAGTTACAACAAAAAACAAGTCAAAACTGTCCAAGTGGTTTCAGAGACTTTGTAAATGAAATGGAGATTCAGGTTCAGGAATTTTTTTTTTACACAAATATTTATTTTAGAAAGTGCTGTCAAGCTATGCAGACAGTGTGGTAAAAAAAAAAAGTGTTTTCATTTTTGAGTAATCCATAAAACATTTCCATACTGTGATATTGCTAATTCACTTCCTTTGCTAACGGAAATCTAAAACATGGTATAACTATTTTGCAGGGGCAGATCCAGAGGTGGGGCCAAGGGGCACTGGCCACAGATGAAATCTTACTTACAAGTGCGCCTGTCCTGTCTTTTTTTAAAAGAGCTTTTATTTTCTAGGCTTTTTTGAAGAACACAATGTGCTTGAACAAGGAACAATTATCAAAATATGTTCAATGATGTGTGACAAAAACTAAAAAACAAGGCCCTTTTATGGCCCCTGGTCTAGAAAAATAGCATTCGGTGGCAACCACATAAAACCTTACAATAACTCTCACTACACATATACAATTATAAATTGATTAAAACGTGGTGGGCAAAGAAAAAAATGACATCTTCAATGTCAAGAAGAGATTTTGTGTAAATACATTTTGTCACATTCCAACATAGTTTCACTTAAATATAATACTTCTTCCATCACTGGAAGTAAACCAGTACAACTTTTCTGCATTCAAGTGATGGTTTCACTATCACAGCAAGTTTCTCACACGTTTTAATCATCATCATCCTCCTGTTATGAGAATCTTGTGCTAATAATGTCTGGGCCTCCGGAGCTGTCAATTGATAACCACCAGTTTCCTTTATCTTTTTTGTTCCTGTAACAATGAGTGAGAAATAAAGTATTTCAGAGCAACAAAAGAAAGAGGAAGTGTGAGGGAAGAGATACATTTTGCTGAGAGCATTACTGTGAGAGAAGTGTCACAACCACCTGTTACGGAAACACCCTAATTTAAAAAGCGCACAGGAAGTGTTGCACATAGGGTACATAAGTGTCAAAGCAGCACCATCTTTGGCCTTGAGAAGATTGATGTTGAAGATGAGAGACCAGCGTCATATTTTCCTGCTCACCTACATGGTGGCGCTTGGTAAGAAAATAATATTTCCTACATTTATCGGACAGAATTTCTCCACGAGATAAAGGGGGTTTGTGGTTTTTGTGAGTTTTGGAGCAATGTGTATTTGAATATTTGAGGCTTGAAACTAATAGATTTTTTTTGTCATTTTATCCAAAAAAAATCTATTTTATGTAAAGTTGCAAAACCTTATAAATGGACACTTTCAACTTGAATATTTGTCGCTGAGCAGATATAGTTGCTTTAATGAGTTTTGAGGGCTTTTAGAAAATAGCTGCCTGCTGCTATTCTTGGAAACGACACTTGTGAGACCTGTGAAAGAGAACAAACAGCAGAGCTGGGCTGTGGATTCTCTGTGAGTTCGTTTACGACACCATTTTATTTATACATTTGATCTAAAAAAAATGTACAAGATGATTAGTACAGCTTCAAGCCTACATAAATTGACAAGCAAACATTTTTTTTTCAAAAGCTCTACTTTTTTGACAATACATACATCACATAATAAAAGGACAAATAAAGATAACAAAGAATGGAAGGTTCTGGTGAATCTAGATTTTCTTGAACATTTGCAATAGTCATATCCTCCCAAATCAATGCTGCTTGAGAACAATGCATTTAAGGTTTAATTGTACATGGAGGTCAACAATCGAAAATTTTTAGAAGAATGTTTTTTTTTTCATATTGTAAATGATATTTTTCACATCAGTTAATCTACAGGATGTGAACAGTCAAGAAAACATGCCAGTGTCAGTTCAGCTGAGGATCATTTTGAAAATGAAAAGGAACTGTCACCATTTGAGTTGCAGTGGGTTTGAACAAGGAAGAATATGTAGAAATGCGATTTATTTTTCTGCTGCATTAATTCTGATCCTTTTTAAACTTTTATTGTGAGACTGGCATTGATATTAGAGAGCAACACTATGTTATATTACACTATGTATATCAACTATCCAGGTAAGTATGTGTTCGTGTTTTATGAAGTAAATATGAATATGTGTAAGAGCATGAAGTTGGATGGATATGAAACCATTTGCCTCAGATACACTTGGGTATCATTTTACTTTCCATCTACTTTTTCTTTGATAATAATTGAATATGATCATTTGTGCAGAATCTTTTGTTAACTCTGAAAAACGTATTGTGTAATGTTGAGGCTTAAACAACTCTAAATACAATATTCAAACTGTTGATTATTATTACTTCTACCGAATTAGATTAAAGCTTGCAAGAAAAAAAACAAGTAATTTTTTTTAATTGCAGCCGCCCCTCTTTCTTTGGCTTTCAACATTGATGCAACAAATCCTGATGTCTATGCTGGTGAAAGGAAAGATTTCTTTGGATACAAAGTGCTTCAGTTCACGTCTGGCACAGACAAAGGGTAAGTTTGCATGTTCAACCTGGAGGTTCAGTTGATTATTACTGTTGCTGATATCGCCACAATCTTTATGACTCAAGAAGTAGATGCGGAAGATAAATGAGGTTTCCTTCTACTGCAGAGGTGTAAAGAACTGTCAGACGTTATTGTTGATCACTTTGACGGATGCATTCTGATCTTGCTGTTCATCACAAAAGCATGACTTCACATCCTGCTTCTCACAGAGAGCATTTTTTTTGTGTTGAAATGGTGCTGCTCCTGCCACCGTGATTACTTCAATGGTTCAGACGACTGTTTTCATGGTTGTTCACCTCGTTCTCAGGATAATCGTCACTGCGCCGCTGCAGCTCAATGGATCTGGAGGAGTATGCAGACCTTACAAAAACCAAAGCACCCAGTGTTTTAATGCTGAAGGTATACAAATACAGTGATGAATACAATCAATGTTACACAATTAACCACACACAAAGTACACTTCTCAACAATACAGAAATAGGAATCATAAAATAGAGACTTGATAATGTAGCTGAAATGCTTTGCATTATTCTAGTACTAATTAAATGCTACTGTTTCAGACATTACTGTGAAAGATGAAACGTTACCAGTGAAGCTCCTCGGCCTGTCGATCGCCACAGACTCCACAAGCTCCCAGTTCATTGTAAGGAAATCACAAAGGCCAATAATTAGATAAAACCATTACAAATCAATGTTATGAATCTAATTTCCTTTACCTCTTATGTTTGGACTTAGGTTTGCAGCCCAAGTGTAGCACATGAATGTAATGAAAACTCCTATCTGAACACTGTGTGTTACAACATGACATATAGTCTTCAGACAATCTCCTCTTTCACTCCTGCTTTCCAAGGTAAGAGATGATGAAAGACTGGAAATGTCTCCATTGCTCACATCTTGTTCTACATGCTTTTGTCCAAACAAACAATGTTTTTATTCTGCATATTTCTTTTCAGAATGTACCAAAAAGACAGTGGACCTTGTCTTTCTTGTTGATGGATCAGGCAGTATGACCGGAGCTGAGTTCAGAAAAAATAAAGATTTCATAGTGGATATAATGGCCAGCCTTAAGAACACATCAATCAAGGTCACTGCTCCACTGCAACATTAAAGAGTTCATGACTTTTATTTGTTGAATAATATACAAATGGTGTTATGTTAAATTGTATTGTGTTGTCTGTTTCATGCATTTTCCAGTTCTCAGCAGTTCAGTTCTCCTCAAACAACAGGAAGGTATTTGACTTCAACGACTATCAAGATGGCAGCGCTCTTAAAAAACTAAAGGAAGAACCCCACATGGAGGATCTGACCAACACACATGGAGCCCTCGAATTTGTGATGTGAGTTCAGTGATGTTAAACATACAGTTTTAAACTCTCCATCTGGGATGTTCAAGGAATCATGTTGACATTACTGTTGAGGGCCACACTCAACATCAGAGCTGGTCCAGTGCCGCATTAAGATCATGAGCATGTTATTTATGTTATTATTGCTGATTTATTTATATTTATAGATGGAGTTTTGTTTATTCTGAGCAATTAAAAAAACACTCTACTATTTGTTTGTTTCAGGATAAATATCTTGGAAAACCAAACTGCAGGTGCCTCTCCTGATGCAATTAAAGTTCTGGTCATAATCACAGATGGCGATCCCAGTGACAGAGACAATGGGATTATTAAAAAATATGATAAGAAACATATCATTCGCTTTGTCATTGGGGTAAGCTGTGATTTTATATGTTTTATTACTCTTTCTTATCTATATTACTAGTTCACTTGTTCTCTCGCCCTGTGTTCATCCTGCTGAGCTACTGTTCAAGTGTGTGGTTTATATACTGTTTATATATATATAGGGTGAACTCGGGTTATATGGGATATTTCTTTAATTTTGACTACTGCTACTTATTCCCGAAGAAAGAATGGAGATCTCAAAGAGGAGACTTCTAGTGTTCTTTGTGCCAAAAAAGAAAATCCTGCCTGAATTTGATAATCTGCAGCAAGTCCCTTGGTAACCTGGGACATTTCTATTAGGCTTTAAAAAAAGGCCAGCAGTTATAATTTCATGAATTGCATTTCCACTATTACAGAGGTCTGTTAAGCAATCCATCTTCAGACCCAAGTTCACAATTTGTAAAACCAAAAGTGCTGCAGTGCAGCTTGTTATGAGGCATTGCAGCAACAAAACCAACATTGTGCTTTAACTCTAGGCACAAACTCCTAAAAAGGAAGTGATTCTGTGAATGGTACTGCTATGAATGATTGCGTCAGTTCATCAAAATGATCTGGTGGCGGTTTTGACTGCTGCTGTTGTTTATCAGAGGAATTAGACCTGTTTATCCCATTTTTATTCATATTGAACGAAATTGCATGTCAAAATTTTGGTTCACAGGATATGCATTCCACATACAGACAGACATTCAGCTCATGGAACTCCTACTGAGATGCACAATTGCACTTCTCAGAAAAGAACTGAAATGTTTGACCAGCAACGCTAAAGTGTTTTCTCTTTAAATGGTGGTGTAACAATCATGTTAGAGCTCAGCCTTCAGCCTGTGCGGTTTCTCTTTACGACCTCAGACTTAGACGTGGGTCATAATATCAAACTGCATTCTGATTTCAGGTCAAAGAAGCCACGTTAGAAAAATTCACAGCCATTGCTTCAAAACCAGCAGAGGACTATGCCTTTAAAATCGAGAACTACAACGGACTGAAAGGAATACTGGAAAAGTTTCAAAAAAGGATTTTTAAAATGGAAGGTGATATTGGATATTTTTCTTTACTCTCTATCAAACAATGTTATAACAAAAACCATAGCCTATACACACCAATACTAGTGAACTAGTTTTGTTCCATATTTAGGCTCCAGTGTGGCTCGAGGAGGAGACTTGAAGGAGGAAATGGCTCAGAGTGGATTCAGTGCTGTCTTCTATAACGTGAGTAAAGTGAAAACAGACAAAAATCTGAGCACATTCAAAATCCCAGTGGTTTCTATACACAGGTGCAGACAAACAGTAGAGTTAATTCCCTCCTGAACAAAGCGGCTGTCTTGTTGAGGGACCACTGTTTACAATCTTCCATTGTTTTTTCTGGATGAAACAACAATTCTCTAGTGCCCCAGTGGACCAACCAGTTTGACAGCAGTAGTTCAGACTGAGCATTCGACATAGCACCCACTGGTAGCTTCACTTTTCTCTGTGCCCTGACTAGCAATGCATTTCTCTGTTGACAGAATACGTTGATCCTGGGTTCAGTGGGCTCAAAGAGCTGGGGGGGCTCTCTCCAAGAGATCCATGAAGGAAAAGAAACACAAATTGAAGATCCACCAATGAAGAAGGACTCTTACATGGGTAAAGTCATATAACAATCATTACCATATCACCTGCCCCTTTATTAAAATAGTTTTTTTTGGCAGGAGACATGCAAAGGTAAATGACAATGTAACTGACAGTTAAAATAGCTGTAAAGCACTGGGCTTCTTAAAAATGAACATTTCATGTGAGTGACATTTCGTGTTGTAAGTGACGGTCACTGTTGCAGGATACTCCATCTCTGTTGGCAAAAGGGACAATGCTTCTCTATACTTTGCGGGTGCACCAAGATTTGAGCACACAGGACAGGTCCTACTTTTCAGACGTGATGGTGGTAATTGGGCCGCAGCCCAATCACTAAATGGTACCCAGGTAGGAAAACTGTCTTGAAAAGGTTGTTTACAATATGAGTTATCGAAACATAATAACATAAACGTTTTGCTTAACGTGGTAATTCTGCTAAATCTGTCAGTGCAAGTTAACAAACGTCTTTTTGTCACGCAGCCCTTAGAGGCCGTCTCAATCATTTTTGGGTCATTTCTCATTAAAGTAGCTGTTCAATGACGAACAAGAATGTGTGCAGGGTGCAGGTTTACTTTCACCTCTGAGACAGCATTGCTATAGCCCCTCACATATACCTCTACTGTGAAGAGACATCAGCATTTACTTTACAAAGTTACTCAGAAAGCTTCATGTAACAGGTGACCAGGTTCTGTTAGTAGTGTTTTTCATTGAAGCAATCAAGGACATCAGCTAAATTATCATGCAGCAAAGTTGCACTGTTTGAGGTTTTGGAGAGGAAACCAGAAAACTCCCTTGCACTGTGAAGTATATTCTGGTCAGCCGAGAGGTTAATGTGGTTGTTGAAGTTGATGGTGAAGGAAAGGAGCGTGGACCCAGTACTTACAAGTTTAATAATGTTTATTACACAGAAGTATCACAGGTCAGGACGGATACCATGGTATACCCGGAGACATCACAAGCCAATAGTGAAAGTCTGACTTGCAGGGGTCGGACACACAGTATATATAGAGAGATTGGTTCCGCCCATGACTTCAGGTAAATGCCGTCCCCCATGGGATTTCTGACTACAGAGGGACATGTTTTTGTGTCCGAACATGAAGACACATTGGTCAAGAACATTCCTTCTATTCTCATCCATTAGCTAGTCAGAGGTCACTCCCAGAGTCAAAGGTCATTTCAAAAAGGTAGAGAACTTCTAAGTTAAACATCTTGATGACTCTCTGAGAATGTCTGAGAGTCCAGAAGGCAGGTATCATAAACGTAAGCCCGTCAGTATGTTTTGAACACACACCTACATGTTCTACTCTAACGAATACACGACAACTGGCCACTCTTCTTCTTTTTTTTGAGTAAACGTGTGAGAAAATGACAGAGCTCCTGGAAGCAGAATACATGATTATCCTTACTCTACTCAAATACATGTAGGTTTTTCAAAAATATTTTAGCAAGTGTATGTTTAGACACTCTGCATTTGTATGCCCCACTTTTTCAGATTGGCTCCTACTTTGGTGCAGAGCTGTGCTCAGTAGATATCGACTCAGATGGTAACACTGACTTCCTGTTGGTGGGAGCTCCCCTGTTCTATCAGCCCCATGAGAAGAAAGAAGGCCGGATCTATGTCTACATACTGTCTGAGGAGGTGGGGGCAGCGATAAAGCTTCAAATAAACTGTGATGCTTCTTATTTGTTTCCTTAACTTTTTGAATCGATGCATTTGTTTTCATAATGAATTGACCTTTACAGATGCAACTGGAAATTGTACTAAGTGTGACAGCATCCATGGGCAGATTCGGCACCACCATTTCCAGCCTTGCGGATCTTAACGGAGACGAACTCCGAGACGTTGCTGTTGGAGCCCCCCTTGAGGATGATAACAGAGGGGCTGTGTACATCTACCTTGGTGACAGACGCAATGGCATACGCAGCCATTTCAGCCAGGTGAGCTCATCACTGACATGCTGTGGGTAGATTCATCAACCACACATCAACCAGTGGTGCATCAAGGAAACCCAGTGAATACAGCATTAAGATGAGCCACAATTTCACCAGGTCAAATCCACCATGGGGACGTTTGTTGAATCTTCCTAATTTCCTGTCATCTCTATACTGTCTGTCAAAATCTTTGACAGATATGTATTTATTCCTCATTACACAGTGTAAAATTGTCTTTTGAATCAAACAAAAACTCACATCTTCTAACGGACATGATTTATTTGAGGACGATATTATCATCAGAACATTTTTCAGTTGTTTCAGCTATAACCTCCAAAACGTTTGTGTTTAGTTTAGTTTAGTTAATTTCAAATGTTTTAAAAAGATAGTATAAAATACATTTATGGGAAAAAAATCACAAAATAATTAAAGGGTTAGGGTTAGAAGAAGTAGAAAACCACAATATAAACATTCAGTCCTCTCTATGGTTTCTTGTAGTAGCCATGACTGGACAAACTAAACACCCTTTGAGTTTTTATGAACACTGAAGGTTACCACAGGTTCTCTATCCTGTTTGGAAGGGGAGGGTGAGGTGAGGGGAATTCAGCACATTACACTTCACCACTAGATTTCACTAAATTCTACACACAGCAACTGTAAATTCCACCAGATCCATGAGTTTCAATGCATGTGACTTTCAAATCAGATTATCAGATCGTTCCTGATATCCAATTTCATGTACAATCCTTATGGCTCCTTTTTGGTAGTGAGCATAGTGGCTGCAGTGTGGTTTCATAGATGTTGCCCCATCTATCGAGCATCATCTGTTTCCACCACCTCTCTAATGAGTAACTTAGAATTTATAGGCGAATCGTGCACACTTTCAATTTTCCAATCTTTTATTCCAGAGAATCATGGGACAGGAAATAAGACATGAGATGAGATTCTTCGGACAGGCCATTGATGGGGGCATTGACCTCGGAGAGGACGGACTTCCAGATATTTTGATCGGATCCCAGGGCATTGCTGTTGTCTTGAGGTATGGATACTGTGTACGTTAAAGGTTCAGTGTGTCAGATTTGGTGAAAGGATCTATTGGCAGAAAGTGAATATAAAATAATCCTCGTGATGTTTCACTAGTGTGTTTCATCTAAATTGTACGAATCATTGTTTTATTACCCTAGAATGGGCCCTTTATATTTAAATACTTTATATTTACATTGGAAGCGGGTCCTCTCTACAGAGGCCCCCTTGTTTTTTTTACAGTAGCCCAAACTGGACAAACTAAACACTGTTGATTTTTTATGACAACTGAAGGCTACCAGAGGTTCTATGTCATGTTTATAAGGGGAGAGTGGGGTGAGGGGTATTTAGCTGCAATATGCAATTTCATCACTAGATGTCACTAAATACTACAAACTGAACCTTAAAGACCATGGCCAAGTCTGAATCAGAATCAGAAAAGGGTTTTTGAGTGAACACCTAACCTGAGAACCTACTTAGCACTATAAGTAACCTATAACATATTAATTAAATGTTGTAAATGAAAGAAATTACAATATCAATTCTGTTCAAATATACATAATATATCTAGAAAATGTCTCATGAGCTGATTTCAAAATATAGGTCAGTTTTTTTTGCAGTTGCAATATTTCTACAATAATAAAGCAGTGTTTTCATCCAGGCTGGTATAAAGCAGGACTGAAGGAACTAATATCAACCGTCTCCTATATGACCTACCAAAATATGATTCAACTCTATGCAAGACGCTTTAAAAATAAGCGTCTTGTAATGGAAATTTACTTAATAACTTCTTAGTTTATCCTTACAACAAACATTTCCATCTAGGGCACAGCTCGACATAAACTTTATGGTGCACCGACTTTCTAGCATGTGAGCCCTAAGTCTTTTCATGTATTGCAGAAGTTGATCCTGAGGTCATTTGAATTCTAGTGACCTTTGCTTTAGTCTGTGGTTGGACTGTGTTTTTTTGAAGAACACTCACCCTAACCACCTAACCATACATGTTACTATTTCCTCTCTAATACATTTAGGATGCACTGTTACAGACTATATGTTCCAGTCACAGAACAATACATTCACAAACACCGCCCCCCTGGGTATTTTTGGGTCAGGAGGTAACCCACACACACGTTTCCTCTCACTTTCTACCTCCACCTTCCCTGTGTGATCCTTTCTGCAAACAGCTTTTACAAATAAACTTACAAAGACAGCTTGTCTCAGGACCTTGTTTGTTGACCAATTTTCCACCACAGTCTAATAATACATTTTTAATAAATTTGTATCTTTAATCAATATCTTTCAGGTGCCGTCCTGTCTTCAACGTCACCGCACATCTCTCTTTTCTTCCTAAGGAAATAAGCACTGAGGAGATTAACTGTGTGGACCAAACAGATGAAAGTTTACCCATGGGGATCTTACATGTCTGCTTTGAAATGGTAGAAAACACAAAGAGCAAAGCCGGTAAGGACCGGAGCCAATGAACAGATTTATTAAGAGCTGCCAATAGTGCACACCCTATCAATGAGGTACTTTAATCTTGCTTTGTGTCCTTATAGACGTGATGAGCTCAGGACTGAACATCTCATACATGCTTAATGTGGATCCAGTGAGACAAACCTACCGAGGTTTCTTTGGAAATGACAAGAAAGCCAGGAGTCTTACTTCCTCCTGCAACCTAACGGCTAACGAAACTTGCTTACAGCTCCCTGTCAACATGCCTGTATGGAGACCAATTCATTCACACTCATACTCTACACATATGTTTTAGAGCACCTACCACCTATATATAAATATCATCCATGTCGCTACACTGTAAATTGCTTCCATAACCAACACCAGTTGTTCTGAAATTGGGATCAGAGGACCCTGGGGGGTTGATGGAAATTCGCTCATTAAAATGATCATGATATATGGTTATTCTGTGTTGTAAACAACCCTTACACATGTTGAACGTCTTTCTAAGAAATGTTTTTAGTTGTTCTCACAAAACTTGTAGAAATATGAAAAGTAGGCTGGGTTTAATATTCCAAGGGACATGTGTGAGGGGTCCTCGCAATATTTTCTATAGGGAGACAATGGCCAGAAAATAATGGAGGAGCTCTGACCTACACAACACACTATAAAATGTTGTGTAGGGCGGAGTTAAAAATGAGCGAAATGTTTTGAGCACATGACCTCTGCAACAAACGCATCAAAATTGTGTATAGTTGTGTTTTCACAATTGGCTTAAGGATTTTAACACTTTGTCTCAAACAGAAATGTTCCTCTGAGGAAAACACTGAAATGTTTGCTATCAGTATAGAAATCTGCTGCATGCTATAGTTTACTTGTTTTCTGTTGTTGTTGTTATTCAAGCTCAAATACTCACCGACGAACCTCTCCATGTATCAATACCTTTTTGTCACATCATGATACATTTAACTGATAAAACTAGACTCCAGTTACACTAGCCGTCAAAATCTTGTACATTTATTTGATCTTTTCTCATGTTCATGCTGAAATCAATTTCTAAAATGAAAAATCTCTACTGTGTGAATATGTCTTCAACAATATGCAGATGACTTTTCTTCCTTTCTCATAGAAATGTCTGAAAGACACTTTTTCACCCATCACCATCAAATTCAACTTTTCCCAAGTCGACAGTGAGAGTGCGAGTGCCGTCCTGAACGTGGACAGCAGCAGGTCGGCTAGTGTTGAGGTATGTGCACTGCAGATGGCTGCAGGCCGTCACACAGAGTTGTATATAGTTGTATCCTTTTATCCTTACAGACTATGGGGAAATGGATGTCCCACAAAATCCTCCTGATTTTAAGCATATTTTCAAATTGCAGATTAAAACAAACCGGACTGGAAATGCTGAAATATAATGGGAAAACAATTATGAATGACTGTGGTGGAAAACAATTATATTGATAAAAGCTAAATGTGACATGGACTTTTTGAATAAATCATGATGTATATGAATTAAGTGACTTAAAACGTCACACAAGCTTATACTAAGGAGACAGGAACATCAACATATATGTGTGGAGCGATATGAACACTTTATACTTCCTCATTTTGATACATTAAATAAACCTAAATGTTATACATCAAGTTTTCTAAACTTTTTTTGTACTGTTCATGTTTAACTCAAATTTTTTCATTTGCATGTCATTTAATTGCACCAAGGTAAAACATGTAGTGCAACTATTTGCTTCTTGCCGTGTATTTTCAAATAAGCAGCAATCTTTTTTCTACAGGTTCCCTTTGAAAAGCAATGTGCAAAAAACGACAACTGTGTTGCTGAGCTCGAGGTGGATTTCAACTTCACGTACGTTCGACATGTGATCAAACACCGGACAGCATCTGTAATGTTGGCATCGTGCGACCAGTAAGAAGTACTCTGTGTCTCCTAGGACTCCGGCCTTATTGGTGGCAGAAGATAGCTACTTCAACGTGACTGTAAAACTGTCCAATTATGGTGATGACTCATACAACACCAGCCTCACCATGCACTATCCTCCTGGCCTCTCCTTCTCCAGGATGATTATTAATGAGGTGATGTAAACATTTTATTTTATTCTTGATTACACATGAGGGATATTCTCCATCTTTTCCTATGTTCTATAATGGGACAGCTTTTGACTCTGCTGAACGTCACTAGGTGTTCAGTTTAAAAAAAGGCATAGAGGTAATGATGTCTGATCTTCTGAGCTAGCATCATGGCTTCATTTCTTTTCTAATTAACAGTCAAAGTCGTGCAAGTATCACAGCATTGTATTTAAATGTTAAGCTCATCCTTCTTTGTTCATGTTTTTCCTTCAAACAGTCGACTAGACCAACGCTCCACAGCTGTCATGATCTTGACGGAGTGCTTGACAAAACTGTGTGCGGCGTCAGCCTTCCTGTGTATCGCAGCAGATCTGCTGTGAGTCAAACTGCACCCACTTCACAGGAGACAGAAGTGAACTACTATAAATGATGAACTCAAACTACTTTGACCTTTGAAGACGTTTGGTGACTTCTCTCTCTTTTTTTGTGAAGGTAACATTTATAACTACTTTCCTCATCATGCCCGAGTACAAGTGGAACGACACAATCGTGATGACCGTTACTGGAAGAAGGTAGAGGCCTTCTCATGCAATCCAACACACACAGCAAAGCCAAACATTTAAATGAAAATATCATTTACTATCATTGCAAATTATATTTGTGAAGCCCATATTCACAAATCCCAATTTGCCTGATAGAGCTTAACAAGGTGGGACATTATCTGTCCTTAACCCTCAGCAAGAGTGAAAACATTTTAACAGAGGAAAACATTTAGAAACCGCAGAGAGAGACACATGTGAGGAATCCCTCTACAAGGACGGTCAGAAGTGCAAAAGACGCCTCATGTAACAGAGAGCATCAAAATAACATTTACAGCATTCATGAAAAAATATGTTGTCGATAAAAGGAGAGGTGTGTCAAAGTTTAAATAGCCCATATTGTGTCAAATACATTTTCTGGGCTTTTACTATCCGTAATGACTTGAAGGGGCTCAGTAGTGACCCTCAAAGTATGACAACCGTCAATCCGGGTTCTTTTTCACTCAGTCCATTCTAAGAAATATGTTGTGGAAAGGTCGTGTTTCCTACTTCCTCCCCTGTATGAGTCATATGGGATCGCACCATGGATCGCACTCTCAGCTCCACCCAGCCGGTACCAGTCCCGACACCGAACGCGACACCAAGCACACTTGTTGCTCAGCTAGCAGCTTGTTAGCTACCACAGGCCAACCACAACAAACAACACTGAAGAAACACTGCAACGTGTAGGGATGCAAGGAAGAGAATGTGTCCGTGTACATTCCTCCTATGAACGTTACTATTCAAGATCAGCGGTATATCATCTTATACCTCAAATTAAATCCCAGAAAGGTGTCAAATATGGGCCCTTAAAGTATTTATACAAAAGAAAATGTTTGACAGAGATGAAGGGCACAGCAATGACAATTGTAATGATAGAGGAATTGCCAGTAAAGGTAGGGTGACCAGACGTCCTCTTTTTCCCGGACATGTCCTCTTTTCGAGACCTAAAAAATGCGTCCGGCAGGGATTCCAAAAACGTCCGGTATTTTGCCTCGTCGCAAAAAAAATATTAATAATTTTTTTTTTTTTTTTTTTTTTGCCTCGTCGCATATTTGTGTTTCTGGGTCTTTCACATAGCCTACTAGTTATTTCGGCCTTCCAAGTTCTGGAAATGGTACCACCCTTACGTTCCACCTTCTTGCGCGAGCTGACTGCAGAGAGAGTCTGTCATTGGGCGACCGATCTCAGGGTTGCCAGAGCCACGATAATTATCCTCCAAATACGACTATTTTGAGCCTTTGGAACGTTACTTTGCCATTTCCAATCTGGCAACATTGAGCACCTTGCCGCATCCACTCCGTGCGCTGTTTACAACAGCACATTACATCTGCAGCCATGCCTAAACGTAAATGTGTCTTAATTTTCTTATTTTAATTAGGGCTGGGCAACGATTAAAAGTTTTAATCGCGATTAATCGCATGATTTCCCTGATTAATCACGATTAATCGCATTTGTATACGCAAAATCCAATAATGAATTAAAAAGTAGTGTATAGCGCAATTTTATTTTCAATGTTCTGCCATATGAACGAAAGTGCCATCACATTTGTTGTGCAAACACTTTTAACATCAGCATTTAATACAGTAGCAGTTAAATAAAATATTCAGTGTAAATCTCAACTTAACAATGTCATCAAAGCAAATACAAA
Organism: Limanda limanda; assembly: GCF_963576545.1. Lineage (NCBI taxonomy): Eukaryota > Metazoa > Chordata > Actinopteri > Pleuronectiformes > Pleuronectidae > Limanda > Limanda limanda. The sequence continues at coordinate 29,283,490 of NC_083637.1, read as the reverse complement.
ATTAAAGGTCAATGCCACTGCCAGGGCATTAATGTTAACGTAGTGCCGAAGCCTCGCTCCGCTCGCTGTTTCGTTGAGTGATTTGCTGATATCAACTGTGTGTTTTGCATTTAGGTGATATTTTAGACTGGAAGTACTCCGGGGATAAGAAAATTCCCCTTGGCAGTGGTTACAAATTACTTTGGTTCTGTCGACTCCACCGTCTGGAAGAACTTTAAAATGAAAATGGCCATGTAAAAGCTCCGTACCCTTATCCATGGTTGTTTATCAGCCAATTATTTTCTTTTTTCCTGTTCCGCAGCAGTCAGCAACAGACTTTCACAAAATAAAAGCCTGACTTTCACAATAAAACAATAAATAATCAAACCTGAGTTAATGCGAGATAAAATAATTAATCGAGTTAACTCATCACTTGAGTTAACTCGATTAAAACGAGTTAACTTGCCCAGCCCTAATTTTAATATGTGGCCATACAAGTAATTTATTATTTGGAATATTGTATTTGTTATCATTATTGCTTTAATATATGAGGAGGACTGAAAAGTTTCTTAATTTTCTTATTTTAATATGTGGCCATATAAAGAATTTATCATTTAGAATGTTTTATTTGTTATCATTATTGACACATTTAAATGCCATAAAAAAGATTTGTTTTACATTTGCACTTTGCAATTTTGTTAAAGTTCAATAAATAGATGTTCATATAGTCATTTGTGTCATTTTTGTCATTTCATTTGTGACATTTGTATGCATTCACATGGTCATGGTGCGGCATGCTATACACTACTCCTCCCCCCTGCCTCCTGAACTGACACTGGGACATGATTCCACAGCAGAGGAGCTTAGATAGATGGTTGACAGATGGATGTACTTTATTGTATTTCAACAGCATGTCAAGGATATTTCACAAAGAGCAAAGAAAAAAGAAAAATAAGAGAACTTCTGCAAGTGACTCATAGTTGCACCCCTCTGATTTTCATAACAACAAACCCTTTTCTACGTTTAGAGACTTTACAGATGACTAGTATGCTTGAATACTTAACTACCAGTTCTCACAATAATTGCTCTTTTGCTTCCTAAGTGATAACGCGAACATCACCGAGAACAATACCCTGACCAAAAGCCTCCCAGTGCAATTTGAAATTAAAATGGGACTAACAGTGTAAGTATGGCTGCCTAAATAATACCATTTTGTAATGGTAGCTCATATTTGACCCAAAAATATCTGATCAATTTGATGAATGTATTATTACATATAATATCCCACAGCACACTGTTAACATCTTGTGGTCTTTTCAGGAAAGAAGGCACCACCACATATCTGAACTTCACAGCAGAAGAGGCTGCACCTAAAAAAATGGAGATTATATACCAGGTAAAAAAATTCTAAAAATCTGTCTTTCAATGTTCTCAACAAACATTCACCCAATATACTTCAGCTGCATGGCCGGTCAAGTGTTCTGGGTGAGAAGCTGTTGCCAAGCAACAATTCACCACTATTAAAAAGAAACATCTAGCGTAAGAATAGTAGCATACTCAAACAACCAATCATCAGCCAGACAGAGACATGTATTGTGAACGTGCAAACCCAACAACCAACCATTCACAGCTCTTCAGTTTAACACTTACACAACAGCCTAAGTTTTTCAAATGAGGAGTAGATTTATCTTCAAATCACTGAGCAGCTTGACAAATAATACCAAATGATAGGTTACAATAAGTTAGGTTTACTGATGGTTTGTAATATTTAAGGAGTGATATCTATCAACCTTTCTGACAGGCGTTACATGTCGATATGTGATTTTCTAGTCTTGATTACCTGTCAAAGCTCTTTACAGTACATATTGACATTTACACACATTCATATGGTGCATATACTGCATGTGCATAATCACACGCTAGCTTAGCAGCCATCAGAGGCGATTTGGTGTTCAGTATCTTTCCCAAGGACACACAGAATGTGGGACCTCATGATTCAGTTCAAGTCTATTGTATTTGAATAGTGGCAAATCAAAACATACATGATCTCAAGGCACTTTACATAGTAAGGTCGAAAACAAACCGTTCCCATGACGAGCAAACACTAACCACATCATAAACTGTCATGGTGAATGTGTCAGCAAACAGTTGTCCACTTACCAACTCAACTTTCACTAGCTAGTTGCTGGATTTGCAGATTGGCGGTGGGCTGGTTGAATACATCATGAAAGTATAACCTAACATGTGTTTCTTTATCTAGGTTTGTATGAACTAAAAAATACACCAAATGTTAATCACTGGGCTTTAGGAGCTTGCAGTTATGTTTGTTTACAACAACCGGTTGAGTGGTTTCCTCAAAGACATGCCAGTAGCATCAATCCTCTCATCTGACTTGACAGGAATATGAATAAGCATATACTGTATCCCCAAAATGTTGAACTAATCTTTTTAAATGGACCAACTGTCTCTCACCATTCACAGATTGATAATCCAGGTTTTAAGGCTTTTCCTGTCAACGTGTCTCTGTTCTTCCCAACGCAACTGGAACATAACTTTGAAATGAAGGATTATCAAGTGTTTGTCCAGCAGGTAATGTGTTAACTACCACAACACTTCTAACTGATAATGCTGCTGTGTATGAAATTCCAAACTCTTATTACCCACATTTACTTTCTCTCTTTTAAGAACAAAACTCAATGCAGACTCCCTGATCTCAAAGATGATGTAAGTGAAACATATAAAGTGTCGAAATATTCTCAATGAACATGTACTGAACCTACAAGTGTCAAATGAGCCGCTGATGTGTTACAGCACTGCTCGCCAGAAGAACGCCACAAAATCATTGAATGTGACACATTCATCCTGGACAAGGAGTCGTCCACTGAGTTCACATTGTCAGGAGAAGCACATTTTAGGGATCTCGAAAAGCATGCAGAGGTATGAAGCGACAACACACACACTGACAGAATACATACCACAGTAAACCATTGAAAGCGCTGACTATATATCTAATTAATGTGCACATTGCAGAATAATGCCTTTCTGAAACGATACACCGGAGACAGCGGGGAGGTGAAATTCAAAAGCTCCATAGGTGTTGAATTTGACGGGCGACACTACGTGCTAGTTTCTCGTAAAAAAGAGGTTTGCTGATGTTCCACCACAGTATTATCCTTTCAAAGCTGATTGATGCTGATAAAAAAAAATTCCACGATACCTAATTTATCATGTTCATTAAAAACAGAGAAAAGATGGATTTATGGAGACGTCTCATAAATCTTGCTCATGGAAAGACAACGATCCAACCATGAAATGGGTAAATTCAGTCTTTTCACAAACAGCTCAAACTATGATGTTTTTAGATCCACAGACTTTAAGCTCAGGTTTCCCTACAAAATCTTTTTCTGCCAACAGAGTGAAGTTCGGGTTGAGTTCATAATTCTCCCCAATCGACTGCTGATCATCCTAACTGGAGTTGGATTGGGTTTGTTGTTTCTCATCATAACCACAATCATCATGTGTAAGGTGAGAGATCATTTCTTATTCCAAGTGTTCCCCATGCACCACATGAAATATAAGTTACAGTCTTCAACCTTCGTATTCAGAGCTGATGCTTGAATTTGAGTAACTGAATTCAGGAGATTTAAACCATGGTTGTGATCTAATGATTTTTTTTCTTGCTTCCAACACAAGCTTGGCTGCTTCAAGAGGAAGACGTTTTATGAAGAAGATGAGACAGATGCTGTTCTTCAGGCTGACAGTTCCTATGACTTTGCCTTTGACCCCAGAGCAGTCAGCCAATTAGAGACTGAAGGCAAATCTGACAAACCATCAGAGGAGAAATCGCTTCTTGTTGATGACGAGGCCAAAGGCAGCATTGCAGTAGCTGATGAAGAGGAGGGACTAGAGTATAAATAGTAATTTACAACCATTAAGGTGGGCTGACAAATGCCTGAATTATGAAGGATGCAGCATGCACAGTCATTATTAATGAGCAAAATTACTAAAGGGACAGCTTGTCATTTTTACAAATAGGCTTATTTGCTTCCTAGCTGAGAGTAAAAGAAGATACCACTCCAAATATAAATCTGGAGCCACAAGATGGAGAGATTGGATTTGCATATATATTAAACACAAAGGGAAGTGGTAGCCTGGCTCTGTAGAATGTAGCAACATCTAATGAACCAAGTACATTTTTTATCCATATAGTCCAAATATTACAAATTTGCCTCAAGGGTCTTTACAGATGTTCAACAAAATAACACCTTCTGTCCTTAGAGACTCAAACTGAATAAATAAAAAAGAAGAAATGAAGGAAACCCGAAGAAGAGGAACTGAGGAGGGATCCCTCCTACAGGACACACTGACATGCAGTAGATGTTGTGTGTACAGAATAGATCTTACAGTCTTACAGTATGGATGAATAGCAGGGTCAAAATATAGATTGTAAATATACAGGAAGAATATGATGCGAGAGGATGTTGACATGTCCATCAGATGGGACCTGGGCCACACGACCTGGAGTGGGGACAGACAAACCAAAAACAGGAGGCCAAGCACATCCTGAACACATAACCTCCAGCTCCCAGCTACTCTAGCTCACTGATTTTCCTCTTATATCTCGTTTTACAAAAACCTTCGCTCAGTCACCACGTTGATGTCTACATGTGGAACCTTGGTCACGTGGTAACCGGTGCTGCTAAAGAGCGGATCTCCACAGAGAAGAGAACCAACATCACAGCAACTGTGAGGAGCTCGATGACGCTGGAGTAGGTCGCATAAAGACAACCGTGCAAAAGAAATGCTTTTTTTTAAATATTTTATCAAATCATTAAATGTTTTTGGAGCACTTTTATTCCATGTAATACCATGGTTGTGTTATATCAGGCACAACAAAGTTATGTGAAAACTCGTCCTCAACACAGAAGAGACACAAGTTTAACTTGCAGGTAGCGTCACATGAAGCCTGGTCACATGATCCCTGTGTCCGGCCTAGGGTGCCGTCTCTACTAATGTATATTTACACTGTAAAATACTGTAACATTAATACTAGTCAGCCTTTACCTATTTGTGATCTTCGGCGAAGGTTTTATCTCCTTGTTTATGCAATGTTGTGCCTTAATATTATTATGTTTTTATGCTTTTTCATTCAAAACATTAAAGTGAGAGAAAAAGATTGGGTGAGTGTGTAAGTTTAGCATTCAAGAGGTGTCGCTGTATGTTGTGATGATTTTTGCTAGTTAAAAACTTCCAAACTCCTGGTGTACTAGCAAGCAACCATTTCAAAAAGATTGATCTGTCCTGACTAGGGTTGCAAAGGGGCGAAAAGTTTCCGATCAATTTCCGGAAACTTTCCGGAAACTTTCCATGGGAAGTTAAGCTGGGGAATTTGGGGAATTTTGAAAAAAAAGAAACTACGCAAATTAAACGCTGAGCAATAAAAACATAATTCAAAACTCTATTTTAAAGATGTATGGAATGCAACCCTCCACTGTGCATTCTTCCATGACATGCACAGATAACTCCCAGCATCCTGCACACTACAGCAGGGCTATTGAGGACAAACTTTTTTCTCATCTTATTCTACAGAACAATGCCATGTGCACTATCTCGTGATGAGACATTGATTTCACCCCATCCAATGTAGAAGGAAAGGCGGTGTACATTTGCAAATACTGTGCAAAGACCTATGTAAAGAATGACAAAACGATGCAGAAGCGTATAGTCAAGTGCCCAAAGTTTCCTCAGGGCTCAAATCAGCCTCTGACAAAACAAAATGTTTATATTTATGTTTGTATATGACAAGGTAAATACAGTTAGTATAAATTACCCACAACATTTCCAGTTTATTCCTGTAAATTCCCGTTAATTCCCGTTAATTCCCGTATATTCCCGTTAATTCCCGTTAATTCCCATGGCAAGTTTCCAGCTTTGAATATTTCTGGAATTTTGCAACCCTAGTCCTGACAAATTGCTTTTCCCAACAATTGTGCAATTCTTTAAAAGCATGAAATCATATCATGTAATACAAAGATTAGTACTTTCCATGCTGAGAAACCTTTGTGAGGAAGATTTATTTCAGGTATAGCCAGTCTGAATCCTGGGCTAAAAAGTTCATATTAAGAGAAAACCCTTCAATTTTACTAACAAAATGATATGTATCTGGTTTCTCCCTTGACCCAGAACTTCACTGTGTAAACATAATGGAGAAAAAACTGCAAAGCACTTACAAAGTTGTTAAGTTTGATAAAGGGTCCATCAGGTGTGGTTCACTTAACACTATATCTGGGAGGCATAAGATAATTGCACACTAGTATTATTGAGAATAGCAGCAATATCTGAGCTGACAATCTTTGAGTAGCTCAAGAATGAAAAGTCAAGTTTTTCACCCAACAATTTGAATTTGAAATTGATCAGAATCCACCTCTTATTAAAAACGAAACATAAATGCTTGTAAAAATATATAATACACAAAGTGAAGCCCATCCCCTGCAGGAGGCGCTCAAACTGTCTTTAAAAACGAGGCACAACCTGACGCTGACCTCATGATATGACCCAATCTCTCTCACAAGTTGACCTATTACATCATATTCCTGTTAAGATATCATTTTTATAAGCATGCATCATACATATATCTTACATATATGCACAGCGTAGAAAGTTTGTGGTAGAGTATTGATGAATGGTACTCATTATTCAAGTTGTAATTTACATACTTTACAACAATGAGAAAAAACTAACTTTTCATTTTGTTTGGCCTAATAAACCAGCATCTTTCCTTTCTAAATATGACTGTTTTAAATCAGAAGCTTCAAATATAACTGATCTAATTAAGTCTTTAGTATCTTATCTTCCAATATTTTATCTATTCTGAACAAAAATAAGAATTGTGGCACAACAGTTTATATATGGCATTCCATTATAGAATAAAAGAATTTCAGTCGTATAGTTTTGAACAACTTATGCATAAGAAGCTTGTAAGTTTGAAATTTAACACAAGATTGAAATATGTGTACCCATTATAAACAGGGTGACCAGGACGGACCAGCTTATCAGGGCGTTTGTATTTTAAAAAGTAAATGTACCTAATAAACTGGCAATAAATACGAACATAGCAGCAATATTGTTTGGAAACAGTGATATGATTTACTCAAAACCTTTGGCAAACATATGTATGATAAGTAAACAGGTACAATTTTCACACTTTTAACATTTTCAAACATCCAAATAATATGTTAACACATACAGGTTATAGAGATCAGAAGCCTGGCTTTGACTCAGATAATAACCACATTCAGTTTCACTGTTTCAACATTGATGCTAAAAGAATAAAAGATTTAGACTTTCAAATATGTTAGGGAGATAAAACAAAAGTAAGTCCAATGTTAATGCCCGAGGTTGAAAACAGTGGTGTCTAAACTCTTAAAAAGGTCTTTGAATGGTGTGACCGACACTTTCCCATTTCCCCTCTTTCCTTCCTCTCAATTGTTCTTCAGTCTCGGTCGGTGTGTTCCAGAGTTTCTGACCTGAGGCTCCGTCCTAGCTGGAGCACTGAAGGTCGACCCGACTGTTGCCTCCACAGAGATGAGAGAGGTCTGAGAAGAGGTCTGGTGCTCTGTAGAGTGGGCAAGACTCTTCTCAGTGGACTGTTGCTAGGAATACGGAGTCTGAGGAGCACATTACACACAGAGGCACAAAGTCATCAGCTGCCACACACAACATACACTTTTGGGCAGACAGTAGCTGATTAGAATATTTTAGCACATCCCCCAACCCTAATGACCTGGATGTGTCCTGAGGTATTACATTCACGTGGCAAAAGAAAATGAGTTCCTCCGTGAATACCGGTGAAATATGATTCCAGATATGAACATATACTCTCAATATTCCCTCTTGAGATATTGTTCACAAGAACGGGACTGACAAACAGATATTCCCCCAGAAATAAGGCAGACATAATGATGGAGCAGACACAAGATTGTGTATATTTTTACTTTCAACAAATATAATGAAAAACCCAAAATCAACAAATAAAACTTAATATCAACAAGTTGTTAAGGTATAAGCCTGATACATCTTCTAACTTTGTCAGTAAAGAGACATTAATGACTCCACCTCACACCACAGTGTGATTTAAAAACTATACTGTACCACCTTAAATGATCTGTTTGCACTTACAATGGAGATCAAGTCTTGTCAAATGATGGCATTGAGTAATACAGGTAAAAAAAAAAAGGGAAACTAACAAAGAACTAAAGATATTCAAGCATCATTTACTGTCTGATAGTTGATGAGCCACATCTCTGTACCACCAATTCCAGAAATCTCTGTGTCTCTAGAACCACTCATCTGATCAGCTTCACGCTTGCCATGTGCATCGTTAAAGGCCCAAGGAAGTGCTGTGTCAAATTTACTGCCATTTGAAATGTCAACATTTTCTAAATTAAGTAGCTTTGAATAAAGAGCAACCAGCGCTCTGCAGCAGTGGCACCAGCTAAAGTGATGTTGTCGATCAGGACAACGGCAAAGATAACACATTCTCCAGTTCGGGGGGGTCCACATACTGAGTTGAAAACATTGAACAAAGTCCTGCAGCAGGTGTAGAATACTGCAGTCACTTACAGTTTTAGAAAGGAAGCTGCAACCAGCATCACCACAGGCCGAACAAACAGCCTAATCCAAACAGACCGGTTCACAGTGGACACTACACAAGTTATGATAATTATATGATATTGTGCATGTACGGTGGCCCTGATGCAAGTGGACAAAACACAAGCAAGAAAGTAAAAAAACATCTTCATCAATTTCACAACACAACACAACACATTACAGAAACGCACTGCAAATACAGAAAAAGACAACTGAAGTGTTTCCAGAGGTTAGCTAAAAGTGATGGACACTGCTGCCACAAGAGACACAAACATGTCCAATACAATAGACAAATTCGGTTCCACACAGGAGTCGGCAACCCGCGGCTCTTCAGCCCTCTGCAGTGGCTGTACAGTGATGTGCATATTTTTCGCGAACGATGTACTTAGCGAATCAGTTTGCATATGAATGATTAACGTGGACGTAAAGTTGTTTTTTTAAATCATTATCGTATCAGGCCATCAGGAAATACCAGGAGAGGGCGAGTGTGTTTGTGTGTGTGTGTGCGTGTCTGTGTCTGTGTGTCTGTGTCTGTGCCTCCAAATAGCTCACACCCAGACTGGCCCCGTGGCTCCGCCACTGCGGTAAAGTGAGGGGTCATCTGGGAAGCCAGCCGCCACTCGGGTTTTTGTTGCGCGTCTACTACTGCCTCATACGGTAAAGCGTATAGATAGTCGGAGCGCCTAAAAAGAACGAAAATACAACTATATTTTAGTTATAGTCTCTCATTCGATTTTTTTTTATTATCTTCATGACGTTTCTGTTATGTATTTTTACTGAAAATTGAAGGGCAGGTCTGTTTAAAAAGGACCACTGTAATACACAAAAATATATCTCAGCATAGTCAGAGACACCATGAACAGGAATCCACTCGAAGTGACTTATAACCTCTTAAGGAATATTTTTAATCAGCTTCCAAATATGGCTACATTAGGAATGCATTGGGCCACTTTCACAGATTTCCCCTTTAATTTTCTCAGTTATTCTACAGTAAAAATACACAAAAATGTATCTCAGTATAGTCAGAGACACCATGAACAAGAATCCACTCGAAGTAATTTATAACCTCTCAAGGAATATTTTTGATAAGCTTCCAAATATGGTAACATTATGAATACATTCGTCCTTTCACAGATTTCCCCTTTAATTTTCTCAGTTATTTTACCGTAAAAATACACAAAAATGTATCTCAGTATAGTCAGAGACACCATGAACAAGAATCCACTCGAAGTAATTTATAACCTCTCAAGGAATATTTTTAATCAGCTTCCAAATATGGCAACATTAAGAATGCATTGGGCCACTTTTACAGATTTCCCCTTTAATTTTCTCAGTTATTCTACAGTAAAAATACACAAAAATTTGTATTATCATAGTCAGAGACACCAAGAACAGGAATCCACTCGAAGTAACTTATAACCTCTCAAGAAATATTTTTAATCAGCTTCCAAATATGGTGACATTATGAATACATTCGTATTCATTACAGACTTTCCCTTTAATTTGTATTAAAAATACATGATAATTGACATGAGTAGGTACGCCATGAAGATTGAAAAAAAAAAATCCAATAAAATAAAGTTGTGTTTTTCTTGATTTTGGGCCGTTTCACCCAACCATGCTGTTTTACCGTAAAGCCAAAAGTAGACGCGCAAAAAAACCAGCGGGGGCGGCTGGCTTCCCAGATGACGGCTCACTTTACTGCGGTGCTCCGCCGCCGCCAACTCGCTCAGGGAGACGCACGGTGAGATCTGAGCACGGAAGAGGGGGCAAACTTGCTCTTTTGATAGTAAAGGTTACCTACCCCTGCACAATATGGACAATACATTTCCTCACACACAGGGCCTTGCTTGTTAGCGCTGTTTATTCAGTTTAACAGGAGAAAACAGCATGTCTCCAGCTCAGACCAGTGGAGTCATGACGCTCTAAAGACATGATATTTCAGATCGTAAACAGCCCAGTGGGTGTCAGAGGGTGAACAGGATACATCTGCAGTAATAAAGTTGATTATTTATTAAAAAAATAAACCAAAAACGTATATAGTTTTGCAATTTTTCAAAGATCAGTGACGTACACCAACTTTAACAACTCCAAACTGCTCCAGCAACAACAAACGCACGTGTCCGTCACTTTTAGGTGTCCTCTGGAAACACCTCCGTTGTCGTTTTCTGTATTTGTGTATTTGCAGTGCGTTTCTGTATTTACAGCCCGTTTCTGTAATGTGTTGTGTTGTAAAATTGATGAATGTGTTTTCTTACTTTGCTTGTGTTTTGTTCACTTGCATGTGTTTTCTTAAGTTGCTGTGCGTTGAGCTCTCAGAGCCACCGTACATTTCAGAGCAGCAAACTAAAAGCGAAAGTGTGAGGGAAGAGATACATTTTGCTGAGAGCATTGTTGTGAGAGGAGAAGTGTCACAACCATCTGTTACCGTAACGCAGCACCATCTTTAGCCTTGAGAAGATTCATGTGGAAGATGAGAGACCAGCGTCATATTTTCCTTCTCACCTACATGGTAGCGCTTGGTAAGAAAATAATATTTCCTACATTTATCGGTCAAAATAATAAATAATATCGGAGATAAATTGTGTTTGTGGGAGAATGTGTGTTTGAGTGTTTTAGTCTTAAAACTAATAGATCTTTCTTTTTGTTACACCCAAAGAAATGGATGTTATGTAAAGTTACAAAACCTTATGAATGGACTCTTTCAACTTGAATATTTGTTGCTGAGCAGATATAGTTGCGTTAATGAGTTTTGAGGGCTTTTAGAAAATAGCTGCCTGCTGCTATTCTTGGAAACGACACTTATGAGACCTGTGAGAGAGAACAGACAGCAGAGCTGGGCTGTGGATTCTCTGTGAGTTCGTTTACGAGATTTTTCTATTATTTGATCTAAAAAAAATTAAAATATGATTAGTACAGCTTCAAGCAAAAACATTTTTGAAAAGCTCTAGTTATTTGACAATACATTCATCACATAATAAAAGGACAAATAAAGATAACAAAGAATGGAAGGTTCTGGTGAATCCAGATTTTCTTGATAATTTGCAATATTCATATCCTCCCAAATCAATGCTGCTTGAGAACAGTGCATTTAAGGTTTAATTGTACATCAAGGTCAACAATTGGAAAATATCCAGGTAGCTATGTAAGTATTGGTTCGTATTTTAGGAAATATATATGAATATGTGTAAGAGCATGAAGTTGGATAGATATGAAACCATTTGCCTCAGATACACTTGGGTATCATTTTACTTTCTATCTACTTTTTCTTTAATAAAATTGAATATGATCATTTGTGCAGAATCTTTTGTTTAATCTGAAACAATAATTGTGTAGAAACACTGTAGCCCTAAAGTAGATCAATGTTTTCTTAACATGTGTAGTGATGAGGCTTAACAAAGTTTAAATACAATATTCAAACTGTTGATTATTATTACTTCTACGGAATAAGATTAAAGCTTGCAAGAAAAAAAACAAGTAATTTTTTTTAATTACAGCCGCCCCTCTTTCTTTGGCTTTCAACATTGATGCAATAAATCCTGATGTCTATGCTGGTGAAAAGAAAGATTTCTTTGGATACAAAGTGCTTCAGTTCACGTCTGGCACAGACAAAGGGTAAGTTTGCATGTTCAACCTGGAGGTTCAGTTGATTATTACTGTTGCTGATATCGCCGTAATCCTTATGACTCAAGAAGTAGAAGCGGAAGATAAATGAGGTTTCCTTCTACTGCAGAGGTGTAAAGAACTGTCAGACGTTATTGTTGATCACTTTGACAGATGCATCCAGATCTTGCTGTTCATCACAAAAGCATGACTTCACATCCTGTTTCCCACAGAGAGCATTTTCTTTGGGTTGAAATGGTGCTGCTCCTGCCACCGTGATTACTTCAATGGTTCAGACGACTGTTTTCATGGTTGTTCACCTCGTTCTCAGGATAATCGTCACTGCGCCGCTGCAGCACAATGTATCTGGAGGAGTATGCAGACCTTACAAAAACCAAAGCACCCAGTGTTTCAATGCTGAAGGTATACAAATACAGTGTTGAATACAGTCAATGTTACACAATTAACCACACACAAAGTACACTTCTCAACAATACAGAAATGTGAGGCCTAAAAAAGAGACTTGATAATGTAGCTGAAATGCTTTGCATTATTCTAGTACTAATTAAATGCTACTGTTTCAGACATTACTGTGAAAGACGAAACGTTACCAGTGAAGCTCCTCGGCCTGTCGATCGCCGCAGACTCCACAAGCTCCCAGTTCATTGTAAGAAAATCACAAAGGCCAATAATTAGATAAAACCATTAAAAATCAATTTTATGAATCTAATTTCCTTTACCTCTTATGTTTGGACTTAGGTTTGCAGCCCAAGTGTAGCCCATGAATGTAATGAAAACTCCTATCTGAACACTGTGTGTTACAACATGACATATAGTCTTCAGACAATCTCCTCTTTCACTCCTGCTTTCCAAGGTAAGAGATGAGGAAAGACTGGAAATGTTTTCCATTGCTCACATTTCGTTCTTCATGTTTTTGTCAAAACAAACAATGTTTTTATTCTACATATTACTTTTCAGAATGTACCAAAAAGACAGTAGACCTTGTCTTTCTTGTTGATGGATCAGGCAGTATGATGGGAACTGAGTTTAACAAAAATAAAGATTTCATAGTGGATATAATGAACAGCCTTAAGAACACATCAATCAAGGTCACTGCTCCACTGCAACATTAAAGAGTTCATGACTTTTAATTGTTGAATTATATATAAATGGTGTTGTGTTAAATTGTATTGTGTTGTCTGTTTCATGCATTTTCCAGTTCTCAGCAGTTCAGTTCTCCTCAAGCTACAGGACGGTATTTGACTTCAACGACTATCAAGATGGCAGCGCTCTTAAAAAGCTTATGAAAGAATCCCACATGGAGGATCTGACCAACACACATGGAGCCCTCGAATTTGTGATGTGAGTTCAGTTAAGTTATAATTGTCGATTTATTAATATTTATAGATGGAGTTTTGTTTATTCTGAGCAATTAAAAAAACACTTTACTATTTGTTTGTTTCAGGATAAATATCTTGGAAAACCTAACTGCAGGTGCCTCTCCTGATGCAATTAAAGTTCTGGTAATGATCACAGATGGCGATCCCAGTGACAGAGACAATGGGACTATTGAAAAATATGATGAGAAACAGATCATTCGCTTTGTCATTGGGGTAAGCTGTGATATATGTTTTATTACTATTCTTACTCTGTCTTATTTATGTTACTAGTTTACTTTTCTCGTCCTGTGTTCATCCTGCTGAGCTACAGTTTAAGTGTTTGGTTTATATACTGTGTATATATAGGGTGAATTCGGGTAATATGGGATATTTCTGCTGTTGTTTATCAGAGGAATTAGACTCGAAGACTTAGAAGAAGACCTGTTGAATCTGGTACACAGATTGAGGGTCCCGCCCCTTCTGACTGCTACAGAGTGCTGGTCACCTGTTTATCCTATTTGTATTCATATTGAACGCATTGCATTTCAAAATTCTGGTTCACAGGATATGCATTCCACATACAGATAGACATTCAGCTCATGGAACTCCTACTGAGATGCACAATTGCACTTCTTAGAAAATAACTGAAATGTTTGATCAGCAAAGCTTAAGTGTTTTCTCTTTAAATGGTAGTGTAACAATCATGTTAGAGCTCAGCCTTTCAGCCTGTGCTGTTTCTCTTTACGACCTCAGACTTAGACGTGGGTCATAATATCAAACTGCATTCTGATTTCAGGTCAAAGATGTCTCGTTAGAAAAATTCACAGCCATTGCTTCAAAACCAGCAGAGGACTATGCCTTTAAAATCGAGAACTACAACGGACTTAAAGGAATACTGGAAAAGTTTCAAAAAAGGATTTTTAAAATGGAAGGTGATATTGGATATTTTTCTTTCCTCTCTATCAAACAATGTTATAAAAAATACCATAGCCTATACACACCAATACTAGTGAACTAGTTTTGTTCCATATTTAGGCTCCATGGTGGCTCGAGGAGAAGACTTGAAGGAGGAAATGGCTCAGAGTGGATTCAGTGCTGTCTTCTATAACGTCAGTAAAGTGAAAACAGACAAAAACTCTGTGCACATTCAAAATCCGAGTGCTTTCTATACACAGGTGCAGACAAACAGTAGAGTTAATTCCCTCCTGAACAAAGTGGCTGTCTTGTTGAGGGACCACTGTTTACAATCTTCCATTGTTTTTTCTGGATGAAACAACAATTCTCTAGTGCCCCAGTGGACCAACCAGTTTGACAGCAGTAGTTCAGACTGAGCATTCGACATAGAACCCACTGGTAGCTCCACTTTTCTCTGTGCTCTGACTAGCAATGCATTTCTCTGTTGACAGAATACGTTGATCCTGGGTTCAGTGGGCTCAAAGAGCTGGGGGGGCTCTCTCAGAGAGATCCATGAAGGAAAAGAAACAAAAATTGAAGATCCACCAATGAAGAAGGACTCCTACATGGGTAAAGTCATATAACAGTCATTACCATATCACCTGCCCCTTTATTAAAATAGTTTTTTTTGGCATGAGACATGCAAAGGTAAATGACGATGTAACTGACAGTTAAAGTAGCTGTAAAGCACTGGGCTTCTTAAAAATGAACATTTCATGTGAGTGACATTTCGTGTTGTGACGGTCACTGTTGCAGGATACTCCATCTCTGTTGGCAAGAGGGACAATGCTTCTCTATACTTTGCGGGTGCACCAAGATTTGAGCACACAGGACAGGTCGTACTTTTCAGACGAGATGGTGGTAATTGGACTGCAGCCCAATCACTAAATGGTACCCAGGTAGGTACACTGTCTTGAAAAGGTTGTTTACAATATGAGTTATCGAAACATAATAACATAAACGTTTTGCTTAACGTGGTAATTCTGCTAAATCTGCCAGTGCAAGTTAACAAATGTAATTTTGTTACGCAGCCCTTAGAGGCCGTCTCAATCATTTTTGGGTCATTTCTCATTAAAGTAGCTGTTCAATGACGAAAAGAGAATGTGTGCAAGGTGCAGGTTTACTTTCACCTTTGAGACAGCATTTCTATAGCCCCTCACATATACATCTACTGTGAAGAGACATCAGCATTTACTTTGCAAAGTTACTCAGAAAGCTTCATTATACAGGTGACCAGGCCCTGTTAGTAGTGTTTTTCATTGAAGCAATCAAAGACATTAGCTAAATTATCATGCAGCTAAGTTGCACTATTTTTGAGGTTTTGGAGAGGAAACCAGAAAACTCCCTTGCACTGGCCACTCTTCTTCATTTTTTTGAGGAATCGTGTGAGAAAATGACAGAGCTCCTGGAAGCACAATACATGATTATCCTTACTCTACTCAAATACATGTTATACTCAAAACAATGTTTTAGCAAGTGTATGTTTAGACCCTCTGCATTTGTATGCCCCACATTTTTTAGATTGGCTCCTACTTTGGTGCAGAGCTGTGCTCAGTAGATATCGACTCTGATGGTAACACTGACTTCCTGTTGGTGGGAGCTCCCCTGTTCTATCAGCCCCATGAGAAGAAAGAAGGCCGGATCTATGTCTACATACTGTCTGAGGAGGTGGGGGCAGCGATCAAGCTTAGAGATGCTTGTTATTTGTTTCCTTCACTTTTTTAATTGATGCATTTGTTTTCAAAATGAATTGACTTCTACAGATGCAACTGGAAATTGTACTAAATGTGACAGCATCCATGGGCAGATTCGGCACCACCATTTCCAGCCTTGCGGATCTTAACGGAGACGAACTCCGAGACGTTGCTGTTGGAGCCCCCCTTGAGGATGATAACAGAGGGGCTGTGTACATCTACCTTGGTGACAGACGCAATGGCATACGCAGCAATTTCAGCCAGGTGAGCTCATCACTGACATGCTGTGGATAGATTCATCAACCACACATCAACTAGTGGTGCATCAAGGAACACTGAAGGTTACCACAGGTTCTCTATCATGTTTGGAAGGGGAGGATGGGTGAGGGGAATTCAGCTCATGACACTTCACCACTAGATTTCACTAAACTCTACACACAGCAACTGTAAATTCCACCAGATCCATGAGTTCCAATGCATGTGACTATCAAATCAGATTATCAGATTGTTCCTGATATCCAATTTCATGTACAATCCTTATGGCTCCTTTTTGGTAGCGAGCATAGTGGCTGCAGTGTGGTTTCCTAGATGTTGCCCCATCTATCAAGCATCTTCTGTTTCCACCACCTCTCTAATGAGTAACTTAGATTTTTTGCACACTTTAAATTTTCCAATCTGTTATTCCAGAGAATCATGGGACAGGGAATAAGACCTGAGATGAGATTCTTCGGACAGGCCATTGATGGGGGCATTGACCTCGGAGAGGACGGACTTCCAGATATTTTGATCGGATCCCAGGGCATGGCTGTTGTCTTGAGGTATGGATACTGTGTACGTTAAAGGTTCAGTGTGTTAGATTTAGATGAAAGGATCTATTGACAGAAAGTGAATTTAAATAATCCTAGTAATGTTTCACTAGTGTGTTTCATCTAAATTGTACGAATCATTGTTTTATTACCCTAGAATGGGCCCTTTATATTTAAATACTTTATATTTACATTGGAAGCAGGTCCTCTCTACAGAGGCCACCATGTTTTTTTTACAGTAGCCCAAACTGGACAAACTAAACACTGTTGATTTTTTATGACAACTTAAGGTTACCAGAGGTTCTATGTCATGTTTATAAGGGGAGAGTGGGGTGAGGGGTATTCAGCTGCAACATGCAATTTCATCACTAGATGTCACTAAATACTACTAACTGAACCTTAAAGACTATGGCCAAGTCTGAATCAGAATCAGATAAAAAAGGGTTTTTGAGTGAACACCTTACCTGAGAACCTACTTAGCACTATAAGTAACCTATAACATATTAATTAAATGTTATCAATTAAAGAAATTACAATATCAAATCTGTTCAAATATACAGACAATGTCTCATAAGCTGATTTCAAAATATAGGTCAGTTTTTTTTGCAGTTGCAATATTTCTACAATAATAAAGCAGTGTTTTCATCCAGGCTGGTATAAAGCAGGACCAAAGGAACTAATATCAACCGTCTCCTATATGACCTACCAAAATATGATTCAACTCTATGCAAGACGCTTTAAAAATAAGCGTCTTGTAATGGAAATTTACTTAATAACGTCTTAGTTTATCCCTACAACAGACATTTCCATCTAGGGCACAGCTCGACATAAACTTTATGGTGCACCCACTTTCTAGCATGTGAGCCCTAAGTCTTTTCATGTATTGCAGAAGTTGATCCTGAGGTCATCTGAATTCTAGTGACCTTTGCTATAGTCTGTGGTTGGACTGTGTTTTTTTGAAGAACACTCACCCTAACCACCTAACCATACATGATACTAGTTCCTCTCTAACACATGTAGGATGCACTGTTACAGACTATATGTTCCAGTCACAGAACAATATATTCACACACACCGCCCCCCTGGGTATTTTGGGTCAGGAGGTAACCCACACACTTACAAAGACAACTTATCGCAGAACCTCGTTTGTTAGACCACAGTCTAATGATACATTTTTTATCTCTTAAAATTAATTTAATACAATTGTATCTTTAATCAATATCTTTCAGGTCCCGTCCTGTCTCACCGCAATGTTTTTAGTTGTTCTCACAAAACTTGTAGAAATATGAAAAGTAGGCAGGGTTTAATATTCCAAGGGACATGTGTGAGGGGTCCTCGCAATATTTTCTATAGGGAGACAATGGCCAGAAAAAAATGGAGGAGCTCTGACCTACACGACACACTATAAAATGTTGTGTAGGGCGGAGTTAAAAATGAGCGAAATGTTTTGAGCACATGACCTCTGCAACAGACGCATCGAAATTGTGTGTAGTTGTGTTTTCACAATTTGCATTAGGATTTTAACACTTTGTCTCAGGTAACAGAAATGTTCCTCTGAGGAAAACACTGAAATGTTTACTATCAGTATAGAAATCTGCTGCATGCTATAGTTTACTTGTTTTCTGTTGTTGTTGTTATTCAAGCTCAAATACTCACCGACCCACCTCTCCATGTAACAATACCTTTTTTGTCACATCATGATACATTAAACTGATAAAACTGGACTCCAGTTACACTAGCCGTCAAAAACTTGTAAATTTATTTGATCTTTTCTCATGTTCATGCTGAAATCAATCTCTAAAATGAAAAATCTCTACTGTGTGATTATGTCTTCAACAATATGCAGATGACTTCTCTTCCTTTCTCATAGAAATGTCTGAAAGACACTTTTTCACCCATCACCATCAAATTCAACTTTTCCCAAGTCGACAGTGAGAGTGCGAGTGCCGTCCTGAACGTGGACAGCAGCAGGTTGGCTAGTGTTGAGGTATGTGCACTGCAGATGGCTGCAGGCCGTCACACAGAGTTGCATCCTTACGGACTCTCTCTTAACAGGTTCCAAACTAAGATGAAATGGATGTCCCACAAAATCCTATGGTGACTTCTCTCTCTTTTTCTGTGAAGGCAACTTTTATAACTACTTTCCTCATCATGCCCGAGTACGAGTGGAACGACACAATCCTGATGACCGTTACTGGAAGAAGGTAGAGGCCTTCTCATGCAATCCAACACACACAGCAAAGCCAAACATTTAAATGAAAATATCATTTACTATCATTGCAAATTGTATTTGTGAAGCCCATATTCACAAATCCCAATTTGCCTAATAGAGCTTAACAAGGTGGGACATTCTCTGTCCTTAACCCTCAGCAAGAGGGAAAACATTTTAACAGAGGAAAACCTTTAGAAACCTCAGAGAGAGACACATGTGAGGAATCCCTCTACAAGGACGGACAGAAGTGCAAAAGACGCCTCATGTAACAGAGAGCATCAAAATAACATTTACAGCATTCATGAAAAAATATGTTGTCGATAAAAGGAGAGGTGTGAAGCATCAAATCCCGTGCCCGTGACGCCTCCAGTGTTTACGGTAAGCGTGCTGCGTCATTTCGTCACTTCCTGTTATTGCCACGGGACACGGGTGGTGGTCGCTATCTGAATTAGCTCCTCCGCTAAAACACAACTGTCTTTCTGTTCTACTACGGCTAAAATCACCGGTATATAGCTCAGCACCCTCACATACCAGCCCCTACACTCTGGTGCTTTGTGACTCTGTGTTCTGTTTAAATCTCACCCTCGTAGTTTTAGCAGCGATGTGTTTGTTCTCTCTCTCCCTCTCGCTCCACCGCTCTCTCTTGCTCCGAGTGTCTCATGTTTACTTACTCCTCCGCCTCCATTAACAGTAGTGGTAAATGTAATAAATGTAGTACGTTGGTAGACATGGAGGCGAGGCTTAGCAACTTAGAAGCTCGGCTCCTCAGCTTAGAACCCCCGTTAGCTGTAGTTAGCCGGCCCGTGCTAGCCGCAGCGAAGCCACCTAGCTTAGCTTCAGCTAGCAGTCCCTCGACTTGCCCCGGGCAGCCGGGAGCCCAGGGTGGCTGGGTGACGGTCCGGAGGGGGCATAGTACCACCCATAGAAAGCCCACGATTAAAGACCCACCAGCCAGTGTTGCCAACTTGGCGACTTTGTCGCTATATCTGGCGACTTTCAGAACCCTCATGGCGACTTTTATTGTCAAAAGCTACTAGCGACAAATCTAGCGACTTTTTCTGGTGTTGTTAGAGACTTTCTGGTGTTTTGGAGACTGACATGAAAGCACGTATCGTTCTGCAGTTACTGTCCTCAACGAGCAGCGGGTGCTGCCGTAAGCCCCTCCGCCGTCCCAGAGCACTCACAGGCGGTCAGTCTCCCAGTAGCTGCAGTCAGAGCAGAGAGGAGAGCAGACTGCAAATGAATTGCGCATGCGCAAAGCCGCCGCTGATCCTGCCCTGGTTTACAGAGCGAGATGTAAGTGTCAATGTATCTTCACTGTCACTGGAAAACATGAGTCATTGAGTTCAGTCTCATCGATGCAGAGTCCACATCGGGATGCATCTAAGAATCAAGACATTTCCACACCTCTAGATCGTCTATTTCAATGGCAAGATAAAAAAACAAGAATCAACAGAAGAATACGGAAGCATATTGCATTCACTAGAGAAAAAAAAAGTTTATTTTATTGAGAACTTATCTCGGATAAGATAATTATCTAAAAAAACAAACAAAGAATTTTGTTTTTCAAGTGAATGTAATACGCTTCTGTAGAAGAAAGCTCATTTGTAGTTCTAAACATATTAAGGGTGTTTTTTTCTCACTTTTTGTATGTCCTACAGCGACCATTACAATTATGCAAATTAGGCGA
This sequence comes from Limanda limanda, assembly GCF_963576545.1. Taxonomy (NCBI): domain Eukaryota; kingdom Metazoa; phylum Chordata; class Actinopteri; order Pleuronectiformes; family Pleuronectidae; genus Limanda; species Limanda limanda. Next base: position 29,262,524 of record NC_083637.1, on the reverse strand, counting down.
TGACGTCATTTAGCGACTTCTAGCGATTTTTAGGACAGCCAATAGCTACTTTCCTTGCTGAGGAGTTGGCAACACTGCCACCAGCTCACGTCTCAAATAGATTTTCTCCACTCAGCGACGCACCCGCTGAGAATCAAACTCTGGTTATTGGCGACTCGGTTCTGAGAAACGTGAGATTAGCGACACCAGCGGCCATAGTCAATTGTATCCCGGGGGCCAGAGCCGGCGACATCCAATCCAAATTGAAGCTGCTGGCTAAAACTAAACGTAAATACAGTAAAATCGTAATTCACGTCTGCAGCAACGACTCCCGGCTTCGTATGTCGGAGGTCACTAAAGTTAATGTTGAGTCTGTGTGTGCTTTTGCTAAAACGATGTCGGACACAGTAATTTTCTCTGGCCCTCTCCCTAACACAACAGGTGATGACATGTTTAGTCGCATGTTTTCTTTTAACCACTGGCTGTCGAGGTGGTGTCCTGTAAACGGTGTGGGCTTTATAGATAATTGGCAAACTTTTTGGAGGAAACCTGGTCTTGTTAGGAGAGACGGCGTTCATCCCACTTGGGATGGAGCAGCTCTCTTATCTAAGAATATTACTAAGTCTATCACATGACAACCCAGAGTTGGGACCAGGAAGCAGAGCTGCAGTGCTAAACACTTCTCCGCGCTCCCTCTGGATCAGTCACCCAACCGCATAGAGACTGTCTCTGTCTATCGTCCGATTAAATTATTTAAATTAAACAGAGCGAGAACTCCACACAATAATCTTATACTTATTAACACAACCTCTGGAACAACACAGGAAACAAAGATTTTCAAATGTGGTATTTTAAACATTAGATCACTGTCCTCAAAGGCTATTTTAGTTAATGAACTAGTCTCAGACTACAATATAGATTTATTGTCCCTTACTGAGACGTGGCTGCATCCTGATGAATATGTCAGTTTAAATGAATCTACTCCCCCCAGTCATATAAATTCACACGTCCCCAGGGAACTCGGGCGAGGAGGTGGAGTTGCTGCTATTTTTAACTCCAGTCTATCAATTAATCCTTAACCTAAACTTAGCTACAACTCATTTGAATGTCTTGTTCTTAGTCTTCCACGTCAATCCAGGAAACACCAACAGCCAATCATATTTGCTGTAGTTTATCGTGCTCCTGGGGCTTATACTGAATTTCTAACAGAATTCCCTGAGTTTTTATCAAACCTAGTCCTAAAAACCGATAAAATTATTATTGTTGGTGACTTTAATATTCATGTTGACAATAATAAAGATAGCCTGAGCGTAGCATTTATTTCAATACTAGACTCAATTGGTTTCAGTCAGTGTGTACATCAACCTACTCATTGTTGTAACCACACTTGACCTTGTGTTATCATACGGTGTCAAAATTGAACATTTAACAGTACTTCCGCGCAATCCAGTACTATCAGACCATAATTTAATAACCTTCGATTTTTCACTATCTGAATATATGCCCCTAATAAAAAACTCATTTTCTAGATGTCTACCTGATAGTGCTGTAGCTAAATTTAAGGAAATAATTCCGATTACATTTAAACCCGTATTATCCGTCGACATAAACCCGAGCTCTATTGAGATTGACCACCTCATAGATAGCTCTGCAGACTCATTACGATTAACATTAGACTCAATAGCGCCTCTAAAAAAGAAATGTGTAAAACATAGTAAATTAGCTCCGTGGTATAATTCCAAGACACATGAGTTGAAACAAATATCAAGAAAACTAGAAAGGAAGTGGCGCTCCAGCAACAGTGTTGAAAATCTCCTAGACTGGAAGAGTAGTGTTAAAGAATATAAAAAGGCTCTCCACAAAGCAAGAGCTGCCTATTATTCAAAACTAATAGAAGAGAATAAAAACAACCCCAGGTTTCTCTTCAGCACAGTAGCCAGGCTGACAGAGAGTCACACCTCCACCGAACCCAGTATTCCTCGATCCCTAAATAGCAATATCTTTATGACCTTTTTTAATGATAAAATTCTAACTATTAGAAATAAAATCAATCATCTCCTGCCCTCAATTGGCACTAATACCCTCCAAACAATAGAGATCTCAGAAACGGCTGAGAATCCTTCCCATTACTTAGACAGCTTCTCTCTGATCACCCGTGATCAGTTTACCAAAATAGTCTCAGGTTCTAAACCAACAACCTGTATTTTAGATCCGATTCCAACTAAATTACTTAAAGAAATTCTGCCCCTAATAAATAATTTGTTACTTAACACAATCAATCTGTCATTATCATCAGGTTATGTACCACAGTCTTTTAAAATAGCTGTAATCAAACCCCTTCTCAAAAAACCCACCCTAGACCCAGAGGTTTTAGCAAATTACAGGCCAATATCTAATCTCCCCTTCCTATCTAAAATCTTACAAAAAGTTGTAGCCAATCAGCTGTGTGAGTTTCTCCAGGAAAATAATATATATGAAGACTTTCAGTCTGGGTTTAGAACCAATCACAGCACAGAGACAGCCCTGGCAAAAGTCACTAATGACCTTCTAATAGCTTCAGATCAGGGACTTGTGTCTGTCCTTGTTCTGTTAGATCTCAGTGCAGCATTCGACACAATTGACCATCAAATTTTATTAGAGAGACTAAAACAGTTAATTAACATTAAAGGAATGGCCTTAAACTGGTTTAAATCTTATTTTGCTGATCGCTCCCAATTCGTTCAAATCAATGATGAGTCATCGGTGCGCACCAAAGTTAACCATGGTGTCCCACAGGGGTCTGTGTTCGGCCCAATTTTATTCTCATTATATATGCTTCCACTAGGAAACATTATCAGGACACACTCGGTAAATTTCCACTGCTATGCGGATGACACCCAGTTATATTTGTCAATAAAACCTGATCAAAGTAATCAATTAACTAAACTTCGAGCATGTCTCAAGGACATAAAAACCTGGATGACCCGCAATTTTCTCTTATTAAACTCAGATAAAACAGAGGTTATAATACTCGGCCCTAAACACCTTAGAGATACATTATCTAATGATATAGCTGCGCTAGATGACATTGCCCTTGCTTCCAATGACACAGTCAGGAACTTGGGAGTGATCTTCGATCCTGATTTGTCCTTTAATAGTCACTTAAAAGTAATTTCTAGGACTGTGTTTTTCCACTTGCGTAATATCTCAAAAATCAGACATGTCCTTTCGCAAAAAGATGCAGAAAAACTAGTCCACGCCTTTGTTACATCGAGACTGGACTACTGTAATTCACTATTATCAGGCTCCAGCAGCAAGTCGTTAAAGACTCTGCAGCTGGTCCAAAATGCCGCAGCACGTGTCCTGACAAGAACTAAGAAAAGAGAGCACATTTCTCCAGTATTAGCATCGCTACACTGGCTTCCTGTTAAATCTAGAATAGAATTTAAAATTCTCCTCCTCACCTTCAAGGCCCTTAATGATATGGCACCTCTTTACCTTAAAGAGATGTTAGTTCCATATCAACCTACTAGAGCACTCCGATCCCAGAACTCAGGTTTACTTGTTGTCCCTAAAGTCTCTAAAAGTAGAGTAGGAGCCAGAGCTTTTAGCCATCAAGCCCCACTCCTGTGGAATAATCTCTCACTTTCAGTTAGGGAAGCAGACACGCTCTGTTCGTTTAAAAGTAGACTCAAAACCTTCCTTTTTGATAAAGCTTATAGTTAGAGCTAATTAGTGCGATGTTCCAAAATTGATTAAATGGCAAAAACCCCTGATGATGCTAAGACGCACAGGGAATTTATGACACAAGACACACGGAGCTTCTCTTTCCTGCTTCTCCATCCTTTTCTCCATATTTATCACATCAAGATAATTCTTATCTGATCAGTACATGTTACTAACTTGACCCCTTTCCCGGAGTTTCTGTGCCTTAGCGCCCGCGGATGCAGGGCCACAGCTGTGGCCGCACCATGGATTATGATTGTGGATCGCGCGTCAGAGGTCGCAATGGTGGATCCAGTTCGGTGGATTCTGTATCGTGCCAGCTGATCGTCGTTGTAATGGAGGATCCTTTGTCGCGTTGGCATCGGATGATGAGGGACCACGACCGAGGCGGCAGCTGATAATGGATTCTAACTGGCGGCGGTGGACAATGACTGTGGATTATAGTGGATCCCATCCTGATGCTGGATCGTGGTCTTGCTGGCTGCTGGCCAGAGACTGTGATTGCAGCGGGACTGCCTGACACATAGTATTGAAAAATGTTTACCCTCATCAATGCTGCTAAAAATCCTGATGATGTTTTCTTACACCTGACATCTATTGCACTTCTGTCCGTCCTGAGAGAGGGATCCCTCACATGTGGCTCTCTCTGAGGTTTCTACATATTTTTACCTGTGAAAAGGGTTTTTAGTAGTTTTTCCTTACTCTTGTTGAGGGTTAAGGACAGAGGATGTCACACAATGTTAAAGCCCTATGAGACGAATTGTTATTTGTGAATGTGGGCTATACAAATAAACTTGATTGATTGATTGAGTGTGTCAAGTTTAAATAGCCCATATTGTGTCAAATACATTTTCTGGGCTTTTACTATCCGTAATGACTTGAAGGGGCTCAGTAGTGACCCTCAAAGTATGACAACCGTCAATCCGGGTTCTTTTTCACTCAGTCCATTCTAAGAAATATGTTGTGGAAAGGTCGTGTTTCCTACTTCCTCCCCCGTATGAGTCATATGGGATCGCACTCGTCTCTCAGCTCCACCCAGCCGATACCAGTCCCGACACCGAATGTGACACCAAGCACACTTGTTGCTCAGCTAGCAGCTTGTTAGCTACCACAGGCTAACCACAACAAACAACACTGAAGAAACACTGGAACGTGTAGGGATCATAGACTGTATATATAGAACACTTTATACTTCCTCATTTCGATACACTAAAATAAACCTAAATGCTATACATCAAGTTTTCTAAACCTTTTTTGTACTGTTCATGTTTAACTCAATTTTTTTCATTTGCATGTTATGATATAATTTAATGGCACCAAAGTAAAACATGTAGTGCAACTATCTGCTTCTTGCCCTGTATTTTCAAATAAGCAGCAATCTTTTTTCTACAGGTTCCCTTTGAAAAGCAATGTGCAAAAAAACGACAACTGTGTTGCTGAGCTCGAGGTGGATTTCAACTTCATGTACGTTCGACATGTGATCAAACACCGGACAGCATCTGTAATGTTGGCATCGTGCGACCAGTAAGAAGTACTCTGTGTCTCCTAGGACTCCGGCCTTATTGGTGGCAGAAGATAGTTACTTCAACGTGACTGTAAAACTGTCCAATTATGGTGATGACTCATACAACACCAGCCTCACCATGCACTATCCTCCTGGCCTCTCCTTCTCCAGGATGATTATTACAGAGGTGATGTAAACATTTTATTTTATTCTTAATTACATATGAGGGATATTCTCCATCTTTTCCTATGTTCTATAATGGGACAGCTTTTGACTCTGCTGAAGGACACTATGTGTTCAGTTTAAAAAAGGCATAGAGGTAATGATGTCTGATCTTCTGAGCTAGCATCATGGCTTCATTTATTTTCTAATTAACAGTCAAATTCGTGCAAGTATCACAGCATTGTATTTAAATGTTAAGCTCATCCTTCTTTGTTCATGTTTTTCCTTCAAACAGGCGACTAGACCAACGCTCCACAGCTGTCATGATCTTGACGGGGTGCTTGACAAAACTGTGTGCGGCGTCAGCCTTCCTGTGTATCGCAGCAGATCTGCTGTGAGTCAAACTGCAGCCACTTCACAGCAGACAGAAGTGAACTTCTATAAATGATGAACTCAAACTACTTTGACCTTTGAAGACGTTTGGTGACTTCTCTCTCTTTTTCTGTGAAGGCAACATTTATAACTACTTTCCTCATCATGCCCGAGTAGGAGTGGAACGACACAATCCTGATGACCGTTACTGGAAGAAGGTAGAGGCCTTCTCATGCAATCCAACACACACAGCAAAGCCAAACATTTAAATGAAAATATCATTTACTATCATTGCAAATTATATTTGTGAAGCCCATATTCACAAATCCCAATTTGCCTGATAGAGCTTAACAAGGTGGGACATTCTCTGTCCTTAACCCTCAGCAAGAGGGAAAACATTTTAACAGAGGAAAACATTTAGAAACCTCAGAGAGAGACACATGTGAGGAATCCCTCTACAAGGACGGACAGAAATGCAAAAGACGCCTCATGTAACAGAGAGCATCAAAATAACATTTACAGCATTCATGAAAAAATATGTCGTCGATAAAAGGAGAGGTGTGTCAAAGTTTAAAGGGCCCATATTGTGTCAAATAAATTTTTATGGGCTTTTACTATCCGTAATGACTTGAAGGGGCTCAGTAGTGACCCTCAAAGTATGACAACCGTCTTTTTCACTCAGTCCATTCTAAGAAATATGTTGTGGAAAGGTCGTGTTTCCTACTTCCTCCCCTGTATGAGTCATATGGGATCGCACTCGTCTCTCAGCCCCACCCAGCTGGTACCAGTCCCGACACCGAATGTGACACCAAGCACACTTGTTGCTCAGCTAGCAGCTTGTTAGCTACCATAGGCTAACCACAACAAACAACACTGAAGAAACACTGGAACGTGTAGGGATCATAGACTGTATATATAGAACACTTTATACTTCCTCATTTCGATACACTAAAATAAACCTAAATGCTATACATCAAGTTTTCTAAACCTTTTTTGTAGCAGCAACATGTATTGAAAAAAAAAACATGTGTCCCCCGGCAATCTAAAAATATAGCAGCAGAATCAAAGGACTTAGACAGACCTGAACCAGCTCTAACTATAAGCTTTATCAATCAGGAAGGTTTCAAACCGATTGACAAATGTAGAGGGTGTCTGCCTCCTGAACTGACACTGGGACATGATTCCACAGCAGAGGAGCTTAGATAGATAGTTGACAGATAGATGTACTTTATTGTATTGCAAAAGCATGTCAAGGGTATTTCACAAAGAGCAAAGAAAAAAGAAACATAACAGAGAACTTCTGCAAGTGACTCATAGTTGTACCCCTCTGACTTTCAGTACAACAAACCCTTTCTACGTTTAGAGACTTTACAGATGACTAGTATGCTTGAATACTTAACTACCAGTTCTCACAATAACTGCTCTGTTGCTTCCTCAGTGATAACGCGAACATCACCGAGAACAACACCCTGACCAAAAGCATCCCACTGCAATTTGAAATTAAAATGGGACTAACAGTGTAAGTATGAGTGTCTTAATAAATACCATGTTGTAATGGTAGCTCATATTTGACCCAAGAATATCTGATCAATTTGATAAATGTATTATTGCATAATATATCCCACAGCACACTGTTAACATCTTGTGGTCTTTTCAGGAAAGAAGGCACCACCACATATCTGAACTTCACAGCAGAAGAGGCTGCACCTAAAAAAATGGAGATTATATACCAGGTAAAAAACTTCTAAAAATCTGTCTTTCAATGTTCTCAACAAACATTCACCCAATAGACTTCAGCTGCATGGATGATCAAGTGTTCTGGGTGAGAAGCTGTTGCCAAGCAACAATTCACCACTATTAAAAAGAACATCTAGCGTAAGAATAGTAGCATACTATCATCCAATCATCAGCCAGACAGAGACATGTATTGTGAACGTGCAAACCCAACAACCAACCACACAGCTCTTCAGTTTAACACTTACACAACAGCCTAAGTTTTTCAGATGAACAGTAGATTTATCTTCAAATCACTGAGCAGCTTGACAAATAATACCAAATGATAGGTTACAATAAGTAAGGTTTACTGATGGTTTGTAATATTTAAGGAGTGATATCTATCAACCTTTCTGACAGGCGTTACATGTCGATATGTGATTTTCTAGTCTTGATTTCCTGTCAAAGCTCTTTACAGTACATATTTGACATTCACACACATTCATATGGTGCATATACTGCATGTGCATAATCACACGCTAGCTTAGCAGCCATCAGAGGCGATTTGTTGTTCAGTATCTTTCCCAAGGACACACAGAATGTGGGAGACTGGGATCGAACTGCCGACTTTCTGGTTAGTGGACAATCCACCTCATGATTCAGTTCAAGTCTATTGTATTTGAATAGTAGGGACGGGAATCGGCAGGGACCTCCCGATACGATACTATCACGATACTTAGGTGGCGATACGATATGTATTGCGATTTCTGTGGGTATTGCGATTCTGTAAGTATTGCGATTCGATATTACGATTTCCTGGGATTTCTTTTGGTTATTATGGAAAAATGTTGAATCATTCCTTCAAATACAACACAGTCAAATTCACTTAGAGCTTTACCAGTTTTATTTCAAATATTAACATTAACTTAATGACTGCCGGGCAGCCAATAGAGGAAATAAATAAAAATGTGCCCTATTATTGTATAGCCCCTGTCAACTGCACACAAACTGACAGATTAAGAAATGTATGCCACTTAGGCTACTTTTAAACAATAAATAAAAGGTAAATTAAATAGAATGAATAAAAGTTTACTTAAAATACAAACTTTGAAATAAACAAAAAGTAGGCTATTGTTGTTTGCATGTAGCCGATGCAAACCTAGTGCTTGGGTATGTTTAGATTCTTGTGCAAAAACAAGAGCTGGTCAACATGCTCTGGGGTGATGTTGCCCCCCCCCATATATAATTTTTTTTATTTTTTTTTTTAAAAATCGATTTCGGAGGCAGCATATCGATTTAAAATCGTCATTCACAAGACACCAAATGTTAATCACTGGACTTTAGGAGCTTGCAGTTATGTTTGTTTACAACAATTGGTTGAGCAGTTTCCTCAAAGACAAGCCAGTAGCATCAATCTTCTCATCTGACTTGACAGGAATATGAATAAGCATATACTGTATCCCCAAAATGTTGAACTAATCTTTTTAAATGGACCAACTGTCTCTCACCATTCATAGATTGATAATCCAGGTTTTAAGGCTTTTCCTGTCAACGTGTCTCTGTTCTTCCCAACGCAACTGGAACATAACTTTGAAATGAAGGATTATCAAGTGTTTGTCCAGCAGGTAATTTGTTAACTACCACAACACTTCTAACTGATAATGCTGCTGTGTATGAAATTCCAAACTCTTAATACTCACATTTACTTTCTCTCTTTTAAGAACAAAACTCAATGCAGAATCCCTGATCTCAAAGCTGATGTAAGTGAAACATATACAGTATCGAAATATTCTCAATGAACATGTACTGAACCTACAAGTCTCAAATGAACCGCTGATGTGTTACAGCACTGCTCGCCAGAAGAACGCCACAAAATCATTGCATGTGACACATTCATCCTGGACAAGGAGTCATCCACTGAGTTCACATTGTCAGGAGAAGCACATTTTAGGGATCTCGAAATGCATGCAGAGGTATGAAGCGACAACACACACACTGACAGAATACATACCACAGTAAACCATTGAAAGCGGTGAATATATATATAATTAATGTGCACATTGCAGAATAATGCCTTTCTGAAACGATACACGGGAGACAGCGGGGAGGTGAACTCACTTACAAATAATATGTAAACACATACAGGTTATAGAGATCAGAAGCCTGGGCTTTGACTCAGATAATAACCACATTCAGTTTCACTGTTTCAACATTGATGCTAAAAGAATAAAAGATTTAGACTTTGAAATATGTTAGGGAGATAAAACAAAAGTAAGTCCAATGTTAATGCCCGAGGTTGAAAGCAGTGGTGTCTAAAGTCTTAAAAAGGTTTTTTAATGGTGTGACCAACACTTTCCCATTTCCCCACTTTCCTTCCTCTGAATTGTTCTTCAGTCTCGGTCGGACGTGATGCTGCGTCAGTTGCGTCACAGGTCTGAATGGCAAGTTGTGTGTTCCAGAGTTTCTGACCTCAGGCTCCGTCCAAGCTGGAGCACTGAAGGTCGACCCGACTGTTGCCTCCACACAGAGATGAGAGAGGTCTGAGAAGAGGTCTGGTGCTCTGTGGAGTGGGCAACACTCTTCTCAGTGGACTGTTGCTGGGAATACGGAGTCTGAGGAGCACATTACACATAGAGGCACAAAGTCATCAGCTGCCACACACAACATACACTTTTGGGCAGACAGTAGCTGATTAGAATATTGTAGCACATCCCCCAACCCTAATGACCTGAAGGTGTCCTGAGGTATTACGTTCACGTGGCAAAAGAAAATGAGTTCCTCCGTGAATACCGGTGAATATTTGTTCCAGATATGAAAATGAGTTCCCTCAATATTCCCTCTTGAGATAGTGTTCACAAGAACGGGACTGAAAAACTGAAATTCCTCCAGAAATAATGCAGACATAATGATGGCGCAGACACAAGATTGTGTATATTTTTACTTTCAACAAATATAATGAAAAACCCCAAATCAACAAATAAAACGTAATATCAACAAGTTGTTAAGGTATAAACCTGATGCATCTTCTAACTTTGTACCATAAAGCTCCTACAAGACATAAATGAGTCCAAGTCACACCACAGTTTGATTTAAAAACTATAGTGTACCACCTTAAATGATCTGTTTGCACTTACAATGGAGATCAAGTCTTGTCAAATGATGGTATCGAGTAATACAGGTAAAAAAAAAAAGGGAAACTAACAAAGATAAAAGATAAAGATAGTCAAGCATCATTTACTGTCTGATAGTTGATGAGGCACATCTCTGTACCACCAATTCCAGAAATCTCTGTGTCTCTAGAACCATTCATCTGATCAGCTTCACGCTTGCCATGTGCATCGTTAAAGGCCCATGGAAGTGCTGTGTCAAATTTGCTGCCATTTGAAATCTCAACATTTTCTAAATTAAGTAGCTTTGAATAAAGAGCAACCAGCGCTCTGCAGCAGCTGCACCAGCGTAAGTGATGTTGTCGATCAGGACAACGGCAAAGATAACACATTCTCCATTTTGGGGGGGGGGGGGGGGGGGGTCCACATACTGAGTTGAAAACATTGAACAAACTGGAGTCCTGCAGCAGGTGTAGAATACTGCAGTCACTTACAGTTTTAGAAAGGAAGCTGCAACCAGCATCACCACAGGCCAAACAAACAGCCTAATCCAAACAGACCGGTTCACAGTGGACACTACACAAGTTATGATAATTATAGGATATTGTGCATGTACGGTGGCCCTGATGCAAGTGGACAAAACACAATAATGTTTCCGTAATGTGTTGTGTTGTGTTGTAAAATTGATGAAGGTGTTTTCTTACCTTGCTTGAGTTTTGTCCACCTGCATGTGTTTTCTTAAGTTGCAGTGCGTTGAGCTCTCAGAGCCACCGTACATTTCAGAGCAGCAAGCCAAAAGCGAAAGTGTGAGGGAAGAGATACATTTTGCTGAGAGCATTGTTGTGAGAGGAGAAGTGTCACAACCATCTGTTACCGTACCTCCCTCATTAAAAAAGCGCACAAGAGGTGTTGCACATAGGGTTTAAAGTGTCAAGCAGCACCATCTTTAGCCTTGAGAAGATTCGTGTGGAAGATGAGAGACCAGCGTCATATTTTCCTGCTCACCTACATGGTAGCGCTTGGTAAGAAAATTATATTTCATACATTATACGACAAAATTTCTCCACATAACCACACAAGAATGTGTGTTTGAGTGTTTTAGGCTTAAAACTAATAGAATTTTTTTTTCGTTTTACCAAAAAAATTTATTTTATGTAAATTTACAAATCCTTATGAATGGACTCTTTCAACTTGAATATTTGATGCTGAGCAGATATAGTTGCGTTAATTGGTTTGAGGGCTTTTAGAAAATAGCTGCCTGCTGCTATTCTTGGAAACAACAGTTTTTCTATTATTTAATCTAAAAAAATGTAAAATACATTATTTAAAAGCTCTAGTTATTTGACAATACATTCATCACATAATAAAAGAACAAATAAAGATAACAAAGAATGGAAGGCTCTGGTGAATCCAGATTTCCTTGAACATTTGCAATATTCATATCCTCCCCAATCAATGCTGCTTGAGAACAGTGCATTTAAGGTTTAATTGTGCATCAAGGTCAAAAATTGTAGTTATTTGCTTGTCATGCTGTGAACGTTATTTTTCACATCAGTTAATCTACAGCAGTGATTCTCAAACTGTGAGGCGGGGCGCGCGGCCGAGAGGAGGTAATGTGAGGCGGAACTAATATTATAGCCGAACTAATGTTTTGACGTCTGCATCTCTTTAACGGCGGAGCAGTAAACAAATCGCTCTTTCGCCGTAGCCAGTGGTCGGCAGACCGCGGCTTCAGCCCCTCTGCAGTGGCTCCCTGTGCAGTGTTGTGCACGTCGCGCACACACTCAGGCCCCGGGGCTCTGGCCCGCCCCTACTCACTCACTCGCTCAGAGACACACACAGTGGAGAGCATCGTTCACGTGAGGCAGCCGGTCAGGGACAAACAAGAGACAGTGTTCAAAACCAGGTTGAAAAGAAAGTACTATGAAACCTGTCTTGCTTTTAGTTTCACAGTCAATGTGGTAGGACATGAGACCAGTGTGTATTTTATGTCTGAAAACAAATTAAGAAGACACTTAGAAACATTACACCCCAGTCACATGCATGTGTTCAGAGATGGGCAGTATTTCTATTACTTGTATTCAAAATACGTATTTCAATTACTTTGAGTATTTTGTAATTTGTATTTGATAGGGCCGATAAAAAATCTAACGTAATTTGTAACAAAATACTTTAGAGTTGAGTAATTTTGTATTTAAAATAATCAAGATACTTTCTCCACGAATCCAAAAACAATTCACGAGTTCACCCATTCTTCAAAATGCGCTGGCTACCACCACGATTGTCAGGAGAAAGGAGGTTAATCCACCAGTTTATGCTCCACTCAGCTGAAGATCTTGGCCTAGTGGCAGAGAATGAAACGGCTTCCTCAAACCTCCAAGATGATGAGGGAGATGACTCCTTTGTTTTCTCAGCTGAAGAAATTCAAGTCCAGGAAAGACTGGAGATCACAAGCCACAGCAAAGCTTAGTTAGAGACCCTTCGTTTTCTGGAGGAAACCAGAAAAGACCTGCTTTCTCTTCAGCAGTACCCACTTATCAAGCTCCTTTTTGTTCGATTTAACACAACCCTCCCCTCTTCAGCTCCGGTTGAGAGACTGTTCTCGTTTGCAGGAATAATATTCCATCCGCACAGGAGGCGGTTAACAACAGAAATATTTGAAAAGTGAGTTGTTCTAAAAGGCAACTAAACTGGCTACTCAGTGGTAGGGTCTCAAGAACCAAAATGGAAGGATTATTATGTCATAAGGATGTCAGTGTGAACCTGTATGAGACACTTAACATTTTAATATAGAACTATGTGGCCTACCATGCCACTGGCCAAGGTACAGTAAAGGAGAAGTAAGTAAGTTACTCACTTGATAAGTTACCTGTTCACTTTTGTATTGATTTACTTTTTACCTTTTATTTGTATTCATTTTTCTGTGCAGAACTTGATGTACAGTAATTTATTTAGGCTCTTTAGTGTAAAACTGGTTTTAATTCTATATTTTGCTTTTTTATAGTATACATAGGCCTTATGTGTGATGATATTCATATGTGATGAATAATTTCTTGTTGATACAAAGCCAAAGTTTATGGGCTGTTAAGTCCCATTAATATATACACTACAGTTCAAAAGTTTGGGGTCACTTAGAAATTACCTAATTTTTTAAATAAAAGCAATGTTTCAATGAAGATAACATTAAATTAATCAGAAATACACTCTATACATTGTTAATGTGGTAAATGATTATTCTCGGTGGAAACGTCTGGTTTTTAATGATATATCTACATAGATGTATAGAGGACCATTTCCATCAACTATCACTCCAGTGTTCTAATGGTACATTGTGTTTGCTAATCGCCTTAGAAGAATAATGGATGATTAGAAAACCCTTGAAACCCCTTGTGCAATTATGTTAGCACAGCTGAAAACTGTTTAGCTGTTGAGAGAAGCTATAAAGCTGAACTTCCTTTGAGCTAGTTGAGTATCTGGAGCATCACATTTGTGGGTTTGATTATACTCTCAAAATGGCCAGAAAAAGATAACTTACATGTGAAACTCACCAGTCTATTCTTGTTCTTAGAAATGAAGGCTATTCCATGCGAGAAATTGCGAAGAAACTGAAAATGTCCTACAACGGTGTGAACTACTCCCTTCAGAGAACAGCACAAACGGGCTCTAACCAGAGTAGAAGGGGAAGTGTGGGGGGGGGGCCCCTCACAGGTCTTCAACTGGCAGCTTCTTTAAAGGGTACCCGCAAAAAGCCAGTTTCAGCGTCTACAGTGAAGAGGCAACTCCGGGATGCTGGCCTTCTAGGCAGAGTGGCAAAGAAAAAGCCATATCAGAGACTGGCCAATAAAAATAAAAGATTTATATGGGCAACAGAACATAGACATTGGACAGAGGAAGATTTGAAAAAAGTGTTATGGACAGACAAATCAAAGTTTTAGGTGTTTGGATCACACAGAAGAACATTTGTGAGATGCAGAACAGGTGAAAAGATACTGGAAGAGGCCTGACGCCATCTGTCAAGCATGGTGGAGGTCATGTGATGGTCTGGGGCTGCTTTGGTGCTGGTAAAGTGGGAGATTTGTACAAGGTAAAAGGGATTTTAAATAAGGAAGGCTATCACTCCATTTTGCAATGCCATGCCATACCCTGTGGACAGCGCTTGATTGGAGCCAATTTCCTCCTACAACAGGACAATGACCCAAAGCACCCCTCCAAATTATGCAAGAACTATTTAGGGAAGAAGCAGGCAGCTGGTCTGCTGTCTGTAATGGAGTGGCCAGCACAGTCACCAGATCTCAACCCCATTGAGCTGTGGTGGGATCAGCTTGACCGTATGGTACGCAAGAATTGCCCATCAAGCCATCCAACTTGTGGGAGGGGCTTCAGGAAGCATGGGGTGAAATTTCTACAGATTACTTCAACAAATGAACAGCTAGAATGCTGTAATTGCTGCAAATGGAGCATTCCTTGACGAAAGCAAAGTTTGAAGAACAAAATTAATATTTCATATAAAAATCATTATTTGTAACCTTGTCTTTATATTCATTTTGCATTTCATTTGATAAATAAAAGTGTGAGTTTTCATGGAAAACACAAAATTATCTTGGTGACCCCAAACTTTTGAACGGTAGTGTATATACATAATCAATCAAGTTGTTGTCTTTAATGGCTTTGCTTAGTTACACTGAGATTCTGTGACTGTTCTTCCTTTTTGTGGGGTTCACCAGAGCTTTGTGTACATTATATAGCCCAAACCTGAATGCTCTGCTATACCAAATTGTGAGAAAAAACGGAAAATCCAGAAAAAGTATTTCCTATATTTTAAATACAAAATACATGCATTGTATTTTGTTACATTTTCTGGAACCAGAATTTTGTATTTTATTTTGGTACATTTATTTGAGGGGTATTTTGTATTTTGTATCAAAATACATTTTGATGTATTTTTGCCCATCTCTGGGTGAACACGGATTCCACGTCCACCTCTTCATCCTCAGGGCCGAGGCTGATGGACTCCAGAGAGTCGGTGTTTCCTCCGACGGTCCCGCCCTGGCCGAACATTAGGTCGGTATCGGGCTCGTCTGAGTCATTTAGCGGTGCCACGGCCACTGTCCTGTGTACTGGTACAGTTACCCCAGTCACAGGATTCACCTCTGCCAGACTAGCTTGGCGCGCTAGCCTGCGTCGGCGTGTTTTTGTGGAGAGGCGTGCACAGTGCTCACAGGTGTCCGGGGATATTAGTGATTCTCAGGCGTGTTCCAGCCCGAGGCACGCTGAACATACAGAGTGGGTATCTGCCCCCGATATTTTGTTTCCACAGGTGCACAACCTCGGTGGTACATTGCTCTTGCCCATGGTGAGGACAGGAGCCGCGTCCATGGTTGCCATCTCTTCCGTTAAATTGGAAGCGGCTGAGTAGATAGTATGGTGGCTACCTACTAACCCCAGCCAGCTATGTAGTGTTAAGGTAACGCTCGTCGACCGAGTGGTTAGCTCGCTCTGTGAAAAGTTTTGTTAGCCTTTAGCTACACCTGCCGTCTGAGATAATCTGCCTGCCAGTCAGGACTGGCGAAGTGTAAAATGCTTCTGGGGGACATCGCGGAGGGCGTTTCCCATAGTGAGATACCGAAACGAATGTTGAAAGAGAACTGAAGGTTACCACAGGTTCTATGTCATGTTTATAAGTGGAGAGTGGGGTGAGGGGTATTCAGCTGCAACAAGCAACTTCATCACTAGATGTCACTTAATACTACACACTGAACTAGGGCTGGGCGATATGGGAAAAAATGTAATCACGATATGTTTTTCCATATTGATCGATCTCGATTCTTATCACGATATGTAGTTTTTGATCAGTTTCCTGAAGCCGTCCCTCTCCACTGTGCTCAGGGGCATCAATCTGTAGCTAAGCAATAAGTAATAGCGCTCGTTATATTTTTTCCCCGCTTCGATTGTTTTCATTTGGGACAATGGCTGCAAAACACGACTGGATGGACTGTTGTTTTGCTAACATAGCATCGCTAACGTTAGCGATGCTATGTTAGCAACGGGAGACGTAGTGGTCTTGCCTGTCTCTTTGTTTGGTGTCGTGCAAACTTGAGCCCGCAGAGTCAAACTCTCTGTGTAATCACTGGGATGGTGCCGTTTCAGGTGATTGAAAAGGTTTGTGGTGTTTCCCGTCCTGGCTGGTACCGACCGCCGGCATATTTTGCAGACCGGCTTCGTCTACTCCTCGTCCTTTTAGCCGTATCCAAACCACGTCCACACAACTGACGTCGCGTTACGCTTTTTTTCGACAATGTCTTCGGTTCCGGGTGATGTAGTGATGTCGCTCTCACATTCGGCATTATTTTCGCTGTCCCCGACTTCAGTTTCACTCATTTTTTCTCCTTTTTCCAACTTCGTTCTCTCTTGTTCTCTCTCTCGCAACTGCAGCAGCTCTCATGATGGGAAGGGGGCGTGTCGTGTCCTAACTGCAGACGGCAGCCGGCAGACTCTGACACTGTAGTTGCGCTTACTTTTGCCACGTGAGATCGAATACATGTCACGAGGAGATAATCGAAATCGATCAAAATTTTATCGCGATCCCAAATCGGGATCGAAAAATCGCCCAGCCCTACACTGAACCTTAAAGAGTATGGCCAAGTCTGAATCAGAATCAGATAAAAAAGTGTTTTTGAGTGAACACCTTACCTGAGAACCTACTAACCACTGTAAGTAACCTATAAAATATTAATTAAATGTTATAAATTAAAGAAATTAGAATATCAAATATGTTCACAAACAAATACACAATACATCTAGAAAATGTTTCATAAGCTGATTTCAAAATAGTGTTTTCATCCAGGCAGGTGTAAAGCCGGACTGAAGGAACTAATATCAACCGTCTCCTATACGACCTACCAAAATATGATTCAACTCTATGCAAGACGCTTTAAAAATAAGCTTCTTGTAATGGAAATTTACTTAATAACTTCTTAGTTTATCCTTACAACAGACATTTCCATCTAGGGCACAGCTCGACATAAACTTTATGGTGCACCCACTTTCTAGCATCTGAGCCCACTGTCTTTTCATGTATTGCAGAAGTTGATCCTGAGCTCATCTGAATTCTAGTGACCTGTAAAAGTCTGGCAATTTAGATGGTAATTGTCAGGCCTAAAGTGTTTTCTCTTTTAGTTTAGCTCTGTTGTTTGTTTGAGTTGTTTTCATGTTTGCACTCTGTTTCTGTTTCCTGTTTTATTTTGTAGTCTTGTGTTCCTGGTGTGTTGTCTCTGTCTTCACTTCCTGTCGGTGAATATCATCCTCAGTCCTCATGTGTTTCACCTGTGTCCAATTGCCCCTGTCTTCCCTGTGCATTTAAGCCATTGTGTTTCCCCTTGTCCTCTGTCGGGTTGTACTTGTTGTTACACGTCGTTTCACGTCGTCTAAATGGTTAGTTTGTGTCTGCTGTTTCGTCCAGCCTCCCTGTGCTTGTTTCCCTGTTCTCTGTGCGCCTTGTCGCCAGTGCTTTCTGCTAGTGTTCCTGTTTTGTTTGTTTGTATTGTTGTTATATCCGCACATGATACTATTTACTCACCCCCCACCCCCCCCACCTGGGTATTTTTGGGTCAGGAGGTAACCCACACACTTCGCTTTTCATCTCACTTTCTACCTCCACCTTCGCTGTCTGATCCTTTCTGCAAACAGCTTTTACAAATAAACTTACAAAGACAACTTGTCTCAGAACCTCGTTTGTTGACCAATTTTCCACCACAGTCTAATAATACATTTTTTCATTCATTTAATAAATTTGTATCTTTAATCAATATCTTTCAGGTCCCGTCCTGTCTTCAACGTCACCGCACATCTCTCTTTTCTTCCTAAGGAAATAAGCACTGAGGAGATTAACTGTGTGGACAAAACAGATGAAAGTTTACCCATGGGGATCTTACAAGTCTGCTTTGAAATGGTAGAAAACCCAAAGAGCAAAGCCGGTAAGGACCGGAGCCAATGAACAGATTTATTAAGAGCTGCCAATAGTGCACACCCTATCAATGAGGTACTTTAATCTAGCTGTGTGTCTTTATAGACGTGATGAGCTCAGGACTGAACATCTCATACATGCTTAATGTGGATCCAGTGAGACAAACCTACCAAGGTTTCTTTGGAAATGAAAAGAAAGCCAGGAGTCTTACCTTCACCTGCAACCTGACGGCTAATGAAACTTGCTTCCAGTACCCTGTCAACATGCCTGTATGGAGACCAATTCATTCACACTCATACTCTACACATATGTTTTAGAGCATCTACCACCTATATATAAATATCATCCATGTCGCTACACTGTAAATTGCTTCCATAACCAACACCAGTTGTTCTGAAATTGGGATCAGAGGACCCTGGGGGGTTGATGGAAATTCGCTCATTAAAATGATCATGATATATGGTTATTCTGTGTTGGAAACAACCCTTATACATGTTTTTCTAAGAAATGTTTTTAGTTGTTCTCACAAAACTTGTAGAAATATGAAAAGTAGGCAGGGTTTAATTATTCCAAGGGACATGTGTGAGGGGTCCTCGCAATATTTGCTATAGGGAGACAATGGCCAGAAAATAATGGAGGAGCTCTGACCTACACAACACACTATAAAATGTTGTGTAGGGCGGGGTTAAAAATGAGCAAAATGTTTTGAGCACATGACCTCTGCAACAAACGCATCGAAATTGTGTGTAGTTGTGTTTTCACATTTGTTTAAGGATTTTAACACTTTGTCTCAAACAGACATGTTCCTCTGAGGAAAACACTGAAATGTTTGCTATCAGTATAGAAATCTGCTGCATGCTATAGTTTACTTGTTTTCTGTTGTTGTTTATTCACGCTCAAATACTCACGGACCCACCTCTCCATGTAGCAATACCTTTTTTGTCACATCATGATACATTTAACTGATAAAACTGGACTCCAGTTACACCAGCCGTCAAAATCTTGTACATTTATTTGATCTTTTCTCATGTTCATGCTGAAATCAATTTCTAAAATGAAAAATCTCTACTGTGTGAATATGTCTTCAACAATATGCAGATGACTTCTCTTCCTTTCTCATAGAAATGTCTGAAAGACACTTTTTCACCCATCACCATCAAATTCAACTTTTCCCAAGTCGACAGTGAGAGTGCGAGTGCCGTCCTAAACGTGGACAGCAGCAGGTTGGCTAGTGTTGAGGTATGTGCACTGCAGATGGCTGCAGGCCGTCACACAGAGTTGTATATAGTTGTATCCTTTTATCCTTACAGACTATGGGGAAATGGATGTCCCACAAAATCCTCCTGATTTTAAGCATATTTTCAAATTGCAGATTAAAACAAACTGGACTGGAAATGCTGAAATATAATGGGAAAACAATTATGAATGACTGTGGTGGAAAACAATTATATTGATAAAAGCTAAATGTGACGTGGACTTTTTGAATAAATCATGATGTATATGAATTAAGTGACTTAAAACGTCACACAAGCTTATGCTAAGGAGACAGGAACATCAACATATGTGTGGAGCGATATGAAAACTTTATACTTCTCATTTTGATACATTAAATAAACCTAAATGTTATACATCAAGTTTTCTAAACTTTTTTTTTGTACTGTTCATGTTTAACTCAAATTTTTTCATTTGCATGTCATTTAATGGCACCAAGGTAAAACATGTGGTGCAACTATTTGCTTCTTGCCGTGTATTTTCAAATAAGCAGAAATCTTTTTTCTACAGGTTCCCTTTGAAAAGCAATGTGCAAAAAACGACAACTGTGTTGCTGAGCTCGAGGTGGATTTCAACTTCACGTACGTTCGACATGTGAT
Source organism: Limanda limanda (assembly GCF_963576545.1). Taxonomy (NCBI): domain Eukaryota; kingdom Metazoa; phylum Chordata; class Actinopteri; order Pleuronectiformes; family Pleuronectidae; genus Limanda; species Limanda limanda. The sequence continues at coordinate 29,242,148 of NC_083637.1, read as the reverse complement.
CAAACACCGGACAGCATCTGTAATGTTGGCATAGTGCGACCAGTAAGAAGTACTCTGTGTCTCCTAGGACTCCGGCCTTATTGGTGGCAGAAGATAGCTACTTCAACGTGACTGTAAAACTGTCCAATTATGGTGATGACTCATACAACACCAGCCTCACAATGCACTATCCTCCTGGCCTCTCCTTCTCCAGGATGACTATTACAGAGGTGATGTAAACATTTTATTTTATTCTTAATTACGTATGAGGGATATTCTCCATCTTTTCTTATGTTCTAAAATGGGACAGCTTTTGACTCTGCTGACCGACACTAGGTGTTCAGTTTAAAATTATGTCTGATCTTCTGAGCTAGCATCATGGCTTCATTTCTTTTCTAATTAACAGTCAAAGTCGTGCAAGTATCACAGCATTGTATTTAAATGTTAAGCTCATCCTGCTTTGTTCATGTTTTTCCTTCAAACAGGCGACTAGACCAACGCTCCACAGCTGTCATGACCTTGACGGGGTGCTTGACAAAACTGTGTGCGGCGTCAGCCTTCCTGTGTATCGCAGCAGATCTGCTGTGAGTCAAACTGCACCCACTTCCCAGCAGACAGAAGTGAACTACTATAAATGATGAACTCAAACTACTTTGACCTTTTGTCGTTTGGTGACTTCTCTCTTTTCCTGTGAAGGCAACGTTTATAACTACTTTCCTCATCATGCCCGAGTACGAGTGGAACGACACAATCCTGATGACCGTTACTGGAAGAAGGTAGAGGCCTTCTTATGCAATCCAACACACACAGCAAAGCCAAACATTTAAATGAAAATATAATTTACTATCATTGCAAATTATATTTGTGAAGCCCATATTCACAAATCACAATTGCCTCATAGAGCTTAACAAGGTGGGACATTCTCTGTCCTTCACCCTCAGCAAGAGTGAAAACATTTTAACAGAGGAAAACATTTAGAAACCGCAGAGAGAGACCCATGTGAGGAATCCCTCTAAAAGGACGGACAGAAGTGCAAAAGACGCCTCATGTAACAGAGAGCATCAATTTACATTCTATTCAGCAAGTAAAAGGGTATACTCAAGAATTGACTATTTTTTTACTTACAAGTACAACTCAGACAGACACAGACTTAAAGACTGTAGAATAGGGGTCAGAGACATATCTGACCACTCAGCTGTTTATTTAACTGTGCATCTGGATAATAAAAAGAAAAACACCCTCTGGCGACTTAATACAAGCATCTTGAATGACAGGACATGCAAAGAATATGTGCAGAAGGAATTTAAAGATTATATGGACAATAACAATAATGGAGAAGTAACGCCAAGTGTTTTGTGGGACGCTGCAAAAGCAGTGATCAGAGGAAAGCTTATAGCACTGACCTCACACAGAAAAAAGGAAAGATATAAAAAACTGTCTGATTTAGAAGAGAATCTTAAAGTTTTAGAAAGTGAACACATTGAAAGTAAGGAAGCTTATATTCTAGATCAACTAAGAAATGTCAGAAAATAAATAAACAAACTATGTGAGGAAGAATTAGAGAAAAAAGCCAAATTTGCAAAACAGAGATACTATGAGAATGGACCAAGGGCCCTGAAGCTTCTGGGATGGAGGTTAAGGAAACAACAAGCAGACAGCTCCATATATGAAATTAGGGACCCTGGAACTAAAAAATTATGCCATAAGTTAGAGGATATTGAACATGTTTTTGAAAATTACTATAGAGGAACCAAATACAACTAGCCCTCAGGAAAATAAACTCATTTCTGGAGTCAATGGATCTACCCTCAATAGGTGAAGAACAGAATAAAGCCCTGATGGCAGAGATTACAATGGAGGAAATAGGGAAAGCAATCTCTAGGTTAAAAGCAAACAAAGCGCCGGGTACGGACGGCTTCCCAGCCGAGTGGTACAAGGCCTTTAAGGATCAAATAGCACCTATGCTTTCTGACTGCTTTAACTATACACTTAAAAAAGGTGAACCACCAGGTACATGGAGGGAGGCAATCATTTCGGATATTCCTAAGGAGGGGAAGGACAGAAAAGAATGCAGCTCATATAGACCAATCTCTGTAGTCAATATAGACTACAAGTTGTACGTGTCAATATTAGTAAAAAGGTTAGAGCATATAATAGTAGAACTAGTGGATCCAGACCAAACTGGTTTTGTGCGTGAAAGGCAGACACAAGATAATATTAGACGGGTGCTACACGTTATCGATCATGTGAATAAGGGGAATATTGGAGCCACAGTGATTAGCTTAGATGCGGAAAAGGCATTCGACTCGGTTCGCTGGAAATATCTGTTCTTGGTGTTGAGAAGATTTGGCTTTAAGGATGATTTTATTAACTGTATCAGAACTCTTTACTCCTCACCAAACGCCAGAATAAAGATTAATGGACACCTCTCACAGGTTGTCAACTTGGAGAGAGGTGTCGGGGCTGCCCCCTTAGCCCCGCCCTCTTTGCTTTATTTATAGAGCCCCTGGCACAGTCAATCAGGGATGATGAAGTGATAAAAGGAGTCATGATTAGAAGTACAGAGCAGAAGATTTGTCTATATGCAGATGATGTTTTACTTTTTATTACGACACCAGAGGTCAGCATTCCCAGACTGATGTCTTCGCTTAAAGATTTTGGAGCTCAGGATATAAATTAAACGTGCAAAAAACGCAAACTCTAAGTTATAACTACACCCCTCAGAAAGACATGCTAAATAGATTTGGCTTCAAATGGACCTCATCAGACATAAAGTATCTGGGAATTCAAATACCTAAGGACATTTCAAAAATATATGATAGCAATTATGGCCCCATAAGTAAAAACATCAGGGCAGATATCGACAGGTGGTCCCAACTTCCCTTAGATATGCATAATAGAATAGAAACGATAAAAATGAATGTACTCCCCCGACTCTTGTATCTCTTTCAATCCTTGCCAGCTGAAGTACCACTGCAACAATTTAATGAATGGGATAGGTGGATATCGAGATTCATATGGGGGGGTAGAAGACCAAGAATTCAGTTCAAGACACTGCAACTTTCTAAAGAAAAAGGGGGTAGATCTTTACCATGTTTAACAGATTATTACAAGGCGGCGCAATTAAGACCACTAGCATGTTGCTGTAACCCAATGTATATAGCAAAATGGAAGGATTTGGAAACCTCACAGCTGGATATACCATTACAATCCATATTAGGTAGCAAAATCTTGTACAAGCAGCATGTTAAAAGTTTAAATCAATGGACTAAAGTCCCTCTTAGAATCTGGTTTAAAGAATGTAGATCACCACTATTTGAAAGACGGTCTAGACTGTTGAGATGGGTCGCTTTTGACCCAGACTTTAAGCCGGCAGGGATTGATGGGAGGTTTAGGTATTGGCATAGAATTGGCATCACTTCTTACTGTTCAATCTCATCAAAGGGCGAACTGGATAGTTTTCAGAAAATTTCAGAGATGTATGGTTTGGAAAAACTGGATTTTTTTAGGTATTTACAAACCAGGACCTACTTCAATAATGTGATTAAATCCAAGGAGAAATGTGATGCTAATTTAATTGACATATTCATTGACATGCATAAAAATATGGACAACAGGAAACTTGTTTCAAAATTATACTCAAGTATTCAATCCAGTAGAAAACACTCAACAGAAAAGGTTAGATTAAAATGGGAGAAAGAATCTGGACTTGTCATTTCAGAGGAGGACTGGTCAAATATGTGCTCTGTGCAGTCCACTTCCACCAGCTCGGGTCTTTGGAGGGATTTCTGTTGGCGGAATCTGATGAGATATTTCATAACTCCCAAATTAAAATGTGTACAAACAGGTGAGGCAGGAACGGGTCTATGTTGGAGGAAATGTGGAGAACAGCTGGCAGATCATTTCCATATATTTTGGAGCTGCCCAGCCATTCAGCCATACTGGCAGGCGGTAACACAAGTAATACGGACTGTTTTTGGAGATGGATTTGACTGTTCCTTTTCTACAGTTTATTTGGGCAATATCGCAGCTCACCCGGTGCAAGACAAATATTTGTTAAAGATACTATTAGCAGCCAGCAAGAAAGCTGTAACACGAAAATGGCTACAGGCTGAACCCCCAACAGAGACTGACTGGATAGATACTGTAACTGATATTCAAAATATGGAGAGAATGTTTTTTTCGCTGAATCTACGATTTGACAAATATCTGCAGTATTGGGGAAAATGGATTGTGTTTTTAACCTCACAGGATCATCACTGACCTGTTACTATATGAATTGACTGAATTTATCATCATCAGTGTACCATCTGTAAAAATGTATAGGTGACCAAAAATAGTTTTTCTTTCTTTTTGTTTGTTTCGTTTCGTTTTATGTATGTTTGTTCATTGTATCTTTGTTTCTTTAAAAATAAATTATAAAAAAAAAAAAAGTAACAGAGAGCATCAAAATAACATTTACAGCCTTCATGAAAAAATATGTTGTCGATAAAAGGAGAGGTGTGTCCAAGTTTAAATAGCCCATATTGTGTCAAATACATTTTCTGGGCTTTTACTATCCGTAATGACTTGAAGGGGCTCAGTAGTGACCCTCAAAGTATGACAACCGTCAATCCGGGTTCTTTTTCACTCAGTCCATTCTAAGAAATATGTTGTGGAAAGGTCGTGTTTCCTACTTCCTCCCCCGTATGAGTCATATGGGATCGCACCATGGATCGCACTTGTGGTAGAATTCTGGAGATACAAGAGGCTGGAAACAACAAAGTTATCTACGTGTATTTAATAAGGGGCTTTCTGCAGAAAGGATCAACACAGGGAAACCGCAAGGGTCTCAGAGTGAAGATGAAGAACAGTCAAATACAAGGGTCTTATATAGGAGGGCTGAGGGCTGTCTCTTTGAACCAATCCAGACAGGTTCCCATAGGTGGAGGAAGGAGAGGAATCTAAACACAACAGCTGATTCACATGTGTTTCCTAAGGTGATAATAAGACATACACTCCTTCCTTTGATGGGTAATTAAGTCGCAAAAGGTCTCACTGTATTGACGTCATAAACAGTTCCCACCAGAAAACAGCTCAAGTCATCAAACATCTGTTGTATGTAAATACAAGTCATAAAAGTCTGTTGAGAAGCTTCAAACACTTACTGTTCCAAATACAAAATACTTTTTCAACCTTGCTTAGTTAATTTTCTACTACACACTCGTCTCTCAGCCCCACCCAGCTGGTACCAGTCCCGACACCGAACTCGACACCAAGCACACTTGTTGCTCAGCTAGCCGCTTGTTAGCTACCACAGGCTAACCACAACAAACAACACTGAAGAAACACTGCAACGTGTAGGGATGCAAGGAAGCGAATGTGTCCGTGTTCATTCCTCCTAAGAACGTTACTATTCAAGACCAGCAGTATATCATCTTAGGGGGACCAATACCTCAAATTAAATCCCAGAAAGGTGTAAAATATGGGCCCTTTAGAGTATTTATACAAAAGAAAATGTTTGACAGAGATGAAGGGCGCATTAATGACAATTGTAATGATAGAGGAATTGCCAGTAATGGTATACGTAGGAATATTGTATATCTAAACAATCAATTTCTTATCATAATCCGTCCACGATCCATGACCACGATGTGGCCACAGAAGTGATCCTGGATCTGCTGCGATAAAGCTCAGTCAAGTAAAGTCAAGTCAGCAACATGTATTGAAAAAAAAACCATGTGTCACGTGTCCCCCGGCAATCTAAAAATATAGCAGCAGAATTAAAGGACTTAGAAGTCTTAGACAGACCTGAACCAGCTCTAACTATAAACCTTATCAATAAGGAAGGTTTCAAGTCCTGAACTGACACTGGGACTTGATTCCACAGCAGAGGAGCTTAGATAGATAGTTGACAGATAGATGTACTTTATTGTATTGCAAAAGCATGTCAAAGGTATTTCACAAAGAGCAAAGAAAAAAGAAACATAAGATAACTTCTGCAAGTGATTCATAGTTGTACCCCTCTGACTTTCAGTACAACAATCCCTTTTCTACGTTTAGAGACTTTACAGATGACTAGTATGCTTGAATACTTAACTACCAGTTCTCACAATAATTGCTCTGTTGCTTCCTCAGTGATAACGCGAACATCACCGAGAACAACACCCTGACCAAAAGCCTCCCAGTGCAATCTGAAATTAAAATGGGACTAACAGTGTAAGTATGGCTGTCTAAATAATACCATGTTGTAATGGTAGCTCATATTTGACCCAAGAATATCTGATCAATTTGATAAATGTATTATTGCATAATATATCCCACAGCACACTGTTAACATCTTGTGGTCTTTTCAGGAAAGAAGGCACCACCACATATCTGAACTTCACAGCAGAAGAGGCTGCACCTAAAAAAATGGAGATTATATACCAGGTAAAAAACTTCTAAAAATCTGTCTTTCAATGTTCTCAACAAACATTCACCCAATAGACTTCAGCTGCATGGATGGTCAAGTGTTCTGGGTGAGAAGCTATTGCCAAGCAACAATTCACCACTATTAAAAAGAACATCTAGCGTTAGAATAGTAGCATATTCAATCATCCAATCATCAGCCAGACAGAGACATGTATTGTGAACGTGCAAACCCAAAAACCAACCATTCACAGCTCAGTTTAACACTTACACAACAGCCTAAGTTTTTCAGATGAGGAGTAGATTTATCTTCAAATCACTGAGCAGCTTGACAAATAATACCAAATGATAGGTTACAGTAAGTCAGGTCTACTGATGGTTTGTAATATTTAAGGAGTGATATCTATCATCCTTTCTGACAGGCGTTACATGTCGATATGTGATTTTCTAGCTGTCAAAGCTCTTTACAGTACATATTTGACATTCACACACATTCATATGGTGCATATACTGCATGTGCAGCACTTTCTCTATCATACATAATCACACGCTAGCTTAGCAGCCATCAGAGGCGATTTGGTGTTCAGTATCTTTACCAAGGACACACAGCATGAGGGAGACTGGGATCACACCTCCGACTTTCTGGTTAGTGGACAATCCACCTCATGATTCAGTTCAAGTCTATTGTATTTGAATAGTGGCAAATCAAAACATACATGATCTCAAGGCACTTTACATAGTAAGGTCGAAACCAAACCGTTCCCATGACCAGCAAACTCTAACCACATCATACACTGTCATGTTGAATGTGTCAGAAAACAGTTGTCCAGTTACCAACTCAACTTTCACTAGCTAGTTGCTGGATTTGCAGATTGGAGGTGGGATGGTTGAATACATCATGAAAGTATAACCTAACATGTGTTTCTTTATGTAGGTTTGTATGAACTACAAAATACACCAAATGTTAATCACTGGGCGTTGCCTGGAGCTTGCAGTTATGTTTGTTTACAACAACCGGTTGAGCAGTTTCCTCAAAGACATGCCAGTAGCATCAATCTTCTCATCTGACTTGACAGGAATATGAATAAGCATACACTGTATCCCCAAAATGTTGAACTAATCTTTTTAAATGGACCAACTGTCTCTCACCATTCACAGATTGATAATCCAGGTTTTAAAGCTTTTCCTGTCAACGTGTCTCTGTTCTTCCCAACGCAACTGGAACATAACTTTGAAATGAAGGATTATCAAGTGTTTGTCCAGCAGGTAATTTGTTAACTACCACAACACTTCTAACTGATAATGCTGCTGTGTATGAAATTCCAAACTCTTAATACTCACATTTACTTTCTCTCTTTTAAGAACAAAACTCAATGCAGAGTCTCTGATCTCAAAGCTGATGTAAGTGAAACATATACAGTGTCGAAATATTCTCAATGAACATGTACTGAACCTACAAGTCTCAAATGAACCGCTGATGTGTTACAGCACTGCTCGCCAGAAGAACGCCACAAAATCATTGCATGTGACACATTCATCCAGGAAAAGGAGTCGTCCACTGAGTTCACATTGTCAGGAGAAGCACATTTTAGGAATCTCGAAAAGCATGCAGAGGTATGAAGCGACAACACACACACTGACAGATTACATACCACAGTAAACCATTGAAAGTGCTGAATATTTATCCAATTAATGTGCACATTGCAGAATAATGCCTTTCTGAAACGATACACGGGAGACAGTGGGGAGGTGAAATTCAAAAGCTCCATAGGTGTTGAATTTGACGGGCGACACTACGTGCTGGTTTCTCGTAAACAAGAGGTTTGCTGATTTTCCACCACAGTATTATCCTTTCAAAGATGCTGATAAAAAAAAATTCCACGATACCTAATTTATCATGTTCATTAAAAACAGAGAAAAGATGGATTTATGGAGACGTCTCATAAATCTTGCTCATGGAAAGACAACGATCCAACCATGAAATGGGTAAATTCAGTCTTTTCACAAACAGCTCAAACGATGTTGTTTTTTAGATCCACAGACTTTAAGCTCAGGTTTCACTACAAAACCTTTTTCTGCCAACAGGGTGAAGTTCTGGTTGAGTTCATAATTCTCCCCAATCGACTGCTGATCATCCTAACTGGAGTTGGATTGGGTTTGTTGTTTCTCATCATAACCACAATCATCATGTGTAAGGTGAGAGATCATTTCTTATTCCAAGTGTTCCCCATGCACCACATGAAATATAAGTTACAGTCTTCAACCTTCGTATTCAGAGCTGATACTTGAATTTAACTGAATTCAGAAGATTTAAACCATGGTTGTGATCTAATGATTTTTTTTCTTGCTTCCAACACAAGCTTGGCTGCTTCAAGAGGAAGATGTTTTATGAAGAAGATGAGACAGATGCTGTTCTTCAGGCTGACAGTTCCTCTGACTTTGCCCTTGACCCCAGAGCAGTCAGACAATTAGAGACTGAGGGCAAATCTGACAAACCATCAGAGGAGAAATCGCTTCTTGTTGACGACAAGGCCAAAGGCAGCATTGCAGCAGCTGATGAAGAGGAGGGACTAGGGTATAAAAAGTAATTTACAACCATTAAGGTGGGCTGACAAATGCCTGAATTATGAAGGATGCAGCATGCACAGTCATTATTAGTGAGCAAAATTACTAAAGGGACAGTTTGTCATTTTTGCAAATAGGCTTATTTGCTTCCTAGCTGAGAGTAAAAGAAGATACCACTCCAAATATGAATCTGGAGCCACAAGATGGAGAGATTGGATTTGCATATATATTAGACAAAAAGGGAATTGGTAGCCTGGCTCTGTGGAATGTAGCAACATCTAATGAACCAAGTACATTTTTTATCCATACAGATCAAATATTACAAATTTGCCTCAAAGGTCTTTACAGATGTTCAACAAAATAAAACCTTCTGTCCTTAGAGACTCAAACTGAATAAATAAAAAAGTAGAAATGAAGGAAACCCGAAGAAGAGGAACTGAGGAGGGATCCCTCCTACAGGACAGACTGACATGCAGTAGATGTCGTGTGTACAGAGTAAATTTATGTTGCAGTCTTACAGTATGGATGAATAGCATGGTCAAAATATAGATTGTAAATATACAGTAAGAATATGATTGGAGAGGATGTTGACATGTCCATCAGATGGGACCTGGGCCGCACGACCTGGAGGGGGACAGACAAACCAAAAACAGGAGGCCAAGCACATCCTGAACACATAACCTCCAGCTCCCAGCTACTCTAGCTCACTGATTTTCCTCTTATATATCGTTTTACAAAAACCTTCGCTCAGTCACCACGGTGATATCTACATGTGGAACCTTGGTCACGTGATAACCGGTGCTCCTAAAGAGCGGATCTCCACAGAGAAGACAACCAACATCACAGCAACTGTGAGGAGCTTGATGACGCTGGACAGGAAACTGATCCAACCCCAGAAGCATCAGATATCAGACTGTTGACAGAAAACCCTCCATACATGACAGACCTGTTATCACATTACTGATGTCCCATACCTGCAGTAGGTCGCATGATGACAACCGTGCAAAAGAAATGCTTTTTTTTTGGTATTTTATCAAATCATTAAATGTTTTTGGAGCACTTTTATTCCATGTAATATCATGGTTGTGTTATATCAGGCACAACAAAGTTATGTGAAAACTCGTCCTCAACACAGAAGAGACACAAGTTTAACTTGCAGGTAGCGTCACATGAAGCCTGGTCACATGATCCCTGTGTCCGCCCTAGGGTGCCGTATCTACTAATGTATATTTACACTGTACAATACTGTAACATTAATACTAGTCAGCCTTTACCTATTTGTGATCTTCGGCACAGGTTTTATCTCCTTGTTTATGCAATGTTGTGCCTTAATATTATTATGTTTTTATGCTTTTCATTCAAAAAATTAAAGTGAGAGAAAAAGATTGGGTGAGTGTGTAAGTTTAGCATTCAAGAGGTGTCGCTGTATGTTGTGTTGATTTTTGCTAGTTAAAAACTTCCAAACTCCTGGTGTACTAGCAAGCAACCATTTCAAAAAGATTGATCTGTCCTGACAAATAGCTTTTCCCAACAATTGTGCAATTCTTTAAAAGCATGAAATCATATCATGTTATACTAAGATTAGTACTTTCCATGCTGAGATTTCTTTGTGAGGAAGATTTATTTCAGGTATAGCCAGTTTGAATCCTGGGCTTAAAAGGTCACATTAAGAGAAAACCCTTCAATTTTACCAACAAAATAATATGTATCTGGTTTCTCCTTAGATCCAGGACTTCACTGTGTAAACATAATGGAGAAAAAAGTGCAAAGCAATTTGTTAAGTTTGATAAAGGGTCCATCAGGTGTGGTTCACTTAACACTATATCTGGGAGGCATAAGATAACTGCACACGAGTATTATTGAGAATAGCAGCAACATCTGAGCTGACAACCTTTGAGTAGCTCAATAATGAAAAGTCAAGTTATTCACCCAACAATTTTAATTTGAAATTGATCAGAAACCACCTCTTATTAAAAACGAAACATAAATGCTTGTAAAAATATATAATACACAAAATGCAGCCCATCCCCTGCAGGAGGCGCTCAAACTGTCTTTAAAAACGAGGCACAACCTGACGCTGACCTCATGATATGACCCATCCTCCCTCACAAGTTGACCTATTACATCATATTCCTGTTAAGATATCATTTTAATAAGCATGCATTATACATATATCTTACATATATGCACAGCGTAGAAAGTTTTTGGTAGAGTATTGATGAATGGTACTCATTATTCAAGTTGTAATTTACATACTTTACAACAATGAGAAAAAACAAACTTTTCATTTTGTTTGGCCTAATAAACCAGCATCTTTCCTGTCTAAACATGACTGTTTTAAATTAGAAGCTTCAAATATAATTGTTCTAATTAAGTCTTTAGTATCTTATCTTCCAATATTTTATCTACTGAACAAAAATAAGATTTGTGGCACAACAGTTTATATGGCATTCCAGTCGTATAGTTTTGAACAACTTATGCATAAATGGTAAATGGATTTGTATTTATATAGCGCTTTTCTAGTCTGATGAAGACCACTCAAAGCACTTTACAGTACAGTTTCACATTCACCCATTCACACACACATTCATACAGTGCATCTACTTGCAGCACTTTGTTATTCTATGGGGGGCTATTGAGGGTTCAGCATCTTGCCCAAGGCATGCAGATGGTTCAGACTGGGGATCGAACCGCCGACCTTCAGGTTGGAGGACGACCACTCTACCCTTCAGCCACAGCCGCCCTAGCATAAGAAGCTTGAAAGTTTGAAATTTAACACAAGATTGAAATATGTGTACCCCTTATAAACAGGGTGACCACCACTGACCACAGATTAAGGGAGAATGTAAACAAATGCATTACACACTCACATTAACCAGCTTATCAGGGCGTTTGTATTTTAAAAAGTAAATGTACCTAATAAACTGGCAATAAATACGAACGTAGCAGCAATATTGTTTGGAAACAGTGATATGATTTACTCAAAACCTTTGGCAAACATATGTATGATAAGTAAACAGGTTTGATTTTCAAACTTTTCACATTTTCAAACATCCAAACAATATGTAAACACATACAGGTTATAGAGATCAGAAGCCTGGCTTTGACTCAGATAATAACCACATTCAGTTTCACTGTTTCAACATTGATGCTAAAAGAATAAAAGATTTAGACTTTGAAATATGTTAGGGAGATAAAACAAAAGTAAGTCCAATGTTAATGCCAGAGGTTGAAAACAGTGGTGTCTAAACTCTTAAAAAGGTCTTTGAATGGTGTGACCGACACTTTCCCATTTCCCCACTTTCCTTCCTCTGAATTGTTCTTCAGTCTCGGTCGGAAGTGATGCTGCGTCAGTTGCGTCACAGGTCTGAATGGCAAGTTGTGTGTTCCAGAGTTTCTGACCTGAGGCTCCGTCCTAGCTGGAGCACTGAAGGTCGACCCGACTGTTGCCTCCACAGAGATGAGAGAGGTCGGAGAAGAGGTCTGGTGCTCTGTGGAGTGGGCAACACTCTTCTCAGTGGACTGTTGCTGGGAATACGGAGTCTGAGGAGCACATTACACGCAGAGGCACAAAGTCATCAGCTGCCACACACAACATACACTTTTGGGCAGACAGTAGCTGATTAGAAGATTTTAGCACATCCCCCAACCCGAATGAGCTGGAGGTGTTCCTGAGGTATTACGTTCATGTGGCAAAAGAAAATGAGTTCCTCCGTGAATACCGGTGAATATTTGTTCCAGATATGAAAATGAGTTCCCTCAATATTCCCTCTCGAGATAGTGTTCACAAGAACGGGACTGACAAACAGAAATTCCCCCAGAAATAACGCAGACATATTGTGTATATTTTTACTTTCAACAAATATAATGAAAAACCCAAAATCAACAAATAAAACGTAATATCAACAAGTTGTTAAGGTATAAACCTGATACATCATCTAACTTTGTACCATAAAGCCCCTACAAGACATAAATGAGTCCAACTCACACCACAGTTTGATTTAAAAACTACAGTGTACCACCTTAAATGATCTGTTTGCACTTACAATGGAGATCAAGTCTTGTCAAATGATGGCATTGAGTAATACAGGTAAAAAAAAAAAAAAGGGAAACTAACAAAGAACTAAAGATATTCAAGCATCGTTTACTGTCTCATAGTTGATGAGCCACATCTCTGTACCACCAATTCCAGAAATCTCTGTGTCTCAAGAACCATTCATGTGATCAGCTTCACGCTTGCCATGTTCGTTAAAGGCCCAAGGAAGTGCTGTGTCAAATTTACTGCCATTTGAAATCTCAACATTTTCTAAATTAAGTAACTTTGAATAAAGAGCAACCAGCGCTCTGCAGCAGCTGCACCAGCGTAAGTGATGTTGTCGATCAGGACAACGGCAAAGATAACACATTCTCCAGTTCGGGGGGGTCCACATACTGAGTCGAAAACATTGAACAAACTGGAGTCCTGCAGCAGGTGTAGAATACTGCAGTCACTTACAGTTTTAGAAAGGAAGCTGCAACCAGCATCACCACAGGCCGAACAAACAGCCTAATCCAAACAGACCGGTTCACAGTGGACACTACACAAGTTATGATAATTATAGGATATTGTGCATGTACGGTGGCCCTGATGCAAGTGGACAAAACACAAGCAAGAAAGTTAAAAAACATCTTCATCAATTCAACACAACACATTACAGAAAGGCACTGCAAATACAGAAAAAGACAACTGAAGTGTTTCCAGAGGACAGCTAAAAGTGATGGACACTGCTGCCACAAGAGACACAAACATGTCCAATACATCAAACAAAGTCGGTTCCTGTTAGGAATTTCAAACTTTTAACTATAGCCTTTGCTGACTGAACTCTAAACAATAAAGATATATATATAAAGCTATATATTAGGCATTCGTACAAATTATTTTAATAATAACCTTTTCCTCTCCTAAGGTTTAATCTACAAGAATTGTGTGTGTGTCATATTGATGTCAGTCTCACAGCTGTCTTGATAGGAGGTCAGACAGAGTGACGTTGTTGACTTAATGTTGTATGTTGCTTTGGGTTCAGTTGCTGCGAATGTTCACAGTCAGATTTGTTTAGCTGGAAACATAATAATCTTTTCTCCAATTGTAAACACCTTTGGCCGACATTGCATCTGTGGTTCAAGGACAATTATGAAGTAAAACGGGTTGCCTAGCAACTATAGCGTCATTGGGAGTGTCTCCCTGTTCACTTCCGTATTCCTGAAGCCAGGAGGATGGATTACGCGTGCGCACTTCCGAGGAGGAGGAACGAAGATCTACTGTTATAAAATGGACAGATGCCGGATGTTCGTGGCGCTCTGATACACCTAATGTACTGGAAGCCCATTGTCTTTTGCTGTAACCTGTTCATTGCTTCCTAAATAAATACTTTGATTGAGCAAACCGAGTTCAGCTCTACTTCTCTTAAAGGATAAAAGAACACGCTTCTCACATTCCACACAGGAGTCGGCAACCCGCGGCTCTGGAGCCTCACGCAGCTCTTCAGCCCTCTGCAGTGGCTGTACAGTGCTATGCATATTTTTCGCGAACCATGTACTTAGCGAATCAGTTTGCATATGATTAACGTGGACGTAAAGTTGTTGTTTTAAATCATTATCGTATCAGGCCATCAGGAAATACCAGGAGAGGGCGAGTGTGTTTGTGTGTGTGTGTGCAGGGCCGGCCCTAGCACATTTAGCGCTCTAGGCAAGCTTCACTCCTGGCGATTTTCCACAAAAACGTAAAAAATTATGTATTTCTTCGTCGAAGTTGCTTGGACACACACACTCTAACCATAAGCCTCAATGTGCTAGCATGTTCTGACAACACCGTTTTCGATTTTTGGCTCATTTTACCCTAATGTTAATACCACAGCAACAAAGTATACAGCATGAATGGAGCAGCAATAACGACATGGAGCCTTCAGTTCCTCATCCAGACTGCATCTTATTCAAATTAAACACAATTTCAAGTACAAGCATTTCTCTGAGTGTAACTGCATTTTAAAGTGCATAAAACATACATTCAATTATTATGGTGTCTCTTTACTTCAAACATTATCACTCATAAAGAAATATAAACATTTACAATATAGACCTATTGAACATTGGCTTATAACTGGTCTTATAAGGCACAATAACAATACATGACTTAATTACAGAGTCTGTTTGTGTCGGAGCTGAACTACACCCTGTCTAAAACAATATACTATCTCGACCCGCCTGCAAGACGAAGCGCAGGTAAAATAAACACCTATAAAGGCGAATGTAGCCCCGCCCACCTATTGGCGCGAGTGTCCCACTGCACAGCGGAGTTTCTAAGTTTTTACCAGTCTAAGTAGACAATCAAAACGATATTTATATGTCTCAATGACACTCGTGGTGATCAAGCGAAGCTTTAGGAGCTAACGTAGGTGACTCTCACCCACTACTAACCCGTAGAATACAGGATGAATGCAGCAGCAATTAAGACACGGAGCATTCCGTTCCTCATCCAGACTGCATCTGGCATGTGGGAGGACGTTACCCCCATAGAGACTGTCCGGGGTGCAACTGCTCCCGTCCCAAACGTTCCACCTGAGTGCTGCGGTCGTTTACTGATTTCTCTAATGAGACATAAACCACGTGACTATCACGTATATAAGTAGGAATAATCTTTAATTACTGTTAAAGTCATTAAATACAATATTTTGGGGCATACCACATATAGAAGGGGGCGCAAAAATTATTTTTTTTATATATAGATTTTTTTTATTTTTTTTTGCTGGGCGCAGTTTTTGGCGCCCCCCTCTGAGTGGCGCCCTAGGCAACCGCCTATGTCGCCTGTAGGAAAGACCGGCCCTGTGTGTGTGTGTGTGTTTGTGTGTCTGTGTCTGTGTGTCTGTGTCTGTGCTCCCAAATAGCTCACACCCAGACTTTCCCCGTGGCTCCGCCACTGCAGTAAAGTGAGCCGTCATCTGGGAAGCCAGCCGCCACTCGGGTTTTTGTTGCGCGTCTACTACTGCCTCATACGGTAAAGCGTATAGATAGTCGGAGCGCCTAAAAAGAACGAAAAAACAACTATATTTTAGTTATAGTCTCTCATTCGATTTTTTTTTTTTTTATCTTCATGACGTTTCTGTTATGTATTTTTACTGCAAATTGAAGGGCAAGTCTGTTTAAAAAGGACCACTGTAATACACAAAAATGTATCTCAGCATAGTCAGACACCATGAACAAGAATCCACTCGAAGTAATTTATAACCTCTCAAGGAATATTTTTAATCAGCTTCCAAATATGGCAACATCAAGAATGCATTGGGCCACTTTCACAGATTTCCCCTTTCATTTTCTCAGTTATTCTACAGTAAAAATACACAAAGATTTTTATTATCATAGTCAGAGACACCATGAACAAGAATCCACTCGAAGTAACTTATAACCTCTTAAGAAATATTTTTAATCAGCTTCCAAATATGCTGACATTATGAATACATTCGTATTCATTACAGACTTGCCCTTTAATTTGCATTAAAAATACAAGATAATTGACATGAGTAGGTACGCCATGAAGATTGAAAAAAAAAATCCAATAAAATAAAGTTGTGTTTTTCTTAATTTTGGGCCGTTTCACCCAACCATGCTGTTTTACCGTAAAGCCACAAGTAGACGCGCAAAAAAAACCAGAGGGGGCGGCTGGCTTCCCAGATGACGGCTCAATTTAATGCGGTGCTCCGCCGCCGCCAACTCGCTCGGAGAGACGGACAGTGAGATCTGAGCACGGAAGAGGGGGCAAACTTGCTCTTTTGATAGTAAAGGTTACCTACCCCTGCACAATATGGACAATACATTTCCTCACACACAGGGGCTTGCTTGTTAGCGCTGTTTATTCAGTTTAACAGGAGAAAACAGCATGTCTCCAGCTCAGACCAGTGGAGTCATGACGCTCTAAATACATGATATTTGAGATCGTAAACAGCCCAGTGGGTCTCAGAGGGTGAACAGGATACATCTGCAGTAATAAAGTTGATTATTTATAAAAAGATGAACAAAAAACGTATATAGTTTTGCAATTTTTCAAAGATCAGTGACGTACACCAACTTTAACAACTCCAAACTGCGCCAGCAACAACAAACGCACGTGTCCGTCACTTTTAGGTGTCCTCTGGAAACACCTCCGTTGTCGTTTTCTGTATTTGTGTATTTGCAGTGCGTTTCTGTATTTACAGTCCGTTTCTGTGCGTTGAGCTCTCAGAGCCACCGTACATTTCAGAGCAGCAAACTAAAAGCGAAAGTGTGAGGGAAGAGATAAATTTTGCTGAGAGCATTGTCGTGAGAGGAGAAGTGTCACAACCATCTGTTACCGTAACTCCCTCATTTAAAAAGCGCACAGGAGGTGTTGCACATAGGGTTTAAAGTGTCAAGCAGCACCATCTTTAGCCTTGAGAAGATTCATGTGGAAGATGAGAGACCAGCGTAATATTTTCCTTCTCACCTACATGGTGGCTCTTGGTAAGAAAATAATATTTCCCACATTTATCGGACAAAATTTCTCCACGAGATGAATTGTGTTTCTGGGAGAATGTGTGTTTGAGTGTTTTAGTCTTAAAACTAATAGATCTTTCTTTTCGTTATACCCAAAGAAATGGATGTTATGTAAAGTTACAAAACCTTATGAATGGACCATTTCAACTTGAATATTTGTTGCTAAGCAGATATAGTTGCGTAAAATGAGTTTTGAGGGCTTTTAGAAAATAGCTGCCTGCTGCTATTCTTGGAAACGACACTTATGAGACCTGTGAGAGAGAACAAACAGCAGAGCTGGGCTGTGGATTCTCTGTGAGTTTGTTTACGAGATTTTTCTATTATTTGATCTAAAATTTTTTTAAATATGATTAGTACAGCTTCAAGCAAAAACATTTTTGAAAAGCTCTAATAAAGATAACAAAGAATGGAAGGTTCTGGTGAATCCAGATTTTCTTGATAATTTGCAATATTCATATCCTCCCAAATCAATGCTGCTTGAGAACAGTGCATTTAAGGTTTAATTGTACATCAAGGTCAACAATTGGAAAATATCCAGGTTAGTATGTAAGTATTGGTTCGTATTTTAGGAAATATATATGAATATGTGTAAGAGCATGAAGTTGGATAGATATGAAACCATTTGCCTCAGATACACTTGGGTATCATTTTACTTTCTATCTACTTTTTCTTTGATAAAATTGAATATGATCATTTGTGCAGAATCTTTTGTTAAATCTGAAACAATAATTGTGTAGAAACACTGTAGCCCTAAAGTAGATCAATGTTTTCTTAACATGTGTAGTAATGAGGCTTAACAAAGTTTAAATACAATATTCAAACTGTTGATTATTATTACTTCTACGGAATAAGATTAAAGCTTGCAAGAAAAAAAACAAGTAATTTTTTTTAATTGCAGCAGCTCCTCTTTCTTTGGCTTTCAACATTGATGCAATAAATCCCGATGTCTATGCTGGTGAAAAGAAAGATTTCTTTGGATACAAAGTGCTTCAGTTCACGTCTGGCACAGACAAAGGGTAAGTTTGCATGTTCAACCTGGAGGTTCAGTTGATTATTACTGTTGCTGATATCGCCATAATCCTTATGACTCAAGAAGTAGAAGCGGAAGATAAATGAGGTTTCCTTCTACTGCAGAGGTGTAAAGAACTGTCAGACGTTATTGTTGATCACTTTGACGGATGCATCCAGATCTTGCTGTTCATCACAAAAGCATGACTTCACATCCTGCTTCACACAGAGAGCATTTTCTTTGTGTTGAAATTGGGCTGCTGTGTCCACCGTAATTACTTCAATGGTTCAGACGACTGTTTTCATGGTTGTTCACCTCGTTCTCAGGATAATCGTCACTGCGCCGCTGCAGCTCAATGGATCTGGAGGAGTATGCAGACCTTACAAAAACCAAAGCACCCAGTGTTTCAATGCTGAAGGTATACAAATACAGTGTTGAATACAGTCAATGTTACACAATTAACCACACACAAAGTACACTTCTCAACAATACAGAAATGTGAGGCCTAAAATAGAGACTTGATAATGTAGCTGAAATGCTTTGCATTATTCTAGTACTAATTAAATGCTACTGTTTCAGACATTACTATGAAAGACGAAACGTTACCAGTGAAGCTCCTCGGCCTGTCGATCGCCGCAGACTCCACAAGCTCCCAGTTCATTGTAAGAAAATCACAAAGGCCAATAATTAGATAAAACCATTACAAATCAATGTTATGAATCTAATTTCCTTTACCACTTATGTTTGGACTTAGGTTTGCAGCCCAAGTGTAGCCCATGAATGTAATGAAAACTCCTATCTGAACACTGTGTGTTACAAGATGACATATAGTCTTCAGACAATCTCCTCTTTCACTCCTGCTTTCCAAGGTAAGAGATGAGGAAAGACTGGAAATGTCTCCATTGCTCACATCTTGTTCTTCATGTTTTTGTCAAAACAAACAATGGTTTTATTCTACATATTACTTTTCAGAATGTACCAAAAAGACAGTGGACCTTGTCTTTCTTGTTGATGGATCAGGCAGTATGACCGGAACTGAGTTCAACAAAAATAAAGATTTCATAGTGGATTTAATGGCCAGCCTTAAGAACACATCATTCAAGGTCACTGCTCCACTGCAACATTAAAGAGTTCATGACTTTTATTTGTTGAATTATATACAAATGGTGTTGTGTTAAATTGTATTGTGTTGTCTGTTTCATGCATTTTCCAGTTCTCAGCAGTTCAGTTCTCCTCAGAATCCAGGACGGTATTTGACTTCAACGACTATCAAGATGGCAGCGCTCTTAAAAAACTAAAGAAAGAACCCCACATGGAGGATCTGACCAACACACATGGAGCCCTCGAATTTGTGATGTGAGTTCAGTTAAGTTATAATTGTCGATTTATTAATATTTATAGATGGAGTTTTGTTTATTCTGAGCAATTAAAAAACACTTTACTATTTGTTTTTTTCAGGATAAATATCTTGGAAAACCTAACTGCAGGTGCCTCTCCTGATGCAATTAAAGTTCTGGTAATGATCACAGATGGCGAGCCCAGTGACAGAGACAATGGGATTATTAAAAAATATGATGAGAAACAGATCATTCGCCTTGTCATTGGGGTAAGCTGTGATTTTATATGTTTTATTACTCTTCTTACTCTGTCTTATTTATGTTACTAGTTTACTTCTCTCGTCCTGTGTTCATCCTGCTGAGCTAAATGTGTGGTTTATATACTGTGTATATATAGGGTGAATTCGGGTAATATGGGATATTTCTGCTGATGTTTATCAGAGGAATTAGACTCTAAGACTTAGAAGAAGACCTGTTGAATCTGGTACACAGATTGAGGGTCCCGCCCCTTCTGACTGCTACCGAGTGCTGGTCACCTGTTTATCCCATTTTTATTCATATTGAACGCAGTGTATTTCAAAATTCTGGTTCACAGGATATGCATTCCACATACAGACAGACATTCAGCTCATAGAACTCCTACAGAGATGCACAATTGCACTTCTCACAAAAGAACTGAAATGTATGACCAGCAACGCTAAACTGTTTTCTCTTGAAATGTTAGTGTAACAATCATGTAAGAGCTCAGCCTTTCAGCCTGTGCTGTTTCTTTTTACGACCTCAGACTTAGACGTGGGTCATAATATCAAACTGCATTCTGATTTCAGGTCAAATACGCTCAGTTAGAAAAATTCACAGCCATTGCTTCAAAACCAGCAGACCAATATGCCTTTAAAATCGAGGACTACAACGGACTGAAAGGAATACTGGAAAAGTTTCAAAAAAGGATTTTTAAAATGGAAGGTGATATTGGATATTTTTCTTTCCTCTCTATCAAACAATGTCATAACAAATACCTCAGCCTATACACACCAATACTTGTGAACTAGTTTTGTTCCATATTTAGGCTCCAGTGTGGCTCGAGGAGGAGACTTGAAGGAGGAAATGGCTCAGAGTGGATTCAGTGCTGTCTTCTATAACGTGAGTAAAGTGAAAACGGACAAAAATCTGAGCACATTCAAAATCCCAGTGCTTTCTATACACAGGTGCAGACAAACAGTAGAGTTAATTCCCTCCTGAACAAAGCGGCTGTCTTGTTGAGGGACCACTGTTTACAATCTTCCATTGTTTTTTCTGGATGAAACAACATTTCTCTAGTGCCCCAGTGGACCAACCAGTTTGACAGCAGTAGTTCAGACTGAGCATTCGACATAGCACCCACTGGTAGCTCCACTTTTCTCTGTGCCATGACTAGCAATGCATTTCTCTGTTGACAGAATACGTTGATCCTGGGTTCAGTGGTCTCAAAGAGCTGGGGGGGCTATCTCCAAGAGATCCATGAAGGAAAAGAAACAAAAATTGAAGATCTACCAATGAAGAAGGACTCTTTCATGGGTAAAGTCATATAACAATCATTACCATATCACCTGCCCCTTTATTAAAATAGTTTCATTTGGCAGGAGACATGAAAAGGTAAATAGCTTTGTATTGTAAAGCACTTGGCTTCTTAGAAATTAACACACATTCTGTATTGTAAGTGACGGTCACTGTTGCAGGATACTCCATCTCTGTTGGCAAGAGGGACAATGCTTCTCTATACTTTGCGGGTGCACCAAGATTTGAGCACACAGGACAGGTCCTACTTTTCAGTCGTGATGGTGGTAATTGGGCCGCAGCCCAATCACTAAATGGTACCCAGGTAGGTACACTGTCTTGAAAAGGTTGTTTATAATGAGTTATCGAAACATAATTACATAAAAGTTTTGCTTGGCGTGGTTGCTTGGTGACTCTTCTTTTTTTTAAGTAAATGTGTGAGAAAATGACAGCTCTTGGAAGCACAATACATGATTATCCTTACTCTACTCAAATACATGTTGGTTTTTCAAAATATTTTAGCAAGTGTATGTTTAGACCCTCTGCAATTGTATGCCCCACTTTTTCAGATTGGCTCCTACTTTGGTGCAGAGCTGTGCTCAGTAGATATAGACTCAGATGGTAACACTGACTTCCTGTTGGTGGGAGCTCCCCTGTTCTATCAGCCCCATGAGGAGAAAGAAGGCCGGATCTATGTCTACATACTGTCTGAGGAGGTGGGGGCAGCGATAAAGCTTCACCTGAACTGTGATGCTTCTTATTTGTTTCCTTAACTTTTTTAATTGATGCATTTGTTTTCATAATGAATTGACTTCTACAGATGCAACTGGAAATTGTACTAAATGTGACAGCATCCATGGGCAGATTTGGCACCACCATTTCCAGCCTTGCGGATCTTAACGGAGACGAACTCCGAGACGTTGCTGTTGGGGCCCCCCTTGAGGATGATAACAGAGGGGCTGTGTACATCTACCTTGGTGACAGACACAATGGCATACGCAGCACTTTCAGCCAGGTGAGCTCATCACTGACATGCTGTGGGTAGATTCATCAACCACACATCAACCAGTGGTGCATCAAGGAAACCCAGTGAATACAGCATTAAGATGAACCACAATTTCACCAGGTCAAATCCACCATGGGGACGTTTGTTGAATCTTCCTAATTTCCTGTCATCTCTATACTGTCTGTCAAAATCTTTGACAGATATTTATTCATTCCTCATTACACAGTATGAAATTGTCTTTTGAATAAAACAAAAACTCACATCTTCTAAAGGACAAACTAAACTTGTGTTTAGTTTAGTTTAGTTAATTTTAAAAATGTTAGATAGAATAGAAATAGAAAAGATAGAATGAAATATATTTACAGCAAAAATCACAAAATAATTAATCAACAACATATGTAGTAGAAAAAAACACAACATAAATATTCAGTCCTCTCTATGGAAGCCGCCATGTTTCTTGTAGTAGCCATGACTGGACAAAATAAACACACTTTGAGTTTTTATGAAAACTGAAGGTTACCACAGGTTCTCTATCATGTTTGGAAGGGGAGGGTGAAGTGAGGTGTATTCAGCACATGACACTTCACCACTAGATTTCACTAAATTCTACACATAGCAACTGTAAATCCCACCAGATCCATGAGTTTCAATGCATGTGACTTCAAAATCAGATTATCAGATTGTTCCTGATATCCAACATCATGTATGATCCTTATGGCTCCTTTTTGGTAGTGAGCATAGTGGCTGCAGTGTGGTTACGTAGATGTTGCCCCATCAATCGAGCGTCATCTGTTTCCACCACCTCTCTAATGAGTAACTTAGAATTTTTGCACACTTTCAGTTTTCCAATCTGTTATTCCAGAGAATCATGGGACAGGAAATAAGACCTGAGATGAGATTCTTCGGACAGGCCATTGATGGGCGCATTGACCTCGGAGAGGATGGACTTCCAGATATTTTGATCGGATCACAGGGCATGGCTGTTGTCTTAAGGTAGGGATACTGTGTTCGTTAAAGGTTCAGTGTGTTAGATTTAGATGAAAGGATCTATTGGCAGAAAGTGAATATAAAATAATCCTAGTGATGTTTTCACAAGTGTGTTTCATCTAATTTGTACGAATCATTATTTTATTTTCCACAGAATGGGCCCTTTATATTTAAATTCTTTATATTTACATTGGTAATGTACAGAGACCGCCATGCTTTTTACAGTAGCCCAGACTGGAGCAACTGAAGGTTACCACAGGTTCATGTCATGTTTATAAGAGGGGAGTGGGGTGAGGGGTATTCAGCTGCAACTTCATCACTAGATGTCACTAAATACTACACACTGAACCTTTAACAGTATGAATCAGAATCAGATAAAAAGGTTTTTTTTGTGACGTGCATGCTGTATGGCTAAGTGTGTACAAAGTGTGTGCTCACAAATTGCTGTACAGAAATAGTGAACGCTTGACCTGAGAACCTACTAAGCACTATAAGTAACCAGATCAATACACTCAGGGTGTTTTATGGTACATGACGAGGCTCTACATCACAGAGCTCTACAAGCCCCTGAGAGGCGGTAGACTAGTGGCAGAAACTTGGACTATGGGCAGAAAAGGTCTCTGGTTCGTCTCTGGTTCAACTCCACGGAGAAACAACAAAAAGACGGACCTTGATTGATCTGTCCAAAAATCCAAGAGGATTCTCCCTACCCTGTCTAGTGCCCCTGAGCAAGGTACCTTACTCCCCCAACATCTGCTCCCCGGGCGCCGTACATGGCTGCCCACTGCTCTGTGTGTCCTGCACCAGATGGGTTAAAAGCAGAGGTTAAATTTCCCTCCTTGCATGAGTGTGCTTGTGCATGTCTGTGCATGTGTTTGGGACAAATAAATGTATCTTAATCTTAACCTTGACAACATATTTATTAAATTTTATAAATAAAAGAAATTATCAAATCTGTTCACAAACAAATACACATTACATCTAGAAAATGTTTCATAAGCTGATTTCAAAATATAGGTCAGTTTTTTTTGCATTTGCGATATTTTTACAAATAAAACAAAAAAACACCAGCAGGGTTTTCATCCAGGCAGGTGTAAAGCAGGACTGAAGGAACTAATATCAACCGTCTCCTATACGAACTACCAAAATATGATTCAACTCTATGCACTAGTGTACCATCATCCTTTAGAAATAAGCGTCTTGTAATGGAAATTTACTTAATAACTTCTTAGTTTATCCTTACAACAGACATTTCCATCTAGGGCACAGCTCAACATAACTTTATGGTGCACCCACTTTCTAGCATCTGAGCCCTAAGTCCTTTCATGTATTGCAGAAGTTGATCCTGAGGTCATCTTCTTTCAGAGGTCATTCTAGTGAGCTTTGCTTTAGTCTGAGGTTGGACTGTGTTTGTCCTTTTTTTGAAGAACACGCACCCTAACCACATAGCCATACATGATACTATTTCCTCTCTAACACATTTAGGATGCACCGTTACAGACTATGTGTTCCAGTCACAGAACAATACATTCACACACACCGCCCCCCTGGGTATTTTGGGTCAGGAGGTAATCCACATACTTCCCTTTTCATCTCACTTTCAACCTCCACCTTGCCTGTGTGATCCTTTCTGCAAACAGCTTTTACAAATAAACTTACAAAGACAACTTGTCTCAGAACCTCGTTTGTTGACCAATTTTCCACCACAGTCTAATGATACATTTTTTATCTTTTAAAATTAATTTAATAAATTTGTATCTTTAATCAATATCTTTCAGGTCCCGTCCTGTCTTCAACGTCACCGCACATCTCTCTTTTCTTCCTAAGGAAATAAGCACTGAGGAGATTAACTGTGTGGACAAAACAGATGAAAGTTTACCCATGGGGATCTTACAAGTCTGCTTTGAAATGGTAGAAAGCACAAAGAGCAAAGCCGGTAAGGACCGGAGCCAATGAACATATTTATTACGAGCTGCCAATAGTGCACACCCTATCAATGAGGTACTTTAATCTTGCTTTGTGTCCTCATAGACGTGATGAGCTCAGGACTGAACATCTCATACATGCTTAATGTGGATCCAGTGAGACAAACCTACCAAGGTTTCTTTGGAAATGACAAGAAAGCCTGGAGTCTTACTTCCACCTGCAACCTGACGGCTAATGAAACTTGCTTCCAGTACCCTGTCAACATGCCTGTATGGAGACCAATTCATTCACACTCATACTCTACACATATGTTTTAGAGCACCTACAACCTATATATAAATATCATCCATGTCACTACACTGTAAATTGCTTCCATAACCAACACCAGTGGTTCTGAAATTGGGATCAGAGGATCCTGGGGGGTTGATGAAAATTCGCTCATTAAAATGATCATGATATATGGGTATTCTGTGTTAACAACAATCTTAATACATGTTGAACGTCTTTCAAAGAAATGTTGTTGTTCTCACGAAACTTTTAGAAATATGAAAAGTTTGCTGGGTTTAATTATTCCAAGACACATGTGTGAGGTGTCCTCACAATATTTTATATAGGCAGAAAATAATTGAGGAGCTCTGCCCTAACACACTGGAAAATGTCGTGTAGGCCAGAGTAAAAAATTAGCAAAATGTTTTGAGCACATGACCTCTGCAACAGACGGATCGAAATTGTGTGTAGTTGTGTTTTCACAATTTGCTAAAGCAGGGGTCTTCAACCTTTTTCAGGCCAAGGACCCCCAAACTGGTGGAGAGATGGGGCAGGGACCCCCTACTAAATATATTGTATAAAATTGTGTTTAATATTAAACTGGGCCTAGTGCCATGTATAAACATAGCAACCCTGTTATTGTGCATTCAATACTAAGCTATTCAAATATTACACAGGTTCATATATTCATGTTTTTAATTTAAACATGTGCAAGGTAGGGTGGCCATGCCACTGCCATTTATAAACATTAGTGCTGTCAAACGATTAAAATATTTAATCGCGATTAATCGCATTTATGTCATAGTTAACTCGCGATTAATCGCAATTAATCGCAAATTTTTATCTATTCTAAATGTCCCATTTTTTTTCGTTTTAATGCTCTTATCGACATGGAAAAGTGGATTGGCTTGCTTTATGCAAATGTTTTATTTTATTGAAAAACAACATTGCCAAACGGGGGTACAAAATAAAATTATGAAGTGCACATTTCAGATAAACAAGGACTCAGCCTATAGTGCAGTTAAACCATGGCTTAATTTTTAAAAAATTTCAAATTTGCTGTGAACATAGCAGTCAGGCCTCTTATTTCAGAAACAATGAACCATAACAGTTAGGTTACCAATAAAAGGTAAGCCTACTACTTCTTTGCTTTCAGCTAGCTACTCAAACAGAAAAGCAACAAAATAACAAACAAACAAAATACACAGGCAAGTGTCGGCCTACTTTGAAGTAAATTAAACACAGAACTTTGTAG
The DNA here is from genome assembly GCF_963576545.1 of Limanda limanda. Taxonomy (NCBI): domain Eukaryota; kingdom Metazoa; phylum Chordata; class Actinopteri; order Pleuronectiformes; family Pleuronectidae; genus Limanda; species Limanda limanda. The sequence continues at coordinate 29,215,353 of NC_083637.1, read as the reverse complement.
GGCTATTTGAGTCCTCCCCATATTTGTGGAAAATGTATGAAATAAGAAGTACCCTATTTTTAAATAAATAAAACCATATAGCTGCAGCCTAATAGTGTAACGGGCTGGGTTTATGTTTACGTTTGGTTTTGACGTATGTTCAGTAAAACACTGTGTTCAAGGAGCGTTCTGATGTCTGAGGGTCAGTGAAGGGGTCGGGGTGGAACATGTGACTGTTTGGACCAATAGGATGGGGTTATTTTGGGGATCGGGGCTCAATGAGGAAGTGCACTGTTGTTGATGTGTGCGAGTGAGAAGTGCACATGTCCGTGTAGAGGATAATAAAAGCTACTAAACCACGAAGAAGTTCCGTGTTCTGTGAAGCGGGGACGCTACAATAGCTTAAAAATATATATTTTAGTTGGCGAAATATTAAAACAAAAAGCAAGAGCAGGTCAGACTGGATCCGAACACAGATACTGAAGCTGCAGCTGCAGCTCTGCTTTAACTCGCATAAAAAAAAATTGACGGCGTTAAAATGGGTTTGCGTTAACGCCGTTAATAACGCGTTAAACTGACAGCTCTAATAAACATACATCTTGCATACAACACTGAGCTATTACAATAATTCACAGATTCATGTTTTTATTTTAAAGAGACAGTGAATCCTCAAGCCATCTGTGGATGCCACACATACTCCCACATTAGTGAGATGTCGGACCCTGATGGGTAGCACACAACTTATCTTATCTTGGACGGATGGAGGTTGTCAGGCAGAGGGTCATATCAGCCTCACAATATGTTGGATGCATGTTAAGACATTTAAATTTTAGGAAAAAGATTGGTTCGAAAATATTAAATGGTCTAATCAACCAAAGATTTCGCAACCCCCCTGCAGTACCTCCGCGGAACCCCTAGGGGTCGCGGACCCCCTGTTGAAGACCTCTGCGCTAAAGGTTTTTAACACTCAGGTAACAGAAATGTGCCACTGGACAAAACACTGAAATGTTTGCTATCAGTATTGAAATCTGCTGCATGCTTTAGTTTACTTGTTTTCTGTTGTTGTTGTTATTCAAGCTCAAATACTCACCGACCCACGTCTCCAAGTAGCAATACCTTTTTTGTCACATCATGATTGTAGCAGCAATTTCTATTTTACTGCCACTGGTGGCTGAGCTCGGTTTTAGTTCTGCCGCGTGTAGAAAGGATGAGGAGTAGAGGTGAGACCAGTTGGTCCCTTTGATCGTTTATTGCAAAATGATGGATAACAAGTCGGCATAAATAAACTAAAAGATATTAAACTAAAGAGTCTTTCTTAGCACAGTTCTCCTGGCAAACATCAAAGCACACGGTCAAAAAAGTGTTGTCTTCCTCAGCAACGCCCAGATGCTCTCGCTGCTGGCTCCTTAAGCCTTTCCCTTAGGGCTCCACCCTCAGCCTCAGTTCAGGTGTCCTTTAGGTGGGGGTAAAAACACCTACGGACACAATGTCACTCATTCACACACACACACACACACACACACACACACACACACACACACACACACACACACACACACACACACACACACACACACACACACACACACACACACACACACACACACACACACACACACACACACACACACACACACACACACACACACACACACACACACACACACACAAATCTTGTACATTTATTTGATCTTTTCTCATGTTCATGCTGAAATCAATTTCTTAAATGAAAAATCTCTTTTTTGTGAATATGTCTTCAACAATATGCAGATGACTTCTCTTCCTTTCTCATAGAAATGTCTGAAAGACGCTTTTTCACCCATCACCATCAAATTCAACTTTTCCCAAGTCGACAGTGAGAGTGCGAGTGCCGTCCTGAACGTGGACAGCAGCAGGTCGGCTAGTGTTGAGGTATGTGCACTGCAGACGGCTGCAGGCCGTCACACAGAGTTGTATATAGTTGTATCCTTGTATCCTTACAGACTATGGGGAAATGGATGTCCCACAAAATCCTCCTGATTTTAAGCATATTTTCAAATTGCAGATTAAAACAAACCGGGGAGGAAATTCTGAAATATAATGGGAAAAAAATTCCATCGATAAAAGCTAAATGTGACTTGGACTTTTTGAATAAATCATGATGTATATGAATTAAGTGACTTAAAACTTCACACAAGCTTATGCTAAGGAGACAGGAACATCAACATCTGTGTGGAGCGATATGAAAAAAAGTTATACTTCCTCATTTTGATACATTAAATAAACCTAAATGTTATACATCAAGTTTTCTAAACTTTTTTTGTACTGTTCATGTTTTGAGTATTGTTTCATTTGCATGTTCTGTTATCATTTAATGGCACCAAAGTAAAACATGTACTGCAACTATCTGCTTCTTGCTGTGTATTTTCAAATAAGCAGCAATCTTTTTCTACAGGTTCCCTCTTAAAAGCAATGTGCAAAAAACAACAACTGTGTTGCTGAGCTCGAGGTGGATTTCATGTACCCCCAAACTTTCGTCCCATCCAGTGCAAACCCGTCCTCATCCTCATCATCATCATTCGTCACCATCTCCTTCGTCCTCAGCATCCTCAGCTTTGTCCTCAGCTTCAGCTTCACAGCATCAGCACCAGCATCCACAGCATCAGATCAGCTTCAGGCCAGGTGTTTAAGCTTGCCTGAAGAAAAGTGATTAATTTACTGCGATGCTTAATTGAGATTAAAGTAGATTATATAAGTTTATAATTAAAAAAGAAACTAACAAAATAATCTAAACAAAACATACCCTCCTTTGATAGTCAACAATTTCAATAAAACTTTTGAGGAGTGGTCGGCCAAATCAGTGGACATTAAAAATAAAATTAAACAAGTGGCAGAATAGTGACAGAAATCTTTGGCATTTCATGAAATATTAAATGATCAACAAGCTGAATTTCAAGTATTTGTGTTCAAACCCTTTTCCAAAATGTATTGACTGCTCCATTATACGATAATTCAGAAGCTTTGACGTCAAACTGTCCTGTGATAAAACAGGAATCACATACAAAAGGACAAATGTGTGAGACATGAGATTCAACCAAACGTTTCAGAGTTGACAGCTGAAAGAAAACAATTTAAAAGTTATTCTGCCACAATTTCCTTCATAATAAAATTAAAAACAATAAGTAGAGTGTTGTAAATTCAGCTAAATAGATCCCTGTAACCTGGGTATGAACCAGAATCACATGTTTAAGCATGCAGCCCTCATCTTTAGCCTCTCAGTAATTCCTTATTATATTTTTAGTTAGTTCTCGCCTGTAGGGAATGATCTCTGACCTGTTAATGGATAAGCCTAGAACATGGGTCTTTGTCTTTCTGCACGAGGCATGTTTTTTATGGATACACCATTTCATTTGTGTTGTATGCTTGGACACATGCAGTTGTGTCCGGCTGAACCACGAGATTTGGGATGTTGTTTTGCCTTGGGTCGCAACCTCCCTATATAATGTGTGCTCGACTCCTGCAAAGGCAGACTTTCACTATTGGTTTGTGATGTCTCCGGGTATACCATGGTATCCGTCTGACCTGTGAAACTTCTGTGTAATAAACATTATTATACTTGTAAGTACTGGGTCCGCAGTCCTTTCCTTCATCATCAAACTTCGACAACCACATCTACCTCTCGGCTGACCAGAATATACTTCAAGAGCTTAACATCACCTTTCAAATTAAGAGCATAAGATGTTAAGATAAAATATAAAACAAAACAAAAATAAAAACCCGTCTTCCCTGAATTTAAAAGTTAAAAGGTCCAAAATAAATTTAAATATAATTATAGATATGACATTGAATAAAATGTGTAAACAGAGGGGCTTGTATTATGGTTTGTGCTTTTCATTTAAGATGAAACACGCTATGAGTTAAGGTGTATTTGACCTCTGACCTTTAATTGAATTCAGATTTATTCTTCTTTAAAAATGGAGAAACATTTTTATATACATGAATAAATAAAAAACTTTAATGACAAAAAAAAAATGGAGAAACATATTTATTTTAGGTCTCCAGAGTCTAACAAGAGTTCCATGGGGGGTGAATCAAACTCCTAGTTTAAATTCCAACTGTAAATAGATTTAACATGTCTTGTCTATTTAATTTTAAATGGATGATTTGAATGTGGAATAAAAGCAACTGCAGGTGAAACTGAAAAAATATCTAATTCAATAGTAAAAAACAAACAAACCAACATAGAAACAAACAAACAACATAGAAACAACCAAGCCTCTTTGTGATCTCAACGCCAGCTGTAAGCTGTAAGGCTTCTGGCCTTCCCCAGATGGCTTTCCGACTCCAAAACACTCTTATCTCCCTTTTTTCATCCTCTTGTGCACGTACTAAATATTTCTATTCCCACATCTTTCCCCCTACTTTCTTAACCACTCAAGTTTTACATTCTATTATCCATCTCAGAGCAGGATATCACTGGATTGAAACATCTCACTCCTAAAGATCTTTCTTCTTCCTACACACATTTTTATCTTTCTCGTTTTTACTTCATCTCTCAAACCTTCAGTAAACATCCTTAATCTTTCTTTGGCAAGTCCTTTCCACATTTACCCCTCCCGTCCATACATACAACTAAAATCAGATGGCAGGCATATACCACATCTTAGTCTTATTCCAATTTTTCTTATTTCTATCTCTCTCAGTTGTTCGACCTTGCCTCTTCTTATCTCACCCTCTCTCATTTTCAACAGGCACACACACTCTTCAATTCACACATTATCCCCAAATTCCCATTCACCCTCTAATTTATATAATCAATAGTAATATTATAATTATTATATCAGTAATTTCCTCTTTCAAATACTTATTCGTAACAGCCTTCCGTTATTTGTGCCTAATTAAAACAATGGTGTGTCTGGTTAGTAAAGCTCCTGTCTCGTAAGACCAGGCCAACTCTTACCTCCAGAAGCACAATGATATTTTAAGATCTTGGTCTTTAATTTAGGAATGATTTACGGTGGTTCTGGCGAGTCAAGCACCTCACTTCTGTGTAGGCTGCTCATACTTCCTCCAGAATCCCACACTAACTAACTTAGTTTGCAGAGATGCAACATTTGCTCAAGTCGTCTTTCTTCTTTTTAGTCCCGATCACCGGTGTGTTTCTTGTCCAATCCGAATTAGTTTAAAGGATTCCTGCGTCACAGACTTATCTGTTCAGCCAAGACTCTGCACTGTTTAGACTTATTTCTGTTACAAACAACCTTTGTCATTCCCTTGATTAACATTGCTTTGCCGTAACCTTTCACTGCTTCCCAAAAACACTACACATATTATTTCTACCTCCTTCTCATCTCCGCACACTCAAAATCTATATCAATGAACAGAACTTGTTTTAACAGGTTATCTGCTTACCTTATAGTTTGAGTATGTGGAGAATCAACAGGAGCAGCCTCGACTTTGGGGTCTCCTGTCTTTCTGGTCAAAAGATTCTCTTCAGGAATACAACGGAAAAAACTTCACTTAATCTCTTAAAGAATCACGTTGGGTTGTCCAAATTGTCAGGTCAAAAGATTCTCTTCTTTATCACGTCTTAAAGAGCTTCTCTTAAAGAATCACGTCAAGGGGTCACCAAATTGTTAAGCGTGTTCGTTTATCCTTTAAGAGAAGAAGAGCCGAACTCAGTTTGGTCAATCAAAGTATTTATTTAGGACGCAATGAACAGGTTACAGCAAAGCAATGGGCTTCCACACATTAGTTGTATCAGAGCGCCCCAAACATCCGGCATCTATCCATTTTATAACAGTACATCTTCGTTCCTCCCTCCTCCGAAGTGCGCACGCGCAGGCCATCCTCCTGGCCTTTGAAATACGGAAGTAGACAGGGAGACACTCCCAATGACGCTATAGTTGCTAGGCAACCTGTTTACTTTATGAAAGGCCTTGACTCAGCAGATGCAATGAGGGGCAAAACTGTTGTCCAGCGAAGCAAAGAATATTATGTTTTCTGCTTTATCAAAACAAACCTGACTGTGTAAACATTCGGATCCTCGAAACTAAAACAAGTCACAAAATGAAGTCAACAAAGTCACTCTGTCCGACCTCCAGTGCTTATCAGACATCTGTGAGACTGACAATCGTTGTGACGCCCACACATTTCTAATTTGTAGATTAAACATTAGGAAGGAAAAGTTCTTTATTAAATCATTTGTACAAAGGCCTTATATCTAGCTAAAACTACTTATATATTTATTGTTAAGAGTTCTGTCAACAAAGACTATAGTTCAAAATTTGAAATCCTAACATATCACAGCATTGTATTAAATGTAAAGCTCATCCTGCTGTTGGGGGAGATCCCAGTGGGCTGACCATCACACAATAGGTCATAAATACTTGAGGCCTACAAGACATTCGAAAAACCAGTTCCAGACTGGAGCCCTCTCCTGGGGGGGGTTATCTCCAGTGTCCTTCAGGACCCCCAACTGTGTTCCTAAAACGCCCACTGAGGGTGAAGCCTTGCCCCTTGTGGTCGAACCCTGACATTCCATTGGCTGATGGCCGGCAAAACCCATGACCCACTTCCTGAGGAGGCAGGTACTTCTCAGGTAGGATAAAACTGCTGAACTCAAAGAAATCACTGCTTTTTCCCTGCACTGATGACCTCTCCAGACCTCTACAGGTCTATCCAGATGTTTTTGTTGCTATAGGGGGCAATCACAAACGTTTGTTTTATTTCATTTTTCTTTTCTTACTTTTATCTTTAGTCAACATTTTATTTTGATAGGACTTTTTGTTATTTTAACTTGACAGGAAGTCACTCGGCAGGCCGAGTTTTGTTGAGAATTTAAAATCTTGGCTTCTCTGGGGGTCTGTGAGTGAAGGGGATTATGGAAACTGAACTCAAAACCAATAAAAGGAGGGTGGGGGTAGGAGCAGTTTGAGTCAGGTATAATACCTTATACAAATCATTATTTTAAACCTTTCTCTTATCATATTTAATATTTGGAATTAGCTAGAAATGTGTGTGCGTCACAACGATGGTCAGTCTCACAGCTGTCTTGATAAAAGAGAGATGAGAGAGTTTGTTATGGTTAATGTGGTGCAGTCGAGATGGCTGGAGCATGACATTTTTTCTACTCAAGGCTAGGTTATGAGACAACCTCAGATTGGCTGGATAGAGTTGTCTAGCAACCGGCAGAGTAGTGTAGGAGCATGACGGAGAGCTGCTTCTTCTGTCACTTCCTGGATTCGGGGACAAGAGGTGTGGGACTGCGGCTGTACCAATAAGGGAGATCCAAAGTGATTTGCGGTGACACACCTCCAATATTTTATAACCAATCACATCAAATCTACTGTTATAATTATATCAAACCCCTTCTGTTCGGGGCCATTGTTAACTTCCTACTGCTAACTTAATTAGCATAGGCTGTGATAATTGTCCATAGCTATGAATAACTCTTCATTGTATCTTTAATAAAACACTTGATTAAACCAAACCCTTGGATCGGCTTCTCTCATATTTAAAGATAAACAAACAGGCCTGACAGTTTCACATAGACTTTTCTTTCCACACGATCTACAGCGGTTTCAAAACAGCCGTCCATCCCTGCAGAAGGACGAAATTTCATTCCGTTGAGGAGCAAGAATCCGTTCCTGTTCGGTCCAGCACGATCTCCGCTGCCACAGACAAACCAGCGAAACAGACCTTGAGAGGCCACGAACCATTCACTGGTCTTCCGGGACGTTTGCGCCGAACGCGCACGCACACCTCAAGGGTTTACAGTAAGAAGCTGTATTGTCTGGGCAGAGACTAGTTTTAATACTTAGCGTGTCTTTATTTGAGCGTGTTAGTTAAGACCTCCGTGTCTATTGTTTAACCGAAACGAGCCGCACTTCCGGTTCCGGTGTTAAGGCCGTGTCCTGTGTTATATGTGCTATGGCGCTGCAACAAAACCTTCCCGGTCGCAATGTTAACGCCCGAGTAAGTTTACAGAGATTTTACCAATCAAAACATTGATGTACAACGCTAATTTGGACATTGAGTGGTGAAATTACTGTACGGTGTTTTGAGGGTTCCTCTGATTTCTTTCTCTCTCTCTCTCTCTTCTCTTAAACCTGCTTACACACACGCTCCGATCTGCATTCACACATAGACAAATCTAGACTTAGAGAGCCTGAATGCATCTCGCCGCCATTTGGGGCAAAAAGCATGCAGAGATAAGAATCCCTTTGTCTGATGATTCCTTTGTGTAACTCACGTGGCCCACCGCCATTTTGACCTCGGCCTCACGTTGTTATTAACATAGGCCTCCGTTTTGAATAACGTGAAGGTACCGCCATCTTGGATTCGACCAGACTACGTCACCACGTGACTGCGTCATACGTCACTGCCACTCCCCTTTTCTCTCTCTCACGCACGCACGCACGCACGCACGCACGCAACCACACACACACACACACACACACACACATACACACACACAGAGATACATAGCTACACATATAGACACGGATACACAGACAGAACCAAGTACATTTTGTATTCATACAGTCCAAATATTACAAATTTGCCTCAATGGTCTTTACAGATGTTCAACAAAATGACACCTTCTGTCCTAAAAGACTCAAACTTAATGAACCAGTGAAATAAAAAATGAAGGTAACCGGAAGAAGAGGAACTGAGGAGGGATCCCTCCTACAGGACAGACTGACATGCAGTAGATGTCGTGTGTAAAGAGTATATTTATGTTGCAGTCTTACAGTATGGATGAATAGCATGGTCAAAATATAGATTGTAAATATACAGTAAGAATATGATTGGAGAGTATGTTGACATGTACATCAGATGGGACCTGGGCCACACGACCTGGAGGGGGACAGATAAACCAAAAACAGGTGGCCAAGCACATCCTGAACACACAACCTCCAGCTCCCAGCTACTCTAGCTCACTGATTTTCCTCTTATATCTCGTTTTACAAAAACCTTCGCTCAGTCACCACGGTGATATCTACATGTGGAACCTTGGTCACGTGGTTACCGGTGCTGCTAAAGAGCGGATCCCCACAGAGAAGACAACCAACATCACAGCAACTGTGAGGAGCTTGATGACGCTGGACAGGAAACTGATCCAACACCAGAAGCATCAGATATCAGAGTGTTGACAGAAAACCCTCCATACATGACAGACCTGTTATCACATTACTGATGTCCAATACCTGCAGTAGGTCGCATGATGACAACCGTGCAAAAGAAATGCTTTTTTTTTGTTATTTTATCAAATCATTAAATGTTTTTGGAGCACTTTTATTCCATGTAATATCATGGTTGTGTTATATCAGGCACAACAAAGTTATGTGAAAACTCGTCCTCAACACAGAAGAGACACAAGTTTAACTTGCAGGTAGCGTCACATGAAGCCTGGTCACATGATCCCTGTGTCCGGCCTAGGGTGCCGTCTCTACTAATGTATATTTACACTGTAAAATACTGTAACATTAATACTAGTCAGCCTTAGCCTATTTGTGATCTTCGGCACAGGTTTTATCTCCTTGTTTATGCAATGTTGTGCCTTAATATTATTATGTTTTTATGCTTTTCATTCAAAAAATTAAAGTGAGAGAAAAAGATTGGGTGAGTGTGTAAGTTTAGCATTCAAGAGGTGTCGCTGTATGTTGTTTTGATTTTTGCTAGTTAAAAACTTCCAAACTCCTGGTGTACTAGCAAGCAACCATTTCAAAAAGATTGATCTGTCCTGACAAATAGCTTTTCCCAACAATTGTGCAATTCTTTAAAAGCATGAAATCATATCATGTAATACTAAGATTAGTACTTTCCATGCTGAGATATCTTTGTGAGGAAGATTTATTTCAGGTATAGCCAGTTTGAAACCTTGGCTTAAAAGGTCACATTAAGAGAAAACCCTTCAATTTTTACCAACAAAATAATATGCATCTGGTTTCTCCTTTGATCCACTGTGTAAACATAATGGAGAAAAAACTACAAAGCACTTACAAATTTGTTAAGTTTGATAAAGGGTCCATCAGTTGGGCCTAGGGGGTAGAGTGGTCGTTCTCCAACAAGAAGGTTGCCGGTTCAATCCCCACTCTTCCCCATCTGGATGCCTAAGTGTCCTTGGCATGATACTGAACCCCTAAATGGCCCCTCTTAAAATAATGAGTGTGCTAATTGTAAGTCGCTTTGGACAAAAGCGTCAGCCAAAATGACATGTAATACAACTTATATCAGGTGTGGTTCACTTAACACTATATCTGGGAGGCATAAGATAATTGCACACGAGTATTATTGAGAATAGCAGCAACATCTGAGCTGACAACCTTTGAGTAGCTCAATAATGAAAAGTCAAATTATTCACCCAACAATTTGAATTTGAAATTGATCAGAAACCACCTCTTATTAAAAACGAAACATAAATGCTTGTAAAAATATATAATACACAAAGTGCAGCCCATCCCCTGCAGGAGGCGCTCAAACTGTCTTTAAAAACCAGGCACAACCTGAGGCTGACCTCATGATATGACCCATCCTCTCTCACAAGTTGACTTATTACATCATATTCCTGTTAAGATATCATTTTAATAAACATGCATCATGCACCTATCTTACATTTTTGCAGAGCATACACAGTTTGTGGTGGAGTATTGATGAATGGTTCTCATTATTCAAGATGTAATTAACATACTTTACAGTGAACACCAATGAGAAAAAAAAAAATTATTTTATTTGGCTTAATAAATCAGCATCTTTCCTGTCTAAATATAACTTTTTTACATCAGAATCTTCAAATATAATTGAACTAATTAAGTATCTCATCTTCCAATATTTGATCTACACTGAACAAAAATAAGATTTGTGGCACAACAGTTTATATGGCATTCCATTGTAGAATAAAAGAATTTCAGTCGTATAGTTTCGAACAACTTATGCATAAGAAAGTTTGAAACTTAACACAAGATTGAAATATGTGTACCCCTTATAAACAGGGTTACCAGACCTGAACACAGATTAAGGGAGAGTGTAAAGAAATGCATTACACACTCACATTTACCAGCTTATCAGGGCGTTTGTATTTTAAAAAGTAAATGTACCTAATAAACTGGCAATAAATACGAACATAGCAGCAATATTGTTTGGATACACTGATATGATTTACTCAAAACCTTTGGCAAACATATGTTTTATAAGTAAACAGGTTTGATTTTCACACTAAAACATCCAAATAATATGTTAACACATACAGATTATAGAGATCAGAAGCCTCGGCTTTGACTCAGATAATAACCATATTCAGTTTCACTGTTTCAACATTGATGCTAAAAGAATAAAAGATTTAGACTTTGAAATATGTTAGGGAGATAAAACAAAAGTAAGTCCAATGTTAATGCCCGAGGTTGAAAACAGTGGTGTCTAAACTCTTAAAAAGGTCTTTGAATGGTGTGACCGACACTTTCCCATTTCCCCACTTTCCTTCCTCTGAATTGTTCTTCAGTCTCGGTCGGACGTGATGCTGCGTCAGTTGCGTCACAGGTCTGAATGGCAAGTTGTGTGTTCCAGAGTTTCTGACCTCAGGCTCCGTCCTAGCTGGAGCACTGAAGGTCGACCCGACTGTTGCCTCCACAGAGATGAGAGAGGTCTGAGAAGAGGTCTGGTGCTCTGTGGAGTGGGCAACACTCTTCTCAGTGGACTGTTGCTGGGAATACGGAGTCTGAGGAGCACATTACACACAGAGGCACAAAGTCATCAGCTGCCACACACAACATACACTTTTGGGCAGACAGTAGCTGATTAGAATATTTTAGCAAAAGAAAATGAGTTCCCTCAATATTCCCTCTTGAGATAGTGTTCACAAGAACGGGACTGACAAACAGAAATTCCCCCAGAAATAATGCAGACATAATGATGGCGCAGACACATGATTGTGTATATTTCTACTTTCAACAAATATAATGAAAAACAAAAATCAACAAATGAATCTTAATAACAACAAGTTGTTAAGGTATAAGCCTGATACATCTTCTAACTTTGTACCGTATATCCCCTACAAGACATTAATGAGCATTGAGTAATACAGGTAAAAAAAAAAAGTGAAACTAATAAAGAACTAAAGATATTCAAGCATCATTTACTGTCTGATAGTTGATGAGGCACATCTCTGTACCACTGACGTGGATAGAAGCTGCCTTGTGCTTCTCACAGTCAAATGTCTAAAGGCCAATTTATGCCTCTCCGTTTTTTCTATTACGGACAGATAACACCGCCCTATCCGTCATGAAACGCCCTCTCCGAGGGCTTCGGACAGCTTTTCGTACACGTCTGATTTTTCTAACTATCCGTCTTCATGTTGGAGACCCGACGGACCGCTCTTGGCTGTGATTGGTCCGCGAACATCATTTCCGTATGACGTCATTTCCGTATTTCCGGACCTCAAACTTCCTGTTTACTTGTAGCCACAAACACGAACACAACCACAGATATGAACACAACTATGATTCTACGATTAATGTGACGTGTGTGTTAAGCCAGCGGAGTTGTCCGGCTGACGGTGGCTCGTTCGAGCACTGAGGGCATGTGTGCACGGTCACATACGGTTATAACGAGCTTTCAAAACGGCGCTAGCAGGCTAGGCTAGCGGGCTAGGCTAGCCACCATGCTAACTGCGGTGGTAACAGTGCAAGAACCCGCCGTCACGACTTTAATTCCACTTCTATCATGACACTGTTTCTATAATACCGTCAGGTTAGAAGCAAACACTGGGTAGTAGTTAGTGTCGGGAGTCCCTGCTGACTGTGTGTGGAAGCTGGGGGGAGCTAGGTCCGTGTAGCTTCTAGCTACATGTAGCCTCAAGCAGATTCAAGCTGTGGAATCAGCAACACAGTTCGGAAACAAGACCGGGGAACCGCTGCGCTAAGAAACGATTACATCAGCATCTTGACATGCTGGGTGTCACTTTATTTAGATCTGTTAGTTGCCATGGTTCAGTGTGTGGGACGCAAGCTAACATGTAAACAAAGACACGTGGACTTCTTCTTCCCAAATGGGGTAGGCTTCTCTGAGCTCGTTTTCCGTTGCGCCACCTATGGGTTTGGCGGTGAATTTTTTCCGGACGTAGACTGACGGAGAAGTAAAAATCAAAAAGACTCTTTGTCCCCCGCTGAGACCTCTCCGAGAAACGGACACGTAGTAGTATATAAGAGCCTTAATACCTTTTTCTTTCGTCTCTTTTTTTTCCTCTTCCGTTGTGGCTGAACAAAGACATCCCCCGAGCTGCTCTGCTCCTTCTTTACACTTTCTGAAAAAGCAATAAAAACAACAAGACTTCTGTTCAGTTCTACAAGGATGATACCATGTTGTACATGGATTTAAATATAAATTACTTTCCCTGGATGCATATACAGCACGCACCTGAAGGTAGACTGATGTGAGCACTGTGCCGTTTCTCTCCAGCCTCTTCAAATGGACTCAGATACAGAAAGAGAGTCTTCAGAACTGAAGTAGAAGTGGCTCCAGCTGCAGATCCATGAACAGAGTTAACAACACACTTGAGCAGCACACATCTAGTTCCCAGCTCAACACATAACCTTTGCTCTCAGACATGAGCTGAACTGTGGATAATCTCCTGACATGTTCCGGAACACAAATGTCCGAGTGAGAGGCTCCTGCAGAGTTTCTCCTGCCAGCATCTTAGGAGGAGCTATCAAGCTTGTGTGAGAGATCTTTCAGGAGATCCTCCACAGGATTAACCGTGAGCGAGTTGATGACGTTTCTAACACGCAACACATGCAAAATAAAACAAACAAAAAAAATAACATAAATATGTCAGTTTGAAAAAGCCGTCGAAAATGTCAAAAGTTATTTGTTGATAAAAGGCAAATGACGATGTTGATGGGCTGTTAACAAAATCACATGATCTCATGAATTTATACATTAAGTCCCGTCTCTGCATGCTGCTATTCATAAGACATGTGACGTGGCTTTACCTTTGGGCGATGAGATGTCGGGCAGCCAATGATGGGTCTGGGTTGTGGATGATCCTGCTCTGTCGCCACAAGGAGTCTGACTGGAAGAGATCTCACGACAGGCGGGATTCACCTGCTGCTTTGGAGGTTGACTCACAGCCTCAGACAAATCATCTTCATTTTTCAAACGAGGGGAGAATTTAGGAGATGTTGGTCTGTGAGAAGTTTTGACCGGACATGGATGAGGCGTCTCTGCATTGGAAGCTCTTTGATTAGAGTCTGATGAATGAGGGACGTTATCAGACAACTGGCTTGACTCTGAAGTACAGGCCGTCCTTGAATAATCTGGCTGAGTCTCCTTGCATGGCAGAGGAGCAGCCCTCAGAGGGGTAGAGAAGAGGCTGAGGAACAACCTGGCAAAGGCCGGGTCAGGTTCATCCACAGGTTTAACATGATAATCTTCACTCCTGGAATGTGCGAACAGCGGAGCAGAGCGAGACGATTGAAGAGAAGCCGAGGTTGTCCCAAAATCTGGAGTGAGCTTCTGGCTGTCAGTGATGGGGCTTGCAAACAGGCTACAGAATGTCTTACTACATCTTAATGAAGAATCGCCACAATGTTCCATGTTGCTGCTGCACTCTGCTGTGGCCTCAGAGGAATTAGGTCGTTGTGTGCCAGGTTCCAGGATGAGTTGTAGTTGGTTGGAGGGCTCATGGGTCTCAGTGGGTTGTTTTGCTCGAAGATGATGAACGGCAGAGTTTCCAGCACTATTTGTCTCGGCGGAGCCGGGGACAGGTTCAGAGGGAACAGCAGCTCCATCTTTAAACACTGAGAAACCTGAAGAAGGCCGAAGAGGCTTTGCTGAGGCTCGTGATTTAGACGTCTGAACAGAGAGATATGGCCGCATCTGTGGAGGATTAAATGTCTGACTTTTGAGCTTAGTGGGTGCAAAAGGAAAAACACCTTCACCTGTACAGTCCACAGAGTGTAAAGTTTTCACAGGGAGGTGGGGGCTTCTTTGCAAATCTCCTTTTCTATAGGACAACGCAGACTTCTCTGCCACTGTGGCAGGAGGGTAGAACAACTCCGACTTAACTTCATGGGAAGCTCTTTGAAGAGATTTCAAGGATGCAGCTTCTTCCCCAACGTGTTTCTTGTCATCCCCGCTGGCCACAGTAAGATCAGGACATGTCTTTGATATAAGGTCAGAGTACGTGTGTAAGGATGGCAGGCACTTGAACTTTTTCTCCTGGGATTTGTTTGCTTCATTTCTGCTTTTCGTAGAATACAAGACCTTGTCAGTGTTTGAGCTCAGCAGAGGATCAGTGCGCTGTTCACGGTCAGTTTTTGGAAGATATGATACATACTGTGCAATAGGAGGGGAAGATATTTGGCCAACAATAAAACTTGCTTCTGATTTACAAGACCTGACAACATCAACAGAGTAGGGAGCTTTGCTTTGGTCAGCTGAGCCTGAAGTGCAATCAGAGGAATTCTGTGGACCAGAGAGAGATGCATAGTCTTGACTTCCAGGAGTTGTAAAGAAACTAGGGAATGGTTTGAATAGCTGAGGTCTGAGCACCGCTTCGACTGAATAACAAACTGGCTCCTGGGGATTAAGATGAGTGGACAGGGGGCTGTGAGGAGAGCCGGTATCTGATGCTTCTGGTGGGACAGCTGTCTCTGGGATTTCACGCTGTTCTTCAGTCTTACATAACAAATCTTCCTGCTCGGTCTTTGGTTCTCCACTGTTGTAAAATATAGGCCTAAAAATGAGAAGCATCAGGTGACAGTTAAACCTTCATGTTACAACTTGTATGGTTGATTAATTATTAGAGGAAATACGATACAAGAATGACTTTAATGTTTCCATAACAGGTGTGAGTTTGAATCTGCATACCTGAGTGGTTGTGTTAGTACATCAGGGGTTTTCTTTGACTCTGTCATTTCAGTCTCGTCTGTGTTTGCTGGTTGTCCTGACGACTTCTGCTCGTCTGTTTTTGAAAGTTCATAGAGCTTGTCCTGTTTTAATACCTGCAGTGAGAAGTTAATGCAGACATTTACACACGCTGTACATCTACAGCATATAAAATACTCAAGAGAAATATTTACATACACACCTCCTCTAACAGTCGGCTAGTGGTCTCATTAAGTGGATCATGGGAGAAATTGCAATCTGCCCCGTGAGAACACTTTCCTTTTCTATGGAAGAACTTGCAGGGAAAGGACTGTTCTGTTTAGTAAAGGAAATATCACATGTTCAACAGCCTCCAGTTTCTAATAGTTACCAGCAGGAATTAAGAACAGAATGATGCAGTATATCCACCAATTCCAGGAATCTCTGTGTCTCAAGAACCATTCATCTGATCAGCTTCACGCTTGCCATGTGCATCGTTAAAGGCCCAAGGAAGTGCTGTGTCAAATTTGCTGCCATTTGAAATCTCAACATTTTCAAAATTAAGTAACTTTGAATAAAGGGCAACCAGCGCTCTGCAGCAGTGGACCCAGCGTAAGTGATGTTGTCGATCAGGACAACGGCAAAGATAACACATTCTCCAGTTCAGGGGGGTCCACATACTGAGTTGAAAACTTTCAATAAACAGGAGTCCTGCAGCAGGTGTAGAATACTGCAGTCACTTACAGTTTTAGAAAGAAAGCTGCAACCAGCATCACCACAGGCCGAACAAACAGCCTAATCCAAACAGACCGGTTCACAGCGGACACTACACAAGTTATGATAATTATTGCAGTTAAACCAAAGGATATTGTGCATGTAGGGGCAGCTCTCCCCTTTTGTGCAGGCTCCTTGGACGTAATACTTGCAAACTTCTTTGATGATATCGTTGGAACCCTGAATGTGCTTCAGTTGGCACTTGTCACCCTGCGGACAGGAAAGAATAAAAAGCTAATGTCAGGTCAGCTTACAATGAAACATTTTTCCATCTTAGTCACTGAAACTTGTCCACGTTTGTCATAACCTGCCTTGATGCACCGTCCCCACATGAAATGTCGACAAAGTAGCTGTCCATCCACCAGCAAACCATTCTGCTCTCTGAACTCTTGCGTCATAACTCTTGTGGGTGGCACTTTAAATTCCTAGGAGGAAAGATGAGCATGACAATTAGATTAACACATTAAACCAATATATATATTAAATATTAAATATGGCTTTAGCTATATTTTCATATCCTCTCACAACTAACTCTTTTGGGGCAATTTTTTTTGTAAGAGCACTTGTTTAAATGCTTCAATTAGGAGTTACGCTTATCTGATGTTGCTAAAGAGATTGTCCACGTCTTTAGGAAAATATTGACAGGGACCTGGACCTGGACTATATGAGTGAATAGTTCAGGAAATAAAAATCTACATTCAGACATGTCCATAGCTTTCACCACACAACAATACATTTTGATTGTTACTGAATCATTAATTATTTGTTTAACATTTGTTTAACTTTTTTCCCTTGATTGTCAAAGTTGTTTAGAACCATGGCTGATTATTATAAGGCCTAGTTAATTGTCAGTATACAGCTGAAAAACAGCAGACAACAAGCTGCTAATAATGAATATCTCTCCCGACAGTATGGCCAAGAGTCTTGCTTACCTGCTTGTTATCTTGTCGTTTACCCTGTCCTCCAAATTTTCTTGAATCAAATCTAGTCTGAAAATGGCCACCTCTATTAGGAAATCCTCCTCTATCCTTCTGATGATGCTGGTTTCTCCTGCCATCCCCCTGGTTGTTCTGTTGCTGCTGCTGGTAGTTCTTTTTAGCGTTCTGACCTTTGTGATGCATATTATTGTGGCCAGAATTATCACTGTGGTTGTGCATCAAGTCTTTGGAGAAGCCAGTCCTCAAATGTTCAGTGGAATCATCATCTCTAAAGGGTTTGTACGTCCAGCTACTCTGGGCTTCATAACCTTGTTTCTGTGGAAAAGGAAATCATAGAGGTTACAGATTGTAAAGTCCATAAATACAAATTCATATTGTTCAGACAAGCAGCACAAACCACAAACACCTTCATTATAAAATTCAGGTGGACCAAGAAAATACAGCAGTTTAAGTCAACACAAACATTTTAATTGTTTCATTCTTATTCAAATCCTTCTAAAAGACGTACACATTCAACTTTGTGGTGATTTTAGAGAATAGACTTTTTACCAGAGGTGCCTGTTAGATTTTCTCTATTACACTTATACCACTGACAGACCTCTAAATAATGCTTTCTTTAATAGCAGACTGTTAACATCATATTTCTTTGATATGAAAATATGAATTTGTCCTGGTCTTCATTAGTGAATTTCTGGGTCATTGAATGTATGAAATGTGTTGTTTTCCCCCCCAAGGATATGAAGATATTCACCTCCGCCAAAGGAGATAATGTTTTCACCACTATCTGTTATGTTTGTTTGTTTTTATGCAAGACTTCATAAAAACTACAGGACAGATTACCACAGCACTTTGAAGAATATGCTATGGTTCAGGGAAGAAGCTGGTAAATTAGATTTCTTTATCATTGCAAGGCAGGTTTGGGCTATGTTTGTACAGTAGCCTACTTATTCAATCAGTCAGTGTGATTATTAGTATTAACCATACAACTGCTGGGCAGATTTCATATGATGTGGAATTGATAACTTTGGATCAAAGAAGACAAGAAACGTCAGGAATTGGACAGAAGCAGTTTTGGAATAAGTTTGTGTTAGTTGTGTTTCTTGTATGAAGTGAAATAGTGTAGTGAGGTGATATAGTGTAGTGTTCTCCTCTTTATAAATACCTTGTTCCATATATGTCCGATTTGTGAAAATGTAAGATTAGATCCTTTATTCTATTAATATTTATTTACTAGAATTATTTATATCCTTCGTACTTAATTTTCGACATTATGGACTACTGTGATTGTATATAAGTTATGGTTGTTGTTCATATGGGTTCTTTCATACAAGCCAGACTTGAGAATGAGGCTAAACTCACCTTGCTGTCAGGGCCTCTTAGCTCTGCCTGGCTCCTCCTCTTTCTTTCTCCAGCTCCACTGTGGAACAACACAAGCACGTAGACAAACATGAGGGATTCTTCAAACACAACACAGCTACACACTCAAGTGTGGCTACGTACCTGTGTGTGACGTGTTGGTCCATAGATAATCCCGTGAACAGGTTTGCGAAAGCCATGTTTTTGTTTTCTTCTTCGCCAGATTATTTGTTGTTTGTTTGGGGAAATCCTGCAGTGCTACTGTCTGTCAGTTTGACTCAAGCTGCAGTCAGTGGTTTCTCACATGCCTTCGTAATTCACCGCGTCGTCTCCATCTTCTTCCGTGTTTTTGACTGACGTCACAGATCCGTCTTCTTCTTCGTCTTCTTCTTCTTTGAGGTTTTACAAGAGTTGGCCTCTACTGCCTCATTGTGGCTGTAGTTGTAACTTACAGTTGAGCAAATCTGTGTCGTCATCTTAACACGTATCAGCTCCACTGTCTCCTTCAGTGAACAAAATTACCAGTTGTTCTGTTTGTCGACAATTGTCTCTTACCTGAACTAAACCAAATATATATACTAGTCCAATATAATAAGCCTTTTGTGTGAAGTCGTTATTTTCTTTGTATTAGTCTTTTATTCTCTAATTTCAACCTTGCAAAACTGTATTCTGAATTATTATTTTTTAAATAGGAAATCCGTCTGCTTGGTTGTGCCTGTGTGTGGTTATAATTATTTCTCAAGTTTAGCCTCAAGTTTATCGTCATCTTCAACCCCCCCCCCCCCCCCCGACTCAAATGATCAATGCAAAGTCACAGTACACACAACATAATCTCTGACAATTGATTTTTCTTTGTTCGCTTTATTGTTTTTAATGCTAAAATACACACACAAACACACAAGCTGAAGTATCCAGGATCAAATCTGGATTATTGCAACGCCCTGTATACATGCATCAGCCAAACCGTAGAAAGTCGTTTGCAGCACTGGCTACTCGTATTTTTAACGAAAACAAACTGTAGGGCTCATATCACGGCAATTTTTGCATTCCTTCCCTGGTTACCAGTGAAATGCAGGATACTTTATTATAATACTTAAGATACTTTTAATAATTTTTAAAGCTCAACATGGGCTGGCCCCCACATACATTCCGCCGCTCTTGACTCCCTATAATCCCAGTCATAACCTGAGATCGGCCAGCGTGTCCCTGGGCTCTGGAACTCCCTGCCTGATATGATTAGGCTCGCCAACTCATTACAGATCTTGAAATCACTGATCAAAACTTATTTTTACAGGAAAGCATTTCTAACGTGCGACTTGTAATTATTTTAATTACAACAATCGGTTTTACAGAGTTCAAGTGTGATGTTCCTGATTCTTTAATGTGTTTTCTTTAAATGGCAACCAGCTTCCTGTCCACGCAATAAAGGACATCTCTCATCCCACAGAGAGGTTTGCTGAGCAGCTTAACAGGACACAGGGAGGATGCTCTCACAATTTCACTTGATGCTAATGTCAAGAGGGATTAAGTCGAATATTAATGGGATTAAAGTGTAATTGAATCTATTTGGCTGAATGGTGACTAAGCACACTCTGTCTTTTTTCAGCAAGAGCGATAAAAAGCTCAGACATGATAGAAGCTGGACTTTGTTCCTCCACATATGAGGCCGTCCCTGCATCTGGCTCAAAGTTCAGGTCAAGCAGACAGTTGCAGTGTTGGCTCTGTGAGGGCGTTTGTGTTTCCCCCTCAGTCTCTGAAGTCTAACTGTTCACACTGAGCTGTCTGAGCTTCAGGATGACCCGCTGGGCCCTTCTCACTCCCCTGCTGCTCCTGTTGGGCCTCTTCCTCCACAGTGCTGTCAGTCAGGAGACTGACGACTCTGCAACAGCATCACCTCCACCGCCACCGTCGGACCAGGCCTCTGATGGCACTCAGGCAGAGGACGAGAACGATGAGTGGGGAATGAACTCGGTCAGAGGAGGCTTTGAGGCCGTCGGCGGCTACTTTGACTCTATGCTGGAGTTCATGGGCGGACGTGATGGAGTGTGCCAATACGGCTGTAGATATGGTAAGTCTGTTCAAGAGATCAGTGGCATGATGCAGAATGAGAAGCACCAACCCAACACTAAATAAGCTTTTCTCTTTTTGGATTATATTGACATTGGCAAAAAAAATTAAATCTGCTAATTTCAGCCTTTTAACTGATGTGTCTGTCACTATATGGATCTTCATTTGACCACAAGGTTAAACAGAGACCTTCATCTGTCTTGTATGTTTTTTTAAATGATAGTGGATTTAAATTGAAATTAAAGCAAATTCCCGTAAAAAGGTTGTTTTTCAAAGTGGTTTTAAATTTTAATTTGTAAATGCATCTCTCTTGCTGCCTCATGGATTATCTACTATGATAAATACGAGTATATAGGACTAAATAGAGGTTGCCTTCATATCGCATCATGAAATGATAACTGGGTGAAAACTGACCCTTTGGGTATAAATATAATAATTAAAAATATTATACGGAACTCAAACATTAAAAGATGACCAGGATTTACTATAGGCTGATATTGTAAATTCATCCACTTATCGTCTTTGTTATCATCTGGGAGTGGGCCTGGAAATGGACTGTGACCCCAGAGTGATAGGAGAGGTTTCATGTGGAATGTGTCAGATATTTCTTTGGTTGTCAAACAGAATCCAGCACTTGTGCACTGTGCGTGTTGTGAAACATGAGCGATCTGCTCTCAGGTAAATCTCCTATTCCTCGTCCTGGATACCAGATGCCAGAGCCTGATGGATGCAGCGCCTACTTCTTTGGACTTCCGGTTCCAGAAGGGGTATGTTTCCTCTGACTGCATCAGATAAATTCTTATAGGAATCACATAAACTGTAAATAGATACAAATATGTAGAGCTGAATCTGTCTTCCAAAGGGCCAGTAGAAAAATGACTGGAGTGGTGTAGGGATGGTGGCTGAAATGTATTTTTGACTTTTTAAGCAAGATGCTCCTTTCATTTGGACCTTCTCTCTTGCTTCAAAAAAATCAATAACTTCCTTAGTAACATCTCTTAGCTTACCATATGGAACAATATTTTCTATCGGCCTAACTGCATCTTTACAAAAGTTGAGGAAGAATTAAGGAAATGTAGAACTAGGTCTGTTGTGAATAAGTGTACAGTGAAGGCAACTGTTTGCTGGTGAAATAATGGATCATGAGAGATTATGTTCCCTACTAACTAGTAACATCAATGTTTACAGTATCAAAACCACTCACTCACACACTGAATCCCCTCTGTTGTGTGCCAGATGGATATGGGGATCCCTGCCATGACCAAGTGTTGCAACCAGCTGGATATGTGCTACGACACCTGCGGCTCCAACAAGTACCGCTGTGACTCCAAGTTCCGTTGGTGCCTCCACAGCCTCTGCTCCGACCTCAAGAAGAGCCTTGGCTTTGTTTCAAAGGTTGAAGGTTGGTAACATTTCTAACTTTTCATTTATGAATGCAAGTTCACAAAGCCCTCTCCAGCTCATAAGCACCTCCAGATAATCAAATTATTCCTTCACACTGGACCTTTGATTTCAAACAAAAAAAGTGCCTCAATCCAGTGGTGTACGAATTCAACTGCAAGTAGAGTAAATCTGACATTATATGATACTGATGAACATTGTACCTTCATTATTGGTACATTGCTCCATGTGCTGACTGACATACATGTCTGTGTCTCTCTGTCCATTCTTGTCCTCAGCATGTGAGACGGTGGCAGACTCCTTGTTCAACACAGTGTGGACTCTGGGCTGCAGATCCTACATGAACAGCCAGAGAGCAGCGTGCTACTGTCAAGGAGAGGAGAAGGATGAACTTTAAATGAGATTAACACATCAAACCCACTCTCCTATTTATATATAAACAGCAGTAACTACTTGATGTCTGATGATGGTACACAGAGTTATAACTGTGCAAAGACTGCTGTGTGACTACTAGAGTAATTTATTCATTAGGTCTGGTTATAGTTTTGTTTCAGGCTGTTGTTTTGTTTGTGGATTTCTTAAAAACTCAAATGTACACAAGTTGTAAGCCAAATCTGGATGTATTTGTTTTTGCATGTATGCAGACTGATATAAGCACCTATACAGCTGGTCGTGGACTGAAAGGAAAAAGGCCTGAGGCGTGAACATCACTTAACGTTAAGCTACTGTGCAGCATCTTGAGTGTTACCATGTCCTACTGAGGATAATCCACTGTAAGAATAATAAACAATAAATGTGAATGAATCCTTTCATTTCCTGGATTATAAAAGACAACCCCATTCAACAGCTCTGAGATCAGTATTCTGCATTAACCAGTGTACTTAGTAATGAGTAGGTGCTGGTACCAGTTTAGAAACTATTATTCTCATTTATTGTATGAAACACTATTGTAGATAGTTAACCAGTAAAGGGGGACATAGTTACTGTTGAGGAATTTTTGATCATCCTCACACATTACTGCATATGCCACTATACATTATGTATATAATGTATATTACACTATATCTGTACAGGGGAGTAGAGCTGGTCTAATTCCACAGATACTCCACCCCTCTCCAAGCAGTACCCAAGGTCAGGTTATAGATAAAGGACCAACTAACAGTTGTTGTGTCTACACTCATAGACTTTCATATCTAACTCAGATATGCAGACAGAGAGGCCCCATCTTTAACTCTTGTGAATTTCGTGAGCACACAATGTGATTTAGGAATGTATACTTTAGACTTAACTATCCAACAGGATGTGAACACCTACAGGTAACATAGAGATTGACAGCAATTCTAGCCATTCATGGATGTGCTGTTAGAATGGGTGACGCAAGTAGAGGTAGTTATACTGGAGCGCTGTGGGAGACATCTTCAGACTTGGGGGGCGGGGGAGGGGGGGGACAATTGCTCATGGGACTCTGTTAGCATTTGTATATTGTTTCACCTTCTGGTCTCCTTGATGCATCAAGTCTACATTAAAACCTTCTGCATAAGAGTTCTCCTTTCACCAGCTTCCAGAAAACCTCAATTGCAAATGTTTTTTAAGATGGTGATTTATATGTGCTCTGACCATTCAACAATTAAAATGTGTACAAACAAAAAACAGCCTCTGCCAAGAAAGCCAAAGCCTCTTCACCAGCTGTCCCACAGCATCAGACCTCTTCTGCCCGGCTGAACAAACACATCTCCGCACAGGCTGGGAGTGAATTCAACAGCTTCTGGGGCCAGACCCTCCAACTAGTCCGGTTGAGTGCAGCAACTTCCATGATGATGTCATGTCAGTGTTGAGTTCACATGTTTCTGCTGCCCACAACATAGCCACAAATATAATCATAGTAATAGCAGGTTTAATGTTAAGCATCTCAGTATTGATAGCGTTATGCTAGAACCTCACCAAAACAACAAATTCCTTTTTGAACTATCATGAGAAATTAAGTCTCAGCCATAAGGAAATTCCGACATATTGATAGCGCTAGAATAAATGTAGAGTCACAAAGTCACTGGGATCCTCTAATGGGTGATTATTAAAAAAATGTACAGTAAAAAATGACAATTCAAAATAGATCACTTTTGACCACAGAAAAAGAGCAGGTCTAGTCTATTGTAAAAAAAAAAAAAGCTTTCACATTTTCATAACTGTACACTGTGCTCAGTGTGTGAACAGCCAGTATTGAGTGAATGCGTGAGTACAAATGGTGACCTATTCTTCAAACAGAAAAAAAATACTTGACATTCACATTCGACTCAAAATGATGTCATCTACTAAAACATGTTCTCCCTGATACATATGTGAACACGGGTCCAGAGAGCTGCAACAATGTTTACCCCTGAAAATCGAAAAGTGCTTTATGGACTCAAACACTTCACCCACCCTCCATCGACATAGTGGTGAGAAGATAATGAGTGAGTTTTCATTTTTGAGTGAACTTTCCCTTTAAGGCAGAGAAATAAGAGAAGAATAGATTTTTCTTTATCAAGTTTATACAGTACCAAGAGAAGAAAAAGCAGAATGAAACAGAATAACAAAGTCAAGATATTCTTCACAAAAACATTCCTTGAAAGATGTATTTCACTTGCTGGAGAAAGATTCCGCGTAAAATCTGGAAATATGACAAATCACAATGACACAAAAAACGGTATGTGTAAATGACGAGTGTTAAACGTGAGGTCCATGTGGTCTGTCATCACACAAGGTACATTCATGTAAGGTCTTGATAATCCACTGATCTACAGAAAAAAAGAAACAATTTCATAAATTACATGAGGCCAGGTGACAAAGTTTCTATTAAAGTCATCATCACACACTTCACCACAAAAACACTGTCAGGGAATTTGTGACCAATTTGTTGCCTTTAATATTGTGTTTGAAGAATATTTTACCTGACCACAGAGGGGTGTGAAGAAGGCCTATGCAGGAAGGCTTTAGATCAGTTGGTTTTGTGTTTTGTTTTCAGAGTTACCATCCCTGGTGTTGTGATAAGATGAACCTTAAGACAGTCTCCCAGGAATCCTGACATGAATTCCTGTGACCTAAATTTATACCTGTTCCCTCTCATTTGGTTTAATACTTGGGCATTTCCATTGCACTTGATTCTGTTTGGTTAACCTGTTTGCATGCATGATGGACAAGGAATCTTCTCTGTGTACAAACCCATGTTGTAATAAACGAAAAAATTCATTGTTTTAATAGTTAGGCTCATCAAGCTAATTATTTCATTCACCACATCGATTACAAAGTCAGCCATCTTTAATCACATATCTCTGCCAAAGATTTGTCTTCATCAAACACAAAATCTTTTTGAGAAATTTGAATTTAATTAATGCAGTGCATTTTCAAAATCTGCCTGTCCTCGTATCCTGTGTTAATACTACAGTGCTGAAATAATCTTATCATTAGTGAGTCCTCCTCAAACAGTTCTACAATATACTGTCACTTCTTTGTGTTTGTGTGCTGGATGTTGTGCACAGAGCTTTTTATAAAGAGTCTGTGGTGCAAAGAAAACTTTGTGTTCATCCTACCATGTTTATCTGCAATTAAGATTCAATAGCCAATCTTTTTCATAAAATAAAATTGTGTTCAAATTGTATTAATATTAAACATATTGCACATCAAACCTGGCGCTGCACTTTTCTCGGGGAGATTTGACATTGACTTTATGTACTTACTTATTGTTAGGGGTTCGGGAGATGGCTGGCTGTGTGACTTCTTGCCTCACCTTCTGATTAAATGCTTCAAGCTACAAAAACAGGAAAAGAAAATCCTGAAGACAGTTGTTTCATTTTCTATTCAGTCAATTTCAGTTTGATATGTGTGCAGTACTGATACCCTGTCTAGATTCTACATTGACTTTTTACATATTCCATTATTGATGAGGGTTAACCCTCGGCACCATGAATGTCTGCACTAAAATCTTTTCAGTCAATTCCTGGTGGGCCCACAAACTGACATCATCATCCACAGAGCCATGCAGCTAGCTAGTCTTATTTATGTTATGGCACTGCATCAAAATATAATTTCCATATTTCCTTCAATCTTCTAGATTTGTTTCAGCAATGACAAATATCAGCTTATTTTCTACAGGACCATCTGGAGCACCTCAAACCCCACAATCGCATATTCATGTGTGATTGATTGAGTTATTAGAATTTATTTACAGATCAAGTAGTTGCCATATTTGATCATAAAATGTAAAAAATTTAAAAGAAATTGTTTCCTTGCATGACTTAACTTTCCAGTAGTCTGAACTGAAACGTGTCTGCTAATGAATGACAGAACTACACCTCCTACATGAGAAGGATGAGAAGTTTATAAGACTAATCCTCCACTCACCTTTTTCCTCAGGTTCACCTTTATTTCCTCCTCCGGTGTCAGTCTTTTTTCCTCCTCCTGCGGTGTCAGTCTTTTTTCCTTCTCCTCCGGTGTCAGTCTTTTTTCCTCCTCCTTCGGTGGCAGTCTTTTTTCCTCCTCCTCCGGTGGCAGGCTTTTTTCCTCCTTTGGCTGAGCGTTTTCTAATTCCAGTTCCTTTAATTTCCATTTCCGGAGCCTTCTTCTGCGTAAGGCTAGATTTCTTGCCTTTCTTTGAGCTGCTGTGTATTTACTTGGTACCTCTGGAACTGGTTGAATCCACGTTTGATGCATTTCTGTGTTACCTGTATTTATGACCTGCAGGCAGCGTTTGCCAGCTGATCCAGCCTGGCCTTCACTTGTAGACAAGTCCGGATTCACAAGCAAGTTAATGTCCTTAAATGCTGATATCCCTCTTTGCCGGTTATGAAGAGGGTTAACAATGTTTGGTGCTACTACGGATCCAGGAAAGTAATGGTCTGTGACCGGTGGATAAGGATACCCTCTGACATCAAGGGGGGGAGGAACAACCCCCTGAGTGTAGGTGGAGTAAGAATTAGTGGTAGCACCATCGTAGTCAGTGTGCCTGGAGCCCTGGGGCAAAGTGTAATCTGAAAATTCTGACAAAGAAGCAGGGTGGGCATTGCAATAAACTTGTTCTTGATAATACTGATAAAGATAAGAAGAGTCTTCTCCTCTGGCTTCGTCTTCGTCTATGTCTATGTCTCTGGGCCTCTGAGCTTCCTTGCTGTCCTGGTTGCCATCTCCTGAGTTACTGCATTCAGACACTCGCTTTCGTTCTGTACACCAAGTGTTAGAGGGATATTGGCGTGAGAGGCTTGGGATATAGCTCCTCTCTGTCGACCTTGAAGAGGAGGACGATGAAGACGACAAGCTCCTGCAATGTCTGTCGGAGGCTCTCTGTGGACTCTCCTGCTCCACTCGGCTGTCAGCATCAACCCTGCCTTCAGGCTTCTTTCCATATAGCCTCTCCTGAGTCCGGTCTGCCAGTTTGCTCATCTCCTCCACTTCCAGGCTCAACCCCAGAGTTTTAAGTATGTTCTGCAGCTGCTCATGCTGCTCATCCACCTTTGGGGGTTCTTCCTCTTTCTTCTTCTTCTTCTTTTTTACTGCTGGAGGAGACTGTGATCCTCTGCCGGAGCATAAAGAGCCATCTCCTTTGTCATACTTCTTTTTCTCTTCATCCCCACGCAGAGGGGGACTGTTATTGTTAAAGATAATTGTGTGACTATCAGTGTTCACAGAAATTCACAATGTGTATTTTTCTTCATCCGGGTTGTTTGGTTTCGATGACCTGCAGACACCTGGGCCTTGCCTGCGTTTGGAATTTTTGTGCTGATTTTTTTGAGACATCTTCAGACTTGGGGGGGGGGGGGACAATCGCTCATGGGACTCTGTTAGCGTTTGTATATTGTTTCACCTTCTGATCTCCTTGATGCATCAAGTCTACATTAAAACCTTCTGCATAAGACATCAGCTGCTGCCTGAGTTCTCCTTTCACCAGCTTCCAGAAAACCTCAATTACAATTTTTTTTTTAGATGGTGATTTATATGTGCTCTGACCGTTCAACAATTAAAATGTGTACAGTTCAGGTCTTAATTATTGAAACATGGCTCACCTAACACCAGTGAACTCTATTTCGTCAGGCTCACCTGTCTGTCCTTTGTCTGCCAAAGCTCTATTTGAGCGCAATGCTAAATTAGCACGGAAAAGATTAAAAAAACAAAAACAGCCTCTGCCACCGAAGCCAAAGCCTCTTCACCAGCCGTACCACAGCATCAGACCTCTTCTGCCCGGCTGAACAAACACATCTCCGCACAGGCTTGGAGTGAATTCAACAGCTTCTGGGGCCAGACCCTCCAACTATCAATGAATCAATCAAATTTTATTTGTATAGCCCATATTCACAAATCACAATTCGTCTCATAGGGCTTTAACATGGTGTGACATCCTCTGTCCTTAACCCTCAGCAAGAGTAAGGAAAAACTACTAAAAACCCTTTTAACAGGTAAAAATACGTAGAAACCTCAGAGAGAGCCACATGTGAGGGATCCCTCTCCCAGGACGGACAGAAGTGCAATAGATGTCAAGTGTAGGAAAACATCATCAGGATTAAAGTTTTTAGCAGCATCACGATCCAGCATCAAGATGGGATCCACTAAAGTCCACAGTCATTGTCCACTGGCGCCAGTTAGGCTCCATCATCAGCCGCCGCCTCGGTCGTGGTCCACCATCATCCGATGCCAACGCGACAAAGGATCCTCCATTATCACTGTGATTAGCCGGCACGATACAGAATCCCCCATACTGGATCCACCATTGCGACCTCTGATGCGCTATCCACAATCATAATCCATGGTGCGGCCACAGCTGTGGCCCTGCATCTGCGGGCGCTAAGGCACAGAAACTCCGGGGAAGGGGTCAAGTTAGTAACATGTACTGATCAGATAAGAATTACTTTGATGTGATAGGGATGGAGAAAAGGAAGGAGAAGCTGGAAAGAGAAGCTGCGTGTGTCATGTGTCATAAATTCCCTGTGCGTCTTAGCGTCATCAGGGGTTTTTGCCATGTAATCAATGATACAATGATACAGGCCAAACTTGAGGGAACACTGAGGCTCAAGGTAAATCTGACTGGCTACTGGTTTGTATGGTAGTACGATGAAAACCATGTGGCCCACTCAGTAGATCAGACATCAATACCTCTATGCCTTTTTAAACTAAACGCTTCCTATTTTGGAAAATAGGACGAGTTACTTTCTGCCGCACTAATTAGCTCTAACTATACGCTTTATCAAAAAGGAAGGTTTTCAGAAAATTTACAGAGTGTGTCCTGATAATGTTTCCTAGTGGAAGCATATATAATGAGAATAAAATTGGGCCGAGCACAGAGCCCTGTGGAACACCATGGTTAACTTTGGTGCGCACAGACAACTCATCATTAATTTGTACGAATTGGGAGCGATCAGAAAAATAAGATTTAAACCAGTCTAGGGCGGTTCCATTAATGTTAATTAACTTTTTTAGTCTCTGTAATAAAATTTGATGGTCAATTGTGTCGAATGCTGCACTGAGATCTAACAGAACAAGGACAGACACAAGTCCCTGATCTGAAGCTATTAGAAGGTCATTACTGACTTTTGCCAGGGCTGTGTCTGTGCTGTGATTAGCTCTAAACCCAGACTGAAAGTCTTCATATATATTATTTTCCTGAAGAAACTCACACAGCTGATTGGCCACAACTTTTTCTAAGATTTTAGACAGGAAGGGGAGATTAGATATTGGCCTGTAATTTGCTAAAACCTCTGGGTCTAGGATGGGTTTTTTGAGTAGGGGTTTGATTACAGCTATTTTAAAAGACTGTGGTACATAACCTGATGATAATGACAGATGGATTGTGGTAAGTAACAAACTTTCTTTAAGTAATTTTGTAGGAATAGGATCTAAGATACAGGTTGTTGGTTTAGAACCTGAGATTATTTTGGTAAACTGATCTAGGGTGATCAGAGAGAAGCTGTCTAAGTAATGGGAAGGATTCTCATCCGTTTCTGAGATCTCTGTTGTTGGGTGGATATTAGTGCCAATTGAGGGCAAGAGATGGTTGATTTTATTTCTAATAGTTAGAATTTTATCATTAAAAAAGGTCATAAAGATATTGCTATTTAGGGATCGAGGAATACTGGGTTCGGTGGAGGTGTGACTCTCTGTCAGCCTGGCTACAGTGCTGAAGAGAAACTTTGGGTTGTTTTTATTCTCTTCTATTAGTTTTGAATAATAGGCAGCTCTTGCTTTGTGGAGAGCCTTTTTATATTCTTTAACACTACTCTTCCAGTCTAGGAGATTTTCACCACTGTCGCTGGAGTGCCACTTCCTTTCTAGTTTTCTTGATATTTGTTTCAACTCATGTGTCTTGGAATTATACCACGGAGCTAATTTACTATGTTTTACACATTTCTTTGTTAGAGGCGCTATTGAGTCTTATGTTAATCGTAATGAGTCTGCAGAGCTATTGATGAGGTGGTCAATCTCAATGGAGCTCGGGTTTTTAAAGAATTTGTTGTTTATGTCGACGGATAATACGGGTTTAAATGTAATCGGAATTATTTCCTTAAATTTAGCTACAGCACTATCAGGTAGACATCTAGAGAATGAGTTTTTTATTAGGGGTATATATTCAGATTATGAAAAATCGAAGGTTATTAAATTATGGTCTGATAGTTTTGGATTGCGCGGAAGTACTGTTAAATGTTCAATTCCGACACCGTATGATAATACAAGGTCAAGTGTGTGGTTACAACAATGAGTAGGTTGATGTACACACTGACTGAAACCAATTGAGTCTAGTATTGAAATAAATGCTACGCTAGGGCTATCACTATTATTGTCAACATGAATATTAAAGTCACCAACAATGATAATTTTACCGGTCTTTAGGATTAGGTTTGATAGAAACTCAGGGAATTCTGTTAGAAATTCAGTATAAGCCCCAGGAGCACGATAAACTACAGCAATTGGCTGTTGGTGTTTCCTGGATTGGCGTGGAAGACTATGAACAAGACATTCAAATGAGTTGTAGCTGAGTTTAGGTTCAGGATTAATTGATAGACTGGAGTTAAATACAGCAGCAACTCCACCTCCTCGTCCGAGTTCTCTGGGAACGTGTGAATTTATATGACTGGGGGGAGTAGATTCATTTAGACTGACATATTCATCAGGATGCAGCCACGTCTCAGTAAGGGACAATAAATC
The DNA here is from genome assembly GCF_963576545.1 of Limanda limanda. Taxonomy (NCBI): domain Eukaryota; kingdom Metazoa; phylum Chordata; class Actinopteri; order Pleuronectiformes; family Pleuronectidae; genus Limanda; species Limanda limanda. The sequence continues at coordinate 29,183,830 of NC_083637.1, read as the reverse complement.
TATGTTGTAGTCTGAGACTAGTTCTTTAACTAGAATAGCCTTTGAGGACAGTGATCTAATGTTTAAAAGACCACATTTGAAAGTCTTAGTTTCCTGTGTTTTTTCAGAGGTTGTGTTAATTTGTATAAGATTATTGTGTGGAGTTCTCGCTGTTATTGTTTAATTTAAATAATTTAATCGGACGGTAGACAGAGACAGTCTATATGCGGTTGGGTGACTGATCCATAGGGAGCGCAGAGAAGTGTGTAGCACTGCAGCTCTGCTTCCTGGTCCAAGCTCTGGGTTGTCATGTAATAGACTTAGTAATATTCCTAGATAAGAGAGATGCTCCATCCCAAGTGGGATGAACGCCATCTCTCCTAACAAGACCAGGTTTCCTCCAAAAAGTTTGCCAATTATCTACAAAGCCCACACCATTTACAGGACACCACCTCGACAGCCAGCGGTTAAAAGACAACATGCGACTAAACATGTCATCACCTGTTGCGTTAGGGAGAGGGCCAGAGAAAATTACTGTGTCCGACATCGTTTTTGCAAAAGCACACACCGACTCAACATTAACTTTAGTGACCTCCGACATACGAAGCCGGGAGTCGTTGCTGCAGACGTGAATTATGATTTTATTGTATTTACGTTTAGTTTTAGCCAGCAGCTTCAATTTGGATTCGATGTCGCCGGCTCTGGCCGCCGGGATGCAATTGACTATGGTCGCTGGTGTTGCTAACCTCACGTTTCTCAGAACCGAGTCGCCAATAACCAGAGTTTGTTTCTCAGCGGGTGCGTCGCTGAGTGGAGAAAATCTATTTGAAACGTGAGCTGGTGGGTCTTTAATCGTGGGCTTTTTAAGGGTAGCACTATGCCCCCTCCGGACCGTCACCAAGTCGCCCTGGGCTCACGGCTGCACGGGCCAGGTCGAGGGACTGCTAGTTGTGGCTAAGCTATGGGCTAAGTAACTAGTCCGGTTGAGTGCAGCAACTTCCATGATGATGTCATGTCAGTGTTGAGTTCACATGTTTTTGCTGCCAACAACATAGCCACAAATATAATCATAGTTATAGCAGGTTTAATGTTTAGCATCTCAGTATTTATAGCGTTATGCTAGAACCTCACCAAAACAACAAATTCCTTTTTGAATTATCATGAGAAATTATGTCTCAGCCATAAGGAAATTCCGACATATTGACAGCGCTAGAATAAATGTAGAGTCACAAAGTCACTGGGATCCTCTAATGGGTGACTATTAAAAAAATGTACAGTAAAAAATGACAATTAAAGATTCACGGTTTTGACCACAGAAAAAAAATACCTGACATTCACATTCGACTCAAAATCTACTAAAACATGTTCTCCCTGATACACATGTGAACACGGGTCCAGAGAACTGCAACATTGTTTACCCCTGAAAATCTAAAAGTGCTTTGTGGACTCAAACACTTCACCCATCTTCCATCGACATAGTGGTGATTAGATAATGAGTGAGTTTTCATTTTTGAGTGAACTTTCCCTTTAAGGCAGAGAAATAACAGAAGAATAGATTTTTCTTTATCATTTTATACAGTACAAAGAGAAGAAAAAGCAGAATGAAACAGAATAACAAAGTCAAGATATACACAGGAATGCAGGGATGAAAGTAGTAATTCCTGCCTTTCCAACTGGCATATTCTTCACAAGAACATTCCTTGAAAGATGTATTTCACTTGCTGTAGAAGGATTCAGCGTAAATCTGGAAATATGACAAATCCCCATGACACAAAAAACGGTATGTGTAAATGACGAGTGTTAAACGTGAGGTCCATGTGGTCTGTCATCACACAAGGTACATTCATGTAAGGTCTTGATAATCCACTGATCTACAGAAAAAAAGAAACAATTTCATAAATTACATGAGGCCAGGTGACAAGGTTTCCATTAAAGTCATCATCACACACTTCACTACAAAAACACTGTCAGGGAATTTGTGACCAATTTGTTGCCTTTAATATTGTGTTTGATGAATATTAAACCTGACCACATGTCTCACACAGGGGTGTGAAGAAGGCCTCTGCAGGAAGACTTTAGATCTGGAGGTTTTGTGTTTGGTTTTCAGAGTTACCATCCCTGGTGTTGTAATAAGATGAACCTTGAGACAGTCTCCCAGGAATCCTGACATGACTTCCTGTGACCTAAATTTATACCTGTTCCCTCTCATTTGGTTTAATACTTGGGCATTTCCATTGCACTTGATTCTGTTTGGTTAACCTGTTTGCATGCATGATGGACAAGGAATCTTCTCTGTGTAAAAACCCATGTTGTAATAAACTAAAATATTCGTTTTTATAATAGAGTGAGGCTCATCAAGTTAATTCTTTCATTCACCATTGGATTACAAAGTCAGCCATCTTTAATCACATATCTCTGCCAAAGATTTGTCTTCATCAAACACAATATCTATTTGAGAAATTTGAATTTAGTTAATGCAGTGCCTTTTCAAAACCTGCCTGTCCTTGTGTCCTGTGTTAATACTACAGTGCTGAATTATTCCTTATCATTAGTGAGTCCTCCTCAAACAGTTCTACAATATACTGTCACTTCTTTGTGTTTGTGTGCTGGATGTTGTGCACAGAGCTTAAATAAAATAGTGGTGTTCAAATTGTATTAATATTAAACATATTGCACATCAAACCCGGCGCTGCACTTTTCTCAGGGAGATTTAACATTGACTTTATGTACTTACTCATTGTGAGGGGTTCGGGAGATGGCTGGCTGTGTGACTTGTCGCCTCATCTTCTGGTTAAATGCT